>NC_057883.1:5599561-6799561 GCF_019740435.1 Gambusia affinis
CTAGCTTGTTTTCTTTAATTGCCTTGTAAAACTTTTTTCCTCTTCCCAACTTTTTCATTAAAGTACACTGTTAATATGAATAAGGTCTTAAATGACCCATTTCATTCTGATTTTCATTGATGAATGGACTATAACCTCTCGGTCCTTAAATAAGAGCAAAAAGTTGTTTTGTAACAGAATGAATTGAGCTCCACGCTTCTGTTTTAACGATTTAGTTACACAGAATTAGCAACATGAACGTTATCACTGCTTATGTTTTTCTAACATTTCTTTTGTTTTTCATCTAGAAGGAAATTTCCACCATTCACCTTGATTGGTCTAGTTAGTGATGTTGAACTGCTGCTGTCTTGAGCACAACTGTATATTGAGACTCGCACGTAAATCAGCTTCGACATTGAATAAGCGTTCACGAATTGTTCAGCTAAGGCTTTTATGTCTTGTTTTGTTTTGGCACCTTTCATTGGAATGTTTCATATTTCCAGTCACCGAAATAAAAGTCAAATCTGTTTGTTATTTGTTTGTTCTGCTGTACTTTGGTGTTGCGCCACTTTTGATCTGACCCGAACCAGACTGGAGCTGCTGCGTTTGAGTCACTCAGACAAAAGCTGGACTCAGCTTGCCGAGTCGGGAGTGTCTGTCTCTGACACCAGGAAGCGCCTGAGGACATAAGTTTGGCGATAACAACACATACTTGCTGATACTTCTCGTGTCCCTGCTTGTACATTTTTGCTGATGGATAAATATTTTGTCCGGGGGGGAAACAACCTCGTCAAGAGTCAGACTCGAGGAATTTCCCCAAGTTCAACTACAAGACATTTTTAAAAGGTGCTACGCAGGAAACGTAGCCGTCACGGTTAAGGCGTTGATTTATGCGATTAATGTAAAAAGTCTCAGCATGTTCAAATGATGTAATGCGGATTAATGGCTTTATCCATTTTGACCCGAACGCCTCTCGCTCACGGAGGGTTACTCGGTTCAACGCGGCGCCGCTACACAGACTTGCACTGCGGTCAACATTCAATGATGCCAATGTAAGCAAAAAGATTAGCGAGGATAGTCAAAGTGCTGCTCGCTCTGTCAAGTTTCGCTTTAAAAAAAAAAACACCCCGATGAACGTTTGGATAAAACCAAGGCAGTATAGGCCTATACATATTACAACAATGAATTATCCTTCCACCAAAGCACAGCCAGCTTATATTTAACATTTCTGAATGAACGCTTGAAATGTTCATTCATACCAGTATGACCCCCGCTCCCAAAAAAAGCCCCTGATAATATTCAGGTTTGAAGCAATAAAACACTTTCTTAAATATTTTTTCTTGAAAATGCGCATGTTTACATTTCAGTCTTCCAAAGTTAACCGCAGCGATTAATCGTGATTAATCTGACTGAATCTTTTAATCGATTGGCAGTACTACATAAAACACAAAGGAATTGAATGTCTGTTTAATGATCATACAAGAAAATACACGGCAAAACCAATATAAAATCTTGTCTCCTAGTTCAAGTGGCTGAGAAAATGTTTAAATTTTAGTTTAAATCTGTATTTAAGCTAACAGATAAAAAAGAATTGCTATAAGAGGCATATAAGAGTTTTGTTTAATTAATTACAAGGAGAAATGTTAGACAGATATATTAATTCTTCTTTAAAGTGTAATGAGATTATGTAAGGTATTCAGATATGAGATATTTTTTATTAGTTATTTTTTTTAGCATGTAAAGATTCTTTTTCTTTGTGTTATGTTTTGAAGTAGATTCTCCATATCTAAATTAAAAAAAAAACCTTTTAGAATTAGCTATTTATGTCTGGTTTCCTGTTTATGCTCCCTTTTTTTTTACCAACTAAAATTTGCTTTAGATCAAATTGTTGGCAGTGATTAAAAACGACAGATCACACTGCTAATTAAATAAATAACATTATTTCTTTATTTTCGAAATGTCAGAAGAATAAAATAGCAGAAAATGAAATTTGCAAACTTGTTCAGTTGCTAAAAAACATATAAGAAGCATTGTCCAAATGCTAATATTGAAACTGAATTACAAACGGTTAAACTTCAACACAATTAGGCAAAACATTAAAAACAATTGTTACCACTGAAGGGTTTCTGAAAAACTAAAAATATTCACACAGGAACATAAGATTTAACGTGTTAAACACAAACGAACAGAATGGTGATAAAGTGTCTATTAGCCTTATAGCGAGAGTGCATTCACAGAAAAATAAAAAAGTTCATCCCTGCAGATATGTGAAATATCCTGGACTCAGCAGTTCTACGTGTGCTCTCTCATCGCGTCTATCCAGTCCATCTTCTCCTGGTGAGTCGGAGCCTGGATGAAGTAGTGAATGTCCGACTTTGTGATGATTTTAAACAAGTTGCCTTGAATGTTGCCCTTCACGCCTGTGCAACAGGAGAAGGTAAATATGTCAATGAAGCATCAGCGTACTTACAAATCACATCTGAAATAAAACACACCGAAATGAAACAGCAAGCGCACACGTCTCGAGGACGTCACTTTAGGGCCAAAGACAAAGTCCGGAAACATCAGCCTTCCTCCCGTCGAGGAGTTAGCGTATGCTACCGCTAGCCTTGTTTGACATTTAACATTTGACGAACGAACAGGACATGAAGTTACTGTAGAGAGGTGAAGGTTTGTATATCTTTGTTTTCATATTCTGAAAACTTTCATACTCTGAAAGTTTCCAAGTTCTTAACTCTGCATGTCGCTGCCACCTTCCTGAAATAATGGTCCAATTTATTTATTTATTTTTTTTGGCAAAAGTATTTTATTTATTTACTATTTTATCCTAAATTATCTTTTGGCAAAAAAAAAATTAATAAAAAATTCTGGATTTGAAGAGTCTTGTATTCAAATGAGTTACAGCAACATTTGATTTCCCTTTTGGGATCAACAAAGTATTTTGCAATTTGAATTTCAATGAAATCTACACAATAATGGACCCAGAACTCAGCTAGCAAAAATAACACAAATTGGGTTGTTTTGTTGTTGGGGAACTTCACTTCCTATTTTGACTGACCAATGGGGACTCAAGCAGTCGCCTGAGAGTACCAACACTCAGGGCCGTACGTAGCTAGCCGATTGGGTGCCGCAAGCCCCCACAAATGCTGTGATGACACAGGGTGAAAATCAAATCATTTGGACAAAAATATAGCTAAAGCTTCTAAAGTTTTCTTCTTCTTTCTCCTTAGTCACTGAAGGCTGAGTTAACCCACCTGAAGGAACTCCATTATCATCCAGAGAGGATATCAAACACCCGCGCAGGGAGAAGCCGCCAACAGGGCTGATGTCATCCTGACAAGTGACACATGAACGGAAGAGATTAAGTCAGACATGAGGAGGCGATGATGATGATGATGATAATGATGATGATGATGATGATGAGTTTTCTATGAGTAACACCACCTTCAGACTCCCAGCTCGTAAAAGTGGCAGCAAAAACGAAACAGAGAGGGGATTCACTCTGTTTGTGTTCAGGCTAATGCATTCCTATAGCTTATGTTGAACGCTCACCTTGGTGGGGTCATAATAATGGAGGAAGTCGGGCTCCGAACGCAGCACAAACAGTCGCACCTTCCAGTTTTTCCTTCTGTGCCCCTGCAGTTAAAGATTAGCCAGAGGTCAAAGGGCGTCGTGTCTCACCTTCAAGATGAACCGGACGTCTTATTAACCTTTAATATAGGGGAGGCTTCACAACAGGAAGCAAGTAAGTTGTTACCTTCAGATAAAACTTAACAGTTACTGTCACTGTTTTACCTATAAGAAATAATATTTTCATTATAGACTCCTGGCTTAGCTTCAGTGGTGTTTACACAGTAAATACAAGGCAAATGAATCACATTCATAGGGAATGTGTTCCAAACAAACAAAAATGTTGGGTCAGAATTGGATGTTGGACTGAGATTAAACCTAACTGTTTGGTCTGATATAATATTTTAATCTTAAATGTCGCATTTTCATCAGCTGTAAGCGGGAAAACATTAATTACCAGAAATAAAGCCTTGACAGTATCAGGCTGTGTGTAATTATTGTACATAATATGTTTTGCTTAGTTCACTGACTTCCTGAAATTAATAAACAATTCAATAATATTCAAAAGGACAGATTGGTTTTGTGTACGCTCAGTGAGCATGCTAACTACCATTAGCCAAAACAATAACTGCATACATTACAAACCTTCATTTTGTTCTTTTAAACCACTTTGGCAACATTTAAACTAATGTAGACTGTACAATACTGTGTTTGTGAAATGTATTAAAGGTACAAATTGTCAAAAAAGCAGTAAACTGTGTTCATGCATGAAGGTCGCCATATTGAAGTTTGATCTGTCAACTAAGCTCCGCCTTTCTCATTTGAATCCCAATTTCAGAGCAATAATTCTCTTCAATGTTCCAACGTGAAACTTGGAGGTTTGAGTGACTCAGTGAAAACTGTGTTCACATTCCAAAATGTACTGAAGTCTCAAGAAAGTCCACCTGTTTCAGCAGGTATCCTCGTTTTACGACTTTGCCACTCAGCTCCAGTGCCGACCGCGACTTCTCTGACTTCACGCTGCCTCTTTTTTTGAAGCTGTCAGGCTGTGTGGGGGCAAAAAGCACAAAAGCATTACAAATAAAAGCATTTAAATAGACTCCATCATCCGAGCTGATTTAACATAAAAGTTGGTGCCCGCCAGGAGGAACCCTAGATGACCTACAAAGCTGTAGAGGGCAGTGGAGTCGTCCATGAACTGCTCACTGAGGCTGGCGGTGCGAAGGGCCTCCATGCTCCTAAGGCCAACGGTCCGCAGGAAGCCCTCCTCGAGCAAAGCAGAGGCCAAGGTCACGGCCTCCCCACGGGTCAGACTGAGCTGCATGAACACCAGCCAGTCCACCACCGCTGAACCTGCGGGAACATCGTGCATTGGATGAACAGATTCTTCCAGACAGGTAAAGTTTGTGTCTTTTTGTGGCAGTTTAAGTCCTTTGTCTCTGCTTACCCCATAAAAGAACCGCTAAGAAATTGACTTTTTAGTACGAACACAAGGAAGAAGGATAAACAAGGAATTAAGGAATAAAATGAGAGAGGGAACTAAAAATATTGAACAAAAACAACGCTAGAGCTGCAAGCAGTTATCCAACGGGTTCCAAGCCCAACCTAGCAACTCCGTCTGCCGCCCACATCCCACCAGGCCGGCTTCACCGGGTCCATTCACATGTTGAAGGAGTTGCCATTGCAAAGAGTTAGTCCAGGTGAAGTACAGTATAAGAAAGTCCGCCCCTGGTCCTGTCTTACGTATGAGTTTAGCATTTTGCCTGCTAATTAGCTAGCATAAGCCAGCTCAAATTTAAAAGGAAAAAAAAAACAACTCAAACTGAAAATGTTCTCAAGGCAAGGTTTTGGTATAACTGAAATAATATAAACATATGTTCACATTCCTAGACTCCATGTTTTCATTTTCCTGAAAAGTAGTATTCCGCCTGCCTTACATTACCTGTTCTGCTCACTCCAAACAGCAGCCAAAAAAAAAAAAAAAAAAAGAAATTCCTTAATTTGGAGCTTACTTTTTCACTATTGTTCATCACTTAGTGCGCCTAGTCTACCCCCTGTGCTAATCTGTCCATAAATGTAACTTAAAAATCCTATCAGATTGGAGGCAAAAGTCAGGGTGCCTGAGCAGAACCGAGCCCTTTCAACACAACAATGTAGCTAAAAGGCTGTTCTGCCTCCCAGTCTGTGATCTCAGACCAGATTAGAGCTTCAAATATCATAAATAAACAATGATTCACCTGAAAAGCAGTTGCTGTAAGTGCTTCCCTGCTCCACATGGTTGCTCAACTTGATCCCACTGTGGACATCATACATGGAGTCCAACACTTTGCTGTAGAAGAGAGTGAAGTAACAGGGCTTCAGTGAGACATAAGACAGAGAAAACAAATGTGCGGGAGCGACTGTAACCCGATGGTTTACCTCAGGTTGATGTTTTGTAAGCGGGATTCGGCAGAATCTTTCTGGCTCATCAGCTTCCCGCCGTCAGTGGCCTGCAGCTTGTTGACCGCGGCGGTGATGTCAGCAGCCCACTCATCCCTCTCCTCTCTGGAGCAAGCTTCCAAAAAGTGATCCACTCCATGCTTGGTCTGGAGTTTGAACGCAAGCTAGTGAAAAGGAAAAACAACAACAATAAAAAAAACAACACACACAGAAAGAGCAAATTGTGAGCTGTTCTTTGATGGTTGGCAGACAAAGGAGGTCGGGTTTGGATAAAAGCAACAACCTTGCTGTGGCAATAAACGTTCTTATTATTGAAGGTGTGGAAGTGCAGCAAGTGGCACTGCAAAAAATTAAATTAAATAAAATACGATAAAAATGCTGTGATGATGAGTAGTTAGCTAACTGGTCACAGTTGACCCAGTTCTTTGGTTACAGTAGAGAAACTTGACTGTTTTCCAAACAATCTGAAATGGTCTAGGATGAATTAAGATGATGAAATGGTTCTACATAATAATTTTAATGACCCCAAACCTGGTCAAGTTTGTACACTTGCAATATTGTTAGCATTTTACCTGCTAATTAGCTAACACAAGCTAGTGCTGTCGTTCTTCAGCGTTGTAGACTGGCTGTATTTAGACATAAATAGCATGAAATTCAAATTCTACGATAACCCTCACTTCTAATTATCAGGGTGTTAAGTCATTATTGGAAAAAATAAAAAAATATCTTAAATATATTCTACAGGTACTTCTGTAGAAAATGGAATATTCACTGAGATTAGGGTATTTTCTTAGATTGCAACAACCTTTCAGCAAAGTATTAAAGATACTTTTCATAAAGTTCACATTTTGTATATTTAAAATTTTTTATTGATATGTCCTAATATTCTACTCTTAAACGTTTTGATTACCTGAAAGTGGAAAATCATCATTATCAACAGAAATAAGGGCTCTGCAAACTTAATGTTTTTCCCCTTAAACATTAATTCAGTTTTCAGAACGGCAAATATTAGCCGTCCATTCCACAGAAAGAAGACAAATTATAACAGTAAGTTCATGTGTGAAACCACGTTCTTTATTTTAATGTTACTTCCATCCAAATTTAAGCTGATGCTATTTGGCATTGTTGCGTAAATGTATCAAAAATAGTCCAAATGTAAGAGTGTTCATGTTCCCGAACAACTCACCGGCCGACTTTCGTACTCCAGGAACGGACATGTTATGAGGCAGTCCTTCAGCAGGATTTTCCCTCTCTGACATGAATCCCGTTTCCCTCCTTCGTATTTGTAGTACAGCAACTTATCAGGCATCAGCACGAACCAGCGGGCCTTCCAGTTGTGAACTATGTGGCCCTGAATATACATGATAAAAACTTTTTAAACTGATGTATTTTTTGGAAGAAGAAAAAAAATCTGATTCAGTTAAATTTACACTTCTGATCCTTTTGATAATAATAAAAATGAAATGTTCTTACCCTCTTCACCAGGAAGCCCTCTCTTAGGACAGGGATTTCGTTGTCTGTGTCCATGTTCTTCAGTGTGTAGTTTAAAAAGTCTGACTGGCCTCTTTTTGCCTGCTCGGGGTTTATATGCTGAGGATGAATGCGTCACACACACACTCACACACACCTCACACCCCTTGCACACCTCTCCTCTTTAACCCAAACCCACGCAGTAGAAAAAGAAAAAGGAAGCAATTGCTGCTCGTTTACACACGATGGCGCTCTCTCTCCTTCAAAGACGCCAGGACTGAAGAGGAGCAGCTGGCGCTCACTCTGCAGCAACTCATCACGTTTGGTATGCGAGGATTTCAGGTACTTGGAATAAAACAGGGACATGTTCCTCATTTCTCCTCCGCATTAGCTGGATCCAGGTGGGACAGCACGGATTCTGTGCACGGTTAATCAGACAAGCTAAGGAAAATAATCATGTTTTTTCCTTCCAAACATTGTTGTTTTTCTAATTGGTTGCCTTAAAAGCATGGACAGGCCAGAAGAAGAAGAAGGCCGGAGGAAATGTTTACGAGAGACCAACATTTACTCTAAAACGTTTTGGAAATATTTGATACATAAAATTCAGGATTCAAATATTTTCAAAAACGGACACAACAACACTCAAGTCATGAGATTGGGTGCAGAACTTCCTTAGGTTTTCTTCCTTTATTTCTTTTTGCGACTCTTCCAAAAATATTGCCTACTGACCGAGTGAATGAATAAATTAATTACATCTTTATTTCAGGAAAAATGATTCTACAAAATAATTTTAATGACCCCCAACCCGGGTAATAAGTTTAGTTCACATACCAGAGAATAAGTTTGTACTCTGGAGATAGCGTTAGCATTTTACCCGCTAATTAGCTAACACAAGCTAATGCTGCCGTTCTTCAGCATTGTAGACTGGCTGTATTTAGACATAAATAGCACGAAATTCTATTTCCACCATAACCCTCACTTCTAATTATTAGGGCATTAAGTCATTATTGGAAAAATAAAAATGTCATATCTATTCCAAAGATTCTTCTGTGGAAAATGGAGTGTACTCGGCTAATTTCTTAGATTGTAACAACCTTTCAGCAAGGTAATAAAAAGTCTTTTCATTAAGTTAAGTTTCAATTATTTGAAACATAATCAATATTAATGGAGTGGGGGAGGGGGGTGGGGGGGCATGGAATAAAAATACAGTAATGTGAAAAAGAACTATATCAGACGAGCATCGCGGATAACATAGTGTATGAAAAAAACTACAACAAAATTAAAGTGAATCACATTCATGCATAAAAAGAAGTGAAAGAAGAAGAAAATGTTACTCTATCTATAAACTGTGTACAGATATTTGTACCTCACCAAAACCACAGTTCAGTTTATATCCAGGATTATATGTTTAATTTCATCCTACATGAATGGTCGTGTCTTGGTTGGGTCATTGTCAGTCAATTCTCAGGTTATTGTCTTACAAGCAAACCCTGACTTGTCTGCTGTGTTCCTTCATCCTCCTTCGTTCTCTACCAAACAAGACCTTAAAATAGCTGCTGGTTGCATACCAAGATGATTGCATAATTAGACTGTATAGACTGGTTTGATGACTTCAAAAATAAGTTGTTTACATTAGATTTTATTTGGGGACGGTAGAGAAAAGGTGGGAGGAGTCCAAATGTGTGGTGTATTTTAAACATCCTTTAAAACAATTTTTTCCCCTCTCCTTACATACTACAGCTTCCCACTCTATGACATACAAGCATCAGAAAATTCATGAAAGTTTTAACTGTGATGTGAGAAAAATCTGTCCAAAGGGTATGAATATTTTTTTGTAAGGGACTCTGAAGGCGCCAAAAAGAAATTCCTCAATGATTAAAGCAACGACTATCTGTTCTCATTCCGTTTGGTTGCATAAGTGCCGATGCTACCTTGGATTCTGTCCCAACTTTTCTTGAAACGTGCCGCAAGCAACACTGACATACAGAGAGAGAGAAGCCGTGCAGAATGTGCAAGAATCACTACGCCAGTTAAAGAAATGCTGCAATGAATTATATAAAACACGTCTACCTATGTGGTAATGTCTTAATAACTCATAACCACACAATAAACCCTGTGTATCCAATAATTAGGCAACTTCTTTCACAGAGGATTCATTCTGTCAGCCAAACTTCACACCTGAGTATTTAAAGTTAAAACAACATTTTGGGATTTTAAGAGGAATATCTACGTGCGCATAATTATTGTGAAAAATCTGCGTGAATACAGATATGTGAGTGTAATGAGTAGAGGAGGGGGCTTAGCACACAGCCCTGTGGGACGCCGGTGTTGAAACTGATGATGAGATGATCCTGACACAGATGGATCCATCAGGAGGTTCTCTAGGCGTCTGCAGGTGGTTGTGGGTAACCCAGCGGCCAGCAGTATTTGGACGAGACATTGTTGGAGGATTATGTTGAAAAAGCGTTAGCATTAGCTTAAACTAGCTTAATTCGTTCAGATAGACTGCAGTTCCATCCCAAATTAAGTATCTTGTCTTAAGCGACAGGCAGTGGAACCACAAACCAATTCCACACATACCTTAGAAAATCGCTTTTTTCAATTGGAGTGTTAGTTTTACACAGTGTCCCACTAGATAAACTTGAATAATGTCAGGATGAACAAAAGTTGATTCTGGAAAGTAGAAAATTACACCTCTCTGCAAAGTAGCGTAATCTTCTTCTGTCTTGTGTTTTTTTAAAGTAATCTTTTATTTCTACTTTTGCTTTTGTTATTGTTGTCCTATCAGACACAGTTTGGTTGATTTTAACAATCAAAGATCATGGAGAGATCAAAAACGCTAAATCTTATTATTTCTTGCTGCTCAAGTCACTTTTACTGTATTATTTTATGGTCCTCCAACAGTTTTGGGATTATTTTGCTTTTTTTTTTTTTGCTCTACTAAAGCTCAATTTGATGAAAATCTCCAGGAGGTTTCCAGAACTTTCCTCCTCTCTTTTAAAGTTTCCCATTTCCCAGTCGAAGGAAACGGGAGTAGGCTGCGGACTCTCGCTGGCAAGCGCCCAAAAGAATCTGTTGAACACACAGAGGAAGCAATCGCCCCTAAAAAGGAAAGTAGAAAAAAAACTGACTGCTTCGATACGGACAAGCGCCTTCTTGAGTGAGAGGCAAACATAACTCTCCGATATGACAGCCCTCTGCGCACATCTTAAGGTGTGTCTGGTATTCCTTCTGTGTTACATTAACCATTAATCAAACATTAATTTTTTTGGTGGTAATAAAGATGGTGGTGTTTTGGCACGCCAGGATACGGAGGCCGCTGACGCAGGTCGGCCCCACGTGGGGCGCCCGGTTGTCCTGGTCACATGCAAACAGCCGGAGGACTCGCTTTCCAGAGTCTACAGGCTTATTGTTCTCAGGGTGTGTGTGTGTGTGTGTGTGTGTGTGTGTGTGTGTCCACAGCTGGTTACACGGAACAAGGCAGTCAGTCCAAAGATTTATTGGACGGAACAGGGAAAATTCCCGTTTCAGCCGACAAACAAGAGTTGCGCAAGACAAATGTTTTCTGAAGTCGCACGTTCTCCAGTTTGCCACGGTTGCAAAACCTTAAAGACTTCAGGTTGCTCAGTATTTCTTTAAGTTACATTTTTAATCAACCAAGTGAACTGGTTCAATGATTACACTTCACATTTCTGAACAAAATCCTAAATAACTATGACAAATACAAGAAGATAAAGTGCCTTATAAGGACAACAAACAAAAAAACACAATAAATTACATAAATTAGCATCAGAGATGGTGGCCGTCGTCTGAACAACCGAGAGCGGGGTTTAAACTTTCACTGACGGCAAGAAAATCAGAAATGCCACGTGAAAGTTTTCACACACTTCACATTTTGTCACATCACAACAACGTATTTTATTGGGACTTTACGTGACGGCGCAACACGATGAGGTGCCCAATTCAATCTGAGATGTGCACTCAGCCCGCTTTCGTTAATAAAAATTCCTTGCAAATCAACCTAGATTCAAAAAGCATCCCCATGGTGAAACATGGTAGTGGCAGCACGACGCTGTGGGAATGCTAAATTCAAGCGTGAATAGCAAAGCTGCGAGGAAACATTTATAAAAGATGAGATAAAAATTTACAACATGTCCAATAGTAGCTCATCAAAATGCACTGGTTAGTTGTGTAGTGATAAAATATGGGTAGGTGGTGTGAAAACCTTTTCAAGGCACTGCAAATGTCACTGTCCCAAATGTTAAAAGTGCCTTGCGAATTAAAGTGCACTCTTTTCTGACTTTTAAAACTTGGGTTGTTCAGGCTTCCGTATATTTCTTCTTCGTTTCTTTGATTAGCTTGGCTCTCAGAAAAAAAAAAAGACAAAATTGAGAAAAATTGTTCAAAGTACTTCAAACTTATGTAAAAATGCAGATCTTCATCAGCCAACTAATCAAATTTCAAGACTTTTGTAAACACACGTCTAACCGAACCGGCGTTTTCACCAGAAGCAGTGAACTGACCTATAAAGAAAAAAAGAAAAAAGACAGCCTCCTTTTTCCAGAAATGCATGTACTTCCTCCCCCAATCATCTAAAACTTTGTGCGAATCCTCTATTTACAGAATTTTGCCAAACATCTCAAATGTCTTCCAGGTCGTCAACCTGCGGCGTAGAGTCTGGGCCGTAAACAGCCTGCTCAGTGACCGGCGGGCGGGAGTCGGGCGGGAGCCAGGCGTCTGCCGCTTTTAAAAGTTAAAGTCTCAGCAGCGGTGGATTTAGGGAGGACTCAGCCGATGCCAGGCTGCCACCACTTTCTCTGGGTGAGCCATCGTGTCCTTCCACTGCTCCACGGCCTCCGGCAGAGGACTGTCGAAACCCAGCTGAATCTGAAACCAAACAGAGAGAAGAAGGTCAAGTCATCAGTTCAAGACAAAACCAGATGGATTTAAATCTTAGTGTTTTTTTTTCCCCTCCTGATTTGCACGGACACAATATATCAATAGAATACATGGAAATTTGGGGTAGTAATGTGACAAAATGAATGAAACAGTTTAAGTCGCCTACCACCAGCCTCATCACTGTTTCAGAGCAAATACAGGCTCTTATTGTGACAGTCTAACCCCACCACCAACCATAAAGCAACAGGCTAAACACTTTACACGGGGCAAATTCAAAAATCTGCTATAACTTCTAAAAGCGGCGACACAAATAAAGCTGCTGAGTCACACTGGCAGTAATGACAACGCCCAACCTCACTGTAAAAAGTTTAAAGGACGTCACGAGTTGAGGAAATTACATATTGACACAACCTTCAAGGCTTACCTGTCCAAGACACTGTTTCCTCCTGACGGAGCTGCGGCTGTAGAGCCTCAGCGACAGCGAGCAGGCGTGCTCCAGCGACGCCAACAGGAAGTGAAACGTCTCCTCCCAGCGACACCGACCGCCCGACGCCTTCAGCGCGCGGGTCTTCTTCTTAATTTCCGGCTGGCCTAACTGGTGCATCTCGGCTTTGACGAAAAACACTTTGGAGGAGGCGACAGAAACAACTGAACATCGAAGCCCCTCGTCGATAATCTGAGTTAACGACTCTTTGAAAATGGCGGCGCGCTTACCCTGGGAGAGGGGAGAGGAGGACGGTGGGAGGTTTTGGGCTGCGAGGATCTTGACCTGGATGCGTCCACTGACTGGCTGAAAGAGGGTGCTGAGGTGTAGCTCGGAGTGACACACCTGTACAAGCACACGACTCGTTTCTTAGCAGGCTTTTTACTGGCATGTTTTAGTTGGCTGTGCTTTAACCCACGTAAATAAAGTTAAAATGATTATTTCACTTTTTTGTTTTTTAAATTAGCCCTTTAATGACTGCGTTCCAGTTGTACTCGGAACTCGGAAATGTCCCGTTCCCAGTGGGAAGAATAAACTGGAACGCCATCAGAAGTCGGATTTCCCACTGGGCAACTCCGGCTACCACCAGTCATGAGGCTTTTTGTTCCAAAATGGCCGCTCCTCGCCTCCGCAGAAGTGAGATGTGGTGGAAACATGTTTATTTTACACCCTTTAAACTTTTCGATTTTATTTCATATAAACTTCAAGGTATTTTATTGGGACTTTACACGACAGAGCAACAGAAATTAAGTGCATAATTGAATCTGAAAAACGTGCTCAGCCCACTTTCAAAAAATAAAATCCTACATGAAAGCCAGAAGGTTGATGTCTTTATCATGTTCAAAATATGATTTTACTCCTAAAAATGAATAAATGAAGAGAAATTCTTCACTCAATACCACACATGTAGAATGCTTCCTGGCATATAAAACAGACATTTCTGGTAAAAAAGAAATATTAGTTATTTCTTTTCTCCTCCGTTTTTGTGTTTAGTAATCAGCCGTGGCCTCTAAAAGCTTCCACAGTGACGGTAATTTGAACAATTTTTCACTTTTGTGTCCGGCAGACGGGTCTTCGCAGAGTGAATCCCACTGACTGGTGAGTCACCGTCTGATCTCCTAAGTACAAAAACAACTGCACCGGCCAGACATGCCTCCATTTATCAGCGAAACCGCTCTCTGTTGGGGAAATGGTTCGAGGTTTGACCTACTTTACAGCGTCTGAACTGGTTTCTTCTCTCCTATAAAGTCGGCACCACAATTTTCCTTTGAAATGAACCTTTTTTATATATATATGTTTCATTTGGGACTAGGCAGCCACCTCGACCAGCTTCCTGTTGTTTATGCTAGCACAATGGAGAAACAGTCCCAGCTGGTCTGTGTTTGATGCGGCTCAAACAAAAGCCGTAAGAACATTTCTATTTATTACATTTCTTTTCTGACCATTTACCAGACAAAAAAAAAGAAAGAAAAAAAAAGCCACCTTAAAATTGTATTTGCTACTAGAACATTTTTGTCACCAAAAAACCGGCTTACCCCTTAAAATGAACAAGGGCAATTTGTCAGTGCTTGGAAATTGATGGAAAAGACATTAGTTTAGTTTCTAGTGCAAGTATCTTAGTGCATTTAGACAAAACGGACATAAGTCATTTTTAGGAAGAAATATGAGTGTGATTTAAGTCAATAATCTGTTAATATTGAAGAATATTATAAGTGAAATAACCCACCAGTGGAACTAGAACTTCTTCATCAATATTAAGAAATTATTAACTTAAAACAAGCTCTCATATCTGGCTGAAAAGTTGCTTGTACGTTAGTTTGTCTTACTTTAAGTGCACATAAAAAATACTTGATAAGACTTAGAGTTCTTTTGCAGTGAAGGTATAACATATATATTTTTTAAACATTAAAAACCCATCAAAAACACAAAACATCACTAAAGTGACGACGCCGTACCGAGGATTTGGAGGGCTGCTGGAGGTCGAGCCAGTGCTCCGACTCCTGGGGGCCGAGCTGGCGCAGGGAGAGGACACACTCGGCCGCAGTGCGTTTCCTGGGGCCGTGCGTCTGCAGGCGCAGCACCAAAGCGCTGCTCTGCAGCTGCTGCAGGCGCAGCGCGAACACAAAGGTCTCCATGAAGGCCACATTCTGAAAGCGAAGCAGAGCAGGTGAAAAATCCTCCTGTCACCTCAAGAAGTTGAAAGTGAATCATTAAGATGGCTGTTACGCAAAGTTACTCTCCTGGAACAAGTACCTTCGTTACACACTGCCTTGCTAAAGTATTGATACACCTTGAACTTCTGCCAGTTTTTTATTTTAGCTTTTTTAAACACGATATTTAATCCGTTATGTTGGGACTGTATGTGGTAGACCAGCACAAAGTAGTACATAGCTCTACGGCTGATGTATTGTAGCAATCGATTACTTTAGACGATAAATCGGGTGGAAAAATGTCTACAGATTTTTCATATAAGCACTTGAGCCTTTTTTTATACAACGTTAGAAAATATGGAACGATGCAAATAAATAATTCAATCGCTTTCTTAAACAAGAAAAACATTTTATTGCCTAAAATGCAAGAACATAGTAAATCTTTAGTAAAGCTGAACAGAGTGAAGCTAAAACTGCCACTTGAGAAGTTTTGGCTATTATTTACAAATGAAGGTGTTTTTGTATTCCAAGTTCAAATTGAATATATTTTTTTGTACAGTTTTAGCTTATTTACTGAATACGTTTAGTTTTTACCAAACGGCCTTTTTTTTCTGGAGTCTAACCGATTAATCAGTTAACAATTAATGGATTACTAAGTTAGTTAATGCTTATTCGAATAATCAATGAATTGTGATTAATCGTTTCAGCCCTACATTGTAAAATGAAAACCAAATGACTATTCAGACCGAATTGGAGTCGATGCTTTATAGAATCGCTGTTCGCTGCTATCCTAAGTTTTTAAGGTAGGTTTCTACCAATTTTGCATGCCTATGAACTAAAAATTTGGCCCGTTGCTCTTTGGAAATCCAAAGTCAGATTGGACGGCGAAGACCTTTTTAAAACTGGTTTTAACTGGATTTAGTTGAAGGCTTTCAATCTTAATTTATTGGAGTCTTTTTTTTTTCCCCCTTTGTGTTTGGCTCGATCCGTCTTCCTGTCCACTCTGATCAACGTTTCTGTCGTCGCTGAAGAAAAACAAGCCCACAGTATGATACTGCCACCACCAAGCCTCACTGTGGGAATGACATGTCCAGGTTGGTGCCTCTTTTTCTACATATTTGCAAGAAAACAGGATTCATTTGCAGATTTTTTTTTAAAATCGTTTCTCCTGTGTGCTCGTCTATAAATGCCAGATTTGAGAGCTTAAATCCTAACAGATTTTACAACAGTGTCTGTCCTCCACAGTGTCCACTGGGCCTTTGGCTGTTTCTCAGTTTGATGCTGTCTACTTAGCTTAGCTTAGCTTAGCTTACCTTGGTCTATCTCATAAAATTCCAATAAAAACACTCTGAACTTCACCAACAGGAAGAGAAAAACTAAGGAGCATGCCTATGTTCCTCTAGGCCGTGCAACATGTGCAACAATCAAGCCGCTATTCAAGCACGTGTTTAGCATTCGGTAGCGTCAGTACCTGGTGATACTCCTTGAGCGTGGTCTTGAACTGGATGGGTTTGGGGACGGTGAGGATCGCTTTGAAGCCGACCTTCTGCTCTTCATCTGGATGGACGACAAGGTCCGAACACTGAGCGAAACAACACAAAACAGCAGCTTTGTTAACAGGCTTGAATGCTTACAAACACAATAATTGTTCAGTTATGTTCAGTGGGGTGGGGGGAGAAGAAGAAATTTCCCACAAAATGTCAAACCCCACTCACAGGCGGGAATCAGGTGTGCCCTTCATCTTTGCTTGGCTCCGTTTTGATTAGGACTTTGTGCCCAACTATCCATTAGGCTTTTAAAGCAAAGCACTGCATTTTACTTCCTCAGAGTCGCTTTAAAAAAAAATTCAATCTACGCTTAAAAAAAAAAGAAGGAAAAACCAACAACCTTTTTTGCTCCAAACTTAATAGAGCACAGAGACCGGCACACAGAGACACTCGCTGTGGACACACAAAAGGCTCCACTGTGGGAAGCTGGCGGGGAGAACAGTGGAGCCTTTAGTACCTGAGGCGCTCGGGTCTGGGCTGAGTGTAACCGTACCTGAACCAGGGTTATCCACACCTGCTCCACGTCCTGCTGATATCGTACCCGGACACAGACCTTCCCCAGTTCCTGCTCGTCCCCCGACAAAGCGATGGATTCTGGAAATGAAAAAGTAAAAAAAAAAAAAAAAAAAAAAATCAAGGAAAGCGACACTTGAGCATGATGTGGGTGAAGTCGGTGAAGTGGTTGATAGGAGGAACGTTTGGGAAAGAATGCAAAGTTTTACAGATTTATTTTTAAATATAACATAACTAATATTATCAACATTAAAATACATAAAAATAATTGATTGTGTTTTCTTTGTTTTTAAAGTGGGACAGAACTCGGGAGCAGAAGAGAAAAAAATGAAGCATTGTTTTCAAAATGTCTACTAAATAAAGACCTGAAAAGTGCGGCTTGCCCGCGCTACAATTTTACTCTGACTGCCTTCAGTGAAATTCAAAAGCCTTCAGAATGAGCAGGAAGCACGTTGGCGGGTCAGACGAGGTCAAAACTGAAACATCATCACCCTTATGCTGCATGGTGGCGTCAGCGTCATGCTGTGGGGATGCTTTTTTTATCAGTTTTGACGTGTGAGCTGATTAGAGTTGGTGGGAAAACTTATTTGGAATGTGTCTTATACGACGTCATCTCCTTTCGTCCTCGTGTTAAGATCTCAGTATGACGCATTTGTAACAATATTCAGAACTGCCAAACCAAGCCATGAGGCCTTGTTGATTTTAGAGCGCATAGAAGGTTACCGAGAAGTTTTAGGTGAGTTTTCTTTTTTTTTTTTTTCAGAGCAAGTCAAAAATATCCCACATCTTCTCCAGAAATGCGGTCAGACTGAATTTCTTAAGTAATCAAACCGAAAAGGAAAGCCGGATGTAAATGAAATGGTTACCCAGGCTGCTTTCAATGGAGCTCATCATGGAAGAGGCGCTGCTGACGGTGCTGGAGGTGGAGTCAATTCGCTGAAGAGGCCAAACACAGTCAGAAAGGGAAACATGTTTAATGGTGATGAAACCAGAGTCATCAATACGCTGCATAACTAAATGTCTTACAGATCGTGTGCTGAAATCAAGATGAAGGGACGTTCTGCCTCAGAATAGGTTCGTCCTTTGGATCAATTTTTGATTAAAAAATTCAAATCAAAGCAAAATATCATAACATAAGAAATGAAAAAAAAAAATAGCTTAACAACAATGACTTCTTAATTTAAAGTCTCAGGAATGACTGATAGTAAAGTAAGTCAGGGTTGTCCAAAATGAAGCTCGGGGTCCAGCTGCTGCCCTCTGAAGGGTTTTCTGTAGCCCTTCAGATGCTAATCTTGATGGAGATGGATTCATTTATTTATTACTTTTAGGGCGACACGTTTGCAATGTTTTCTTTAAAAAAAAAAAAGAAGAAAAAAAAGTTAGGTGTCACACAAATTACGCAGGTTTCTGTATTCATCTTAATTTTGTAGCAAATAGAACCAAAAACATTTTGATTGGGAAATCAAAAAGGTTTTTGTGGCTTCAACTTAAAGATTTTGGCCTTCATGGCAAAAAAAAAAAAAAAAAAATTGAACACCACAGGAGAAATGATTACTGCTTCTCTTCTCTTTCTGTTGTTCTTCTTTACGTTTCTTTGAAATTGTTGTGGTTATTGACTTGTACTTTGGTTTTTTTTTTTTATGTGTGTGTTTGGGTTTGCTTTTGTGTGATGTCTTTTTTGTAATGGCTGTAACATTGTGATTTTATTATAATGTTTGTAGAATAGTCTCTACTGTGGTATGGAGTAATGGGGATCATTAAATAAGCTATACTAATTGGTCTAGTCACATACAATACTTGGAAAATAGTTGCAAATTGAACATGTGTTGTTTTTCTACCTTTGTTGTACTTCTAATTTAAGCATATTTATGTCATAAAAAAAATCTTAAACATTTATTAGAAATTATGAGGCTAATCACACATTTAAGTTTCGGTTTTAAAAGCTAGCCTTCTATCCACATAACAGGAGTTATTTGCGACATTTAGCTATAGTACCGAGGAGCTGTGCAAACTTTGCAACTATATTTAGTCTCGTTCCACACAAACGTAAGGAAAAAAAAACAAAACAGGTGGGAAAAGCTTAGATTAGATTAAAAGCAAACAGTCTCACCTGCATGTGGCTCTGAGGGCTGGCCAGGTCGAGCATGGAGCTGCTCAGGCGCCGCTGGTTGCCTGGTTTCAGAGTCCAACCTGGAGGACAAAACCATTACTAACCACGCTGCTTTGATTTCAATGCAAAACCAGCGAGTACCTGATTACATTATTAATTTTTTTTAAAAAATGGTCACGATATCTTAATTAAATTTTTGATTTATTACGCGTAGGTGCAAGTTAAGCTTTTAATGACTCTTATTGCTAGTTGTAACGCAGCGTGACGTAACAAGCGTAAACAAAAAAAAAAGTTTGATGTTGTGTCCACGAACTGATAAAAGAGCCTAAATAGTACACTGGCAGATTACATAACGAGGTGCTGCTTTACTTCAGGCTCCGACCTCAGAGCGAGACTCAAGGTTTCTCCGTTTGGACCGCTGTACGGGCCGCTGTCCGATACCTGGGCTTTGAGGGCTGCTCTTTAGCGCGTCTCGTCGGGCGGCGCCGGGGGAGATGTACGCCGGCATGCTGCCCTGATGGAAGATGGACTCCGAGTTGTACGGGAAGAAACTGGCGCCCAGCAGTTCTGCTTTCCTCCCCGCGTACGTGGACCGGGCTGAGCCTGCGGACAAGAGTTGGAGAAAAGCAACTCTACTGAGCGCGGTGGAGCGTGTGGTGCGAGCACAGCAGCAGATAAACGCCGTGAGGTTCACAGGAACTTTAGCGACAAGATTTTACCTTCTTACATTTTCCTACAAAGCAGAGGAGAGATTCTGTCTTGGTTTGATTTAATCAATTTGCCCGCCTCAGTCCTTAACCTCAAACCCTTATTTTAAGGTAACCTTAAGGTTTTAGTTGCAGGTCATGTTGCTACAATGTCTGCATTTGGAATCAAATTACAGCCATGCTTGTTTTTATCTGATTTTAATTAGGATTTTCAAAATAACTGTCACACACCATCACCTTAACAACTTTTTTAAAAAATGTACCCCATTAAAAGTAAAGATGCAGAAAGAAATGTGCTAGTCAAAAAAAAAAAAAATTATTTTTCCAATCAGTGAATGCACCACAGGTAGTAGCGGTTTTTGATATGGGTGATGTGGGCATTTGCCCAAGGCGGCATCTCGTCCAGGGAGGCAATTTTGTAAATGTTTGAGTATTGATTCAATTTAGAAATACTTTGTTTTAATTGTGTTATTTTTCCATAGATTTAAAAAAAAATTTTTTTGTATTTGTATTGTATACAGTTAACTTCGTGGTTGGTTATGGGTGTTTAAAGTATTACTTTAATTTATTTTTTTCAAGTTTTTCATATAAAATTAAAATGGGTGGGGCCCAAAGCCCTGCGTATGTGGACCGGGCTAGGGTTGCTACCAGGCCATGCTAGCAACAACATTCTTCACTTTAGATGCTGTAGCTAAAAAACCACAAAAACAAGACAAATTTAGCTATTTTCCCACAAACAACACAGAGGGACTACAGGGTCGGGTTGTTAATGTACTGAAAACAACAACAATAATTTAAGTATTTAATGTAGTTTTATCCATCATAAAGATTTCCACATTATCGGAGACAAGAAATAGCTCTAGATATTTAGGACTATTAGTTAAAACTAAGTTGGACACTCAAGTGGAAACAAGCCACTGCCTTAACGTCACACCTTTGGTTTCGCTCTGGCTACACATGTAGGGCAGAACAAACATCAAAAGTCCAGTTTCGTTCCTCGACACTGAAGCATCAGCTGGGCTGTAATGGGACTAGAACCAGTCACCACCCGTATTTGTGTCATCATCATCCTCCCGTATCACACGATAAATCTCTAAGTAGCTCTAATGACTGATACAAATAGGCCGATACGTACTGTGCAGCCCAGGCTGCAGAGCTGAGAACTGGCGGCTCGGGGGTTGAACGTAAGTGGGCTTGAAGGTGGGCACGACAAACGGGACCTCTCTGCCGCCCGGAGGCTGCTTAGAAATGAGGTAGTCTTCCGCTTTCTCCGTCCTAGTCCTCTCCTCCGGCAGCTCTCCTGTCACCAATATCTCCTTGGGAGGCGCCTTTATTTTGATCACTTGGAAAAACAAAAACACAAAAACAAATCAGTCAGACGTGAAATCAGCTAAAAACAAGATGGCGGACCCGGTGCTGACCTTGGGTCTCCTGCTCCTGCTTGTTCCTCTGAGAGAAATTCTTGCAGCAGTCCTTGAAGAACTCCATGACGCTTCTTGGGTGTTTATGAAAACCTGGAATTGCACACGAAGGCTGTAAGTCAGACAGTAAACACATTAAACATAACTTTAAGGAACTTGATTTGAGATTGGAAAAAGTCAGAAAAGTCGCAAAGTTTTCACGGTTGTTCAGAGTTGCCTGGCACATCGAAGCAGACCAACAGACTCCTCTGAGCTGAAAGCCTCTTACAATTATAGAGTCATTTGATTCAAGGTGGAGGGATGACGTTTAATGTTTCATACTGTCTATATGCTGGGAAAAAGGTTATGACTCAGTTATGGATTTATAAAGAGTTACAGTTTGGGCTCAGTCAAATCCTGCAGACATGAACAAATTACCATTAAAATATGACCTTGCTGAATTAACTTTCAAATTTCTTTTTTTTTTATTTTAATGTTTGCATTTGTGTTTATTTGCGCACTCATGGGGCCCAAGGACCAGCGGGGGCCCCTAAGCAGCCGTAATGTTTCTCTAGTGCCTTTGGGCAGCAATGCATTGAAGGAATCTATGAAACATGCGTTAGGAAATAATAATTAGAACAAAGTTTGACCTTTCAGAGCATGAAAGGTTAAATTTAAACAACTATTGACTTTTTCTCCTTTATTTTTTCTTAAACCGGTGCAGACAAGTTATTATTATAATTATTATTATTCACTGTCGATCTGCTTTTGAAAGACAAACGTCATGACTAAGGATTTTATCTATGCCACTCTTACATTTCCATCACTAAATCCTGGCCACCACGCTAATGTAGTTCTACATGACAGTATAAAGACTGTCGGTGCTTTGTGGCCCCCCATCTAAAATGTAGTTAATTTTAAAATATATATATATATTAACTCACCACCGTCGTGCTTTCACTGGACAGAGCTCCCAGTCGCTTCTCTCTCAGCAGGCAGCAGAGAGGGGAATGCCGCTGATCTCAGGTCTGTTGTTCACTTTGAGCTTCAGGTTTCTCTCTTTCTCTCTCTCTTTCTCGCTCCGTCCCGCCCTCCTGACTCTGAATGTCTCTCCGTTTCCCGCACAGACGCTGACATGCTCTTCCTTCCCCGAACAGCAGCACTTTCTGTTAGATTTTTTTTTTCTCGTTTGTTTACTATCCGTGTGTGATCATATCTGTGATATCTTCCACCTCTTCCACCTCGTCTTCTTCCTCGGATGGTGTGTCAACAATGCGAGTGCCAACAGAAACGTGGCCAACATTTTTTGGGGGGGCGGGTTACCACTTTTCTGAATTCAAAGTGGTTCCAAAGTTAAAATGCTCTTTTTTTTAGAACAAAAATGTACGTAGAAGTGTTTAGAAATCAATGTTTAGTGTAGAGCTACTAAATATTGTTGAAACTCTTACAAAAACCCCCCAAAGACTTTTAATTTAGCCCAAATTGAAGCTCAGCAATACACATTCTACACTAGACATGAAATCAAGCAACAGAAAACATGTTATTGACGCACTTAATTAACTTAGTCCTTTCTTGTTTTTTTTGTTTGTTTGTTTTGTTTTGTTTTTCCTTTTTTAGGAGTTTTCTGGGCCCCCCAATTTAAAAATAAAAATTGAAAGAAGACCAGGGTGCATTTAACGTCCCTATATTGTTTGCAGAAGAGCCAACATTAAACTCCTCGAGTCAGAAAACGAGTTTTAATTGGCCTTGAAAATATTGTTGAAATAAATAAATAGCAGCTGTTTTGCTGCTGAGACCAGCTTATTTCCGCGACTTACCTATTTGGACTGGGAGGGAGTTGTGTCATAATTAAAATTAAAACATTTTTTATTTGCTCTTTATAAACATTAGGCTTATTCATAAGCACAAAACGTGAGAACCTGAGAACTCTTGTCGCTGCTTCTGCGTCTTTAACTAGGAAAACATTTGCAGCTCTTTAAACCTCGTTCACATTATGCCGAATGTATCTTTAAGTCAAACCCATGCTGGGAGTATTTATAGACATTTTCATGGCATTTAATTATAAGACCAACAAAAACATGACAGGCTACAACTTCTATGAAGAAGAGCAATGTCAGGCCCAGTTCAAGGTTTTATGAGACCTGAAGGAGTATTGAATTGTTAGGTTCTGTCTCCAGGAACGCCCAATTTCACAAATTCATAGATTCTGCATCCTGCAGGTCAAAGGTTACCAAAAGTAATAACTGCCAGAAATCGGAGACCCCCTAAAAACACACAAGTGTTTCCCTCTGTGTATTTAGAAATAAATGTAGTCAAATAATTACACAAATGCTGAGTCACTAACACTGAACTGAACTGGAAGCGATCTGATCGTGTCCAAGTTTTAAAACCATTAAGGTGTCAAAGGAACCATGGAAACAGAAGCACGTTTTCTTCATGGTTTCAACCACTGAGCTGCACAACAGACCGCACAGCATGACGCCGCCGCCGCCGTACTTTGACAGTTGATTCAAGGCTCTTCAGGTTTTCTTCAACCCAATATTTGTGTTGTATGACCAGGAGCTGCAAATGTTTGTCAAGTTTAAAAAGGTGTTGATTTTGGAGCAGCAATCTCCTTTTTGGTCTGCAATCTATCCGTCTATTGTAAGGTTTGTGGCAGAAAATTACTACGAGTTAACATCTGCTGATCATGTTATATGAAATGCTTGTGAACTCTCACCAAAACACCTATTGGGGTTACAAGGTTGGAACAGTCCAAGTCGGGACGATAAAGCTTGGAGGAAAAAAACCCCGGAAAGTTGCCACGGCAGGAAACCAGCATTTATCATTCATCCAAATATTAGCATGTAAAATGTGTATTTAAACCTCTGATAAAACTGTATTTTTCATCCAAAACCTTTGAAAATATTTGTTAAATCATGTTACAGAAAATACGTAGCATAAGCTGATGAGACGGCTCTTGAAGACCTGAGGTGTGCGCATTATGATAGACAGAAAACTTTTAGAAAACAAAGTCCAGGATGTGATGAACTCATTTATTGTTCTAAAAGAATCTGTGATCTATATTTTAATTAATGACTGCTCGTTACATAATCTCAAACACTTTTTTTGTTTTTTCCTTCCCCCACCTTTGGCGGGAAACACACAGGTAGCTTACTCTTTGGTTCCGATAACCTGCTTTTCTTGCGTTCGGTAAGGCATGAAATGACGGCATCTACTGTCGCTTTCACAATGTGAAGAGACGGGATCCCCGAGCACAAACACCAACACTCGATTAGTAATCTGAGCCGCGCCGTCGCAGAAGAGGACGTATGAAATTGTAGACTATAAATATTCCTCTGTGTCCGCAGCTGGAAAAGCATCCAGCGTCCAGGAAACCCGAGGACGTTCCGGCAAAAGGAATGCCTTCGCGTCCAGTGATCTTGTCCGAGTCTTTATCGGGAAGTGTTTGAACAGAAAAAAAAAAAAGAAAAGAAAAGAAGAGTATTCTCAAACAAAAGAATTACACCAGTTACATGTGAGCGCAGCTGCGTGTGGGTTCTCAGAACGGATGCTCTGACACGTATATCGTCAGCCTGATGATGGAGCTTCCTCGGAAGTTGATGACGTTGTTGACCGTGACCATCTCCAGGTCCAGCACCAACACCTGCGGCCCTTTGATGGGCCGCGTCAGGACGAGGGTGGCGCTCACGTTGCTGGTTTGCTGCAAGGGGAAGAAAGAGGAGAGGAATGTGAGGATGGATGCACAGGAAGTGAAGAGTCAGACAGGTTGGGCTTACAGGAAGAGAAACTCTTGACTCTGCCTTGTTTATTGTTATATAGTGTTCATGACGCACTTAACTTTTTTATTTTCCACATTTCATCGCAATACACTAGGACTGGAATGATTAATCGAATTAATTGCGATTAATCGGTTAAATACACTAAGGCAGAAATGATTAATCGAATTAGTTGCGATTAATCGGTTAAATACACTAGGGCAGAAATGATTAATCGAATTAGTTGCGATTAATCGGTTAAATACACTAAGGCAGAAATGATTAATCGAATTAGTTGCGATTAATCGGTTAAATACACTAGGGCAGAAATGATTAATGATTAATCGAATTAGTTTAAATACACTAGGGCAGAAATGATTAATCGAATTAGTTGCGATTAATCGGTTAAATACACTAAGGCAGAAATGATTAATCGAATTAGTTGCGATTAATCGGTTAAATACACTAGGGCAGAAATGATTAATCGAATTAGTTGCGATTAATCGGTTAAATACACTAGGGCAGAAATGATTAATCGAATTAGTTGCGATTAATCGGTTAAATACACTAGGGCAGAAATTATTAATCGAATTAGTTGTGATTAATCGGTTAAATACACTAGGGCAGAAATGATTAATTGGATAAATTGTAATTAATCAATTAGTGAAATAATCGCCAACTAATTTTGTAATCGATTAACTGAAATATACAGACTCAAAAAAGGATATTTACTGAAAAAATTTATTTAGAGCAGTAAGAAAGGCAAAACTGAACAAAACATAAAGAGATTTTGCATTTAAATATTGTACACGTTTTACCCAAAACTCCTCAAGTGGCATAGTTTTAACTTCACAGAGTTCAAATTCGCTAAAGGTAAGCTCTATTATTGTATTCTAAGCAATAAAATGCTAATTTTCTTATTCCTAATATTGTATTAAAAAAAGCTTACAAGGTTAAATAAAAATAAAACTCGTAGAATGTGTCAATTATATTTATCTAAGTAATTGATTAATGGTCAGAATAATCATTATTCAACATTAAGTTGTTCATTATTACAAAGTAATAGAAAAAAGGAAGATGGCTACTTGTAAAATTCGTAAAAATGTGGCTGGTGTTTTGGCTTCAGTCCCTTTTTTAAACAAATACTGAAATTAAATTGAGTGCAGATAGTTATATTCAGTTCAACTCAAAAAATTTAATCTACCCCCACTGGGGCAATTATAATTGAACTGAATCGAAGGTTGTTATACAGAATTTAAAAAGCAGGCTTGCGTTATTGCACAATGCAAAACTGTAGGAGGAAAAAAAAAAAAAAAAAAAGAAAGAGTAATGAGATGCCACACTTTTCAGGTTTTATAGGCGTGACACTTTGAAAAGCATGTATCCTTTTCCTTCAGCTTTACAATAGTGTGCTGGTAAAGCTATTAAAGACTGTCCTACTTTAAAATCCCACCACGTGTCTCAGCGATTTGAGAAAAACAAACAAAGAAAAGTAACGAAGCAAAGCTCTGCCAGGAAGGAAACGTGAGTAAATTGCTCCATCTAGTGGCAACACGCTGCAAGTGTCTTTCTGCTGCACCTAGACTAATTAAATAGCTTTAACAATTGGAGAACTCTCGATAGCGTCTGTTTTAATCATTCATCAGCAGCGCTGCATCAAATACCTATGAAAGTGATCTACAACTAAAAGAAGCTCGAGTGAAAAATCATTTTAAGAGACCTAATGTTTTTTCCGAGACTCTAAAAAGATCTAAAATTACCCTTTACACATTTTAGACATAGATATGAAATGGGTTCATCAGCCTCAAATTCTGATCCAATGAAAAAGGAAACTGTAGACACAATTAAGCTCATCGCAATAAGCAACGAATCGATGAAACGAGCTCAATTATTGGCATTTGCAAAGTTTCTTGTTTTTCTCTCTTCCTACTAAACCCTGGATGATAAAAGTCTCCGGCCTGCTGCTTCGGTCTCAACGAGGACAATTATGTTTACAGAGAATTCAAAATTCATTTCATTCTTTGTTTTTGTTCATCGAAAATGTTCATTACAATTAAATCTAATTCTATCTTTGACAATGTGTTTTTGCGCTATTATACAATTACTGTTATATTGTCGAAAGAGGACTCAAAACGACGATAATATCGTTTATCACAATAGCTTCTGGGACAATTTATCATCCAGAAAAACTTATTGTGACAGACCGGACATGATTACAGGTGCCCAATAATGTTCTAAAAGGCTAATGAAATAAAATAAAATTTTAAAAACTGGTTTTATTCATAAATATTTTGGCTGCAGGTTTTACCACCAACTTGTCATTTCTGATTCAGCAGTGAGCCTGATACAGATTGAAGGTAAGAGTAACGCCCTGGCACAGTTTCTGCAGGTTTTCCTTCTTTCTAGATGCACGTCAACTCACTCTGACCGCCCCGCTCTTCACCCCATCTCCCATTCACGGACTCCCGTGTGCTCACCCTCATGTAAAACTCCCGTCCGCTGTTGCCCGACTTTATCTGGAAGATGTAGAAGGCGCCGGGATAGCGCGTGGTGGCCTGCATCTGGAAGATATCGGCAGGCACACTGCGCCCCGACGACAAGTCCATGTGTCGGTACAGAACGGTGAAAGCCAAGTCCCTGCAGGCAGGGTTCTCAGCTGAACACATGCACTGACTGCAGAGCGGTGGCACAAGGGAGGTTCAGAGAAATAAACCATTAGATTCTACAGCAACAACAACAACTCGAAACTTTTACGCTGCCACGACGTGATAAGAGAGGGTGACGAGAAAACTCACTTGTCGCTAACGGCGATGTAAGGAGGCTGACACTGTAAAGGATTCAGGCATGTATAGCCTCCCTGGAAATTGAAACACACTTGTTCTGTTGTACAGGTGTTGTTACCAGTGTCACATTCATTGACGTCTTTGAAATCAAGCACACGACAGTCAGAGTCAGTGAAGTCAGAACCACAGCTTTGCATTTAAAAAACATAACAAATAACAAAAAAATAAAAATCAAGAATAAAGTGATGGATTTACATCGTAACAGAAACAGAAAACTGAAATATTGTTAGTCCTCCGCAGCAAACTTTACCTTCACAGCTCCGGCTGTCCTCGTATAAATAATACCCGGGCGGGCAGATGCAGGAGAACGAGCCGGGGGTGTTCACGCATCTGAACTGGCACAGAAACTCAGAGAAGCTGCACTCATCCAGGTCTAAGTGGAACAAAAGGTATAATTCAAGCAAACAGAAACCATCACAGAGAGATGAAGATGGCGGCCTTGATGCGTCTGTAAGGAGTTCGTCCGTCTGCTCCGGTCCTACTCCATTAATCCATCACATGAACGTACAGAGCGCAATGGAGACTCTGAGCTCTATTTGAATTTTATTTTATTTTTAAACGTTCTCGTGTTTTGATGAGCCAGTTTTGGTAGATAGAGAGCATCTGTGTCTAAATTAATCTCGGGATAAACACGGCTCTGTTGTGAAGGCTGCAGTAGAGTGCATTAACCAGAGAAACAAGAGGACTGTGGTAGCTCTGGAGGAGCTGCAGAGATTCGAGTTTGTCTCATTTAACTTTTGATAGGTACATGTTTGAGTAAAATGAACATTGTTCTTTTATTCTACGAACTACAGACAAAATGTCTCCGAAATTCCAAGCAAAAATTTAGTTTTTATTTACAGAAAATGAGAAACGGTTAAAATAAGAAAAACAGTGCAGCGCTTCCAGACTTCAAATAATGCAAAGAAAACCAATTCATATTCATTTAGGAACCACAATAACTGAGGAAGAGTTCAGGAATCAATATTTGGTGGAACTACCAGGAGGTTTTCAATGGGCTTCAGTGCACTGGGCTCTTTATCTCTATATGCATTTTGTTTTTAAACTTTAAATTCGCCAGCAAAAATCTTCCCTCCCAAAAAAAAAAAAAAAAGAAGAAATAATAGAAATTCAATGTTATATGATTCTAATGAGACAGTATTTCATCCATAAAAAAGAAAAATGAACACCGCACCTCACCCTGAACACACCGTCTCCACTAGGAGACGTTCTACCCTCAGAGCAGCGAACTGGAAATATCCTCACCGATGCAGGTTGTGCCGTCGGACGCCAGCTCGTATCCTTCGTCACAGTTGCACATAAAAGAGCCGTAGGTGTTGAAACAGCCGTGACTGCAAGGTTGTTCCTCACATTCGTCCACATCTGGTGAACACAGAGGGAACGAAGGAACATTAAAGGTCTGAGGCAGGTTCTAGCAGACCGGGTTAACCTGATGAAACGGGTAAACAAGCGACACTACAGGGCTGGTTATCTGACTGTTGAGGTCAAATCACAACAAAGAGAAAAAAAAACAAACCTAAGAAGTAAAGTTGAATATGATTATCTGAATTTTCTCTCTTCACCAAAGCTCAATGTCCTCACCACTCTCTGTGACTTTTAGTATCCTAGCAACTAAAACTATACATCAGATGTGGGCATTAAAAGAAGTTACAGTCCCACCCTTTGACTAAATATAGGAAGAAAAATAATGTGTCAAAGCTGTGTTATTACAGAGATACTTATTATTATTATTATTATTATTATTATTATTATTATTATTATTATTATTATTATTATTATTATTATTATTATTCAACTCTCTGCAGGGATTTTAACAAAGCTGATTCTTTGTGGAGAACTTAAAACCTAAAAAAATAAATAAATAACAATACCATTGCCTGGTAATAATTTCTTTAAGCACAGTTTTACATTTAGAGAGCCTATAATTTATTCTAAAGTCTTAACATTTTTACTTTGCCTTCAGAGAAGGAATCTTGGCTCACATCTGATCTTAAAAAGTAAAAAAAAAATAAAATATTATATAAAGTCTGTTTAAACTGCTTCAGGAGCTGCACTCAAATTTATGGCGTCCAAAACAACCTAAAAAAAAGGAGAAAGTTTTTAAATCAACTTTATTGTTTTGGGCTCTGCGTTTCCTGTAAATCCACGTACCCTGACAGGTCCGGCTGTCTGGATTAAGGAGGAAGCCGGGATTACACGAGCAGGAATAAGAGCCAGCGACGTTGGCACACAGTTGTTGGCAGTAACCATAGCGACACTCATCAATATCTGGCTCAAAGGAGAGAGAGAGAGAAGAACGGAGCGAGAGAGAGAGCAAGAAAAAAAGGGAAGGAAAGAGAGAGAAGCTGGTTATAAAATACAAAAACAGCTGCTTTACTTGACACAACCTGGAGAGGGCGCTGCTCTTACAGAAGAATACTAACGCCTTTAATATCTTTCCTAGATATTTTCACCCCCTCAGAGGTGATTAAAATAAATGTAGCATTTCTGCAATGTAGACAACTCTGACTGTTTTAACTCGTCAAATTAGAAATGTTATACAAGCAAAACGCTTTAATGCGAGTTTTACATCTTGAGAAAACGTCCTAGTACAAGGTTTCCCCCAGAAAACCTGCTAAACCCGGTGTTTGGGTGCTAGGTCAGTCATTCATCCAGCGGTCCGCCATGTTTCTGAGTTAAAACATGTTTAAAGTTGACGGGAAATTTGAAAATATCCCTCGACAATTATGTGTTATTAAAAGACTGCAAAATTATTACATGAACATCCCAACTATAAAGTCTTAAAAAAAATGCAAACACTTTAAAAAGACAAATAAATAAGCAATGCTTAGTCTGGCGGGGCATAAGTAAAGCCTGACGGCCCACCAGGCTGATAACACACAGAGGGAAGGTCTGCTAGTAGTTATAAAGTGCTGCCTATTAAATGGTTTAAAGATTTTGGTAGCATTTTGGACGTCAGAAAAAAAACAACAACAACTAATATCCTCACCTTCCTATTATAATGGCACAAGTCTTTTTTTTTTTTTTTTTGCCAATATCATTTAGGAAAAGAAAAAGGAATTTTAGCAGAAAAATAAAATATAAAATAAAGTAGCATAGACAGCTTGCCGTAGCTTTGTATGTGGCCTCTAGACTCCAAGTTACATCAATAAGTTCCTCCAGGTTTTCACAAATACACGCAAAATCCACACATTTATTTCTGATTTTACTGCAGATTTTTCTCAAAATTGACCAGAAACAATGGGCGATTAAAGAAATGTCATATTTAACATCATATAAATTAAGCCTGCAAAAACAAAATCCTGGATGGACTGGTCAGTGTGAAAAGATGTTTATCGTCTTTTCATTTTAAGAAACACTTACTGGATGCAGAAACACACAGATGTATATTGACGTTTTAACAGGTTTCATCAATAGATTCTGGCACAACCGGCCCTTTAAGAACATTCAGATTCTTAATGTGGCCCAAAATGAAAATGAGTTTGGCCATTATTTTAGGACGGTGACGATATGAGATTTCGCAGAGAAAGATTCAACTCTGTACTCCAAGGTTGTTTCTCACATCATGAGTTTGACTGACACCACCGCGGCGTGGCTCCTAAAAACCGATCAAACCCAGGAAATCCTCTCAGAGGTGGTGGAAACGCTTCGCCCGGTCCGACAGCCCACTTCCTTTAGCAGCAAACAGGATGCACCCACTCAACACAGGAGGGGGCACCAACTCCCATTTGATAGCGCACAGGTTCATAAAAGTCAACACACAACTGAGAGAATTATGCTTTTTTTTAAATAACCGGCGCTCATGACGCCCCTCTTCTACTGTTGCTCTGGGTAGGTGCCAATTTCAAAAGCTTGCCACTTATAAAAGGTTTTTATTAGTTCCGCCCAAAAACCATGCAATGTTGTCCGACAACAGTGATGGGATTTTTTTTTTTTAAAGTTTAATGAGTAAACTTTATGTATACTGCCATTTTTACATAGAAATATCACAATGTACTTTATTATAAAATACAAGAAAGCAGCAATGTAAACATAATAAAAAGAGATCAACATAAAAATGTTGGTATGCTGGTATAGTCAAATCCTTGAGGAGTTTTTTGACAAAATGATGCTTTAGAATGACATTAGCGGCAGCAGCTCTCTCACCTTGACACTGTCCGGCTATGAGCCAATAGCCTTCGGTGCAGGAGCAGGTGTAGCCGCCGGCGGTGTTGATGCAGACCTGCGTGGGGTTACAGTGGTGGGAGTTTGTCTCACATTCGTCGATGTCTGGAACAGAGGAAAGTGGCGGGAGACTCAGAAATTACCGAGGCAGACACGCAAAAGACAGGAAATAGTTTTAGGGACAGCAAAACCTCGAATCAAGACGAAACGTCAAGGATGAAACGCCGTCACATTTCGGTATTAGTAAAAAATAATTAATTAATTAATTAAAATCCCACATATTTCTGTAGTATGAACTCAGTGAACGTACAATGTCACCCAGCAGAAGTATTCATCTCTCCGCTCTCACATTTTACAACAACAAAATGTGACATATTTTAGATCAACAGAAAGTAGTGCGGCGTGTCACTACGACCCCACCAGAATGACGACGAGGAGCTCACTGTACTCCTGTAAGATCTCAGCACAGCACAACGCCTCCGTTACGTGGAGGAGAACCTTTAATGCTGCCATGAAGAACTGGGTCAGTACCGGGCAAGGTGTACCTAATAAAGATGGAATTACAGGGTAGTCGCTCCTGGAGGCAACTGGTTGCACTGGATTTTATTTAGCAAAAGGACAATAAAAGAGCATGAATAAAAATGCCAATTTTGGTTTCTAAGTAAAAAAAGAAAAAACAATTTAACTACACAACCTCGTTCTTCCAGTTCTCAATAGTCTACTGCAGGTCTGTCAATTAAAACCTCGATAAAATACATGCAGGTTTGTGAAAACATAAAAAACTTCAACGGGTGTGAATATTGTTGCTAAGCTTTATATCCGAAACACGTCATAGAAAATAACAATATGTCCAATCACCGAGCTGTAATCCAAGCCAAAACTGCAAGAAAACCGACCTGTTAGCAGGAGTAGAGGTTTTGTTTGACCTTCCACCCAAACATGGAGGATTCAGCTTCTATTCACCACAAATCTGGAACAAACTTCCAGAAACTGTAGTTCTCTGGCAACACCAATTTCCTTTAAAACAAGGCTAAAAACCAGGCCTGTCACGATAACAGGCTGGACGATAAATTGTTCTAGAACTTATTGCGATACACGATAATATTGTTGCTTTGAGACCGTTTTCAGGTAACAAAGGTGCAATAATGCAAGAACAGATTCTTAAAGTTCAATAAACTTTAAATTCCAATGAACATTTAAACACTGGAACTAGGAGACATTTAAAATATTCACAATAAATAAAGGAAACAGAAAAATTAAATGAATTATGAAGTCTTTGTAAACAAAATCATCTTTAAAAATAAAGGGATAGTTGAGCTCAAAGCACCAGAATGAAGACTTTTATCATTCAGTTTCTGGTAAAGAGAGAAAAATGATAAATCAAGCAAATAAAAATTACTGAGATTTTTTATTGATCATGCGATTAATTGTTCATTGTCACAGGCCTACTAAAAATCCTCACGTTTAGTGTTGCTTATGGTTAGTAGTAAACGGATAAATATATTTAATGGTATTTGACAAAAATATAACTCGTATTGCTTGCTTCCCAATTGGTGGCGGCATGATTGTTTATGGTGCGAAGCACTTTGAACGGCCTTGCTGCTGAAAAAGCGCTGCACAAATAAACATGACGCGATGTCGGAGGTCTTTTCTCCCAGAAGGTGGCGCTGCATTTCTCTGGAGCGGGCAGAAAAGGTGGGAGCGCTCCCATTTCCTGCTGGTTCCCAGATCGCATTCTAGTAATTTGGCACCTCTCCTTCCCTCTCGTGGGAAGTCTGTGGCCACAGTTTAGGACTTTAGACGTCCACGAGACGTGCCTGTTTTCTCACGCCGTCGCGGAGATCGTATCAGGAATCCTTCATAAAAAAATAAATAAAAATCTTTCAAGCAATCAGGTTTTCACCACCCTGCGTTAGTAAAAATAAAAAAGGCCTAATATTTGAATGAGGCATAGAATAGTTCCTCATCAGGATAAGCGATATCTCGCATTTGAAGCCAAATTCCTGTGACGCCCTTGTAATGGACACATTTCCTTATGAGGATATGACACTTTAGTGGTTCTCAGCCCGTGAAGTCACCTATCTCTAGGAAACCAGCAGTGAAAGTGGTGGGTGGGTGGGTGCTTGTCTTTTCTCCTTTTGTTTTTACAGGCTGTTTTCATACGGGATAACATCTCAATTTGGGAGCTTTCTGCCTGCTAACCTCGACCGGAGAGGAGGGGCCGGAGGCCGAGAACGCTCGGCCAAAAGCTAGCAGCACCTGCTGGCGTTAAGACTCCGAAAGACCCTCCATGTGCCCGACATGTGTAGTCGGCGTACACACACCCAGCACCTGCGAGAGCGTTCCAGATCAGCTCCTTATATAGTCCCGTTTCGGCGGCTGTTCACAAGCTGTGGGGTGGCTGCTGACAGCCGGAACCTGGCTGCAGGGAAGAAGGGGATTAGCCTGAAATGCCTGAGGACTGGTCGCATATAGAAAAGAAGAAAAAAAATGCCCTCAGGAGGAAAATATGTCGGCTTGTGGGGACGAAACGGGGTGAATGTCAACCCTCTGGGGCAGTAAAGAGGCAAAAACAATGCAGCTGCAAGGACATGTTGCTCAAATGATACGAAGAACGTTGAAAGTAATCCGTGTTTTCAGTTAAATTAAAGCCTGCAAACAGAAAAAAAAACACTTTCTGATAAACTATAGACTCGCATACAATTCAACTCAAAAATGAACATTGATCCCAAAAGGAAATTAAATGTTGTTGTAACTCATTAATTCAAATTCTGTGGAGAGTTACGTTTGAGTGTGTCAAGTTTCTCTAAGAGCGGATGATCTGATTTATCCTTGGTTTCATTCAGAAGTGTTTTTTTCTCTTATCTAATATAAAAAAAAGAAAAAGAAAAAGAAAAAGGCTCCTTAAAGTAGTGAACTCTAATTACGACTGTGCACTTTTCTTCGGCTCACTAGGAAGTTAGTCAGAGGCAACAGGAAGATGGATGGAGTCAACTAGAGAGCAATCCTGAGAGAAAAGTTAACCTAAACAAAGGCAGAGTTACAATAATGCAAATTAAACTGTAAACTATAAGTAAAACCTCAAACTTGTGTAGGAACCGACCAGCCAAAGTAGTTGAAAATCCAATTAATTAATCTATGGAAAGACTAACTGGGTTGAGATTGAGCAATTTAGCAAAAAAATTAAAATAAATAAGAAACTAAATTTTGAGCTCAGCTGGTAGAGACATTCCTCCAAAGAGCTGTGAATACAGTGAAACACAGAATAGAAATGCAATCTGCAATGTTCATTAAAAAAAGATCAAAAATGACACACACACTAATGTGCACTATTTTATGTTTGTTGATTGCATAAAGTGTATTAAAATACATGGAGGTTTCTGGTTGTTTACTGACAAGTTGTGGGTAGCACTTTATGTGAACAAGACCGACACGAAACTGTCATAAGCACGACATAACATCTTTCATGAACATGAAGGAGTGTTTACGAATGTTGTTATGAAGTGTCATTTGGCAAATAGTGACACTGTTAACGCAAAGGTGTACTAAAAGTTGCATTAAAAGTGTCAACTTTGCATTGGTCAGTAAATAATTAAACTTTTAACGCAAAGTCCCATTAAAACTTGCGTTGAAAGTCAATGAACAATTTCCACTTTGCATTCAAAGAGTCACTATTTGCCCAGGACACTTCATGACAACAGTCATAGACATTCATAAAGACTTCTTCGGGTTCATAACAGGTATTATGTCATGTTTATGACACTTTCATGAACATCTCTTCAAATAAAGTGTTAACAAACTTTGAGATGTGAATAGTAAAACTGTGGCTAACCAAATCCTTAACAAGTTGAATTGTTCTCTTGCAGAGCGGTAGAAATTGGTGGAAACTCGTGGCAGAAAGTTCCACTTAGCGAAAGACAAAAACAAAAACAAAAGCAAAGACAAAGGTGTGTTTTTGTCGTAGATTCAGACAGACAGTCGCAGTGTGTGTGCAACTTCTTCCCCACAGCGTCCATCAGTCAGCAACTGATTACATCAGCACACACACCATCCCCGCCTTCAGGAGTGTGTGTGTGTGGACTTGTAACGAGTGCTCCCCACAGAGGCGTGCTTGTTGTCCAAGTCTGGCCTGGCTGCAGATTTTGGGGGAACATGACCTCACTTTTGGCCCCCTGGAGGAGTGGTTTACCCAAACAAGGTCGTGAGTCGATTCCCTGGCAAGTTGTCCCAAATTCAAGCAGCCCATATTTGTGCATGAAGTCAGCTCTCCTGCTCTCTTTCAGAAGAGAAAACAACTGCACTCTATGTATGTGTTTCCACCTCATTGCAGGGTTCCATTTATCCTAAATGACAGTAAAAGAACAAAAAGAAGAAGAAGAAGAAGAAGTCCCAAAGCACTTTGAGGAGGCTATTTTTAAACAGTTGGAGTAAAATTATACCAGAGGTCTAACCAGTTAGATCTGACCAGTTAGGATGAAATATGTTGCAATGTGTCTGTTTTTAATGAGGCACTTTTCTTCTACTATTATGTCATTTAATAGATATGTTAGCAGCTCTGAATAGATTTTGCAATAATTCTGTTAACTTACGCAATGCAAAAATTATTTCATCATGTGTATATATATATATATATATGTGTGTGCGTGTGTAAAATCAATTACAATCAACTTCTTTTTCCTTCCTGAGTCTTATTACTAGAGTTTCTCCACTATTTTCAAAAGGTTTGAGCATCTTGGCCACTAGACATGAACCTCTTCTGTGGGCAAGATATGATTCAGGTGGCATGTTATAATCAGTGCAAGAAATTTGATATGCTGCCAAATATTTCCTCCTTGCACAGATGACGACTTTAACACTTTTCTCCTCCCATCAATCCAAAGCATGGGGGCAGTTGGTGTTATTTTCCCGAGATGAGAAAGCATCTTTCCATTAAACCCTGATGAATATTTTCTTCAAGAAAGGCAGATCAACTCAGAGAGCCAGCAAAGAGTCTCTCGGTATAATTGGAGATTTATGATGGAAATGGGAAGCCAACTGCTTCATGAGACTGTTGGAACTTGACTGATGAATGTTGTTTTGCCATTAGAAAGAGTTCAAGAGTTCACAAACGCCAGAGGAGGTGCAGCAACTAATCGTGGCTTCCACCCACTACTTGATCAGATTGTTGTATTTTGTTTTCCCCAATGGTATAATTTGCAAAGCCAGAACACTCGGCTGTCACATAAAATACCTTTCCTGCAGAAAAAAAAAGCTATCACATTTTCCGCTTGTTAGGGCTTGCAGCACAAGTCATCCACTTCACCCATCTTTCATTCTTTTGAAATTGTCATCATGTCTGAACTTCGAGAGCACAGCCGCTCGCCTGTTACTCACCGTTGCAGGTGCCGTCCGCCGCCAGAGCGTACCCCAAGGTGCACAGCGCGGGATTGCTCACTATGGGGTAACTCGGCTCCGCGGCTCTCGCGGGAGCCCGCGCGAACGTGTCCGGGATTCTGTCGGAGGGGTCCGGGTAGCTCGGCTCAGGCTGAGCGGGGCTCACCCGTCTGTAAGGCCGGTCGTAGTAGTCGCTGGAGAGGCACTGGTAGCCTCCGATCCGGTTGACGCAGAGCATCTCTCCTTGGCACGGCTGCGGCCAGCTGCACTCGTTCACATCTGGAAGGCAGAGAGGAGCGGCGGTGAGGACATTCCTGCTGCATCTGCGAGACGGTGGCCCACCCAGTTTATCATTAGGCTACGGATTTCTTCCACTTTGAACTTCTGAGCGTTATTTTATGGTACAACCACAAACTGTGTTATATTTTAACAGGATATTATGTGCCAGGCTGACGTAAAGTAGCACGTTCGTGGACGGAAAAGTAAAAATGCAGTTTTTTCCTTCCATATTAGCCGACTAATTAGTCGACTAATTTGTAAACAGAAACCATCTTGGTGTTAGGGTTGGGCATTTATTGCATCGTTTATCATTTATTTCTTATTGCGTTTAGATTTTGATTTATTGTTACAATAAATTCAAATTTAGTCCGTATTTTCGGAATTATTATTATTTTTATCCAGTGTCTGTTCAACAAAGGTGTGTTAATAAAGCTGAATACATTTAAAAATCTTATTAAATAAAGTTACTGTGTGCATTTTAGTTATGAAAAAGAACATTTCTTTATGTGATTATTGTCCTAAGCGTATTACAAATGGGAATGTTTTTGTCAAGAGCACTATTTGTGCTTGTGGGGCTCTGAATGTTGTGCCATTCAATCACAGTCACAAAGCTACCCCCGACAATAAAAGAGAACAAAATACAAATAAATAGTTGTTTACGTCACTTTTGTTATCAACAGAATAGTACCGCAAAGCATGGTGATGAAACTGTACGTTCAAATCGCCCATATGGTTTAATTTTGGGATAAATTCAACTGTTCTGTGAAGGCCTCTGGCGTTTGTTGGAAAGTCTTAGTCAACGAAGACCAAGGAATGCTCCAGACACGTGAGGCTTAAAGATGTGGAGAATTTTAAAGCAGGACTTGGCTATAAATCCAAGAAAAGCAGCCCAAAAATGTCCACAGTCCGTAGGAGCAGCAGAGATCCAATCTGTTTACAGAAATTACAAATCCATCATTTATAGAAGAGTAGCAGGTGGAAAGACATTGTTGGATGAAAGCTATAGAGATTCCTCTTAAGACATGTATGTGATAGAGAAAATATGCGATTCTCCAACTCATTTAAAAAAAAAAAAAAGAGTACGTAGGTTAAATGAAACCAAGATTCATTGAGAACTTCCCATTTTCCCATTGTCATGAGAAAATCCCACCAACGCCTCTGTCTCCCGAAAGAAACCAAAGGCAGCTGGCTTCCCAGCCTTCACTTCCTTTTATAGACGGAGGGCGTCCTGAGCAAGTTCATCCCGGTGTGATACACCAGCTGCTCAGGGTTGGATATGAAAGTAGTCAAAAGAGTTGGCAAGATGACTGGACGTTTGACGTCTCCATCAGCTGCTGAGGGATCAGGGCTGGAGGAATCATATGTGACCCCCACCAACACTTTTGGTTCCTTCTGGAAGACGCTTGTGCAGCTGGACATCTTTGCTTGATTCAGCTTCGTTCCTGAGGTTACCAGAATCATGAACAGATGTTAAACAAATTGTTCTTAGTCATTAGTTGTTATTTTTATTTGATATTTTATAGCCTTCATTTGTTACAATTTACATTTTTAGAGGGTTTTCCCTCCCCCCAATTATTCTCCAGGCTTTCAGTCCACATTTTGTTTGGAGATTTTGCATGTTGATCCCTGAAGATGCCCGAATCTCATGAGACAGAAATTGAACTCTTGGATTGGCCTAGTGAAAGTCCAGACGTCAAAACTGACACTTAAAGCTACCTCTATATCCACTTTGGCTGCAATTAAGCAGTTTGGCGAATAAGAGTGGGTAAATAAAAAAATAAAAAATAAAACCAATCTGACTGAATGTGTAGACTCACTCCAGAAGACTTGGAGTTGTAACTGCAAACATACAAATACACACCACACTTTTCAGATTTTTGTTTGTAGAAAATTCAAATTACAATCAACCGAGCATTACTTTGGGTTAAATTATATCCCTAAAACACATTAAGAGTTTGTGATTTTTCATTTTTCTTTAACTTATGTAAAATGACTTACCTGAACATTGTCCTAAATTCCTGTTATATTCAAAGCCGTACGGGCAGGGCTGAGGAGAGACGAGTGGGGTTTTGAGCGTTTGGGTCGGATTCAGATCGTAATGAAGCAAGGTGAGTGGAGTTACCTGTCCGTGTGCTGACTGGATGCAAAGCAGAGTAAATACCAGAGCGGCCAACATCCTGCAAATGGGGAATTTTAGTTTTGTGAAGCCTAGTGGAGGACAGCTGGCTGGAGCTCGACAGAAGCATAGCCTGCAGACACAAACAGAGCAGAGAAACCGCATTAACCGAGGCTCCCGCTACGCAAAAAGGTTTCAGCTGGATTGGGGAATAAAAAACAAAAACAAAAGAGACGAACCTTAGAGAAGAACAAAACCTGAGAGCGCGCGTTTCCAACGGCATTGTTTAATGGCTCCTGGTGAACTCCCTTTTAAAAAAGAAAGATTTAGACGACCCGTAAACCCGAATCCCAGCGGGGCTCCCTCCAACTATGCGCCCTTACGCGAAAGTCGAAACCAGGTTTTCATTAACCACTGTGTGATCGAGCTGAAGCTTCGGCACATTGACCAACTCTTACAGGAATTTCCTCCGTCGAGAAAAAAAAAAAAAAAAAAGCAAAAAAAAAAAAAAAAGCAAAACAAACCCCAACTTCGCCGTCCCGTTTTGTGCTCGGACCGCTGGGCTGCGCAGATCATTTAGCAATGCAGATGTGACGGCCCCCACCGAGCACTTTTAGCAACAGCTGGATCCAATCAGGAGATCCAGCCCCCTACGGTGGGCGCGCGCAGAGACGGCGGCCCCCACGGCGGCGCACTGAGCCCGACAGGCGGCCACGGCGGTGCTGTCCGGGAGCTGAAAGACATAAAGCACACACTGTGGGAGTGTTTGTGTGTTTTCTCAGGACACACACACACACTCCCGAGTTCAGTGACACTAAACAGCCACTTACCTCACCCACTTCTGGACCATATGTACAGCTGAGACGAGGTAATAGTCTCACTTTCGGGCCTCAAAACAAGCGGAGGAGAAAGCTGTTTACTTATGACATAACTCTTAAATAAACACGCAGCCATGAATACATCACAGCTCAATTTGTCGTTTCCCAAACTTTAAATTTATCTGCTATGAATAGCAAAATAAAGGGGCGTGGCTAAAGACTTGTAGCCTTCACAGGAGATTCCCCAAAGGCTTTCTGGTGATCCTCACGCAGTCTGCGTAGTAAAAAACCCCAAAAGCATTTAGTGCTTTAAACGCCTGGAAAGACGTCAAGTAACAGCAGATCAGTATATTTCTCAGCTCGGGTACTACTACTAGTTAGTAGTATCTACTTTAGTCCCGTATGAACCCTTACCAACTAGTAGTAGCGAGTTTATTAAATAATGTAATAATGGTGGGCAAAACACACCTTGATAACAAAACTAAAGAATGATATGAATCTGAAAGTTTATGGACTAGCCTACTTTTAAATTCACTCTGATGGTTTTCAAACATCTAGTTAAAAATGTTAACCAATATCAGGACATCTCAACAGGCGCGGGTCTGTTTCCTACCTGTTGCAACTTACCTCCGATAAACGTCCATCAATGATAAATGTCGGATGAGCATGTATCGTACAGTTTATCATTTATCGTGACATTACTCACCACAATGAGCATTTTGATTTGTCGGGAGTGACAAAGCTGTATCTCGACACCCCTATAGGCTTCTAGTATCAAGCTTTTAAAAAGGTAAATTTTATAATTGATCCATTTAATATTATTCTTAAGTTGTTTACATACATCTTCTTTGACTGTGTAGGATCTCCTGTTCCACTACATCCCAAAGATGCTCCGTTAGGTTCAAATATGGTGGCTGTAGGTCGTTTGGCTGCAGAGAACTCATCACACTACTGAAAGTGGCCATTGGGAGACCCCGTTGCAACTCTAAGGTTAAAGGTCAATCCTTTCTATGCAACAGTTTGCAAGAAAAAGCTCATCAACAGCCGGGTCACCAGTGGCTCCTTTATTTCCTAATAAGATCCTAATTAAGTCACGGGTACTGGTCTTAGCTGAAGACCCTCCAAGGTAATCTGAATCTTTTTCTCTTCGTTTCAGATTTTTTTTTTACATCCAAGAAAAAAAAAAAAAAAAAAAAAATTCTTTCCAGTCAGGATTTACAGTTTGTACATGTCATCAACACACCTGGACTCCTCCTGTAACATTTCTGCTGCAGTGGCTGATTGATGCCTGTACAAAAATGTGGAGCGCCACAGTCGCACGCTGATCCGATTACACAGAAACTTCAAAAATGTGCGGTTTTTTTTTGTTTTTTTATCCTTCCTTCTTTTTGTTTTACAGTTTGTAAATATATATCTATATTAACCATTTACACTTCTGATTATACAACTATCAAATTTCCAAAAATGCAGGCACTTGACTTCCAAAGCATCATCTGTGCCTACAGCTAAATAAAATAAAATAAAACAAAGAAACCTACATTAGCCATTTACATACATGTAACTGTATAATAGTGGTGTATGTGAACATAAAGAGGAGTCTAAACCCTCTGATAAACCACAGTCAGCAGCCATAATTATGCCTGTTGCATATCACAGTCTGGCTGTCTGGAAAACACTAAGCCTTTCAACCAGGAAAAAAAAAAAAAAAAAAATCCTTATGGTTTCAGCAGATGTACTGACTCGCATAAATCTCCACGTAGTGTGCTGCTGCCAGAGCTTTTAGTTTTCGTCCAGGATCAGAGGAAAACTCGCTGAATTGTTGAAGTAATACTAACAGGACAAGAAAATACAAGCAGTTAAATGCAAATGGAGGGGATGAAACCCGACGGACATGTTTCCTCTTGCAAACAGAGCCTCAGCCCACGCTTTGCACTCCAAACACGGAGTTTCTAAGGTCACTTTTGCTCAGAACTGCTGGGATTTACTCTGTTTCACACGTGAAACGTGATTTCATTCATCCCTTTTGGCGTGAGATGCAAATTTGTGGGTCTGAACCTGAAAATAATGTCGAGTCTAAGTCGTCTTTTGCATAGAGGGGAAAAAACTTTAGCTTCCAAGTTTTCCCAGACTTTATCTTAAGCTTCGGCGTTTTATCTGATCGTTTATTGCTGCTCAACGTAAGAAAACAGCAGCAAGAGGGAGCAGAGGCGCACCGATAACGTCAAGTCTTTTTAGTGCCGAACTCAGATTGGATAAATTAAGACATCTGTAGCGGGGGGGGGGCCGCCCCGGTCACTGCTTTAGCAAGTCTTTGAGCACGGCTCCGGCGCTGGCCTCAGCTGAGACAGGCACAGGGGTGAAGGTGGGCAGAGCGTCAGTGATGGGCTTCATCAGCAGGTGACCCCCTGAGCCGGCGGGGCCAGAACCGGCCACCAGCGGCACCGCAGCAGAACGAGGAGCCAGGAACGGGTTGGATTCACCGGCTCTCCTGATGCCAGCCGCAGCTCCTGTGATGAAAACAGGGAGTATGTGATTGGACTGTGTTTGTTTTGTTTTGTTTTGTTTTGCAGGAATGCTAATTTACCCGCGGAGCCTGAAGAGGAGCCACCGGTTCTCCCAGACGGCGGTGCGCGCAGAGGCTTGATGTCGTGGACCGGGAGCCTCGGCGCCGGGAGCGACGGTGTCGACTCCATCTCCAAGAACTTCACAAACATCTCGGAGAAAGACTGCGGCGGCGAGGGAGCCGGCAGGATCAGTGTTGGAATGAATGAATGAATGAATGAGTTTACAGATTCAATTAAATCGAAAATATTCCACAGAGCGAAATAAAGCATTTCATCAGGACAAGGGCTGCAATGATTAATCAGATTAGTTGTGATGTATCGATTATTAAAACTGGTTTAATAGGCGATCAATTGTTAGCTGGAATTTACAGACTAAAGATAAAAAGAAAAAAAAACTACTTTGCTGAAAGGAAAACAGTAAATAAGCCAAAACTATTTTGCATTTAAGATGGAAAAAGACCTTCTTTGTTTGCAAATATGCTCTACCCAGAACTCAAGCGGCAAAATTCTGAAAAAGAAAAAAAACAACTCTAATTTAGGCACTTTTTGCTCTCCAATTAACCAGTCGACATTTTAGCCGTTCAATGTTGAGTCAAACAGAAAGAGCTGAAACTTTCAAATGTTGGTGTTTGAAGGATTTTTTTAGCCGCATATGTATCCTTCGCTACAAATGATAAAGTGTTCACTAAAGGAATAATATGTTACTGCATTTCAGGCAACAAAATGATTATTTTCTTATTTAAGAATACATAATTAAATAAATTGTTTATTTGCATCCTTTCATCCAATCCTAGCGTTGTATAAAACGTTCGTGGTCAAATGAAAATGCGACGAATTTTCAAGTTTTTAATTTTTCATTCGATTAATCATCAGTATAATTACTAAAATAATTGATTCTACTGAAGACACAGGAAGGTGCAATTTTATATTTCGTAGATTTGTTCTTCAGTAACTTTGTTTTTTTTTTCTTCTGTTTCTAGCAAGATCCTGTTTGCTAGAAACAGAATCAGGGCAATTCGGTTTCTGGAGAATGATACGCAGAACAAAAGCTACGTGAAAATCTGCCCCACACAGCTCACTCTTCCATCTTCTCTTATTCTTCGGAATAGTTTTGAAGTTAAATTCAACTCAAGCTTTCCGTTTCCATTCATTGCTAGATGAATTCTAAAGAAATTGCCGAGGGCCAGTGGGTTTCATGCGACTCTCCGGCTCTCTGCCGTCCTGCGTGACGTAGGCCCGGTGCGTTTGTGGCTCCCGGCCCGTTCTGGACTTACCGAGTTCAGCCCCTGGCCACTGGTGGGCCTCTGTGGCGTATTCGGCACACTCTGCGCTCCTCTGCCTCCGAGCCAACTCGATACCCATCCGCCAACACCGTGCCGGGCGTCGTCCTCCAATATCTAAACAGACAGAAGGTTAGGAAGTACAAAATCGATTCATCTGGAAAAATTCAACCTCTCAAGTGTCATCGAAGCTTATCCTTTTTATTATTATTATTATTATTATTATTAACAACCACAATCTACAAATTTCCTTAGCAAGATTGGGCTGCATGGATCGATGCCTGACGATTAATAGACGCATGAAAAGGAACTGCAGCACCACTGACACCGATTCTTTAAAGTCTGCTGGCTTTACTAGACTCTTGGCTTCTGTAAAGTGGAAACTAAATAGTTTTACCAGGAGATGAGGGAACAAGGGGGGGGGGGGTGGAAATGAAAAAAAACTTTCAGGGACCTTAAAGGTAATAAAAAATGTTTTATTCTAAGAAGCAGAAATCTCTCTTGCCCTGCGTTTCCTTTTAAACGGTGTTGGGTAACGTTCTCTGGAATCGTTGGACGGATTCCCGTGCAGCAACCAGCCAAGACGATCTGGAAAAGACGATGCTTTTCTCTTTCAGCTCTGAGCTCTGAGGATTTTCTGGGGATGACGGAGTTAAAATAAAATCGCTGGCCAGTGTCTGTTTCAGCCGACTAACCAGACTCTAAAGAGCAAGGCAAAAAAATTAAACCAAGCAGATTATCTGCTGGTGTGGTCTGTACGTAAACAGTAAAATTAACTCATAAGAGGAATTTGGGATCCCTAAAACTAAACAGATCTGCCATCAGAGTTAGGAGGCTTTCATATGAAGGTGGTTAGATTTTAATTAAAGCCACAACTCTCCGCTTCCAACAGCTTTATTAAGTTAGATAAATAATCACCGTATTGTTCTAGTTGCACAAAGTTAAGCTTGTTCCTTTTGCCTGGGTTGTTTTCCAAAAGCTAACAGAAGTTGCATGGCTGTAGATGTAAACCAGACAGGCAGGAATAAATTATAATAAGAATTTCACAGTCTGACTCCCAAACGGAAAGAGTGACAAACACTCCAAGATTTGAGCATGTATTTATTGTAAGCATTAACCACTTACTATTCACAATGCTGCTGAGTTATGGTATTAAATGTATTATCTATATATATATATATATATATATATATATATATATATATATATATATATATATATATATATATACACACACATTTGTCTGTTTTTTTTAAACAGCTCTAAAAACTAAAACTTAAATGTGTAATAATGCCTCCTGTTTTCAACTTCACGTAAAACCAAAATATATGAAATGAAAAAATATATTTTTAATCATAAACTTGGTTATTGACACTTTTCTAAAAAAAAATTTTTTTTTGCCAAAAAAAGTGATCACATTTGGCAAAAAACGACCTGGATCATTATTTTAGGAAGGTGTAATTCCTCTATAAAGTTATTCTTAAGATTTTCAAAACGCTGCTCCACAGTTGAAATGTGAAAGACCGGCTGTCCACCGGGTTGAAATGAGCGAAAGGTCGTCCTCTGACCTGATCAACTTGTTCTCTGTTCAGTCCCAACACACTTCCCATGAGCCTCAGCACATCGGCCCGCTTCGTCTTAGGCGTGTGAAAGTAGCCCAAAAACAGGTTGCGCATCAGAACCCTGCAGACACAGCAACACACACACACACACACACAATGTGGGATTGATAGGAAAGAGTTACCAAGTAAAGTTGGCAACACTCTTCAGTACGGACGCCATTACTGACCGGAAACCCCCCCAGCCCCAACAAAATGAGCAATTTTCAGTATCGTCAAGGTGTTTAACAATGAAGTCATAGGAAGCAGAGGGATGGAAAAAGACGTCTAAAAACAAGATGGACTTTCTGCGGCATGTCAAAACATGTCGACAGTTCACTCGCGACGCTGTAGACACAAGAAAGGCTGATGTGGTTACGGGAAAATTGCTCCATTTCATCCTTGAGAGTTTTCAACTTCTGTCAGTCCTGGAGCGCGACAGACTAGGGAAAACGCTGGCAGCATTTAAAATGTTTGATACACACCCAAATAGTTTAGACATGGTAGCTGCTTTAATTGCTAACGTATCTGTTCTTCTGTTTTTACTTTACGGTTTTTGAGGAGAAATTTGAATCAGACAAAAAAAAAAAAAAAAAAAAGATACCGTCATCAAAAGTGGGACAAATGTCTGATCGTATGTCATGTTTTAAAAATATTTTACAACTACATCATCAAACACTGTGGCCTCAATTTTACAGCTTTTTCATAATATCGTATTCTATTCATTATTTTAGTTTATACTGAAATTTGTACAATTATGTGATGCATTTCTGTTGACAAAGATTTACAAAAGGACCTAGTAGGTCTTTAAGTTGGTTTTTAAAAACAAAAAATAAAAAAAATAAATTAAAAACAATGATTTTGTTGGATACTTTTGAGCAAAGGCATGTCAACATTAAACTGGTTGTGTCAATAGCAGACGTAGGACAAAAACCCAACTTACTTGTCTATCTTTCCTTCTGTGCTGTTGAGAAGGTTCACGAGTTTCTTTTGTGCCTCCTCCAGCATCTCCTGCCTCACATCCACTGAAACACAAACAACCAGAGAGCCGTCATTTTACGAGAAACACAAAAACTTGTTCCCTTTAAAAAATAAAAATAAAAAAAACATATTAATGGTTGCTTTGTTTCTCTGCTTGGCACATGCATGCTAGCAAACTAACAAACCAACTCCGTACATCTAACCTCTAGGTTACCAGTGGAAAGTCAAGATGTTCTCATGTAATTTGCTATAGTGTCAGATTTCTCAAAGCCTTTTGTTCTTAAGAGTTTTTTGCCGACTTCTGATCACTTTAAATAGAGAAATGTTCACTGATTCAAACATTTTTGGCCGAGGTGACGTTTGTAATTCCAGTCTCCAGTGTGGCAGCAGAGCGACGATTCAACCTCCAGATGAACATCAAAACATTGGGGACACCTGAGACATCCATGCAGACGAGCTGGAGGAGACAAGCGGTGCGTTTGGGCCACCGCAGGTGAATCGTTCATAATCGAAGTGCAATCGTTTAATTTAATTGACTATATATAGTTTCTGGGAGCGCAGTCAATGGTTTTTGTCCACAAAGTGAGTCTGTCTATATAAAAGTTACATATATTCACCGGGTTGTTGTGGGACGACATAATGTGGATTCTCTGTTCAGCTTGTTGAATATCAACTAAACCGAATTAAAATTAAATGCAGCTCAATTTGTCATTATTATTGTTTTAGAAAATGACGGGTAAAAAGACAATATGATGGAATTTCTACGAGGCCTTCAGTCAAAATGACGGATAACAAAACATTCTAGAGCAATCCTTGATCTAGAGTTAAGTTTTCCAGATAAACCACACACACATATATATATATATATATATAGTCCAACACAGAACAAATACAGACTGTAAGGTCTGAGACCAGGCAACAAAAACAGTCTGAGAATTTGCTGTGATGTAATGGTTTACTTGATAAAAGTGACAGAAAAATGTATTAGTCTGCAAGTCAGGCTCTGATAAGGGCATCCAGCTACATACTGTTTTACATTTTGTTTCATAATCTGAGCACAGTTTTTGGTTAAAGGTTTTATTTGCCGATTGATACTTTCAGATTCGGAGGCTCGTCCCTGATATTTTCACACGAATCCATGTTTGTCCTGGAGACGTTTTGAGGCCGATAATTTCAGTAATTAACTTTTCATTTGTTCATAGTCTACAGTGAGGAGATGCGGTTAAGTAATTCCAAGTAAAAGCCTGAATAATCAGTTATAGTTATTTTGGTTAGCTGAGGGGTCACCTATGGGTTCAAAGCTACAATTAACTGGAAAATGGTTAAATTCAAGGAATAATATTCAAATAAATTAAATGTGAGATTGGAGAATTGGCATTATGATTTATCTGCATACATTATTATTTTTTAAAGGTTTTTTTGGCTCTAGTGGCCTTTCTTTGCAGGTAGATTGACAGGAAAGAAGGGAATGAAGGGGTGGAAGACATGCGGCAAATGTCACCAGGCCGGGAGTCGAACCTGCGACCAGCGGCATGAGGGTTAAGGCCTCAATACGTGGCTTGTGTTTTTCCCTTGCGCCACCATAGCGCCCCTATCGGCGTACATTCATAAAATATATATAAATACAAAAAAGGCCAAGCAAGGGTACAAAACTGGTGCGGGGAAAAATTTTCCTCAGCCATTTTGATGGCTGATTTACAATCTGCTGGGGGAAAAAAAAACAAAAAAAACATTAAATGTAGTGAAGGAACTCAAACTCAACTCACCTTGCTTCTTTAGCACTTCGATTTGCTCCTCTTTCTGATCGATCTGATCTGTGAGGCGAGACGCCGAATCTAGAGCAGCGTTGGCTTCGTCCAGGTTCAGCTGGGAGAAATAAAAATCAATATTTCACTGCAAGACATTGTGAGAACACACGTGTTCTCTGTTCGCTGACTTACCTGCAGAGCAGATGCTTGGTCTTCAAGCAGGAGAGCTTTTCTCTTCCACTCGTCCTTCTCCTTTTTGTGCTTCTCCAGCTCTGCAGAGTACATGGCTTTCTCCTCTAAAACGGAAAGAACCAAATAACTAAAACAATAAATAGGAACAGTAACACAACAGATAAAATACAGATTTATTACAGAGAAGAGTTGATAAGAGGCTGGTGCTGAATCGATTTCTCTCTCTGCCAACTTGCCTTGCTGGAATTGCTCTAGCACCATCTGCAGGTTTGAGAGCGACACTGCATACTGCCTGCCTTGTTCCTGAGAGGTTCTGAGTTGTAAAAGTGCGTCGTCCCTCTGCTTCACCACGTTGCTCAGCTGTTCCTGGAGAGACTCCACCTGCATGCTGGCCTGTTGGCTGGAAAGAAGAGCGGGGAAACTCGGCGAATTAAACAAAATAAAACACTGTGGCTCGGAGCGAGTTTGGAGGGGATAAATCATTACAGCACAAACGTTTCAAGAAAAAGACGGAAAAAGGAGCTAGTCCTGAACCGCATGTGGAAATGCACTTTCTCACATTTAAGTGATGCGATAAAATACTTAAACATATGATGCATGTGTGTGGTGAAGGCAGTTTTTAAGTTTACGCAAACCTGGCGTTTTCCACAGCATTCGACGACGTGGCCAGTTTGTCATCCAGCAGCGCCACCCGCCTGCGCAGCTCCGTCTCCCGGTCCTCCGCAGCCAGGGCTTCCCTGGTGTAGGAGTCTTCGATCTCCAGCAGGTGGTTGCGCAGCCTCTCCAGCTCCAGGTTGAGCCGCTGCTCTTTATCCCTCGTGTGCTGCAGCTGCAAACACAAACACTCTCAAGTTAAACAGCATCTCAGCAGTTATGCCAGGTAATCTCAGCATAACTGCTTGCCTCATTTGCTTCTTTATAAAATATCTTTGAACGTATTTTGTAACAATCTGCTTCCCACGACTGCTCTGTCTCTCTCTCACACTCACACAGTGTGACGTCGCCTCTGTTCCGAGTACAAGTTGTAATATTATGACTTTATTCTCATAATTTAATTTTTAGAATATTATTTAACTTTACTTTTAAAAAAAGTTCTTCTTAATTCATTTAAATTAAATTGAAACTGATCATTTTATTTTTCTATACTGTCGTAGGAAACACAGCGATTGCAAAACGGTGTTTTTCCGATATTGGCTGAATATCAAAAAAAAAGTTATGTGCAGATTTTTTTTGGAAACGCAGCTAGTGATGGTCGTCCTCCTGCCTCAGACTGTAGAGCTGTGGTCTCCATTTGCTTCTGCTTCAGCGCCATCATCATCTGATCCCTCTCCTGCTGGAACATCACCGCTTTCTCCTGCATGGACTTCAGTTCGTTCAGAAGCTGGTTCAGTTCACCGGATTTACCCTGCGACACAAATCAGCAGGAGCAAAAACGTTACAATGCCCATGGGAATATTTACTTTATCATTTGTTCAAAAAGGCTGTAGGCCATGAATCAAACTGACCAGCTCTTTGTCTTTGAGCATTCGCTCCACCATGGCGGCCTTCTCGCTTATCGCGCTCAGCTCAAACTCCTTCTCTCTGAGCAGAAGCGAAACCTGCATGTTTGTTTCCTGCAGAGCCCTGAACTCCGACTCCTTCTCCCGAGAGCGCGCCGCCACCTGCTCGTTCTCCTCCTTCAGCTTCCTTGCGTCCAATTCCAGGATGAGCGCCCGCTCCTTCAGGTTGGTCACGGCCTGCTTCAATACCTCGTTGTCGTTCTCGCGGTTGCGCAGCGCCTCGCTCACTTGGCTCAGCTGGTCTCCTTTGGTTTTTATGAGCAGGTCTTTCTCCCTCACCGACCTCTGCAGGGACTCCAGTCTGTCCCGGACCTGGCGGACCTCCTCGGTCTGACTCCTCTGCTCGCTCTCTGAGGCGGACGCCGCGTCGGAGAGCCGGTGGTTGTTCTCCTGAAGGGTCCTGATTAGGTTTTCTTTCTCAGCCAGCTGCGCTTGCAGAACTTCAGCGGTCTGTTGGGTTCGGGGCTCGGCCGTTAGATTGAGACCTCTCGATTGGGCGGTCGCCGCTGCGGCCTCGGGAGTCTGCGCAACGCTATCCAGCTTCCCCAGCAGCACGTCCTTGGTGTTGCTGAGCTGACTGATGGTCTGCTGGACCTGCGCCAGCTCCAGACTCAAACCTCCCAGCCTCTTCTCCTTCTGCTCGTAGCTCTGGATCAGTCGGGCGTAGTCGACGGACAGCTTGGAGCTGCAGTCGCTGTCGGCGGACACCTGGCCCTGCAGCTTGATCAGCTCCTCGTGAAGCTGCGCCGACTCGTGCTGCATGTTCTTGACGGTGGTGATCACCTGCTGCTTCCACTCCTCCATCTTCTTCACCTGCTGCTTCAGCGTGTCCCTCTCCTGAAGAAGCTCCTCAAACTGGTTGCTGCTGACGCCGCCGGACGGGGCGTCGGCCTCCCCTCCCATCGACTGCAAGACGGTCACCAAGGTCTGGCACTTCTGAGTCAAAGCGTCGATCTCGATGTCTTTCTCCCTGATGATGCGGGACAGGTTCTGGATGGTCTCCTTGAACATCTCCTGGCTCCCCGAGGGGTCGCTTGCGTCGGAGAGCCGCTGGTTCTCCTGCTGCAGCCTCACCAGGGCGGCTTCCTTTGCGGCCACGACGTCCACCAGGCGGTGGTAGTCGGACCGCAGCTGCCCGTTCTCCCTCGTCTTGTCGTTGAGCACGGCCAACATCTGCTCGCGCTCCACAGCGAACGCCTGCAGCTGCTGCTGGAGGTAGAGGACGTCCTGACCCGACGAGACCCGGGCGTGGAGCGCTTGGATCTCCAGATCTTTCTGCCGGATCATTTGGGAGAGTTTGCCCACTTCGTCGCGAGAGAACGCCAGCTGTTCCAGCTGCCTGGTGAGCGAGAGGTTTTTCTCGTTCAGCTGGACGATCTCGGTTTCTTTCTCCTCGATGCCGCGCACCAGCTTCTCTATCTCGGCCTTGGACAGGTCGTGCTTCTCGTTGCCGTTGTCCTGATTGAGAGACCACGTCTTGTCCTCCTGGAGGATGACATCTCCCTGGAACGCCGGGAGGTGACCCTGGTCCACGCTCTGCTGGAGGCGGGTTATCTCTTCGTCTTTGGCTTGAATGAGTCTGTCGTAGTCGAGCGCCGTCTGCTGGTGGCGAACGGCGGCCCGTTCCAGCTCGCTCCGCTGAGCCTGCAGAGACGCCTGCTGCTCCTCCGAGGTTCTCTTCAGCGACCGGACTTCGTCTTCCAGCGCGTTCCTGGAGGACTTCAGCTGGGCGATCTCCGTCTCCAGCTCGGTGATGATGTCCAGAGTCTTGGGTTCGGCCAGTGGTTGTGGTCTGCTCTGCTGATCCCTCAGCCGATCGATCTCCTCTTTCAGATGGCTGCTCTCCTCCTTCATCCCTCCCAGCTGCTTATCCTTTTCGTCCACCGCTTGTTTGAGGACGTCTACCTCTTTGGTCATGGCTGACACCCTGTTCTCCATCTCCCTCTGTAAATCCGCCGCGTTCTGTTTCAAAGTTTCCACAAAGACATCCTTCTCTTGCAGCAAGTCCGTCAGCTGCTTCTGCCCCGCGACGGTGATCGAGAGCATCTCGTTGGTGTCTCTGTGGTCCGACGCCAGCTGCTCCACGTCTCGCCTCAGCTTGGCGATCTCCAGGTCTTTCTCCTGGTTTAGCTTGATGGCCGACTCGTGCTCGGTTTGCAACGCCGAGGCGTCCATGGATCTGGCTCGGGTCAGCTCCTCGATGGTCTGCTGGTACTGTTTCACCTGCTCTGACAGCGCTCTCTCAGCCTGCGACAGCTCCAGTTCGAGTTGGTTCTTCTCCAGCTTGAGCGCTTCGATACGAGTGTCTTTCTCCCTTGTTGTCCTGTTTAGAGCGGCCTGGTTTTCTTTCAGCTGCTTGCCTAGCTCCTCTAACTTCCTCAAAGCGTTCTCATGCTCGTCCTTCAACCTCCGGTTCGCCATCTTCATCTCATACTCTTCAGACATCCCCTTCTCGTAGGAACTCCTCACTTCATCCATTTCTCTCCTGAGGTTCGACAGCTCCCTCTCCTTCCCTGCCAGCTCCTCCTCCGTCCGACTCTCTCCACCATGAGCCGTCTCTGCTTTAGCAGCGGCTAGCTGCTCCTCTCGCTCCTGCAGGGTCTTCTTCAGCTCGGCCGCTTCTCGCCTCGCTTCCCGGCTCTGCTCGTTCGCACGTCCCAACGCGTCCTTCAGCTCCTTCACCCTCTGTTCCAGCTGCTGTCTGGCCATGTGGAGGTCATTGAGGGTGAACGCACTTTGGCTCGTTTTCTCTCTTTGGGTCTCCAGCTCTCGTTCCAGCGCTCCTTTCTGCTCCTTGCAGGCGCTGAGCTCTGCGGCCGTTCTGATCAGCTCCTCCTCAGCTTCCTTCAACTGACCAGAGAGCTGCTCCTTTGAGGTGATCAAATGCTAGAATAATTAAAAAGAAAAAAAAACTCCATTATATCTGATTATTTTACTAAGTAAAAAGTACTTTTCATTTTTTCATGAATTCAACCCAAAAATAAAGTTAAATAGCTCATAGGATCATGGGGATTGAGCAGAGGCCAAGCAGACCTGTGTTGCTTCCTGGTTCTGCCGGTCCAACTCCTCCAGCTCCGACAGGAGGGTGTCCCGCTCCTCCTCGGTGGCTCTCAGGACCTTCTCTCTCCTCTCAAGCTCCGCCTTCAGATCCTGCAGGGACTCCGCCTCACCAGACTCCATCAGCGATGCATTTTTGCAAACCATTTGCTCCTCGGCTACCGTCAGTCTGTGTTGCAGCTCAAGCTGTGAAGAGAGACGACAATCAGGAAATATCTTTTACTTCAACGCTCCAGCTGTTCACACACGTTCAGACTGACTTTAACCACATCCAGTGACTAACATTTATACATCTGGAGAGTGTGAGTTTAAAACAGCTGAAGCCAAATATTGACGTACGTTTATTACGAGGCAAAAAAAATTTTTCCCCTCACAGTCTGACATGAAGTCAGATGAGATTTTTTTTCTTTTGTTGTTGTCGTTTTAGGTCTGTTTATTTTTTTATTTGACAAATGTCAGAATAATGAGACAAATATTATTTTTTTAATAACTTCCATCAAATTCAGAGGTTAACATACATTTTCTTAATATCTGGTTTGATTACATTTGAAACTGTATGACTTTGGTCAAAGGTTCTCGGTATTCTTAAAAAATAGACGGAAATTTGGTTCCTTTAATAATAATAAAAAAACAGACTTTGACCCATGTGATCAACGGTTTATGACGTTGACTCCAATACATTGACTTTATGATCCTTTAGCCATTTTACAACTAATTTGATTATTATCCATTTAGGAATCTGGAATATTGCTGTTCTCAGTTTTGCACGATTTCTCCTTTTTTCTCCAAACGTGATGATTGTTATTTCAGCCAAACACTTCAATTTCAGGCCATGTGTAAAGTATCTGTGTGCATGTATGTAAACATCTGGCTTCAACTGTAACTACTAAAAAAAAAATACATACGTATACTTGTAAGCTAATACAGTATTTAACTTTTGATAAACTACAAAGTGCCAAACAGAACATCAGGGGAAAAAACAACAGTTTTTAAACTTCATGTTTTCTTAAAAGAAATTCTCAAGAGATAATAATGTTAAAAAGAGAAGATTACATTTGAATAAAATAAAGCAACCTTTTCTTGTTCTAGGACTTCCTTTTCTTGCCTCAACATTCCTATAATGGTGTTCAGTTCCAAGATGTCTGCATGCTCAACCTCTTCTCTTGGCTCTGCCTGAAAGTTCAAATGTGAGATCGTTTACAAGCAGCAAATATGCAAAAAATGTAACACGTTCAATTATGTTCAGAACTTATAGCTTGTGTTTATACTTGCCTCGGAAAAGTCCCTGAGTCTCTCCATTTCTTTTTCTGCAGCTATAAAAATAATAACATTTCAACAAATAAAGATATTATTTTTGAAGTTGCTACTTTTTTTGGTATAACTAGGGGTGCACCGATCCATCGGCCAGATGATTTATCGGTGCCAATTTCCTTAATTTTGGTCAACCTTTGACCTCTTCTGCTCTGCTGTGGAGAAGTTTGACTGACAGGCCGGCCCACCAGGTCACGGCTGCACATTTGCAGTTAACAGTCAATCCCACTGTTGCCAACTCAGTGACTCTTACGATATTTAGCAACATTTCAGATAAAAAGAAAATTGTTTTGGCCAAAATCGGAATCGACAGGTAAGGCATTTTAAAAGATCAGTAATCTGCAAAAAATTAAAAATTAAAAAAATGCAATCGGTGCAGCCCTAGTTATTACAATACATTCACCAAAAACACATTAAAAGAAATATTTAGAGAAAAGTTAGTGTAACAGATAATTTCATGCTGCATTAGTCAGCATATATAAAACCCACCTGCTAAGTTATTTCGAAGCGTCTGAATCTCGTGCTCAAACTGGGTTTTTTGCAGAGCCTTCCCCTCCTGCTCCTGGACTCGTGTTTGGAGTTCAGCCACGGAGGCCTGCAGGCGCGAGTAGTTCTGCAGCAGCCCCGCGTTCTCCTCCAGGGCGTCGTCCCTCTCCAGCTGCAGGGAGGCCTGGTTCCTCTGCGCGTCCTCCAGACTGGCAGACAGCTCGGCCAGCTGCTTCTCGCGCCGCTCCGCTGCTTCCTGCAGAGCCTGGACGTTTCTCTGGAGCTCGGGCGGTTTGGAGGAATCCGACGGAGAGCTGACCTGACCGTCCCCTGGAGAGAGTCGGTTAGAGGAGATATCTTATTGGTTTTCGCTGACATAATAACTCCCATGCTGCTGCTTTTGGCTGAAGTGAAATAATCTCACCGCTGCGAATCTGCTCCTCCAGCTCCTCTATCCTCTCCTCGTACTCGGCGAGCTCCTCTCTGTGGCGGCGCGTAACCTCCGCCAGCTTTTGCCGCTGGGCGTCCTGCAGAGCCGCCAGCTCATGCTGGTGTTCATCCACCTCTCGGCTCATTTCGTCCCGTAACTCCTGTTCCAACAACGTTAAAAATGTACCGTGTCGTTACTGTATCTCTGGATAATCAACATCGATAGTAGTAGCACACGGGAGTCCAAACTTTGTGTCACGTGGGAGAAAAAAATCTTCAAGTCGAAAGGACAGGCGGGCCGAAAGAACAATGGAAAAATATGGGGGGGAAAAAAACAAAGAAAAAGAAAATATTGCATGTTTTTTTTAAGCAATAAACTAAACTGCAATACTTTAACTTAAACGTTTTGTCAGAAAGGGAGGTCTGAATTATTGACGATCCAAAAAGTGAAAAAGGTTTTGCAGGTTTGAATCATTTAAAGATGTCCACTTTGCAAATTTTTGAATGTCTTTACTGAAAATAATACAACATCTTTTGCCAACTTTAACCAATAAAAACAAGATTAAGGCTTTTTTTGGAAAAAAAAAAAAAAAAAGCATAAAGCCAAGTATAATAAGCTGATGAAAGGCAGATTTGGGTTCATCAAAGTCTGCTGGATAGGACACAGAAGAATTGGGGTATGAATGCTTTGTGTTGTAGCTGTTGTAAGATTTTAATTTGACTGTAACAATTTAGATCTTAGTGAAGACAAAAAGTCATCACCTGCATTAACTACCTGAGTTAGGGGGGCAAATTTGTATCATTTTTGAATTGCAGTCATGGGCTGCAAAGAGAAAAACAAGAATGAGTCCGGGAGCTGCAAATGGCCGCAAGTTGAACTTTCGACACCCCTGTAGTCAAACTATAGAAAATAGCACTGCTGCAGATACAGAGTGTTTAAACGGTAGGTTTATTTAATAAAGAGATAATCGGAACCACAGCAGCTACCTTAATAATTCTTTGTAGTTTGAGAATCTCCCCCTGGTCACCATTACCAGTTCCTGGGGTTGTTGTTGTTGCCTGAAACAGAGTTTGATATAAACATAATAAAAATCAAAGAATCTGTATTTAAACTCAGCGAAATTTTAGATACATAAATTTAACACTTTTTTTTTAATTCTAAGGTTCATTACTAAAATCCAAAAGACTGACCTGGAACACACTACCTGCAACGATTGTTCTAAACTGTGATTTCAGTGGCTCATCTTTAACTTACAAGGATTTAGACATAATCTGGCACTTGGATACTCCCAAGTTTTGGCGTGATTGTTTTGTTTTACCTGCGACATTCTCCTCCAATGCGCCACCTCTTCCTCTAGACGCATCACTTCTGTGGACAGCCTGTTGATTTCCTGCTGCGACCAAAGGACGTCGCTGATGTCCATTTCGTCGCTCTGGAAGCCGTGATGAGGCCCTGCGGGGCGCGTCAGGAACATGGAAGGAGAGGAGGAGGTGTCGGTCAGGGAGGCGGTGGTCACCGGCAGCACCGCTGGAGAGGAGGCGGCCGACTGCGCCGACCGCTGCAGCTTCTGGACTTCTTCCTGCAGGCCGCTTTGTCGAGCTTTTAGGTGGCTGATCTCCACCTGGGAGAAGGGCGGGAATTTAGACTTTCCCCCAAAAGTTGTCCCAAAACGTTCACGATTTTAACATTTTTGCACGCACATCTTTCTGTTGCAGGAGGGTTCTGTATTCTGCAGACTGTTGTTTAATCTGGATCTCCGAGGCCTCCAGCTTCTCCTCCAGCTCTGCTTGAAGTTTTTTCAGCCTGTCGTGCTGCAACGCAGAGGGAGAACACACACTGTGTAAAGACATCCACAAAATTAACACATACACAGGAAGACGGGCAAGTAGGAGAACACCAGACAGAACAGAATAGAATCCTTTCTTTTACATTCAGCCATTTTGGATATTGATGTTCTAATAATGTGGCGTTAATTGCAGCATTTACTGATGGAAACATTCAGCAAACAACTGCAAATATTTTTTTAAACGCAAGTAAATGCACCAATTTGCATGATTCAAAGTGCAAATATGATGTTTAGTTTAGCGGGTTTGAAAGGTTGTTAATGCAACATTTTAGACAGCAGGAAAAAAACAACAACAATCGAATAAAAATTGAGTAACTACTTCTTGCTTTTTAAAAAATATATATATTAAAAAATTTACTTCATTTATGTATTTTATTACCATTCCACCGTGGAAAAAGAACTGTTCAGATTAGGGCTGGATATGCCGATATACTAAAACTCATATTGCCGATAACCAATATAAAAACCGATATTTTTTTCCCCATCCCGATACCTTTATGAAACTATACTACTTTCTCTGCCGTGGAATCAAAATTTCTGCAGTATCTTTGTCGATTTAGCCTTCTACCAAATGCAAATGATAAAAAGGAGGCTGGAAGTGATGCAACACTTTCAACTTGCATTATGTCTAATGTCAAATTTATTTATGACCTCTTCTCTCTGTAAGAAAATAACAACACCCAAACAGTTCAAATTTGACATTGTGCTGAGCTGCAGGCATCACCGTCACTGGTTTGTCTTATAAAAACAACGCCTTTTATATCTTTAAGTTATTTCGACGGAATGACTGATATTAAATTTTACAGCTAATATCCGCCGGCGCCATGGCAATAACATCGTGCTTCCCTAGTTTAAATAAAAACCCGGAAACCAGTGTTGGATTCTCGCCACCAGATTTGTGTGCTGTACAACTTTTCTTTGTATCCCTACGACTACTGAAAATGTGTCTTCAGTAGTTTATCAAAGTGTTTTCTTGTGCCATCAGTGAGATGCTGTTTCATCAGCTAATAAAATGTCACAAAACAATTGTCCAGCGACTGCCTTTTTTTTTTTTTTTTAAAAAAAGCAGCTTTTCCTGAGCTACTCGTGTTGGCGGCTATTGTTAGGTATGGATTACGGCCCTGTTGGCTCACCTCAGTGTTTTCAACAGCCGGACAGGGAATGTGGAGCTGATGGAAAGCAATAATAGTTGATAGAAAATGTTGGTCATCTGTCTTTGAAATACAATCACCTGATAAAAGCTTCAGCACTGGCACATTCAGTCCAATAATCAGCCTTTCGCATAAACAACAGCAGCTACTGTGTTATTTGTTCGGTGTGACTCACTTTGATTTACACAGGAACCATTTGATCTCAACTAAAACATTTATCAGCATTTCTTGCTGTAACAAAGCCCTGGAAAACCCATCTACTGTAACAAGTCTAAATATTCTTAGGTGGCAAAGATTAAAAAACAAACAAAAAAAAGAAAAGACAAATCTAACCTCTGATTTTTGAGTGGAAAACGCGGCCTCCACCTCAGCCAACTTGGAATTGGACACGTGTAATTCTGTGGCAGCATCTGTGGTTACATGGAAAAACAGCATGAAGAAAAACATCAGAACAGACACAACCAGTCAATTTGCGTCTCCCTGGAACATTATGTCAGTGCAGTTCAAGTTAAGCAAAGGTAGAGTTATAAAAACTCTGTTGTACGACACACAAAGCAAATATAAAAGCCGCCGCACCTTCAGAATTAGGTTTCTTTAAATATACGTTTTTGCACTTATATTAACCGTAATCAGAGTTAGAAATAAATCAAAACATAATAAAATGTTAAAATTTGCTTTATTTTGAAAAACCAACCCCACCGGCTCGGGTCTGACTGGCTCCTGTGTGCTGCGTGTGCCAAGATACCATCTGAAAGCTTCATGATTATTGCATCTAATCAGCAGAGGAAACCAATCCATACGCTACAAATAACATTGACTTGAAACAAACTTGAATTACTTTACCATACATTTATTTTTAGCCACATTCTTTCTCCTATTGAAAGCAACGATTGTGTCTGCTAAGCCTTAAAATGCAAAACCCTTTAAAAGAAACATTTTTTTGAATTTGTCTGTAGCACTAATCTACTAGATCAGATCCAGGAGGAAAACAAATACCTTACTGGTCAGCAGGCTATCATTAATGTCTTGTTAAAGTAGTAAAGTGAGCCTGGAGCTGCACAAAACTCAGCCAACAGCAAATATGCATTAAAACACACCGATACACTTTCATTCAGGTTCCTGGAGCCTTTTCACATTTCATCACAGTCACAAACTTAGTTATTTTATTGGGATTTTATGAGACAGATCAAGGTTCTTGTTCCAGTATTATATTTGACCAAGTTGAAGAAAGGGTGCTCAAGTTTATTTATAAAATTATGAAAGAACGATGTCTTCTTTTTTTTATTGAATTTTTATAAATAGTCAAACTGATCAATGAAAGTGTTTTACATTAAAGCCACATTCGCCTGGTCGCATGTCGACACCTGGCAGGAGAAAGCTGGAATTGAACCCACAACTTTCAGATTTCAAGACAGCAACATTTTCCTTCCACCGTAAAGCAAATTACCGTGCTTACGGTACACGGTTTTGTGCACCATAAGGTCCAAGCCAAACAGTAGACATGTTTAGGTGCGTGCACATCTCCGCCCCGACAGTGATAAGAACGGACACTTTAGGTTTTTCCCTGCGGCGGTGAGTTGGAGATCTGCGGCCAAAGTTCTTCCTCAGTCGAAGTTTTATCAGTTCGCTGTGGACCGACAACACGTCCAGTTTGAATTAGTCAAATAGGCCGAGTTTGCTTATTTACACGTTTCTACAATATGAATAAAACAGTGCAAAAGCAGAAAGTAATATTTTAATCCGGCAAAAATTTTTTTGTTCTTTTACAGACTACAGTGTTAGCTTTAGAGGTTAGAAGTTAGGAGGATTCTAATTAGCATGAAGCTTGCAATACTTATAAAGAAAATATCATCTAAACTAAGTGGATGTTTCCTTCGTAATTTGAATCATTTCCTGCTAAAACCCTCATCTGGGTGAACGAGGTTTGTGTTGCAACCAGGACAGCGACTTCATTAGTGATGTTACGTGATGAGCCGAGGCTTCGAGGCGTGTGTCGAGTAATGGAGGGGGCGTTTCCGTAAAGCGCGTATCGAGGCTTGCTTCATTTAGGGGAGGAGCCGAAAACGATGACGTCCGAGGCCTCGCTGCCCGGCTGTACCACGTGACTGCTTCGGGAAATGGCTCAGATTTTGTCGCGCGGTTTGACAGCTTTATAAACCCCACAGGCTCCATTCAAAATGTGGGTTGTTGTAGGCGAGTTGCGGTCAGTTGAGAGAGTGGATAGAGTTTTGATAGTTTGGATAGCAGAGTTTGGATAGTGGTTATTTAGTTTGAGACAGTTAGTTAGGTGTTTGGAGAGTTTAGGAGAGAGATAGATAGATAGGAGATTTAGGAGCGTGAGGACAGGATAGGAGTAGGATGGTGCCAGCGAGAGGTAAGGTGAACTGAACATTTGCAGATGCATTAGGTTTGCTTATGAGGAACTGTATTTTTCACTGTTTCTTATTTTCTGTAAAGGTGAGGTGTTTATTGTGCACCAAGGAGTTGGGGTACAATAATAACACCTCATCCATGCTAAGACACTACCGTGCCTTGCATGAGAATAGGGAGGAAACTGGAACTTCACCCAGCCAAGGTATTTCATTACTATACTATATAGCTACTATACTATAATCATCGGTCACTGTACCCCAATCTGTACAAACTTGCACTTATTTATTTATGCACCCCGGCATTATCTGTGCCATGTGAGCGTGTCTTTTCAAAGGCTGGAGTAGTGTCAAAAAGAGAAATCGTTTGAAACCTAAAACTGTGGAGAAATTGTTGTTTCTTAATAAAAATGAATGAAATCATCCAAGTTACACAAGCATTAGCCTATTCACTACCCCCTCCCTCGTTCCACAAGCACTTTCACTGTCCTCTGCCTGATTAAGCTCATGCCATTTTTCTAGAGTCACAGAAAAACATTATTACACAACATGCCATATCACATGACACTACTGTTTTGGGAATAATTACACACAGAGAATACATTCAATCAATATTTTATTGTTCAAACAATATTTTATTGTACACATATGTACACCTTTTGTGAAGTCATTCCCAAGACCCATAATAGACAAAAATTCAATGCATCACATGTGTTAAGATACAGCGGGCTGTGATTGTACACCTGGCCAGTAGGTGGTGTCGTGTGCACATGAAGCCTCAAGAAATGAACCCTTTCTCGAACCATTTGGCTCAAGTGGTACAATGCCTCATGAGGCTTCATCTCACCATCACTAGACTTCATCCTTTGCTGGAATGCCAAACATTTGGTTTGTCTTGTTTTACTGGCCTCATGTCAGTTCACCAATTCATATAATAATATTGTATCAACCAAGCGCTTTTTTTTTGTGTCAATTCCTACTTCTTTAGACCGGAGACTTAACATTTCAAAATGTTTCCATTAACATCCCTCTGACTTCCAGCTGGAGTCAGATGAATCTTATATGCAATGGATTGAAAACAGACTGTTGATCGAACAGAAACAACTGACTGGCTTATTTATTGGAGCCACAAAACCACGATTCGTTTCAGTAAGCTATTAAAGGATTATAGAAGATTACTTTAAATGAGAAGTTGTCAGAGTAGAAAAAAAAAACAAAACAACAAAACTACAGATTTCACAAAATGAATGACTCAAAAATCCTAATTTCATTTAATTTCTCAGTGGTGATCCACTAATCAATAAATCAAGGATTGATTTAGGCTTTTTTTAATTCTTTGATTTTCTTCACCAAAAAAAAATAAATAAAAAATCACTTTTCCTCCATTTTTTTTTTTTATGTCATATTCTGAAAATTCCTTCAAGTATTTTGTTCTAAGTTTCCTAAAAATCAGATAAAGGTTACGGTTGAGTGCTTTGAATGAGGATAATCTTACAATTCCTCCATTCCAGTTGGATTAAATTTATTTATTTATTTTATTAAACCCACATTTCTGTATTTAAAAAAATGTTTTTTCCATTGATTTAATGTAATATTCTAATCTTAATCATCCTGTTTTCATTAGCAATGAGCAGAAAATCCTCGTAATTAACACAAGTAGAGGCTTAAAACGTCAAGTCTGTGTGGACTCAATCTAGACAACGTGCTTCACTATGACTCACTGAAATAAATTACATTTTCAATAATGTTGTAATTCGTTTTTTTAGATGATTATATTAAAAATGGGAGCCCCTTTTCTGACACTCATTGATCAATTAACATGAAGCGTTATGCAAATAATCTACTACTTTATACAGTCTGGACACATTTATAGTAAAATAAAATAAAAAAAAAGGTAACATATAGAAAATATAGATCTAAAATTTTGCAGTAGCAAACTCTTGACACTAAACTTCTTTTTAATAATCCAAGCGTTATTTTGACATTAAGTCAGTAGGTAGAGTTCCTAGTCATTGATTGTCTTCGGTGAATTTATTTTTGATTAGGTTGCAGAAGTAACATGTCAAGGAGGCAAGCAGCCATTTTTTTTCTACGGATGACAGTGAACAGAGGTGGAAAACATCACGTCTATTGTTAACTATGGTCAGGGTTTCCCCCCCAGAAAACTGGGCGCTAGGTCAGTCATTCACCCAGCGGCTCGTTGTGCTTTTGAGTTAAAAATTGTCTCAAGTTGACAGCAAATTTGAAAATATCACTTGACAATTATGTGTTATTTGACGATTAATGCTTGAACACCAACTATAAAGTCTTTTAAAAAATGCAAATATTTTAAAAAGACTTATATAAGCAATACTAAGCCTGGTGGGGGCATAAGTAAAGCCTGGTGGCCCGGCAGGGTTATGGGGGAAACCCTGCTTTTTATTGAGGAATAGATTCTGTTACCTGGACTACTCATGCTATTCAAAATGCAGCAAAATTAGTTTCAGAATTATGTATATTTAGGTACAAATACAGTAGTCAAACATATAAAGACACATGGATATAAATACTCGGAAATATTTGAACACATCTAAACTGAACTGAGCCATGAACAATACCAGTCTGTTATATGCTACAGGTGTGTAGCTTACCTCCGACTTCTTCCACTCCTTCGAGTAGCATGTCTTTGGTAAAGTTTGATATCTGCCCGGTGAACGATGACAGGCTGCCCCCGACCTGTCCCAGAGACTGGCCGAGGCCGGAGCCCAGTCCACCCAGCCAGGAAGACATCCTCGGAGAGGCTGAGGACCAAACAAAAACAAAACCAGTCCGAGGGACGCCGGACAGCTAGCCACGGTTTGAGCTGAAATACGCCGAGGACGGTTCGTACATGTAAGCCAAACTATATACTCTGCTTGACATTTACACCGGTGTTAAAAATCCACTTGTTTGGGTGTGAAACGCGGAGACTTCACTCCTGACAGACGCTCACTTAGCAAGCACTAAACCCGGCTAACAACAGCTGCTCGGTCGCCTGAAGGAATCTGGGAGGACAAGCGAGTTACGAGACATTATAGTAGAATAACGCAGCTATTACTTTTATATCTCGGTTTCTGCTGGAGTCGCTGTTTTCTTCGGAAAGTTTCAGTCATAAGTGGGAGAGTTTTTTAGCAGCCTGAAGACCTAAAAGTGCCACCTCAACTGCAGCCATTATCAGCTCTGCTCTGCTGACAGGTTTGACGTGGACACGGAGGTCTGAAGCGATGCATGATGGGATACTGGAGTGGAGGACCAACAAAAGGACGTAAAGCAGGGATGAACAGGATAAAAAATAAAATGGTTAAGCGTAATTGCCAAATGAAATTAATAATAAATTTTAAAAATTCCATCGTAATATAATATAATTTGACCCAGTTGGCCAAATAGCCGAATTACCAAGGCAATTAAAAGCAAAACCAAATTTAAACCAACAAATAAGCCTTGTAAATAACCCAAAAATATGAAGTAACACAAAAACACATTTTTACAAATGAATTAAAATAACAACAACAACAAATAAATACTAATACTAATAATAATAATACTAATAATAATAATAATAATAATAATAATAATAATAATAATAATAATAATAATAATAATAATAATAATATGTGATTCAGTTTGAGAACCAACGGAGGGACAATTTTGGGAACAATTGTGGGAACACCAGATTTAAAAAAAAAGCAAACCATATCAGGAAAATATAGGTACCTTTTACAAATGGCAAACCTCCAGAAGTGTTTGGAGTTGCCTTGATTTGGCAAAATGGCGGAAACTTGGATTTAGCGAATTTTCCATGCAAAATATAGCTAAATATAGTTATTGAATTCACAAACTAAAAAACACAATTTCCAACAAAACAATGGCAGTGTCTGGATATTTTTGCTTGCCTTTAGGAAAGAATTGTGTCTTTCGTGTGCGAAAAGAAGCCGTGCCAACAAGCTGAAAGCGCGGCTTCTTCTTTTCTATTATGGCGGATCACAAGCAGCTTTAAGGTGCACACTGTGTAGTAACACTACTTTACAAATTCAATTTTTTTTTATTTTGTATTTTGAAGGTAAATAAATAATGCTTTCCTTAATCTGTAAATATCTCCTGTGTTTGAAGGCGTGGCTCAAGCAACACCAACCAATTAATACTGGAATTGAACAACGCAAATATGAGGGAGCGGAGGTTACACTGGCAGTGTTGTTTTAAAGCTTTGTGATGTTAAAACAACACGCACACTTTTTATTTAACGCTAAAGCTAAGATTTTGACACTGGCATTTTTACTGTGTATATTCCCTTTCTTTTTTTTTTTTTTTTACTGCGTCAACTCGTCACATGACTTGAGTTGACCAACAAGAAAAAGACCTGCTTCACCTGCTGATCTACTCAGATTGTGGAAAAGGTGAGGACATGATAATGACTCGATCAGAAAGTCTCTCTCAATCATCGTTTATTTAGACAGAGATTAAGGAATGTGTGTCCTATTGTGTGATGATTCTCCAGCATCACTGAGACAAGGCAACAACATTGGGCCAATCGGGAGAGAGAAGTCAAAAATGATGGACGATTCTTCATGTTGAAAGAATATAGTATCATCAGTCAGAGGCTTCTTCAAATTTGCTGTAATACAGACCTACAAAAGATCTTTCCTGCCAACAGCAATCAGCCATCTAGAATAACTCTTTGAAGAATCTGAATTTAACATTTAATTGTACTTTTCGATCAATAAAGTATTTTCGAATTGAATTTTGAATTTGAATTTTTCTTCCAATCCATGCTTTACGACAGAGGGATGTTTTCCCATTTGGATTACCGAAACTGACATAGTTAAGAATGAAAGCAGAAATATAATGTCGCAAGTTGCAACAGTATTACAACTTTTAAAAATGTCATTGTGAACTTAGACTGGTTGGCCAGTAGGTGGCAGCATACGGAGTGATAAACAAGACAACGCGATACTTGTATTATTTGCATTATTTGTAGTCCAATTTATCTCACGCACCAGTGCGTGTGTTCGTCAATGGCAGTCATGGAAACGACGTTAGCGTTCTCAACCCTATAAATGACGCTGACCTTCTGAATTCTTTCCCCTTTGCGACGGGACCTTTGAGAGAGACGCCTGAAGGAGCCTTTAAAGCCTCGGAAGGTTGAGCTTGTCGAGAAGTCTGCTGTGCAAAACTTGTTAAAGAAGCACTTGCTGAAATACGCACTTGCTGAAGAAGCCCGTGGATAAAAAAAACCTGCGAAAGACGGTTCCTGGCCAGGAGAAGCATCAACAGGGTGACCAGCTGGAAGGTTAAAATCATTCTTGTATTATTTTTAATAAACGAAAGCAAGTTATTATAAAGATATTAGTGACTTGTTTAGTTTATTTTGTGTTTGTGTGTGTGTTTTCAAAAATTACTGACTGCTGTAGAAAAGAAAGACAAGTAGCATTCTTTGCTAGCATAGATCGTTCCTAACTAATGAGCCTTTTTCTTAACTGAATTTCGCTGGAAATGTCAGGAATGTTAAATTGTGGTGTAGTGATTTAATAAATATATGTATTTTACTTAATTATAGTCAAATTAATTAAATTAAGGCCAATTTCTGGAAAATTAGCTTGTTTTTTGACCGTTATTTTTTGAAAAATGCTATGATAAACACTCAGTTTCCATGGATACGCTAAATGAAATACGTTAAATATTTAATATTATTTAAAAAAAAAAACATTCAAAAATCTTTTATTTACCCTTATAATAGCCTCTATTTTAATTATTTAGTTTCATAATTTTTTCAAGAAAGGGACATGTTGACCTGTTTTTATTATTACTTTTAGCACAGCCAGGAAACATGAATTGATTTGAAAAAAACTAAAATGGTGATATTTAAGTGTCAGGTTTGATGACTTTGGCGTCCAATTCTTTGAAATTTTAAGGACTTCTTTGAAATATATAACTGGGATATTAACAAAGTGTTTGAGGAAAATTGTTATGCTGGTTTGAAAAAAAAAAAAAAAACACAATCAAATTTCTGTCCAATTCTTGGCCTTTACTTTTTTTCTTTTTTTTTAAATGCCCTGACAAACAAACTTGGTTTCCATGGTAATCACATCAGATTAGCGGTTTATTAAAATTTCCATTAATGCTCACATTCACACACTGATGATAATAAGCTAATGGATTGTAACCACAGATGTTATATCGTGCCAGCAATAAACTCCAGCTGAAGGTGAGAGTAGTGTCTTGCTCAAGGACACAACAACAGATGCAGACCATCGCAGGGCAAACTCCTACCACTGTCGCCCCAGTAATAAGCATTATAAGTGTGTGTGTGTTTGTTAATGATAGAACATTAATAGGCAACAAATTGTGTGTAGTCGTAGTGATCATCACTTAAAAGCACAGAAAAACATATTTCGTTTCCATGGATACATTGGTGACATTATTTAAAATGGCTTCAATAAAAAAATTAAGAAACACTTTTCAAACGTGTGCCTCCTCCTGTCTAGTAATAAGGGAGCAACATATTTGTGAGTTAATTGAATTTGTTTTGTGATTTATTTGCTAGTTATTTGAAATTCTGGAAAATGTCAGTAGTGCTGACTGTAGTTGTTTTGGTTTGAAAGACGTTTTGGAACCAGCTTTTTGAAAAATGTTTGTAGTCTCCATGGATACATTGATTAAATAACAACACTTATTATGCTTAGAAAAATTCTTTAAAGAACAGTCAATGTGTGCTGTTGATTTCACAAAGTAACTAAATGATTTAGTTTATTGTAATTACTCAAGACCAGAAAAACAGTGTTTTGCTCCATTGCATTTTAGTGACGTATCATTTTCATAAGTTACTTGAACATTAACTGTGAATGTTAAAATTTGTTAGAAAAACAATGATCTTGGTTTCAGTCGGTCCGGTTGTGATTAATTTGTTAGTTAACATTTTTGGTGGGATTGTGGGCGTTTAACACTGCTTATGTGGTTTAAAAAGTTACTTCTGGTTTTAGAAGTTCGGTTTTGTTTTATTTAGATCTTTGGAATAAGAAGTCAATGACTGGTCCAGGTTTCGGAAAATGCCTTAAAAACACAATTGGTCTCCTTGGATACGTTGCTTGAAATAAAATCTTAATATTGAATATTAGAAAAGTTTTTAGATACGTATATTTCTCCTGAATTATTTCTCAGTAGTTTTGATTTAAACTTATTATTGTTTAGTTTTATTTTTCTAAGAAAGAGGAGTTTTGAATAATTAGTGGTTTATGAAATACTTTGTTGGTCCTTTGCATATTTGGTCCTGTAATATATTTTCATGCTGATTACGTTTTCAGAAAGAGTCAGCAATATTAATAGTGGTGATTGGAAAACATTTTATTTTAGTTTGAGAGAATTACTTTTAGAGAATCCATTTTGTTGATGTTTTTTGTCTCCATGGAGATGATATATATTATATATAGAGATATTGAAAGAAACATTTGGAGCAATATAATTGTGTGAACATTTATCTGAGTTTTATTTTTAGTTATTATTTTAATAATTTTGTCTGGCTTATCTCCATACAGAATATAATGGCCATTTTAACACTGGATATGAATTTCTAAACCAAATAAACAGTTTTATGTCGGCCTGTTTAGTTAGATCTCCAGTCCTTAAACTTCATTAATTTTACAGGTGTACATTTCTGCTGTTGGCTGTATGTGGGAGTATGAAGGTAGTACTGATGGGGTGTCAGACTAGCTGTCTTAGTGATTGTGAAAAATTGTGGAGCTCACAGGAATTTAGTTTAACTACAATTTACATTTTGGTAATTTACAAATGCTATTGGAAACATATTTTCAAACTTTGATCCTTTTAAAGTTGTGTAAGCAGTGATTTAAGTGTAATAGTAATGAATGGATTGCATATCTTATCCCTGGCTATTGTTAAGAATGATAAAATGTACCTGAGCGTCAAAGATTTGTGAGGATGGGTTGTTATTGAAGGGTAAATGGAGTAACTTGTTGCAGTTTTATTCTCACTAATGGCACGATCTAAGATTACAGGTTTTTAGCTGTCAGATTATGTTTAGCTCTTAAAACGTCTTAAACACAGTATATAGCTCTTTAAATTATGTTTCCAAATGTTTAAGAGTTTATGGTTGGGATAAATTACCAATAAGTCTAAATTTAATTTGTTGTCTTTAATGATTGATTGGTACCAAGATGAAGCTGCAAGTTTGTTTGTCTGAATGGCGATGGTCCATACATGTTTGATCATTGAGTTTTAGAGTTTATTGTTCTGGTTTTTATGTAAAATTTTATTTTTTGCTATTTTGTGTGATGAAACATAAGCTATATTTGTCTTATCTCTTATTCCCCATCCTTATTGCATAATCATATACAATGGCATAGTAATAATATTGTTAATTAAATATATTCAAGAAAAACCAACACATTCACAATCCTGGGTTATTGTATTGTTAGTATTTCAGTGTTCCCTCAAAACATTGTTTTGAACTTTTCTGAAGTTCTAGATACTGAATTATAGCTTTTTTTGCTTTGTTTCTTTCTTCACAGCCCCTACCATGGCGCTTCCAGCAGATGGATCCCCAATTTTGGATGGACATCAAGACAATGGTAAGGATCACGGTAAGGTGTGGTCAAATGAAACCGACATGGTTTCTGAAGACCACGGAGAGGGGTTGAGGTGTAGTTCACCTCACCTCTACCAGCTCCATTAAAGACGAGGTAAGTAATGCCGGTACTACCAGCTCCAGTGGTAGCTCTACTACCAGCTCAAGTGAAGACGAAGTTGACCAGGATGACTTTAATTCCAGACTTCGGGTTGTCCAGGTCCTTCGACCAAACATTAAATTCCTGTGGGGCATAGGAGTGCTTGAACAGTCACTGAAACATCTCAATTCGACGGTTGATCAGTTCGGGTCTGCTGTGGACCGCGCCAGTGCTGCGTCACAGCTGCGTGAGATTCTTCCCCCAAATTTCCAATACATAGAAGACATTGGGGTAGCGCAGGAGCCTCAAGAACACGCGGCTCCCTGCGCTTCACTTGAATTCACATCTGGACTTGACAAACAGGAAGAGCCCATTTTGCGTGCAGAGAACTACAGTCCTGTCGGTACCTTGCAACATCATCAGGTAGGTTTGGAAAAGGACGGGGCTTCTTCGACTTCTGGCCGCACCAGGAGCACTACACAGAAGGTGGATGCTGCGGAGGAGGACAACCTACCATTAAAGCTTAGTTTTGGTAGAGTGCTTTCTTCCATCGATAAATTCACACGTGGACTTGACAAACAGGAAGAGCCCGTTTTGTGTCCAGAGAATTCCACTCCTATCGGTACCTCGCAACATCTTCAAGTAGGTTTGGAAGAGGACGGGGTTTCTTTGACTTCCGGCCGTGCCGTGAGCATTTCACAGAAGGCGGATTCTGCGAAGGAGGAAGACCCACCATTAAAGCTTAATTTTGGTACAGTGCTTCCTTCCAGCTTTAAATTCACTTGTGGGCTTGACAAACAGGAAGAGCCCATTTTGTGTCCAAAGAACTCCACACCTATCGGTACCTCGCAACATCATCAAGAAGGTTTGGAAGAGGACGGGGTTTCTTTGACTTCCGGCCGTGCTAGGAGCACTACACAGAAGGTGGATTCTGCGAAGGAGGACAACCCACCATCAAAGCTTAGTTTTGGTACAGTGCTTCCTCCCAGCTTTAAATTCACATCTGAACTTGACAAACCAAAAGAGCCCATTTTGCGTCCAGAGAACTCCACACCTATCGGTACCTCGCAACATCATCAAGTAGGTATGGAAGAGGACCGGGCTTCTTTGACTTCTGGCCCTGTGAAGAGCACTACACAGAAGGTGGATTCTGCGAAGGAGGACGACCAACCATTAAAGCTTAGTTTCGGTACAGTGCTTCCTTCCAACTTTAAATTCACATCTGAACTTGACAAACCCGAAGAGCCCATTTTGCGTCCAGAGGACTCCAGTCCTATCAGTGCCTCGCCACAACCTCTGGCAGGTTGGAGAAATTTAGTAGCTTTTTGGGCTGCCGGCCGCGCCAGGAGAACTACAGAGAAGGTGGATGATGCGAAGGAGGACGACCCACCATCAAAGCCTAGTGATCAGGTAGATCTGAAAGAGGACGTGGCTCATGCGACATCTGTGACTGGCATAAACGGAAAGAGGACAATGGACAGTGATGTTGAAGAGCAGCCCCCAGCCAAGAGGAGTAAGGACACTCTTGCTGAAGAGGAGCTCCCCAAAAAGTGGACCAGGGATAGTGATGATGCTAAACAGGAGCCCTCTGCCAAGAGGATCAGGAAGATTGAAGCCGATGATGAGCCCCCCTCCAAGAGGACCAGGGACACTGTTGCTGAAGTGAAACTCCCAGGCAAAAGGACCAGGAATAGTGATGATGCTAAACAGGAGCCCTCTGCCAAGAGGATCAGGGAGAATCAAGCTGAACATGTGCTTCCCTCCAAGAGGACCAGGGACAGTGTTGCTGAAGAGGAGCCCCCGGCCAAGAGGACTAGAGACACTGTTGCTGAAGAGGAACTCCCAGCCAAGACAACCAAGTATAGTGATGATCCCAGTTGGGACGACGTCCTTCAAAGAATTGGCAGAAGGATGGCATGGAGATATGGTGAAGAATGGGAGAACGAGCCCATTCCGTCAACCCCTCTGTTCATTCCCTACCAAAAGACAGACCACGAAGATCCCATTCTGTTATCCCCTGTCCACAGTCCCTCACCAAGGACGTCGTGTGAGGATCCTGGTCTGTCATCCCCTGTCCTCAGTCCCTCGTATAGAATGGCATGTAAACTTCCTGTTTTGTTATCCCCTATCCACAGTCCCTCACCAAGGACGTCGTGTGAGGATCCTGGTCTGTCATCCCCTGTCCTCAGTCCCTCTTATAGAATGGCATGTAAACTTCCTGTTTTGTTATCCCCTATCCACAGTCCCTCACCAAGGACATCGTGTGGGGATCCTGGTCTGTCATCCCCCATCCTCAGTCCCTCTTGTAAAATGCCGCGTAAACGTCCTGTTTCGTCATCCCCTGTCCTCAGTCCCTTACGAGGGACGATGCATGAGGATCCTTTTCTCTCATCCCCTGACGTCAGTCCCTCACCATCGACTTGTTGTGAAGATCCTGTTTTGTCACCCCGTGTTTTCAGTCCCCCACCGAGGATGCCATGTGAGGATCTCATTCTGTCACCCCGCGTTTTCAGTCCTTCACCATCAACACACTGTGAAAATCCAACTTTGTCATCCCCTGACTTCCGTTTCTGGAAGGAGACTGAAAAGGACATAGAAGAGGAACAAACACCTTCAACATCTGGTGGAACTACAGCAAAAGAGAGTTCCAGACACGTGTGGTTCAGACCTCGCTACGTTTTGTCAAGTGACTCTGATTAGATTGGGATCCTTAAAAACTGAAGACCTAATTGGGATATCACATTAGAACATCAGCAGGATGTGGAATCCTTAGGTAGCGCCTTGCACTGGAGTTTTCTTCATCTTTGTGATTTCTTCTCAACTGTCCCATGTTTCAGGGTGAATTAGCGGTTCTTCCCCACGCGGTGTTCTCTGATATAGTAAATTGTTCTATTCTGTTCCTCCACTAATCCACTCTCCAAGTTTTTAACCTTTCAGGTTTTAGCTGCTCATCGCTGGATCCTTTTGTCGTCGTCCATGTGGTTCTTGTCCTTCTGGATCCCTTGTTTTTCACACTGCTTGTAAGTTTTTGCATTCCACATTCACATGACACTGCTTGCCTCCTGCTGGTGGTGGGGACCATCAGCTTTACTAAATAAAAATAGAAATAGAAATTCACTATTGGTAATTTAGAAATTGTTCAATCACATAGAGTTCAAATTTACATTAAGTAAGGAATGCTTGCCTGACAATATGTTGTATCAGAAACCAAATTAAAGCATCAGGACAATAAGAAATTAAAAGACAAAAGCGAACATAGACAAAATTTAGGATTGAAGGATTTAATGAAGCGTTTTTATTCAGAGAGAAACTAGAGAACAGGATCAGCAGAAAGGAAATGGAGAGCATGTGGAGTAAAGTTTTATATAGATAAAGTATTAATTTCATGAAACAAATAGTTTAAATGGCCAATGACATGTTTATGTGTTACAACACAGAAAAATCACAAAAGAAGAATAGACATTAAAAAAATACCTGAACCAGATTCAGACTTCTCAGATCTCTGATTCTCTGATCTTCCCAGGTTGGATCTCCTCCACCTGTAAACCTCCACCTTCAACACCACCAGTCAGATAGAGGAAGATAAGAGAACCCAGTTGACAAAAAAAGTAAGAACATTTATATCTACACAACATGACTAATCATTTCAAATATTGCTGCAGAGAATTGAGCTGAAAGTTAGAAACTTGCTGTCTGCTGCCCATCCATATTTTCCTCCTTAACTTTATTTTTTCTCTTTATTTCATTTCTCTGTGAACTTATGATGACTTGAGTTGACCAACAATTAAAGCAGAAGACCTGATCCACCTGCTGATCTACTGGTTGTAACAGATTGTGGGAAAGGTGAGGACATGATGATGACTTGATCAGAAAGTCTCTTTCAATAATCTGTCATTTAGACAGAAACTAAGGAATGTGTGTCTGATCATGTGATGATTCCCCAGCATCACTGGACCAATCAGGAGAGAGAAGACAGAGAGAACTGAGGACTAAAACGAAAATATTATTCCTGTCCAACACTGAGCCTCCTTCATCGCTATAAAACCTCCTCACCTCCATCACTGTCAGGGACATAAACATCCTGCAGCGACTGGCTGAGGTGGATGCAGACACTCTGAAGGTGAATTCTTGAGGTTTAAATTGTTTGGCCTCTTGTGCACTTCCATGATTTTTACTGTGACGTATGCATTTGTTTGCATCAAATGTTTTATTACTTGTATTTTTTGTGCATAGATTCCTAAATTAGAGGCCTGACAATTGAAAGATTCAAAGCGTTTGTGTCTCCCAGGTACTTGGAGCAGGTGGAGTGTGTTGTTTTCCAGAAGAGTGATCTGTCTGCGTGTGTGTGTGTGTGTGTGGGTGTGGGCGTGGGTGTGTATGTGTGTGTGTCTGTGTGCAGGAACTACAGTGACTCTGCCCTGCCGTTACCACTACACCCCTCAGGTGGATCATTTGTTTCTTTAGATGGACGGTTCGAATGTTTGCGAAAACAAGTAGATGTACTTTGGGGTTTTATGTAACAGACCCAATCTAAATATTGTATTATTTTGGAGAGTTATGGAAATTCTGTCCCTTTTTTTTGTATAAGAAATCTGAAAAGTTTGAATTTTTTTTTCCCCATTTCACACTAATAGTATGTTGAGTTGGTGTATCTCATAAAGTATCAGTATAAATATGTTGTTGTTTATGGCGTTAGGATATGTTTAACTATCCTAATCATTGTGTAAAACTCCCCAGGTCACACTGTGAGGCGCGTTATGTGATCACCACACCGACCCCAACCAGATCAGCCCATCTTGACGCGGACACACGCGGTGAGAAGACCTGCAAGTGCTGTGATTGTTACAGTAAAATGACGTTACTGAAAGGCTGCCCTGCATTCCAGCTACACCGGAGGAAGCGATTCGAGCCGTTGGGCTCAGATTCAGGGTGTGAAGGTGGGCGATGCGGGCCAGCATCACTTCAGATTTGAGACAGACCGACCGCTGGGGAGATGGACCTCACCTGACACCATTACTCTGGATGTAACAGGTACAGCTGCTGAGACATCTAAGAAAAGTTTCAGTATTTAATGACATGTGTTTGTCTCGGCGTTTCTCAAATTGGTTCTTCTTTCTCCTCAGCTCGACTCTCCTGTCAATGACAACATCAGTGACTCAAGAAGCAGACAGCAAGGTTTCTGGTGCCTGGCTGGAGACGAGATTCTGATTATTCAAGAGCCAAAACAAAATGTCACAATAAACCGTTAGAAGGCAGATTTGTTTTCTGTTTGTTATTGTTTTCATTATTAATGGTCCACGACACAAAATTCATCAGTGCTGTAACTCTTGAGTTTAATAAAATGTTCTTCTTTCAATCTGTTATTTCTGGAGTCTTTTTTGTAAACCATAATCATTTTTGGTAGCAATATATATTAAAGAAACGCCCACATTTTTAATAGAACTTTATAACTGATCAAAGCACAAACTGGAGAACAGGATTAAAAGAAATGTATTATTTTATTAAATGTTAATTCATTTGTAGTTACATCAAAACAAAATTCACATCTTAAAAACAAACACAAGACAGTCACACTGAAGAGTGACCAACAGGAAAAGTCAGGACGGCTTTCAGCAGGAACACCGTCCAGCTGCCCGGCATGAAGACATGGACAAACAACCTGGGGACACGAGAGAGACGGACGTTACTGACAAAATAATTTATTACAATAAGAGTTTGGCTGGAATATTATTGCAATGATTGAGAAATGTGAAAAAGAGGGGGGGAAAAACACGTACTTGTAAAATGAAAAAGCTAAACAGTGATCAACAAAGAACCGAGACAGAAGCTACAAACCCTTACGTCATTGCATTGTTATATACTTTATGTGGATTCTTTCAAACTAAGATGTGAAAATACATTCGACTCATGAGACGAGAGGAGACATGATCGTGGGTTTGTAAGAACAAGGCAGAAAATTAGCTACATTTGGAGAAAATTAGAAATCCCCACTTTTCTGCTCACGAGTAGAATTACGGTTTCACAAATCATAGTGGGTTTGTTTTTTTTTTTCAAAGAATTTGTAATCCAACCATGACTCAGTCCAGGTTTGAGGACGACTCTTAGTGTTCTCAAGAGTTAGGGACCACATGATCAGCTGAAATCTGTGAAGACCTGAAACTGCTTCAGAAAACACGTACAGCCGCCAGTTTCAGTAGCGGTCCGTCTCCGAAACGTTCTGTTCGCTGCAGCGAGGCGAACTTGGATTTACGTGCAACGTGAGCACAATGTGTAAATAAAAGACGTCAAAGCAGGAAGTTTTCCTTTTTAACTTCACAATAAGAGTCCCAAACATACGCGACAGAGTTTAAACCTAAATAAACCTTCCTATAATGTACATTTTATCAGGAGAGGTTCATTCTGACAGATTCACCTCAACAAGAACATGTTGAGGTGTTTTTACACCACAAGATCTTTTGACGTCACTTTAAAGTTTCACTAAAACATCTAGTCACTGTATGTCTATTTCTTTTGAGACGTTTAGGTCTTCATTCTAGTAACATGTTCATTTATCTACAAGCTTTGAAAAGAATAGCCACGCTGAGTTATGGGACAAAAAGAAAAACCATAAAGCCATTCAGTACATGAATCCTTTTGATTTTAGCCTTTTTTTCCCCCAGTCTTCCTAAACATTGAACCTAACAGTTAACGTTTAATGATGATGATCTATTTGTTTCCCAGCCATCTGAAACGCTGACATTTTCATACACTTCAAATTTAAGTGCTGCTTTGCTGTTACATAAAATCCCAGTAAAATGCAGAAAAAAAGATTTGTGATTGTGACAAAACAACATGTGAAAATGACTGAATGCCTTTGCAAAGCACCGCAACCAGAACGATCGGTTCGGGTGAATTTAAGGACCTCCAAGAAATAACGCAATGTTTTCTCCTCTTGCATATTTATTAAAATCCTTTGTTTGTTTTTACATAGTGTTGCATACAATCTCTTAAAAGTACAGCGGAAGGAAAGTTTAACGTGGAGAACAAAACCAACACAGTAACACCGCTCTGCATTCGTGTTAAAACTCATTGCAGCTCTCAGCCATGGAGCCCAAGAAACCAACAAGAAATGCGAGGAAATGTCTTCAGTTCGTAGCATTGTGTGTGCAAAACAGGGAGAGTCGGGTCCCAGGGCCCATTTTCCAGCAGCTTCCTTACGTTGAAGGCAATAGAAAATCTAGAAATTTCCAGTTGTCTTCTATCTTCCGTCAGGGCTGCCGTGCATTTCTGGTGTGTAAGTTAGAAGAACAATCATGACCCACAGATGCAGCACCGCCTGAAGAAAAACAAACAAAAAAATCAAAAAAACTGATTATACACTTTGATTGTATTGTCGGACGATAAACTGTCCCATAAATTATTGTGGTAAACCCACAATATTGTTGTTTTGAGACCATTTTCAACTAATAATATGAATAATGACATGGCTTATTATTGAAAGTATACCCACTCAAAAATATATAAAAAGTACAATTATAAAAACATACTTAACACTGGAACCTGAAGACATATTAAATATCCAAAATAAAAAATCTAAATAAATAACAGTAATAATTAAAACGGATTCTTATGTCTGTAACCAAAATTGCTTTCTTTTTTTTTTAAAAAGAAAAAAATACAAATCAATTATTCAGCTTAGACAGGGAAAACAGGGAAAACAGGGAAAAGTGGCAGGTGGCGCAAACAAACTACTTTGTACTGGGGGTCAAATTTTTGTTTGCATTTCTCAAAATGGCGGCTTTTCAACGCTATTAAAAGCGAGCATCTCTCTGAAGACTTGTGCAAATGGAAATGAGCACGCTCACTTCAATTTATCGCTCACTGCGACAGGTTCACCGGCGCTCGGTGTAAAAACGAGCACTCACCATGTAGAGGATGACGAAAAGCCTGGCCATAGGGTAGCGCCTCAGGAAGATGCCCAGTCTTATGCTGCCAGGCAACAGAAACGTAGTCAAAATGGAGGAAGGCTTCAGATAATTGTGTAGAGACGAGGACGAGGGCTCACCTGAAACGGTCGATAGTGCTGGCTGCCTTTCGGACTTTTCCGTACACACCTGGACTGTCCTGGTCACTGAACAGCACCGGTGTGTTTCTCTGACGCGTTCCTAACCGCCGAAAAAACCCAAAACAAACACAAATGATTTGAACTGTTTCATGTCTAAACATGAATAAAAAGTGGTCAAAGATATGGTTACAGAAAAAAATAAAATAAAAAAGGTCTGACCTGGACCCTCCAGGGTGCTCATGTTGATGGACGAGCCCCCACTTTGGCCTCCCTGCGCGCTCTTCAGCTGCTGCTCCAGACGCTCCAGCTGGAAGACCAGCGAGCTTTTCTCCGTGCCCAGGGCCTCCAGCATGGTCTGCTTCTGGATCAGCGTCTCAGTCAGCTGGTGGAGGCGATTCTCCAGCTCCGCCTGGCTGCTGCTGCTCAGAGTCTTGTTTGTTAGCTGAGAAAACATATTGGAAGGAGCATGTTCTTCAGTAAAACATGCTTCATTCGCTTACCAGGCTGAAATCTGTTGTTTGTTTGTTTTGTTTTTTTAAATACTTTTTTTTAAAAGCGGTTCTGACCTGATTCCTGAGTTTCTGGATTTCATCTTCTCTGTCTTTGATTCGGCTCTGCAGGTTGATTTGGGCCCGGTGGTGCTCGTCCTCAAGGTACTGCAGCTCCTGCATAACCAGCAATTAGTCAAAACTTTCCCGCCCGAACAAATACCGTTTTGTTTTTTTCAATGTGAACATCAGACACGAACGCCGCCCATCACCTGCTTGTGGCGCTCCACCTCGGCTTCTAAATCCTGCTTGGCCCGGTTCTGTAAAGCCTGCTGCTCCTGCAGGTGGACCTGCTGCTCCCGCCACGTTTCTGCTTCTGCCAGGGCCTGGTTCTCCAAATCCTACACGGAACCAACGTGCATTAGCCAAAGGGTACCGTGATTCGTCAGCCTTTCTTGTTGCCAGATACAAGAACTCGCCTGGATTTCCGCCCGCAGCGTGCCGACTTGCCCCTGCAGCTTTTGAATCTCCTCCCTCTGGAGCTCCTTCTCATGACGGAGTTCCTCCATCTCCAGGGCCACGGCCCCGCCGCCATCGCCCACGTCCAGACCGGAGCCCTCCTTCAAGCTGCTTATGAGCTTCTCTTTGGACTTCACAGACAGAATGAAGAACGGTTTAGAGGAACCTCGGAAGCGGAGCGACGCTCTGGTGAGTTTGTAGAACTTTTTCACGTAGTCGTGTTACGGCCACGAACCTCAGGGGATTTTATTACGATTTGATGCGACTGACTAACAAAGTTGGCAAAAATTCTTGAGAGAAAAACTTTTTTATTTTATTTTTTTTAACATAAGTGTGGCATGCGTTAGTATTTAGCACCCTAAGTTAATAATGTGCAGCTAGCAAACATGTTCGCCTTTCACTACAAGTCTAAACAGATAACAGTTCAAGTTCAGATAGGTTGTATGGAGAGCAGAGGCAAACACTGATTTTACAGTCTTTTCAGTTTCACACCTAGATTTAGTCCCTGGCTTTGACTAGGCCGTTTAAACACGCTTTGATTTTGTCATTATTCCACAAAGAACCAGAACCAGGAAGTCCACAAGTAGCAGTTTTCAGACTGATGCTTTCATGCTCTCATTTATAAGGCATTCACCACTTTAGGTTTTTTTATATTAAATTTAGCGGCACGCCTTTTGCAGTCTTCTGGCCGATCGGCGATCTTTAAAAAGCCCGACCTGCCAATTACGATTTTGGTCGATGCAGATTTTTTTCTGAAAAGTTGCTAAATAATAAAAAAAAGTCGATAAATGCAGTGAGAAAGTTGTGAAGTGGGCCACACAGTGGGGTGACTAATCTGAGCAGCAATGTGTAGAGAGGACCTGGTGGGCGGAGTCATGATTCAATTCTAATAAAATGCAGGTAGATTTGTGGTTTTAAAGTGACAAAAACAAACAAACAAAAAACCTCTGAGTATTAATGTGAGGTACTGGATAACAAATTGTTCCAGAACTTATTGCGATAAATGATAATATTGTTGATTTGAGACCATTTTGTAGTAATATAATAGTAATAATCACATAATAATGCGAGAACACATCTCAGGGATCAATAAACTTTAAATTCTAATGAACATTTTAACGCTGGAAATGGAAGACAGAGTTAAAACCCCTTAGAGCTTTTTGATCTATAAATCAGTCTGCAGCCAATTTATTCCAGAGGTTAAATAGATATTATTAGGGCTTAATTAGTAAAATGGCAGCAAATGTTCTTATTTCATAACTTCATAACCTTTGACCTTCTCTCCTCTGGTCTGTTTAACAGCTTCGGTCTCAGATCAACTCAGATCTCCAGGACTGTCAGCAGCAGAAACAGAAACTTTATACTGTTGGGGAAAATATAGACTAGATTTGCTTTGCATTGTCCCACATGATGGCAGTGAGAGTTGGATCCAATTAGATTATTGATCAATATGGGTTGTTGCTGTGTTGTTGTACGGAGTTTTAAGATCTTCTTCAATGTGCCCTTTTTTAACTTTGACCTCCACAGGTCTCTGCACGGCCCTGGTCCAGGCCTTACCTGTAGGATGCGTGAAGCCTTGTGCTTGTAGTCTTGTAGCTCCTGCTTGGCAGACTCGGCCGCCGCTTTGGCACTTTTCACTTGCTGCTGGAGGTCGTCGACCCTGACCTTCTCCTCCACGGCTCGGCGCTCCGCCGCCGTCAACGTCTCTGCCAGGGTCTGCCGCTCGGCCTCCAGCTTGCCCAGCCGATCGGCGTACTCACTCTTCACAAAGACCAGAGCTCTGTTTAGTGCCGGCGGGGTTGTTTTTCTTTTTCTACTCGTTAAACTCAACAAGCGAAAAAGGTTCACCTGCATCTGGCGGTAGCTGTCCTGTTCCCTCCTGACAGAGAGCTCCGCCTCCCGCAGCCTCTCCTGTATCTTTTCCAAAGCTTGGGATTGCATGCTGCTGCCTTCCGTGTGATCTTGCATTATTCTACAGAAACATCAAGAAAATAATTCCCCACGGTGAGGATTTGAAATCAAACCGAGTTTGATACTAAAAAAGTGGCGCCAAAGCAGCACCTCGACTTTTCCTTCTGTGCTTCCTCCAGTGCAAAACTGCGAGACGTCAGCAGCTGATCGGCTTCGTCGAGTCGGACTTTCAGGACGGCGAGCTGGCCGTCTTTGGCAGAGAGCGCCTCCGTGAGGTCGTCGACCTGCGAGCGAAGTTCCCTCAACGCGCGGTCGGTCTGCGACTGCTCCGAGGTCCGCTTGTCGGCGCGCAGGCGGGCCCGGTTCAATTCTGGAGGGAGACGGAGAAACCACTTTTTAAAAAAAAAAAAAAAAACGGGAGACGCGTCGAGAGTTTCTGCGCGATTTGTGTTTGAACTCGCCATCTTGCAAGTCTTTGGCTCTCTGGATGACCGAGGCCATCTCCTGGTTGAGGGAGGCCACCTCGTTGCGCAGCAGCTGGTTCTCCAGGCGCAGGCTGGACAGGATCTGGCTCTGCGGTTCCTCTGTGGGGACGGCGGGCTCCGGCCTGCTGGACTCCTGCGGCGGGGCCAGGCCAGAGTCAGAGCTCTCGGGTGTGTCTGCGGTACAGAGGGAAAAATGCTGAAAAAGGTTGGAAGAACTGAGTACTGAAGCTATTAACTTAATGACAGCAGTTGGAGCTCCTTGTTGAGCTCCAACTAGTGATGCAACTTGTGTTTATGAAAATCTTGAGTTTTCTCTTGTATCAAGAGGGCCAGATATCTTTCCTTAACAGAAAGGGCTACGTTTTTCATAATACGCTCAATTTAAAAACAAAATCATGGCGTGCTGTGGTGGCGTAGGGGATAGCACGACCCACATTTGGAGGCCTTTCCCGTCAGCCTACTGTCATATAAGGGACACTAGAGCCCACAAAAAGACCCCCTGGAGGGGAGGAAAAAAAATGTTTAAATTTTAACATTATTTTGTCCACTGTATTGAATACTGACTGAATAAAAGGAACATTTTTGTTTTCTCGTATTATTCAATTTAGACATACTTAGAAAAAAAGAGAACAAAACAGGAACCTCTTAGGTTTCCGAATAGAAAATTAAGAGATAAAAAGAACAAAATATGTGAAATTCTTTAATTTACCATGAACATGAACAGAGAAGTTCATACAGAAGTATCATCTGGCTGCTCTTTAAGGAAAGTTTTAACTTTGCTGCATTAACCTTGTTAAAAATTTATGTTAATTTAAAAATTAACATTAAAAAAAATAGTTAAAACTTTGTGACTTGTGAAACTGAGACATTTCCAATTTTTCTCGAACATTTCTGCAATTAATCTCAAAATCCTTTGAGACCGACGTTTTTGGCAGAAATTTTCTCCGCTCTTTCTCTATCTAAACTCTCCTAATACGCAGTCAGGGTGATCTCATCCTCGCTTCCGTAACAAATCAGTCATTTCTGAATGAGAAGTTGACTCTTCTCCATCATGCAGCTCGTCTTAATGAGCGCTAAAAAGGTGACAACTTAAGAAGTTTGTTGAGTGTTTATAGTTCAAAACAGAACCGCATAAAGTGCATTTTGCGGGACCGTTTCACTTTCCCGTTCAGCGATATCCCCGCCATCTCTGTTCCCGTATCGCCTGGCTCCATTTAAAGATGACCAGCGCCGCCCTCTGCTGGTTGGCGGCCAAACTGCAACACTAAAAAACGGTCTAAAACGATTATAGTTAGTCACCTGGAACTCATTTCAATCTAATAAAACGTTCTCTGGCAATTAATTGTAAGTCGATTAATTGTTTGCATCCATACTTGGAGTATCTTAAACGTTCTACGTCATCATCGAGGATATTAAACCCCAAGCTCCAACCTTGACATTGCTCCTTAGGAGAATTTTCCTCCGAGGTTTTGATGCTGTGCGCCGACAGCGAGCTCATGCTTGAGGCCCTCGATACCCCACGGGTGGAAGGGGGTGTGGATGGGGCCGAGAGGTTGGCATGAGGGGTAACAGAAGGAGGAGGCGTCGGGCTTTGGACTTCCATAACTGGAGCTTTCGCGAGTTCTCTCCTCGAATCCCGCCTGCCGCTGCCGCTGTCTGGCGGGTCCGAGCTGTTCAGGAAGTCGAAGAGCATGTCGTCGTCCACATCCTGCTCGCTCTTTTTGGGCCTCACGAAGCCAGCCGAGGTCTTGGCGGGGTTTGAGACGCGAGAAGCGGAGGGGCTGCTGGGCACGTTGGCTGTCCCAGCGAGGAGAGTGGCGCCAGATTTCTTAACGTTGCCGGCCGCGGCGGAGATGTAGCTGGGCGCGTCACGAGAGGACGGGTAGCCAGGGTGCGTCACGGTTGTCTCTGTCTTGTACGCAGCAGGATCGTAGTCGGTGACGGCAGATTCTTCTCCATAGGGCGAGGAGAAGGCGGATCCCGCGGCTTGGTTTTTGCTCAGGGCGGTAGCAGCTCCTTGGTCCACTTTATTCAGGAAGTTTTCAGCTTTTCCTGCCAGATCAGTAAACCAAGACATGTTGCACCCTGAAACGGCAAAACTCAACATTAGCACTGAAACGATTAATCGGACTGAATAAGACGAGTCAATTACTCAAATAATAGTCAACTAATTTAGTAATCGATTAATCGTTAACTGGAGTATATAGACTCAAAAAAGGCTATTTGCTGAAACAACATATGAACAGAAATTAACAAAAAGGTATATAAATTTCAAATTTAAGATAAACCTTTTTAAATTCACCTTGTTCAAATCCACTAAAGGAATACTTTGTTACTGTATTTTAGGCAATAAAATGTTTATTTTCTTATTTTAAACAAGAAATTGGATTATTTATTTCCTTCTTTTAATTGGGGCCTGCCCATAGCAATGCATAAGGAGAGCAGTGACTGACTTGCGAAGCAAGTCAGTCACTGCCTCCATGCATTACATAACGAAACACCTATATTCTACCCAATAGAATGTCTCTTTATTATTCTTAACTTATTCTTCCGTCACCGTGAATGCGGCTCGTACCGCTGCGAGCCCACCCACAAAAGTGGTATCAAAACGTGCGGCTCGATCCCGGGAGGTGTGCTATTACTTTTGGTGGGCTTTGGAGTTACCATGGCGACGTAAAAAGCAAAAAACGACCCCAAAATCACTAACGAGCTCACCAGGTGAAATCTCGTCGTCAAGGGGACGAAGCAACCTCTAAATCTTAAAAATACCCTATTTTTGAGGATTTTCTGTGTTGTCATACCTTCATGTAGAAACGCCATTCAAACTTCATTTTGTAGATACATCCGTGATCTTTTTTAAAGTGAAGAGAGCATGTCGATATGAATTACGGTTTGTCCACAACTTCTTTCTAAGCGACCCAAAGTTTTTGATTTTTGGAAAAATCAGAGTGTGAAGGCCGCTCCTCTAGAGTGAGAGTCAGAGCGACATTTTGACCCCAAATCATTTTTTAACTCGCCCTCACGCTCACAAATATTGCATGATTGGTATCAAACTTGGTCATGACATTGATACGCGTGCCTGCTCCGGTCAAATGTTTTCAAAAATTATCTAGCGCTTACAGTTTTCTCTCCAGGTGCTTCAGAGCAAAGTCATGCGCCAGGGTAGCAGACAGATCTCACTGATTCACTTCCATGTATTTCTGAAAAATTACAGACCTTGGCACACACTTTTTTTTATCTCATCGCTGTTAATACTGTGAGTGAGGTAGAGATATGAATGGCGGGACTATGTGAGACGACAAATAGCCCTCTCATATGCTTCAAACGGTTTTCGAATATGTATTACGGTTCCCGACGGAAACAGTTTTTTACAATGCTTTTTTAGTCAAACTGGCTGGCTCAAACAGAGAATTGTCTCCCCCTGGATGTCTCACTCACAGCTGGCAGAGAGGATTATTTACCATGGCAACGGAACCCAGAGCAGGGAGATTTGCTGAGGACTACAAATACGCATCACTGTAGTTCGAACTACTAGTTCAGTTAAAACAGAGGAGGACTGAGCTGGCCTTTAGAAAAACTTGCTGCTATGGGCTGTATATAACTAATTTAACCCAGTCACTGTTACACATGGGATGAGTTTGGCCCTTTGAAATGAAGCTTACTGAAAATTTCAAAATAAAAGCCCTTGAAAATTTTTACATCAGGTCATTGCTTTTTTGAGCGTTATATGACTGATGTAATCCAATGACTGTTACACATGGGATGACTTTGACCCTTTCAAATGAAGCTAAACAAAAATTTCAAAATAAAAGCTTTGGCAATTTTTACATCATGAAATTGCTCTTTTTGGCTTTATGTGACTGGTTTATCCAAAGCACTCTTACACATTGGATTAGTGTGGGCATTTAATATGAAGCTTACTGCAAATTTCAAAATAAAAGCCTCAAAATGCCCCTCTGGACAGTGCACGCGGAGGCGTGCAGTGATATCATTCTGCATTATCTGTTTATCCGAGGTTAGGGAACTGCCTTGCGCAGCAAGGCAGTTCATTAGCATTAGCCTTTTAGCTTAAATAAGCTATTTTCTATTTTTCAGACTTATTAGCCATGTTTAGTATACTTAATGGAGTAAGTAAATGACAGTAAACATTCTAATGATACCCCACATGCTACTGAAAGTATTTATGCTTACATTAGCATATTTGCTCATTTTAGCTAATGCACTTGCTTTATCATACTGAATGTTGCATGTCCAGCTTACTTAACATTCTTGTGATTCTCCACATGCTATTGATTACATTGCAGCTTTCTTTAGCATCGATGCTAATTCTTAGCATCAGAACGCTGGGTCCAAACCGACGGGCACACTTTGGCAGGCCCCAGTTAAATTTCTTCAGGAATTTTCTAGTTCATGTCTAATATTGCATAGAAAACACCTAAGTAGTTTAATTTAACCCCCCCAAAAAAAACTACAGAAAGTATAAATTTTGTACCCAATTAATTATCAGAACAAATGATAGATTAATTGATTGCTAAAATCAACATTAGTCAAATTTAGTCAAAAGCTTCTTTTTCTCATAAAAAAAACATCTTGAACATATTTTCTCTGGATCTTATGTGACAAACCAACACAAAATGACGCAATTTACAACTAAAGATCTGAAAAGTGTGGTGCGAATTTGTATTTGCAGCCCATCTTGAGTCTGTATTTTGTACAGTCATCTATCTGCACATCTAGAGAGTGAAATGTTTTACCCAAGTAACGCTCACGTTCTGGAAATCAACGTTTCGGCTCTTGCAAAAGATCCTCATCTGGAGGTGCACTAGATTTTATTACAGGAAAATTGTATTTTATTACAATTTTATTACAAGGGACCCTACCCTTTTTAGATTCCATGCAAAAATATTCAAACCCGTGCATCACTGTCCTTTCATTTAATGCTTTTACTCTTTTTATTGTGTAGGATGATCATTTTAAAATCCAACAAAGCACACTTAAATTTATGGGTGCAAAATATTCCAGGTAGATTGAATACTTGTGCAAGGCATAGAGCATGTAAATAATTTAACTGCACTAACACAGGCAGGATCAAGAGCTCCTAATATTAGATGTAATGCAGATTTTTGTGCTTTCATTAATTAAAAACTTTAACTAGAGAAGGGCAAATGACAAACAGTTCAACCACGTCAATGTCTTAGCTAGAGATTTTTCAAGTTTGTATAGCAGAGTAAAGCAATTCACACAGAACTCTTGGTAATACACGACTCTTCCACAGCTATGATGCTAACCAATTTAATCCTTGCCTATTTCCATATGGTAGGTTCCAATAATAAAAACTGACAGAAATACATTAAGAGGGAGAAATAATTATGATGAAAAGCATCATTAGATGCTGTGCCACAAACTATAAAACTTGTACTTGAGAGTTCTATCACAGCTAAAGCTAACAGGCTAGCTAGCTAAAAAAATAAAAAATAATAATCTTCAAACGTACCGTGTGATAAAAAGTCGAAGTTCACTGGGTTTTCAGTCTCCCGGACGTCGTCGAGGTTTATTGGTTAGACATAATAGGGAACGTCCCGTTGGATAAACATAGTCAAATGTCATTATCTGTCAAAGAGGATATTATGTGAGCTACTCAATACGTGGACCAGGAACTGCTCCAGGAAATGGCCCACTTTCTCAGGTCGCTACGGTGACACGTCAACTCGTCCGCCATATTGGGAGAGGAGACCCCTTTTAAACATACAGTTCTAGCTGGCAGAATAGTATCATTTTACCCGTTGAAGAAATATACAGTGGCAATACTAACACAATTTTGTAATGAAGCAAGAATTTCCAATACTGTTTTTTTTTTTTACAAAATACAAACTAAAACAAAAAAATACACTGAAAGAAAAACAAATACACAACTGTACTCAGGTATTTGGGTTGAATGCTTAGGAAGATACATAAAACCTCAAAGTGTTTGAGTATCCTGTTCCCATTTCAATGTTGTTCATTCGTCTGCTAAGACCTAAACTGAATACATTTTAAATATTAATTTCTTATTGTTGGACTCATATTTTGCTCTATATAGTGTAAACGCCAGATTTTTGGTAATTTTTATTATCCTTTCATGACCTTGTCTTTCATCTCTTCATTGTACTCCTTAAGTCCTCCTGTAATTTGTGGAAATGTGTATTGTTGATAAGGTATTTTGAGTGTATTCTATTTCTAATATTACACTTTTATTTAAAAACAAACAGTAATTTAGTTGATGGCATTAATAAGGAGTCAAACTTATCAGATAGTATCAATAAACACTCCAGTGAACGACATTTGACATATTTTAAAATAGGTTATAAAGCACTACAGTTGGCCTGGGTTCAGACTAGATATGTTTTAGTCTGTGGCTGCCTTTTAAATTTTAATATCTGTACACAAAAAAAAATGGAAATAAATACTGCCCCATGTAGCCGCACAAGTTTCATCCATTAATTTCAAACTGCCATAGGTTACTTAAAATAAAACATCTGGGTTATAATACCCATAATAAAGGTATTCCCAGCGTTTCCTTTTAATAATTTTTGTTTTGGCATCACATTTTGCTCTAAAAATGTCAGACTTTGTTTTCAGAATGAAGCTTTATTTAAACAAAACTTTTTAACAGCATCTTCCTAATGACTGGAAGGTTACATACAACTACTTTTCAATACCAAAAGCACAAAAAAAAATCACGTCTAGTGGGAAGGAATGGGAAAACAGTAGATGGTTTAATATAAATAATACTATCACTGAAGAATTAATTAAGACTATAATTATTTTAGTCTGATATTTTTATTTGAATTCATCGATGTTGCCGCTCAGTATTAGCAAACAAATGGACACGACCGATATGAAACAGTGCCTCTTTATTCTTTTTCCGCACTCACTTGAAAATGCATATTTACATGGCATGCCACATCAATACAAGAACTTACTATTGACACAATCGATAACATGGAGAATCTGCTCTGGGAGTTCACAGCAGGGGAGCGCGGGGAGAGTTAGTGCCATGAACAACCAAACAAGATAAGAGAAATGAAGCTTCACCTTTATAACCAGGCTAAAGAAAAATAGTTCCTCTGTAAATCTAGTTTTGAAGACCTAAAAAGTGTCCGAGCTCACGTGTTTTCCCAACAGTTCATCTTCTTCAGCGCGGATGTGGTCGAATCGGACTATAATCATCTACGCTGCAAACCCCTCCCCTCCGAGACTTGTTCCCACTCCAGGATGGACCGCGGGGGTTGGGGGGACTGCAGATGATTGTACATTTATGGCAGGTAAAAGTTATACAACGTTGTCTGACTGCTGGAGAGGGCAAGCTTGACCACTCCATCAGTTGTCCAGTAAACAAAAAAATAAACACAACAACCCAAAGTCTTCTAAGATAGTGTCCTTATCCAAGGTAATAATCCGAATGTGCTGCCTTTATGAGAGTGGGAGGATAAAAAAAAAGAGGTTAAATAAAAAGCCAAAGAAATAATAATAAAAAAAATAAAATAAAAACAACTCCTCGGTACACCAGCTGGTTTGGAGCCAATGCAAGAACAACAGTTATTTCTTCCGACAGTGATCCTTGTTGCATTTGTTCCATCAGTAATTCCTCTGTTTGGACGAACACACGCTCTCCTGGACTCACTCATTCTCACACACACACACACACACACACACACACACACACACCCACACACGCACACACACACACACACACCCTCTCTCTCCGTCTCTCGCTCACTCAAACACACACGTACGCTTTCTCAGAAAAACCTATAGCACATGCAATGTGGTTTTCGGCGCGAGGGGCTGCCCCGTCAGATCAGGCCCCTCCTCTTCTTGTAGTCCTCCAGGTTGAGGGAGCGGCGAGGAGCACCGTCCTTCACCGGCAGCGCGTTGGAGCTCACAGAGAGAGATTTCGCTTCTGCAGGAAGACAGGACAGCGCGTCGGCTTACGGGCTAGTGGTTTTGCAAAAGAACTCTTCCGAGTTCGACCACGAACGATCTCGTGTTTATTGGGAGTTTTGGTGAAAGACTTGAGACGCCGACGGAGCTTCGGCTTCCACCTGTATACCAACTCCAGCTGCAGCCAAAGATCAGTTTGGCAAATCGATTAATCTGTCGATGTTTCTGATGATTAATCAACTAATCGGATAAACAAAGTGAAACTTTATAGTGATTTTCCATTTAATCTCAAGTCTTTTCTTTACAATATTAGACATGCATTAAAAGATGCAAGTAAAGAAAATAATCTAGTCCTTTTCTTTATTAACATTTTATTCCCTAAGCTGCAATAACAGTTGATGCATCTGCAGCTAACAAAAAACATAATTCTAACTAAACTCTAAAGCTCAATCTTTTCAGTGTTGGGCTAATCTGTTGATTATTTTCTGGATTAACAGATTAATAATTGAATAGCAAAAGGTGCTTAATAGGGCCCATGCCACTTGAAGAGGTCTGTGTAGAACATATTTATAGTCAAAGGGTTTTTGTTTGTCTGAAATGCAAAATATATATCTATTTTTTGTACAGTTCTAGCTTAATTACACCCGAGTGTTTTGCTCTTTCAGCAAATGGCCTTTTTTAAAAAATTTTTTAGATTAGTTGCTTCAGTTAGAGACTAATCAATTACTAAATTAGTTGACAATTATTTCAATCATGATTAATCACAACTAATCTGATTAATCATTTCAGCCAACCCTAAGCTCACAGCCAGAACTGCAATGGATTGGTTCAGACTGAAGTATATTTATGTGTTGGAATGGTCCAGTCAAAGTCCTGACGGTACTACAATTAAGAATCTGTGTCAAGACTTTAAAAGGAGAATAATGTTTGTGTCAAGACACGAAAAGCTGGTAGAGACATTCACCCAAAAGACTAACTGGGGGTTTTACAAAGCGGACTGCTACTCTTTAAACCGAGCGCCTAAAATCAGGATAAAAATACAATCTGAATCAGAAACCGTCTCACCTGCATTGGGGACCTGCAGGTCAATCTTAACATCAAAATCGTGAACTTTAAACAAGTCTTCTGAGAGGTCAGTGGTTGGTTTGGGGACATCTTTGTCTTTAGGGTTTGCTGGGCCCTGCAGCAAAAATGAGCAAAGATAAAGATGGAGGTCAAGGTTAAGATGTTTGGCTCAGCTTGGCAGGTTCTGATGGCTTCCTACTTATTATTATCACATGACTGGAACATCATAAGAATTCTCCAAACAACAACAAAAAAAGGGATGTTGTGTTTTGAAAACAAAAACAACAAAAAAAAAATTGCTAATCAGTTGAATTCCTTTTGGATTAAAGGATAAAACCGTGGAACAATTCCCACGTAAAGTCATCAAACTTAAAATGTAATCAAGTTTCCTCAAGTGAAAAAAGAAATCATTTCTAGTTTTCCTTACCACTTTGTTCTTCTCTGTGCTACCGGGATCCATACCTCCCGACCCTGAGCCATACTTTTGGTTCAGGTGAGCAAGAATAGCTGCATGGACCGACGGATCCCTGGCCTGAAGGAGCAAAGGAAGGAAAAGAAAAAAAAAAAAGTCAGTTCCAGAAATTAAATAGAAGCAAAAAGCTTGTTTTAAAGATAAGCTGTACGTCTTTGGGTGTTAGCTACTCCAGCAGATAGCCTAACTAATCAACCAGGAAAGATTAGCTTGTTGTATTACCATTGGTCATTTATATATATATATATAAAAAAGGACAGAACAGCAAAATCTTATGAGTATCATCAAAACATTGCAGCTCTAACTTGAAGAGAAAAAAACCCCCCCATCATTTTTATTAGTCAGATTAAGGGGCTTAGATAGAAATACGAGGTGAAATATCAGAGACAGCGAGTTCTATTACAGAAATCGTACATTTGACACCATGGTGGGTTTGCACTGCCTTCGAGTGAAAGGGTCCATTTGTTGGTTTTTGGAATTCTGCCCCTCAGCCTGAAAGAAAGAAAATAAGGAATTAAACTTTAATAGTTGAAACATATTTTCTCCTGGACCATGTAAAATGCTTCAAACATTCGGTACAGCAGCATTAAGCACTAAAGCAGTGGTTCCCAAAGATTTTCTTCTAGGGCCCCCCCCCATTGGTTTACAGTAAAATCCCCCCCCCCCCCCCAAAAAAAAAAAAATAATAATAATAACTGGGAACACACATCGTTCAACCAGACAGAAACCTAAACACATATTTTGTTTTCAAACTCCACTGAAGTTTATTTCACACTTCAGTTTGCAACAAAACAAACTACAAACCGTCTTTACAGTGAAACACTTTGGTGTAACTTTAGTTTTTTTTTTGCCACACACGTTGGGAACCACTGCACTACAGCAGCTTTTGCTTTGTTTTCTTCTTTATCATCCACTGGGCTCTTAATGTCAATTTTTACATTATACCTTAGATTTAGTGCTTAATGCTGATAAGATTACTATAGCTGGGGACTTTAACATTCATGAAACCCTAAAATGTAGAATTTAATCGGTTTCTCAGTCCTACCCGTTCTTACTGTCATACTTTAGACCTCATGCTGACAAAACGGCACAGAGTATAAAGAAACAACAATAATTCCTCATAACCCTGTGCTATGTGACCATTTTCTAACAACCTTTGAGTTTATTTTGGCTGAGTATTCCAAACCTGAGAAAAAACTTCGTAGATATTTGTCTGCAAAAACTTTAAAAGACTCTGTCCCATCAGTGGAGGAAACCGCAATAAAAGCTGGATGCTTACCACAAGTGCTTTCTCAGACTCAACGATGTTCCAGCTTCTGTTCCTCTGGTTAATGTAGCTGGAGGACAGAAAACAGGTCAGCTTGTAACGTGGACTGGATATTTGTCACCTTTGGCTTAATAAGACTTAAGTTTTCTGTTGCTTTCACTTAAAAGAGACATCCAACGACAGAACATATGCCAAGTAAGGTGGGCTGTTTAGTGTTTAATAAGACAATCTTGGAAATCTTTGTTAACTTTTTTTCTGTCACATTTTAATTAATTGTACTTTCACCTGATAGCTGAAATGTTCTTGGTCCTCTGTCTGTCAAGTGCTTCAGCTCTCTCCTCAAGCTCATTCAGCTCATCCTGGATAGTTTTTACTTTCTCGCCGTCACCATTTTCTTCTGCCATAGCCTTCAGTTAAAAGAAAGAAGAAGAAAAAAAAAACAGGTCAAAGGTAACTGTGTCGATAATTAGAATTAAAAGTTGCACATGATTTTATCTAATTTTGCTCCACCTTGTCTTTCAGTAGCTGTGTTTTCTTCATGGCATAATTAGGTGGTGCTTTCCGGAACCTGTCCTTCTCCTTGACGATCTGTGGAGAGAAAAGCGAAGGTGGGTGTTTCAGTCCGCTGCAGGAGACGCCAAACGAAGGTCCGCCGGCGCCGGTGAAAACTGACTCACATCCTCAATGTCTTTATCGTTGAACTTGTAATTCATAGCTTCTTTGATTGACTGTTCCTTCTTGGTGATTTCATCAAGAGTTGGCACCTGCATCCCAGCGACAATCATCTGCAAGACAAAAAAAAACTCTCATTTCCTTCATCCATTTACACAAATTAGCGCGTTTAATTTTCCAAAAGCGCTTACCGCCTCCTTCCATTTCATGAATTCACTTTCTGTGAACTCTTGATTTGATACAAACTCAAGTCTGAAAACCCGCGTGTCGGCCCCGTGCCTAGAGGAGATAAAGCACGATAACAGAACAACAAGGTTTATCAAACGTCCCAAATGAAATGCCTCGCAGAAATATTCCTATCCTCCTATAGCTGCACATGTGTATACCATTACAGCCACAAACCTCAGTGGATTTTATTGTGATTTTGTTTATTCTACATTAAATTGGCAGGCAAATGGGAGCAAAGGTTAAAAATATGAACACAAAAAATAGGAATAAGAGACTGTACAGTAAGTACAAGTAGCAAAGTTTACAGAGTAAGAATAAACACCTAATGGAAAACAGCAAAATCTGATTAAAAGAAATGTGCACCCGAGTAGGACGGCTTAAAAAAATGAACCAAATGTACATGAATATTTGTGCATAAAATTGCACAATTGTGCACTGGAAAAATATAGGTTAGCAAGTTTCAATTTATAATTATTTTTTTACAAATGAAACTATAAAAATGTGGTAACGCAGAGGGAGCTGCACAGACTTAAAATGACAATTCAATGATGAACCACAAACCATAAATGTGGATTAGAAGAAACCGATTGCTGAAATGAAGACATGAGAACTCCTGTTTTGCAATTTACAGCAGGAATCCCTGAACACAAATACACGTTAAACTTTTAAGTTTTGTGTATGTAAAATGTTTGGACATCATTCAGTTCACTTGGGTTTGTCTGCAAAAACAAACCCAAGTGTTTGTTTTTGCAAACACTTGGGTTTGTAACATAATCAAATCTGAAAGAACGTCATCAGTATGAAGCCTTTTGCAAACTGCTGCTTTTTTAAAAAAAAATTTTTTTTTATATCTTCCAACATTTTTTTTACCTCAACTGTAATCCCTTGTTTGTCCGCGTTGATCCAAGTTGATAAACTTTTGTCGTTTCTACTACGGCCACGATTTCAGCAACCTTTAGACATTCAGAGAGGACAGAATGCACATAAAACAAAAAAATCTTTGCTTCAGAAAAAGAACTTTGAATTAAAAATAAAGCTGCACATTGGTGTCCAGTGGCAGAGCGACCAAAGCGACCAGCTCACCCTGTAGACCGGTTTGCTGCTGCTGTTCCCGATCCCTATCCTCACGAAGCAGCCGGTCACCGTCTTCGCAAAGAAGGGCATGTGGCACCAGCGCTCCAGCTTGTGTCTGGACAATCGGACCCGGTTGAGCTCCTCGGGAAGGGAGACGGGCTGCGACTTCGGCGGCGTCTCCTCTTTCCTGGTGGACGGGAGAACAAGTTTGAGAATCCGTGCGATAGGCGCCGAGGGACGAGCGTCTCGCTCCGGAAACACTCACTCGTCTTCGTCGAAAGACGACGAGCGTGAGCTCCGGTCGCTTTTGACCGACGATTTGTCGTCGTCGTCCTCCTCCTCCTCTTCGTCGTCGGAGTAGACCTCGCTCGTCTTGAGGGGCTCTCGTTTAGCCAGCAGTTCAGCTGCGGAGGCGGTGGCCGTTAGTCGCATCGTTTGTCATTTATCGTGATACATTTCTTACCGTGATCAGAATTTTAATGCATCATAATACAATTTACCCCAATTCATGTTTAAAACTTTCCGTATTGTTGGGATTGTCATTTCCTGCACTGCTTGCTCAATGAGAGCATCAATAAATATCACTAAATGTCAATAACTTTGAAAAACAAAATGGTTAAATCACATTTTTTAATTGTCCTAAAAAAGTGCATTACACATTGGTATGTTTTTCAAGAGCATTTGCGTTTGTGTCATAGAGTAACAGCAACAGGGTTACCTAAAAAAATTAGTAATAAATAGTTTCTTATGGTCATTTGTATTGTTATCACAACAACACCACAAAATATTATGATTAAAAAAAATATTCAGTTCACATCGCCCAGACCCGGTAACGAGGTCCGAATTTAAAAAATGGGAAGTCCTCAGATCAAACTCACCCGTTTTGTTTTTCTTCTTCTCACGTTCGGCTTTCAGTTCCTCCATGGCTTGGGACTTCTTGTCCAGTTTTTCGTCACGTTTGGATCGTCTTTCCTTGTTATGTGACATGGACACCTGGACAGGAGCGTAAACACAAATAATAATAATAATAATAAAAAAAAAACGATGTTGGTACAATTTCCCCCCCCAATTAGTTTCAGTAAAACAAACAAAAGAGGATCGTGCGCTACTTAGTTTCAGCATCACCCATAAAAGTAGAACCTCAAGGAGGTCTGTTGGTTATTATTAATCTGGACCCACCACCTGAGTGTCTTGAACCTGAGATTGTTTCCGTTTTTCTTGCTCTTCCTCCTGCTTCTTTTTCTTCTCCTCTTTCTCCTTCTTCTTCGCCGTCTTCAGCTTCTTCTTAATTTCGAACCTTTTGAAACAAAGAATCAGCGGAAAATCTGAACATTTTGAACGGCGACACGGAAATGCTCCCCGCGCCTCGCTTCGTGTTTCGATGCAGGATCACCGACCGTCTCCGCAGCACCTCTCTCTTCTCGATCCTGTTGAACAGCTCCTGCTCCCTCTCCTTCTCGGTCATCTGCTCCAGGCGCGCCCGGTCCTCGGCGTCGCCCATCAAGTCGTCGTCGTAACCGTCTTTGAACACCTCGTCTTCGGAGGAGTCCGAGTCGGAGCTGGAGGACGAGCTGTTGCTTTCTGTATCTGAAACCTCGCCTGCAAGAAAAGGAGAAAGGGAGAACGTGTTATCAAGCCGTTATTCTGACTTTTTGGTTTAGCCTGAAGGGGAAAAAATGAAATAAAAATACACATAGCACCTCAGTTCGTTCAGATTTAATGAATGAATCCTATGACTTTGTACTGTGTGATGGGTTTTTTTGTTTTTTTTTTTCCCCCTCCAGGGTGTCTTTTGTGGGCTCTAGTGTCCCTTATATGACAGTAGGCTGACAGGAAAGGGGAAGAGAGAGGGGGGAAGACATGCGGCAAACGTCTCCAGGTCATTTGGAGACCTGGAGGCACGCGACCGCCGCATCGAGGACTGAAGGCCTCCAAATGTGGGTCGCGCTATCCCCGACGCCACCACAGCACGCCCACCTGTGTGATGTTTCATGTCGTAAAATCGCTGAGTGTCGAAATGACCCAGAGTTGGTCTCAATCAGCCCTTTTTGTCTGAAGGACAACTTTGTTTACAGGGACTTCATAAATAACTGTTATGTGTTGATTCTGTTGTTTTATTTATTTTGGATTTTTTAAATATCTTCCAGTTTCAGTGTTAAATGTTTATTAGAAGTTCAAGTTTAAGGATCTTTGAGAATGTTTTTTTTTTGCGTTATTATGCTATTACCGTCATATTACTAGAAAATGGTCTCAAAACAACAATATTACCATTTATCGCAATAACTTCTGGGACAATTTATCGTTTGTTACCATGACGTTCCCATTTGCAGGTTCTTGGTAATGCAGGAACTTTGTTTCTGAGTTAAAATCATTGCTGTATTTAAGCAAAGTAGAGAAAATGTACTTTGCTGTTTGTTTTTGTATCGTTTTTAAATAAGATATTATATCGTTATTCTATGCAATAACGTTTATATCGTTATATAGATGATGTTGTATCGTTTTTCATAAGAAATCAAAGGCAGCAAAGTGACCAAATCTCAAAGCGTAGCATCTCTCGTCTGAATTTCATTCTGTTTTACGAGAGTCGATGCGACGGTGCTTCGCGCCGCCAGGGATAAAGGAGGTGAAACAGTGAGTCATGTAATCCCAGCCACCTGAAATACCAGGGTGATATGTAATCTGGAGTTCATTAGAAATGTTCGGTGTTTTCTTAAAACCTCCATTCTTTCTGTGTGGGCGAATTTTCAAAAATGCGGAGTCCTACCCTCCTCGGGAGCGGAGCTGTCCGCCGAGCTGTCTCCATCGGAGCTGCCGGACGCCGTGGCCTTGTTGACCTTCTTTTTAGTGGCGCTCTTCTTTTCAGAGCCTTTCCCCGGTTTAACCTTCTTTTTGCCCTTGGTGCCGCCCACGGTCCACTAAGACGCAGAAGAAGAGAAAAGCAAGTCTCACTTAAAGGTGTTTCATATTTTCACGGCTGGAAACGAGCGGGTTCTGGTCCATTCCGTGGGGTCCGGTTGCCTGACCTCATCGTCGCTGTCGGACGTCTCGGAGTCTGTGGAGGCTGCTGGTTTGTTCACAGGCTCTTCCTGCTCGCCTGAGTCCACCCTCTTCCTCTTCGCCAAGGACAACAACTCCTGAAGGGAAAACGCAGAGGACAGCTGCTCATGTTGTACACAAGAACCTGATGCGGTTTAAAAAAAATAAATAAATAAATACAAACAGGAGTGAGAGCAGGATGGTGAAAGCAGTAAAAATATCTGTCATTAATGAATACTGGAAAATACGCAAGCTTAACAGAACACAATTTATAATACGCTTGTCTTTATTAAATCTTGAGTCATAACATTTCAAGAACCTCTTCTAAAATTGCAATTTAATTCAACAATTAGCTAAAAGAACAAAGTTACACAATAGAGTTGAAGCGATTAATTGGATGAATCAACTACTGAAATAATCGTCGACTAATTTCGTAACTGAATAATCGTTAACTACGTAGAGTGTGCAGTCTCAAAATAGGTCATTTGCTTAATACACGACATATGCAAAGCAATAATTAAGAAAAATGTGTACAAAAAGACGCATGCATTTAAGATTTAAAAAAGGTTTTTGTGTGTAGATATTTTCTATACACAACTCCTCAAGCGGCACTTTTAGCTTCACCTGGTTCAAAATCAATTTTTTAAAAATCCTATTATTCATCAAAAAAAAAAAAAAAAATGAACAGATTATTCCCACACTGTGTTAATGTTAAGCAGGAAGAGCTGAGCTTTTCACATGTGGATGTTAGAAATTATTGTTTTTATCTGCAGATTCATCCTTTGCTACAGAAGATTAAGAGTTGGCTAAATGAATTAACGCTGTTATTGAATTCATAGAATAAATCAATAACAGCAATAATTCCATTTCTTCATTTTCAAACAGAACTGAATTATTTTATTTCTAATATTGAATTAAAAAAGGCTTGAATAAAAAAAATCTGCAGCATTAATCGTCATCGTCGTTAATCTGATTTCTGTTCAGAATAGATAATTGCAGCAGTAGTTAAATATATGCGCTTTTTTCTGATTTTTTTCCTGTGTTTCTTCAACCAAATCTACAGCAGAAATAACTTCTTAGCGAAATGAGGCCAACTCTACAGCATACTGATGAATGGGAAAGTCATATTGCAATTTCAGCCAAGCGAGTGATGTGAAAAAAAATCCATAAATTTTGAAAAGATGTTCAAGTTAACCTGCAGAGATCAGACCTCTGGTTATGAATGCTACAAGTTGCATTGTGTTCCTGTGTTTGATTTGATGTAAAGCACTTTGAAATGCCCTGCTGTTGAAATGTGCTATACAATTAAATTTGATTTGATTTGATTTGAAGTATGGTTTTTGAAATTCTTACTGTTTTGGCCGTAGAAAATGAGTAAATAGTTTTGACTATGTCAGCTGCGATGCATGCCTATTTTCTTCTTTTTTTTTTGCCTTCCTCACCTGCGTTTCCATCGCTCTGACCTTTAGCCTTTAGCATTAGGATCAATGTCGGTGTCCAGTGTGAGCATCTGCTGCCATGACGCTCAGTCAACCAGGCCAAATGTTAGGCTGGCAGGTAAAATCTAAGTTCAAAACACCTGGAATATGTCAGCCAACAATTATCGCTCTCTAAACAGTCCTTAGTGATTCGAATGTTGCACAAACCGATATTCCATTTACGATATATTAGCAATAATTGTGCAGCCTCTCTTCACAAGATCTGCCAGAAAACTTTTAACATAAATGAACAATTAGAGTTCTTAAAAGCCAGAGAGGCCAGCATTTAAGTTGAAGAAATTGATTTTTATTTGCATTATAGATAATAGTTTTATCAATTGCATTTTTACTCGTACTGTTTCCGTCTTTTTTTTTTATTATTGTAATAAAAAATTTTTGGGACTTTTATAAGTTTACCATTTTACATGTTATATACTTTTGTCTATCAATTTTTTTTATTAAACATTTTTTCTCATATTTTCCTCATTAAATAATTACTCAGTTCTCCCTACAGTTGTTTGACTTCATTTTTTTCTATTTATTTACTTTCATATTTTCTCAAGGCTTCATATTTGCTTATCCATTTTTTTTAACCACTATAAAGCACTTTGTGTTACACTTTACAAAAAAATTATCATTTATAAAAAGTTTCGCTAATAATGGCTTGATTATTACAAATACGGCAACGTCACTGAAGCCATTTATTTATCGTCGTTTTAGTAGATACACAGTAGCGTTCGGGTGTTTTTATAGAATGAAATGAGTGCAAGAAGCTGAGATTAACTAGTTAATCTGTTAAAATGTTGACTTTCTTTTGGGAGAAAAATGCATGTAGAAATGTGATACCTCTGCTGATCGTACTCTCTACATGAGCAAATGCATCTACTTTAAAGTGAATAAATACATTACAAAAAAGTATTTGCATACAAGTTTTGCACAGTAGAAAGCTTAAAGCTTAATAAACAGGTAGAATGGGTTTGGATGTGACCAACCCTGCATGGTATCACTGTCCACGCACAAATAAATTCTGTTTTTGCTGCCAGTCGCTGTCTATTATTTATAGTTGGCTGCTGACTTGGCTCTATAGACAACAGATAGATCTGTCAAATTGTTTCAGACAGTGTCTGTTGGACAGAATCTAATATGTTATTCATCTGTGCATAGCCAGTTAATGTTTTTAAGCATTCATCTACAACAAAAATCAGACAATTTCATATGAAAGCATGTTTGGTTAACCCGTGAAAGATTTCTACACACAATTAATCATTTTAATTTCAACTTCCATGTTTAACTATAAAAGTTACTATTTTTAAAAAAGGAAACCAAATGTGCCTATTATATGAAGGATGAATATTCTTTATCACTGTGCTCATCTTGAGACTTAAAAAAAATCTCATAAACTGACATTTATTTCAACCACTAAAACAGAGAAGTAGAACCTTTTTGTTGTGTATGGGGTTTTCGTTTTTATGTACATATTTCACGAGAACATCTAACCTTTTCAGAAATTAGCACTTCTTTGTGCACACTGTTTGACAAACTATCATAGATATTGATGTACATTGAGGGGGAAAAGAAATCACAATAAAATTTCAGGTTTCAATGTGCTCTAGATGAATTCATTTTACCCACATGCCTGTTCCTGGTGAAATGTAAGTTATTTGACCAATTCTACCTTTTGTTTTCTATGATAGGAAATGTTGCCAACATTCCTATTCCTGCTGAGTCAGTCATTTAGAAAGAAACTTGGAATGCCAAAAACTGACCGGGCTTTTTACGCGAGTTCTCTGCTTTTTAAAAGGAATGCACACGGTAATTTTAGGAATGTTCAGCATGAACGTACAGCTCTCGGTGCTGTCACGTTCGGCTGCCAGCGCTTGTTTATCAACATCACCGAAATAGAACTTCAGCTCTGAGCCCATGACGTCATTCATAAGATAGGGTTCACGCTAAACCAAACCAAGCTCACCATAACAGATTCAATTTGAACATTTTCCACATTCCTCTCCAGTCTGTAAACACGCAAACACCCCCAGTCGTTCGCGCGCAGACACAGACAGGCAGCCAAAGACTGGAAACCATTAGGAAGGTGTATGGCGCGGTAACATAAAACTGCATGATTACTAGCATTATGCAACCATTACTAAACTGGACAGGCTGATTCCAAGACGCACAAGAGCCCAAAGCACTTTATACTTTATGATATATGGTGTATATACACAGGGGCGAGGTTAACATTATGTTACGCAAAGGGGACAAGTGAGACAGGCCGAGTATCAGCTTGTTCAACCGAGGCCAAACACAGCGTAAGCCATTAGCATCCGCTAGCTTCGTCCCAAATTGTTGACTACTTAGAGAGCCCACCATTGGTGACAATTTAAGGAGAAAAAACGGGACCTACCTGGTCTAAATTGTCATCACTAGCACTGTCTTCAGAGTCAGAGTCAATCACGTTTCGAACTTTCCGCTTCTTAACATTCACCATGATTTGCTACGCGGCTAACCTGCTAGCTGCGTCTGTGTCGTCAAAGCGGTTGAGATTAGCCGCTGATGCTACTTGTCTTCTCGGCTCAAAGGCAGGACGGAGCATGCGCGCACAATGGCTTTACACCAAGAACTTGTATATATTGGAAAGAATTAAGGAAATAACACAAAATGTGCAATTTTACTATATTAATTTCATATTCTGAAAGCTTTAAAAAATATTTTCAATAGAAAAAAAACACACGGACAAAAGGACACTGAGAACAGAGAGGGGAACTAAAGGTTAGTGAATGCGCCAGTCAGGACGGTAATCTAAGTGCAACAAAGCTACGTTCAAGAACTACTAAGGCTGCTGTTACAAAACCATGTGACTTTAACTGTAGTTCTCATTTATTACTCAGGTTGTCGTCGAAAGTATTCTGAATGTAGCTTTCCAGTATCTGCTCAGATGGTGTGTCCTGTGCGGACAGAGCCAACCTTGAATTTATTCGTGACTGTTGCAGCATTCAATACCTGTTTTGAATTGTTTTATTGTATCGTCTGTTCCATCAATGTAGACGGCTTCTGGTTGGACCAATTACAACGCGGATAGAGTAAGCGAAAAAAACATTATCCTTCATACATGACGGGTTAACAATGTGTGAGTGTTCCACGGGAGCAGGTCTAAGGAAATTGTGGCTATTGAGATTGTTCATAATTTAACTATTTATTGAATAATCATTTGATTTCTCTGTGTGGACAAAAACATAAAGTCGTGGTAATTTGATTCAATCTACAACCTAGTGGCATTTTGCGTAAACTTTATGCATTTGTCAGTAAAAACCTCTGACTTGTAAACGTTATTATCCATAGAAGTACATGATTCGGAGGTTTACATTGTTCTGTGTTGTAATGTCAAAAATTCCTATTTTTCAAACACTGGAACTATCAAATAGTAGATGCCGGGAATAATTTAGGATGTTTGTATGAAAGGAACACGAATAAAGCATTAAGAAAGGATGTCACTTGATTCTAGTTTGTACTTTATTACCAACATTGATCTATTCTTCCACATAGTAAGAGCTACTATATTTAATCTCTGGCTTTTATATGCTTCATTTCTGTTTTTACAAACAAAATCTAGATAGAGAGAAGAAAAAGAGTGTTACGTGCAAAGCCACAGAAACTGTGTAAAGTGAAATACAAATCTGTGTTTATTTAATTTGCAATAAGAAATCAATCAATCTTATTTGTATATCACATTTCAGCGACAAGGCAGGTCAAAGTGCTTTACATCATAAAAACAAGAAAATAAAGTTATAAAAATAACAGTCACCAATTGAGAAACCAGCAATAAACATACACAACAATACACATAAAGCAAAGTAAATGTCACTACACAAATGGAAGTCAACATTTTTATTTTTATGCAAGTTAAGCCTCATATAAATAACTAGTTCAGATGAGATGTAGACATGCCAATGTCATGCTAATTGATACTTGCAAAATGCATAAAAATAAGAGCTACTGCATATAAAAACAACTTGCACATGTTTTGGGTTGGTAAAATGTACGACAAATCAGCTTGTCTCGGTTTAATGTATTCCAAATAAAGACATTTATTAAATTCGGCCAGTAATTCTCTGTAACCCCAGCTTACTAGAACCATTTCCTGTCATCCTTCCCAACAGAGACTCATCCAGATGTCCCTTCCTAATATCTCACGCGTCCCTGCGTCCGGGCTCCTGCGCTCCGTCCGTGACCTGCGCTGGCTCCTGCGGTCCATCGCGCCTCTCGCCGTGCCCAGAAGAGCGTTGACCCAGATGGGCTACCGGCGGCCCGGCCAGCCCAGAGAGGACAAGCCCCCGTGGTGGAGGGTCAAGTTTGACCTCTCTAAGGGTTTGAAGGGCATGAAGAGGCACTTCCAGCTGCTGAAGGAGGAGTTCTTCGCCGAATTCGTTGGTCCGATGGGCAAACCCATCATCGAACACATGCTGGAGCAGAACCAGGTGGTGTGGGAGTTCAGGGGCCCCCACAGCCTCCAGGAGTGGACAATTTCCTGCGACCGGGAGATCGGAGGCAAAAGCGAGATTTACCTGAAGATCGGAAAGAACAATGAAACCTGCCTTCTGTACGGGACGCTTTGCTCCGATCCTCCTAAAGACGGGGAGACGCGCTACAGCGGATACTGCACCATGCGCGCCAAGCAACCTCTGGTTGAGTGCTGCGCCTCTTTCAAATTATTTCATCTCTTCTAGGTCCACACGGTGATGAACCACAAGCTGAAACGTTTCCTCTCCCCTAGGCTTCGTTTGACAGGAAGAAGTACCACGACTGGTCTAGCTTCAACACCCTCCACCTGCGTATTCGGGGTGACGGCCGTCCATGGATGATCAACATCATAGCAGAAACCTACTACACTCACCAGAAAGATGACATGTACAGCTACTTCCTGTATACCAGGGGAGGACCCTACTGGCAAGATGTGAAAGTAAGGACAAATAAGGTGTAACATTTGAAGTCAGAGGTGTCCAAGCTTTTTCTTGCCACGAAGGCCAAAATCGTCAATTTGAAAGTACTTCGGGGCCACAAAAATTATTTTAAAGGAGTTATGTGTTTTATAGCATAATCAAGTAACCTTAGCGTTATTACTAAGAGTAACATTAGTAATAACTTTACTGCCAGTTATTAAAATATTGTATCCATCAAATGTAACTTGAAAGACATTTGACTTTGAAATTGAATGCCTTGAATTCAGGCCTCTGTCTCTTTAAGAAACTCCTGCAAAAATGGTTAGAATTGATAATATTACTGCTAATGATCAAAGAAATTATTTTGATACATGTAGGATTGTTTGTTTCACCGTTTGTGAATTAACTTAAAACTGTAGTTTGCATATTTCAATAAAACTGTGGTACTATCAAAAACCAATTTGCTCTTGGTTGATGCAATCTACCAAGTGCCCATTTGGAATTTTACATAAAAGTACTTTGGGAGGATTTCTATGATCTGGGCCAATCGCTGAACCCGGTTTTCCTTTCCAGATCCCGTTCTCCAAGTTCTTCCTGGCTCATCGGGGGAGGGTACAAGATGACCAGCACAGGCTCTGGCTGGATAAGGTAGCTTCAACTTTAAAATGGTAAAAACTACATTTAAAAGAAATATATAAATCTATATAAATTCCTTGTTTTATTTATTTACAGATTAATGCCATTGGATTTACTCTTGGAGACAAAGCAGATGGTCCCTTCCAGCTCGAAATCGATTTCATCGGCGTGTGCAAAGATTACGCACACACTGAGGACTTCGCATACGAGAAGTACAAGAGGAATCCTGAAGTGTGAGAGTTCCCGCAGCGCAGCATTCGAACAGGAGAGATGAGGACTTGTGACAAGACTTTTGACTCGTTTTTTTTTTCTCCATCTGTACATTTAGAACGGTGATCTTAGTAAAATAAATATATAAACTTTTCACACCAGAAAGACCCAGGTTTTCATCCTTTTGTAAGCAGTTTTTAAAATAAACCTTAAATTAATTAACTTGTAGCGCATATCCATCGTCGTCAGCCTTTAAAAACAGATGAATTTAAAAATATAAGATGTAGAAATATTTTCCTACTCTACAGGAATCCCTGCTGATGTTCTTTAAAGAGCAATTATCACAAAGATTAAACTTTTTTTTTTCTCCTCATGGGAATTTTGAATTTTATTACAAAATTCAATAATAAAACATCACAATTAAGAAAAGGGTTTACATGTCAAACAGCTTTTTAAATCAAGTTCTGGGCCATTAAATGTTTTCCCCTCAGAAGAAAGTAAAAATAAAGCACATAAAACACTTGTTAAAAATTTACATAAACAAGAGTTTCTACTTGATAGCAGAGAAAATTGCGGCATTAACAGAAACAAAGCTTTAAAGCAAATATCTCTACAAATAATGCAGGTTGGGGAAAATCTGAGCTTTTCTACATCAAAATATTTACAGTAAAAAGCATCACGCTTTCCCAATGGCCGTCATTTTGAAGAATAACCCCGTCTACGTCATCACAAGTCCTCTCCTCGCCCCGAGCAGGTTTTCTTTTTTCTGCTTCCGGCTTTCCATTTGTTTGGTTCGCCGGTCCTCCCTAAAACAGGACAGATCATCATCAGGAGGAGCTGGACAGACAGAGACGAAGCTTGGAATATTTGTTACATTTTCAGCTGCAGGGGTTCGTTTCCACGCTGCACCTTTTTGAAACAATCTCCACTCCTGTGGATTATTATTTAGAACCACTAAATAAAACGAACCGTAAACCTCAGAAGAAGACGCTGGACGCAACTTCCTACCTCACAAAATGTAAACAAAGACCGATCTGCGTAAGATTTCAGCGGTCGTAGAATTTCTCTTTAGTTGTTGGTAAAAGACCTCAAGCCATTTGTCCCACTAGCGCCGAAACTCTTTCGTTTGTTTTGGTTTTATTTACCCAGAATGCCCTGCGCGGAATGCCACTTCCCGCTTTTGATCCGGACTAAGATGGAGAACTCTGGTCCACCTAAAAACCTCGTGCTCGCTTCGGTTGGGGTGAACTCTAGCTTGGTTTGAATGCACCTGCATTTTGAGAACGCTCAAAAAGCAGGAAGAGGACTACAGCGCAGGGCATTCTGGGTAAATACACCCAAAACAAACGCACGTATCTAGCGCTAGCGGGACAAATGGCTCATGGTCGTTTACCAAAGACAAAAGAGAAATCCTACAACCGCTAAAACATGATGCTACTCCATTTTTTGTTTTCATTTTGTGAAGAAGGAAGTCGCGTCAGACATGAATGCATGAAATAATTCATGTCTACGAGTTGCGCTTATGTCGTCTGTGGAGGTTTTCGTGTCGTTTCCTTCAGTTCTTGGTACAGCGCCACCACAGGCGAGGAGGAGAACAGGTTTTTCAACTCGTTAGGATCATTTGGCAGAGCACTGTCAGAGGAACCAGCAGCTGAAAATGTAACAAATGTTGCGATTTTGGCCCCCAGGTCACACCATGCAGAGTCTACCAGACTATCAGGTGTGAAAACCCCATAAGATTGTTAAAGATTCCTTTAAGACTTACCTTGTCTGGATTTTGGTCTGTTTGTAACTTTCTTGGCGAGGATTGGCGATCGCAGACTGGTTTTCTACTGCGTTTTCCTTGACATCTCCGAAAGGTTTCAGTTTACCTATGAAGTATTTAGGCAATCAATAACATGTCTCGCATTAAATCATCATGTGCTGCATTCACAGACCTTGAGGAATGTTTAGTACCTTTATGGGGCTTGTAGGTGAGGGGGCGCGACAGACTCGCCTTCAAGTCGAAGGCAGGTTTCTTTTGGGTTCCAGGCGTTCCTAAAGCACTCATGTTACCAGTGAAAATGAAGGGTCCTTTTATAGGAGAGAAAATACATGCCTTTTTAAAATTCTGTAGACATCTACAAGTACGGCTTCAAAATGTACAATATCTTGAAGTAGTTCAATATTTGTGTAACTCATTTCAGACACAGCTTTTGTTTCTTTTCATTTTGATGGTCATGGCTGACGGATAATGAAAACTAGGAGTGTAAATTATGGCTGCAACAATTTAGTAGTTTATTCTGATGATTGCTTGGATAAAGAAATCGGCACATTTTGCAGATTTCTTATTTAACTACTTAAGCCCTTTTTTTATGCAATATTAGAAATACTTATGAATCCAAATAAAATTTTTAATTTCTATTTTTTAAACTAAGACAGACATTTTATTGCCTAAAATGCAATAATACAGCCTTACTTTAGCGAATGCTTAATCATTTGTAGCAAAGGTTAAAACAAACACAGCGTAGGGTTAATTTCTTGAATACTTTTGGATTAATTGATAAATAATTGAACAACAAAAGGAGCTTAGTAGGATTTTATTTTACTCTTTTTACAGAATTAGAACCAGGTGAAGCTCAAACTGCCACTTGAGTGATTCTGGGTGGAACAGATTTACACACAAAGGTGTTTGTTTTTATCTTAAATGCAAAATGTGTAATTTTTTTGTACATTTTGAGGTTAATTCCCGGCATTGCTTTGAATATGCTGTTCTTTCAGCAAATTGCCTTTTTTGAGTCTGTATACTCCAGTTAACATTTAATTGATTACTAAATTAGTTGACAATTGTTTTACGAATCAATTCTTGACAATTAATCTGATGAATCATTTCAGCCCTCGTGTAAATCACCTGCTGTATTGCGATAAATCGATTTGCTCAGATGACGATACAGTGGTTGCCGATATCGCGACCTCAGCAGAACCAGCTGATCGCCTCCATGCCACACTGCATTGATGCAGCAATTCATGCAAAACGAGCCCCTACCAACTACTGAGGGCACAGAGAAGTACACACTTTGTGAAATCCTGACAGTTCTGTTGGAAATACTTTCTTATTGATGTCATACACCATTTTTATTTTGAGCTTTCAGCATCTACAAGCCAGAGTCACCAAAACCGCAAGGAATACAGGCTTGAAATATTCCACTCCGTTTAATAAATCGATGCAATACGAGTTTCAATTTTTAAAATGAGTGCCAAAGAAAAGAACAAAATAAAACCAATTTTTTTTTAAAAAAAACCTACTTTTTCACAACACTCAAATTTTAGGAAGTCTACTCGTTCTCCAGATTATCTGATGAAGTGAAATGTGAAATTACCTGGAGTTTTCTGGGCAGATAAACCTGAAGACTTGGCGGCGGCCGGCTTTGCTGCGTCTGCAGTCGGTTTTTGGGGGGTACTGGAGGCGACGCACGGCGACATCCGTGCCGGCGTCTTCACCAGCGACCTCTTGAACTCATTATCGAGCGTAGCCTCCGAGAATCTAGAGAAATATTTACAGCACCGCTTTAATAAGATAAAGTCAGCTGCAGCCCATTTCGAGTCACCATCAGCTTTAATGCAAGTTAAATATATTTGGCTCTAATGTATTTATGTTGGTACACTGGAGAAAGGTCAAAGGTGGCTCACCTAACATTGACCCTGCGGGCAGAAAGGACAGAGGGTCTGAAATGACCGTCTTCTTTTTGCGTGGGTTTTTTTGAAGGGATTTTACTGGCTGAGAGCAAAGTGTGGCGACGCCTTTCCTCGGCCGGCGTCTTGTTGCCGGGGCTGAACATGGTGGCACGCGCTGAACTCTTCTGCAGGACACAAACACACCGATCAACAGAGCCAAAAAGGTGCTCAATAAGCAGCACTCTGCAGAACTAGTCATGACCCTTGACCTTTCGCACATCGTTACCATGTTACATCCACAAACGCGTATTGTTCCGTGTATCTTATTGGAACGGAGTCAACTGTATTTCTCTGTCTGTGAAACGATTAATCGTGATGAATCGATTCTTGAAATAATCAGCAACTAATAGAGTGATCAATTAATCGATAATTGGAGTTATACAGACTCCAAAAAAAAAAAAAAAAAAGGCCAAAAGCTGAAAAACGTATTGAGAGGAGTAATCAAGCCAAAACTGCCCAAAATGCACAACTCTGCGTCGATCCGTCACGCCAAATCTCAATACATCAAAGTTTGTGGTTCTGATGCAACAAAACGTGAACATGTTCAACTGGTTTAATTTTTTTCCTCCAGAGGTACTGCAGTGTGCATTTAGCATTAGCATCTTCAAATCAGAGCCGACCAATGTGATTTAAGGAATCACCTTCTGGTCTTTGACTGGATTTTTGTACGTCTCCATCTGCTTTGTCTTCCGCTGGACGTAGATGTCAATGGACTCCATCTTGTTGAACTGGGCCTCATGCAGCTTTTTAAAGTCTGGTTTGGAAGTCAAATTCACAACAGTTACCTTGAAGGGCTTCGAAAGGATTATCGCTTCTCATTTGTCCACAAGAACAGTGAATTAGAAAGCTTACTAGGAGTTGTGGGCTTCAACAAAGTCTTGCTCTTTTGCTGGAGACCTTGGTAACGAGGGATCTTACCGCCTTTTACCACCTTCGGTGCCTTTTCCGTACGAGAACCAGACGACGGGAACACATTCATCTCTGAAAGAGACACGTTATTTAAAGTGAACTCTACCCTTATAAATAACCATGGTTAGCAGTATCAAGCTATATACACAAACTCTAAGGAATCACAGTACCGTTACAGCTAAAAGAATTGGTCATACCTTTGCCCCATAAAACAAAGATAAAAAAAATTATTAAAGAATTTTTGCAAAAGTACAAAAGTGTTGCTAGCGATTTATGTACGTGTATGGTTAGAAAAGTGGAATATGTTAGTTGTGATGCATTTAATGAACATATATATTTAAAAAAATGAATAACTCCAATGTTACTGGATTCATCATTCACCACTCAGACCCCATCAAGGGAAAAATACTTCATTCTGTGTTTCTCCAATCAGAACATCATTTTGGTTTAGAATTTCTTTAGTCCATGTCTGGTTCTACGTTTCTACAATCTTTCTCAAAAAGCTTTACCGACCTGTTTCAGCCAGCACAGGAGTTTTGTCCTTGGAGTCTGGGTGCAGCTGGGGCTCCGCTTCATTCATCTCAGAGTCTTTGTCCAGGGTCACCTTCCTTTTCTTCTTCTTCTCCCCTGCACTGCTGCAAGACTCGGCTGGGTCAGCAGCCTAGAAAAGTGAGAAAAAATTTGGAAATTTAATAAAGAGAATAGAAATCCGAAAGCAAGTCAATGTTACAACCTAATACCTCAGCAGCATCAGTGATCTTTCTCTTGATGCATTTTCCTCTCCCCCGACGTGTGTTCACAAACACAGCCGTACTGGAAGCCTCTTGGTGGGAAGCATCATCTACATTCTCCTGGCCGCTGTCTGAAGCTGCACTTTCATCTACTCGGACCTTTAAAAAAAATTAAAGAACAAGAGTTAAACATAATGGATTATCCTTAAATGTGTTTTGAGTGGCGATTGCTTGTGTGGCATTACTATAGTTCAGTGTCGGGTTACCTGCGCTTCTTCGTCATTGTTTTTTTCTTTTTCATAGTGATGCTTAATGGCTTTCAGGAGCTTATCGGCCTGTGTCGAACAAAGAAATTAATTTTAAGCGCACTCCACGTACAGTTAGCGTTAAAGTTAGCAAACATCTGCCGTTAGCATCATCGGCCGGAGTAAACACGTCAAAGTACCTTCATGTTTGCCTTCAGCCCCAACTCCTTCGCGATGCTTCGCAGCTCCGCATACTTCATAGAGTTCAAATCCATCTTCATCTGCTGCTTTTCCACTTCAAGATGCGCGTTAGTTCACTTATTTATTTGGGTATATGTCTACACCGCTTTCTCCCAGATTCCTCGGCGCCCGACGGTTAAAATTGCCTCTGATTCAAAACACAGCCAAAGGAGCTAACCGATTGGCTCTCGCCTTTGACCAGATGCGACGCACAGCCAATCAGATTCAACCTGGTTAAAAAATGGTAATACGTTTGGTTGACAGTGCGAAAGAAATATAGTTATTCTACATTTTTAATTTTCAAATTAAATAATCTGATTCAAAATGTGTTTTGAATGAATTTTACGTTAATTAACGTCGACAACTAGAAGAAAAAGCTTTCTGTAGCACAATATCATATTATAAAATAATAAGAATTAAACTATTTCATGTTTCTTCTGTGTGTGTTTTCTTATCACTGACGTTGTTTTCTGACATTGAATCCAGGGTACTTTGTTCATTATATTATTGTAATTAATTATATAAAAAATATGTATGAATTTAATTCTGATTATTTTTGGTCTGTCTCAACTCCTAAATACAAACATATGATATAAAAATGTAATTTAAACGTTAGTACTCTACACCCCCAAGGAAGGTATTTTTGATGTTTTAACATACATGGACGTCTTTAGAACTAAAACAATATTGTCTATGACAGCTATTTGTGACTGGAGATGAGTTTTTAGGGCACATTAAGACAAAATTCATGGAATTCAGGGCATGGGTATATAAATAGAACAGTATCTTGATCCCCCGCATGGTGGCAGTGTTGTACCACAGGCCTTTGAAGGTCAAACCAATACAGGACGTGACGTATTCTCCTTTCCTCTGTTAGTTCAAATACTGCAGCGCGGATCAGTCGCCGATTTTGTGCTGTATATCTGGGCATAATGGAGTTTGACGACAGTCTCCTAGTAGAGCGAATCGATGATTTAGAGACGATTACGACATTAGAACCGGAACATTTAATGACCTTTCACTGTGTGCAGTGTAACACGGTTCTGGCGGACTCTTTAGGGGTGTGCGGAGAGCTGAAATGCATCGACTCCGTCATGTGCATGCGTAGGTTTTGTTTACGTTTTGTTTATGTGCAATTCACTCAATGCAAGTAGTTCCGAAGTTATTGTTGGTAAATTTGCTTGTGGAGAATCTGTTATCCTCCAAAATTAATGTATTATTATTACTACTACTACTGTCATTTAAAACAAAAAACCTCCCACCGAAATCGTGTTGCTAATGACAGTTTTTATCGCTCGACAGAATGCATCGCGTGATATTAAATAGTTTAGTAATTTTGATTAATTTGAGCTTATTTCCTTTCTGATTTAGTTGTACTTATATGTAAGTTTTTCCTTCCCTCAGGAGTAACCAATGACGTGGTTGTGAGTGGCGCTCTGGAGTCACTTCACCAAGGGGAACTGGCTAACTGGTGAGTTTATACTGGTGACTTGCAGAAAATATTTCCACTGACATGAAATTACACTTACGTGGACTCTGGTTAGCCTTTTTTTTAACTTCTGAAGGTTATTAGTTAGTATCGAAGTAAAAGATTCAGATGGATGCCAAATGATACAGATTATCAATCTAAAAAAAAAACCTGAAAATGTAACATTTTATCCACTTTACAATATTAGTTTTACTTGTAATTTGACGATATAAATATGTTAAAGAGGCTATGAATAATTTTGCAAGGGTTTCAAAATAAAAAATTTTTTCTTTTGCTTTTGAACAAGTGTTTATGCACCACTGCAGACTTTTTTTTTTTCCCCAGTTAAGTGCATCGCCATGTTGGATGAATCCTCTTCTGAGCCCAGCCTTTCATCTTTAACCACATCTGTTGGGTATTTCATAATTATTTAATTTTTTTTCTACTACATTTCTTGTATTTTTCTGTTTCCTTTCAGCATTTGCTCCAATCTAAAATGCCGTGCGTGCAACAGTGTCGTGGGGAAACGCATTCACGCTGCTCCTTCGCATCTGGCTGCTGTTCGCTCCGTCTTTCTCCTGAACAAAGCCAGAATGAGCTGGTGAGCAGCTCTGTGCCCGTCAAACTACCGAGCTTGTCACGTGACGAGTGTATAGCTATTTATGCCATTATTTTTAGCAAACATAATTAATAATAACAATAACAAATGTCTGTACCTGCAGTTACATTCTGGACAGCAGCTCAATGGTGAAGGCATCATCTCTCTCGTTTGAGCTGAAGCCTCTTCAGGAAACTGTTGAAGAGGTGAGAAAAGCAAAAACCAAATGACCTGAGCCAGCTGGGAACACTAACATGCACTTTGACTGGATTCCTCTTGCTGATCTCGTAGACCTTTCCGGTTATTTATAGTACCCTAAATTAGTTCAAGCTAATTTCACATCACAAAGGAGACACTCCTTCCATTTTTATTTATTTTTTTAGTACAAACTTTGAGCAGTTCTGTCCTTTTCTCTGCAGGCAAGGCAGGAGTGTGAAGAACAGCTGGATCAGATGGCACACACACTGGCTGACATGAGCATGAACATCAGCAGTCGAAGCAGGAAGTGGTGTTCGTAAGATGTTTGGAGTTTGGGCTGTATGTGTGTGTGGACTTGTTCTGTTGTTGATGTTCCAGCATTTAGCTTCTTTTTTTAAAATCATCATTCTGGATGCTGTTAGGCTGCGCATGTTCTTTTTAAAAAAAAAATTTTAAAAGCAGATAACGTACCTTTCTTTGTATTAAACTGATGAATCTTTTTTAATTAATTTTTCACTCAAGTTCTGCTACACTTATTTGTACATTATATATGTTTTTGTGTTTTTTTACAATAAATTTGAGTTTGATATCCTTGTTTCTTTTTTTCAAATATTGCATAGCTAGTAGTAATACGTTTGAAACCCCCTAATATTACGATTTTTTAAAAATGTATTTATTTTTTTTATTTGAAAAGCATAACCTCACCGTCAGGGCATAAAGAAGTCCGACCTTTATTTAAATACAGCAAGGGTGAAAGGAATAACACGTGAAAAGGAGGAAAAAAATCTTAAGAAGCTTACCATGACCTTTGTAAGAGAAACAGCATCACAGGCATTGGGCATGTGGTGCTTTCCCATTTGTTTCAACCTAGGAAATTGTTTTGAAAAATATCTCCACCAATCTCTTTACTGTAAATGTCACAAACACTATAAACTTCCAGTTTCAAAATATACTCACTGTTAGATAACAGCAGCAGAAAGTGGCCTCTTGAGGTCCCCACAGCAACTATTATCTGCCCTTTTAAAACCTAGACACATGATGATTACTAAACGTTTTTGAGTGCATAGAAAAATTAAATGTACTTTCTATAACTTGCCCAGTAAAAATGTGGAATGAGCTGGAGATAGGAGCCATCCTGGGAGTTCTGCAAGGGGAATATTCAAAAGGTTTGAACAATAAAGGTCGGATTCGCAAAGTAAATGTTAGCATTAAATATGGATACAAATGTTCAGCTTTAGTTTATGAATCTGATTGAATGACTAAATAAAAATTCTTTGTATAGTTAAATAAAAAAATACAACTTAGAGTACTTTTTCAGCTTTAACTCAGTGTCTCAAATATGTTTTGCTGCTCTTTTTCAAAGCGTAAAGGAAACGACACAATTCAATTGGCACCATGCTGCTGTTTATTGCTTAAATTTTTCTGATACAGATTTATTATTTATCTTTTTTATTCATTTATTACAAAACCAGACAAGAGGCTCACACATATTAGGCATGCCCGTTTCCTCCCTCTGGAGTGCATAGTCGCTATACAGCCCACCATCTCAGTGGAAAAGTTGAGCAACAAAGTAATTTCTGGAATCTCGCCAAAGCTTGTTAAGTTTTCCTCATGGGAACAAGAACCGCAGAGCTGCACTGTAGTGGTACTGCTAGATTGCATGTGACACAACAGGAAAAAACACAGAAACTGATTAATTCCTTTGTTATATATCGCAGCTAATCGATAAAACCGTCGGCGTTACCTTTATTTGGATTGGAAAATCATAATACTTCCCCCCACACCCCCTATAATTACACTCATTCACATTACAAAGTTAAGTTATTGCATGCAATACAATTCATTCATTATTCTGCTAAATCATGCATATATTTTTAAACCCACAAATTCATATCACCTGGACGTCTACTTGCTCATAAATTGGGATTATAAAATCACCAGAAAGAACATTACAGGGTTGCCTGAACACAGCATTCAAGACGTGACGGTGACGATGGGCGGTGCAAGTCGGTACGTGGAGAGAAAGTGCTTTTCACGCTAGCGTCGTTCTGCTAGTTCTTTTGCAGCCGCGTTTATTCCTAAGTCTGCAACTCGCAGACGAGGAGAAGGTCTTTGTGGATGCTACAAGAGTTCAAATTTAAAGCCTGTTTTCGTGTTTAATAACGACTAAAACTAAATGATGCTAAAAAAAATAAAGATACAATAAAAGGAAATAGGTGGCTAACACGTTGCTAGTTCAAAGGCATAGCAAGGGAAAGGGGGGATTTTCAATGAGATGTTAACACTGTCCTTTTAACACCAACTCCTGGAGCTATATTCATGCATTATTTCAGGTTATTGCTTCTAAAAAATCTAATTAAATACAATTATGTGGATTAAAATAGAACGCTCTGAATCCCAAAACTATGAGGTCACTTGTACAATTTCACAATGAAGACTGTAACAGCATCACCTATGCAAGATGCTGAGTTGGGTATTTAAGATCCTCCTCCTAAATCATTTATGTAAAGATTGTCCCATCTGAGACTAGGTTCTCGAAGAATTTTTTTGGCTCTTATGTTAAAACTTTACAGACTAAAATGTAGTTTGAAACGCAAAGCAAACATTAACACGTGCAGAGGTGCACCAAGAGATCCACTTTTGGAAAATCCAAACTCTTTCCAGAATTCACCACGAGCTACGTTTCCATTCCAAATGTGTGCAAAATTTTGTTGATATTATGCTAATAAATTATTTTTTAAAGTTTCAATTAAATATGAAATCCAATTAACATCACATGTGAATATGTTTGTTCATCCAGTTGTTGATCACATGACTTGGGTGATTTAAGAAGTATTTCCATTGCAGTTTAGCGAAATAAACCGATTTCTCTACGGCCAAAACGCCGTTTAATCCTAGAGACAAATTTTTTCTAGAAAAACAAGAGCTTTTTTGAGAGTGCAGTGTTTCCATTTAGCAAATTTATTTTAAAAATGTCAAATTGTGTTATTATATGGTTCATGGAAATGCAGCTGTAGTCTGTGACTCATTCATAGTTTACAGCTCTCTCAAAGGCTGCAGTCTGGCGAGAGAGAGCCAGACTTTTGTGGAAAACAGGAAGGCTGAACAGAGTAGAAGAAGGTTGCTATGTTATCCTTTTGAGCTTTAAGCCTTAAGAGCTGGTGTAAGAATCTACGCTCTCTACGAGTAATACATACAATTGATGCTGTTTCTGTAATGCTAGCTGTGCTAACGATGGTAAGAGCTAAAATTAGACATCCTTAAACTTCACTTTAAAATACTTGCAAACCTTATTCTACAGCGACTCCTCTGGCTCTTACTATACACAATCGATCTCCAATCACGACAGGACGTCTATAAATAAAATATTTTGAATGCCGTTATATTTTCTCATGTTACAGTTCAAGAGAAGTCATAAAAGATTAAAATCGACGTTGGCAGGTCAAAGCCGTACAAAAGCAGCAAAATCATGATTGGTGCACCTCTTTGTAATGGTGAATCCCAACTGTGTCATGCTACATATTCCCTACTAGCATATACATGCCTTAAAACAGAGCTCAAGCACTAGATTTGAGGTTAAAGCGGTATCTAAATTTGACGTACCTAGAGGTTTTTAAGTATGTGAGGCTAACGCTCCCTAGTTTTTACCGAAATGGACTCCACAGATTTGAGGTTCAGCTCGGCCTACAAATCGATACTCGTGATGAAGCAAGCATTACTACTGGTCATGCATGGCTACTATGATGTTTTTTTGGCACCACAGTCCCGCTAAATAAGCTAATGCACATGAGTCTATACATATCTTAATGGAAGACATTGGTGATTTTGTTGCTTTCAAACAACTTGTCACTTGTTTTATACAATATACAGTTTGGTCAACAACATGACAGTTAAGATCAAATATTGCACAGATCCCAGCAAAATGGAATTATGTTGTTGCTGTTTTTCCTATACATGTACATGGCAAAAAAATAAAATAAAATTAAAAGGGGAAGCCATTTATAAGCTGCAAGAAGTGTGAGATGTAAACTCTTGATGCTACGCAGACACGGCTAGGCGTGAGATTAGCATCAAGGTACGAAGTAGGGATGCACCGAAGTGAACCTTTGGGCTGATACCAATACCCGATATTAATCCTCCCATTTTGGCCGATATTTACTGCCAACTTCGCTCATTCTCTGCTTCAGCTAACCTACACACAATCCTGTGCTGTGTCACTATCACATAACCAATTTCCTCGACCCCAAAAGAGCGGCAGCAAGATGGAAATAAACTTCGGTTGTTGATAAAATTTTAAAGACCCTAAAAACAAAAACAAAAAAACCCCACTAAAATGCTTTTGAAGAGATGCCAGAAAAAAAGCTCCAAACAGAGATTTCCAGCCACGGCCCCTTCCCCACACGTTGCTGCAAGCTGTAATCTGGCAGGGACTTTGCTTTTTTTCCCTGCTTATTAGGAGCCCAAATTTAGCAGTACATTTTCAGCGACCTAAATATTACTGGTTAAATAAAAGCACTTGCCTCATCATACCCACTTTGGCTTCAGATTTTTATAGAGATACTGTGCCGTCTATAAAAATCTACCAGATCCTTTCTAGGCAAGACGTTTAAGGAATCCTCCTAGCAAACAAGACTAATGCTGAATATAAGCAACAGCATATTCATCTTCTGCTCTCCTGCCAACTACCCGACTTCAATACTGAAACATTGATGGACAGACAAAAGTGACTGCTGTGGTGCTCTTTGTTCAGAAAATGCTCCTCTCATTCCCGTTGGACTTACTGTGGCAATGAGGTAGTTAAAAAGAAAGGAAAACGAATCAATGAATCTTAATTTGTATCACAGGCGCTTGATCTTTGCTACAGTATGTTGTGTCTTTACTTTCTTCGTTAAAAAAAAAAAAAAAAAACACATATAGTTTACTCATTCTCAAACCTCTTGTGCGTTTGAAAAGTAACTCCGTTTACATGAGCGTCACCAGGAAATCACCCGTTTCTTTAAGCAAATTAAACAGGTGTCGTTACATCGTGCTTTATGTTATAGTTTTTATGTCCGAAGTTGGACCACTTTAAATCTTTGTGAATCTGAAATGTTGCGAGCGGTCCTCACTGATGATTAGGCTGCAGAAAGAGGTCGGGACAAATGGGAATGCTGTAAAAGAGAGAGATATCCAGTGTCCCAGAAAACAGCAGGACAGGCAGTGGGAGGATCCCAAAAGAGGGTTAGCTTAGCTACAGTTCTCTTGGGCTCGGCAGAAGTAGAGGTTCTGGGTCTTCTACCGGGATCGGCTCCATCTCTCTACCTGTGAACATCGGTTTCACCGGAAGAGAAAACGCGGTGTTAAACTAACATCTTCAAATTTCCCAGTTACTAAATTATTTATACACAGTCCACCTATTTGCAGAATGTTTGTTGTTTGTATCAAAAACATTTAGAAAGAGCACAATGCTACTTGACACATCATTGGCTGGCAAACCAGCCAATCCAGGAGCGCCCATTAATTTTTCTGGGTATTGATTGGCTGTACCGTTAACCCTGAATAAAATAGTCTGTGGTAGTGATAAGAATATTTCCAATGTGCGCATTGATGGATAATAACCTAAATACAGTGCGAGTCCCAAACATTCACAGATTTCAGGTATTCCTAGGCAGATACCAAAATAATAATTATAATAATAATTATTATGATTAATAATAATAAATAATAATTTTCTAATTTATTTATCATTCTAAATGTATGTCAGGTATCATTCTGTATTTATGATAATTTCTTTAAACATTATTCTGACATCATTCTTTAAACATTTTTCCGGTAACTTATACATACAAATATATATACACGGTGCCCAGGGTGGCATTAATTTTGTAACCGCCACTGTATAAATGCAATATGATAACATAAACTGAGCTCATTTTAATAATAATAATAATAATAATAATAATAATAATAATAATAATAAGAATAATAATAAGAATAATAATAATAATAAACGCAATATGATCAAATAAACTGAGCTCATTTTCAAATGTAAAATTAACACGCAAGCTCTAGTACTAAATCGCTAAAACCTTAACTAATCAGCTGAATAATAAAACAGATGCAACACTGAGAACTGGATAAATACATTTCGCAGAGGAAAAAAAAATCTTTCAAGGAATTGTTGACTGAAGCACTGACCTCAGTGTGAAATGATGTAGAAATATTTCCTCTGTTCCTCTGAGCTGCTGCCTCACACAATGGTAAACAAAAGCCGGCGGGATCCTTCCTCTGCGGTGACACATTAAGAGTCCTCTTCACCTGCAGGACTGCCAGGTTTATTCTCATAAGACGACTCGACAATTTTACAGGAAAACTTCAGACTTGCGGACCCCCTTCTCTCCTCTCCTGGACACGGCGAGGTGGAGAGAAGAAGGTCCTCTCCTTCCTTCACCCTCCGCTCCTACGCCATTTTTGCTCTGTTAGTGCGAGCAAAAAAAGAGTGCGACGATTGGACGGAAGGGCTGTCAGTCAAAGCTAAACCCCGCCCCGGAAACACACCTTTTTCACTCGTCCTTTATCTTAATTAGGATTAGAGGTTGTTTATAATCACTGCAAGGTTAAAGGGTTATTTAGTTAAAAGATATTCAGACGCAATGACATTCAGTTGGCATAGTGACGTTATAAATTTGCAAATTTCCTATTTACAGATATTTGTCAGTAGTAGTGTTTCTTTTTCTTTCTTTTTCTAATGTACGACGACAATACAAAACACAAGCGGATAATAAAACAGCAATTTCCACTACAGCAGTTGAAACAATTACGACATTCTTTGTAAAAATTCCTGCCGGAATTTTTAAACAGGAAAATAAAAATCTGCTCAGGGCATCACAGCAGTAAAACTAAGATTTTGGCCAGCTTACTGTCTAAGAATTTAGACCCATTGGATCATCTAGTTCTAAATCCAAATTCAGCCTTCTAACGTGTGTTGGAGGAGGAAAACCTCCAGAGGTTTTCATTACCATAGACATTGACAGATGGAACAACACATTCTGTTGTGCGAGTCACGCAAGACAAACATAAGAAAAGCAAAATAGTTGGGCCATCAATTCTTTCTGTAGAAGGAAATTGCATAAAGCAAATGTAGTGACACCATTGTTGAATTCCTTATTTGGGTGCAGAAATGTGACCAATGAAGTTTATCCTGATGTCATTGGCAGGACATGCAAGGGAAAAAAAACTTGATTTGGATTTCTAAAAAATGATTTTGACTAAAATTATAAAATAGTAAAATTGATTCGATTGATTTTACAGAAAAGTAAAATGTATAACACTTTCATACTATAAATATCAGCTAATATATATTGGTTCCACAAATCCCATCTACCATCAGATAGTAAAGCAGCAAACTTCAACTAAACAACACAGATTGCATGGCACTTTTTATTCAAATCAAGTTCAATAATCACTTACATAGCTACAGAGAGACATCACATAATATATAACTTATGATCCCATAATGATTGATAAAAATAGTCGAGCTGTTCTTCCTGCACTCTGTTACCGAGGACTGAAGTGATGAAACAAAATCACACTGAAGCTTTAATGGCTCAGACAACTAAACTCTGGTTCAGATTATTCACTGTACAGATTATTCACTCTTTGGCATCTAGAGCTAAACACAGAAATAAGTTAGAAAACAGATGATTAGCATTTGTGTTTTTTTCCCCTCCCTATTAGCTAAAATAGAAACAGATGAAAGTAATGATCTGTGTGCAGTCAGGTGATCCGCTCCACTGTAGATCCCAACATTCACTCCTAGGCTTTGATCAAGTCCTAATAGGATTTCATTTCAGAAATAATCGCAAAACTTTAGTTTTAACAACTCCAAGTTTAGTCCACATGAAAGTGACATAGTCAAGGCTGCAGATTTGTGATTAGTGTTTAGTCATGGCACTTCAGTGAGTAAATCAACAATCAGTGGGGCTGGTCTCGCTTCGCCTCTGGGGACTGAATAATAAATTACAACTTGCTCCACCGCGGGCCGGAGGGAAGGAGTCATAAAATCCTGTCAGCGTTAAAAAAACACAAAAAAACCCACATGAAATGGATTCACACATTTAACACTTTGCACTTGAGCACATTATTTCTACAAAGACGCATGAATTAGATATAATATTATCAGCACGAGAAAACTTTGATTTAAACTTACTCATAGTGACAGCGAAGAGCTTTACCACATAGAACAGCAGTGCTACCCACTATGGCCCTCTAATAAATACCGGTGGGCGATTAGGAAGGTGCACATCGTGACATTGGATAAAACAACTCAAGGCACACAACTCCCCCCCCCCTTTGTTCACGGAGCGGCAGGACGTCAGGATCGGAGACGTCTGCCCGGTGTGAAACGGTGCGTAACTTGGATGTGGCCCTGAGACGGGCTGCAGAAAAGCAGGATGAAACTATGACCTGACAACAGCTGACCAGTCCGAGCTCTACTCATGAGGCGTGCAGGGAAACAAACACACAAACAGAAAGGAGGTTTTAGTGGAGGAACCGGATGCTCATTTTCTGTTCCACGTCCACCTTTTCCAAAATCTGTGAAAACAGACAAAACTGCATGTTAACACACAAGAAATTTGCATACATGTAGATCACTGCATGTATGCACACAGGTGAGGCTGCAAGCAACTTATAGCATCACAGTTCAGACTGTAAAATAAAAACAAAAACTTTGTTTTCACAATTCTCATTAATCGTTAGTTAAAAAAAAAAAGGCAATTTAGTGAAAACAACATATTCAATTAAGCCCAAACTGTAGAAAACATATATATACACATTTCACATTGAAGATAAAAACCCATTTGTCTGTTAATATGTTAATATAATACAAAACTCCTCAAGCTGAATTTTTTTCACCCAGTTCAAATTCAGAGGAATTTGATGTTGTTGCGTTTTAAGCAATAAAATGTTTAGTTTCTTATTTAAAATGCCAATTTTTTTTTTAAAGATATTGAATTATTTGTTTATTTCCATGTTCTAATGCATTTATTCTTCAGAATTTACCAATATTTTTAATCACTTTTTAAAAAAAATCAATTAATCGATTAAAAAAAAAACTGATTAATCGATTAAACCCAATTGATTATTGATTAATCATTTACTAAAATAATTGTTAGTTGAGGTCTTATTGAGAAGTGAAAATATTTTCCAATTCTTCCAGAAAAACGTTCAGAGAAATTGCAAGGAAAAATCACAACTTTATCACAGCCAAGCACGGTAGTGGCAGTATGGTCGTTGGGCCTGTTTTGCACAAACAGGACCCGAGCAAGTTGTGCAGTTGACAGCGACGGAGTCAAATCAGTGGTCAATTTGAGAACAGAGCGGAACGTGACCTCGCACTGGTCTAGTCAAAGCCTACAAGGTGAAACGCAACTCGCCTTCATAAATTCTTGAAAGGAAATGCAGCTGTCTCCGTTGGTGTCGGCCTCCTGGATGGTCCTATCAGCAATGCTGCCAAGCTGGTCGTCCGAAATGTTTACGCCGACCATCATCCGAAGGACCTGAAAGAAGCGATGTTGTCACGGTTACTGAATGTTTTTTTTTTTGTTTGTTTGTTTTCTTTATAAAAAAAAAAAAGCAACGGCTGAAGACGAAACAAGCGTTTACGCAGACAACACGGCGGTCAAAAGAAACTTAAAGCTACATGGGCTGCAGAAACGTGATCACTAGGAGGTATTTTAGCTCCTTGGTGACTGATTGTAGGAATCAAAGTTGGTTTTTTAGCGGGGGGGGAAAAAAAAAAAAAGACATAAACAGCATTTGGAGTCACATATTTACTCTGAATCAGACAGGCAAAGTGGTGGAACTGTTTTGCACCAAACAAGGCCTGCGTCTGAGTCACTCAACCAGCAGCTTCCCACAAATTACAGGTCGAGCAAGGTCACCCAACCCGGAGCAGCTTCACGGAGAGACGACAAATAACACACAGGAAGCTGAGAGGACGAAGAGCCTGCAGCTAGTGCAGCGCTTCTCAATTCCAATCCTCAGGCCCCCCCTGCTCTGCATGTTTTAGATGTACCTCTACTCCAGAGCAGCTGATTCAAATGATTGCATGACCATCAAGTGCTGCAGAAGCCTGTTAATCACCCACATATTCAATTCAGGTGTGTGGCAGAAGGGAAACACCTAAAACATGCAGGGCAGGGGGGCTGTGAGGACCGGAATTGAGAAACACTGAGCTAAGGTGAGGCGTCACATCACTATCAGCACGAGGCCAAAGTCTTTTCATTGACTCGGTTCATCGAGCTCTGTGCAGAACGCCTTGGAGCTGAAGTTGCGTAACTGCGTCCCGTTGACCTCTGACTTGTAGGGAAGCAAGTGACACCAGGCAGATTTGGGTTGGTTTATTCAGGGTTTGCACACTTTTCCCACAGGAAAAATTTTAGAAAATAAAATCAAGCAAATTCAAGGGAAGTTTTCAAACTTTGGAGATCAAATCAATACATATTAACTAAAAAAAGAAAAGAAAAAAAGACTGTTTCAGTTCACTATTATCTGATATCATTTATGACTGACAAGGTAGCTAAAATGTAAGAATTTTATGTTTTCAAATGTCCCTCGCACACCACACACCTGATTTGGTCTGAGAACAAAACACTAATTTAGCAAAAGAAAATTCCTCCGATTTCAGTAACTTCCGTGTTTAAATTGTAAGACGACCTTTATTGTAATTACTCAGATCAATACGTCATTGAGCCATTAGAAATAATGAATAACTAATGCGCCGAGGTAGCCCCAACAAATCTGAAGGTAACTCAAATCCCGGGTCAAAATAAAGGCTTAAACATAATGTACAAAGAAAGTTATAAGAAATAAATCTCTAAAAAAAAAATAGATCCTTGAGATGTTATTGAACAAGTAGGAACTATTTTGGTGATTCAAACTTCAGCCATTGAGACAAAAAAAAAAAGTGTGTTTTTTAATTAGGTGAATGAATACATCTGGTTTCAACTGTGAATAACATTCAGCAACTTTAGGCTTTTACTCAAAGGCTAGATTGAACTTCATTACAAAGTTGTTCAGATAGAATAGAAAAACAAATTCAAGCCTTTTCAAGGGTTTCAAGCACCCAAATCCTAAACCCTGTTTATTTGTCTCTACTGGGTTGGAAACAAACCGATTGAATCTGACTGACTTCTGTAATGTAAAAAGAAGAAGAAGAGGAAGTCAGAGCAAACCGCCTCACAGACCTGCAGCAGCTCGTCCCGGGAGATCTTGTCGTCTCTGTCCAGGTCGTACAGACGGAAAGCAACTGGGGAAAAAAAAAAGAAAAAAGAATAAAACGTTGTTTTTTTAAAAAAAATCAGTTGCGCAAGTGGTAGCCCGCTGACCAAAACCCCCCGTGAACGTTCCCCATAACGGTCAGCAGCTCCACCCTAACGCGACCTCGGCGTACACTCACACAGCAGCTTGTTTGTCCTGCTGTTGAGCGGCTCCGTGGCGGGCGGGTTCTTGTTCTTCTCGTTGTCCTCGATGGGTCTGAAGTGCGCCAAGGTGCGCATGAAGCCCTTGAAGTTCACCTGATCCTCCCTGGAAGACACAAACCCTCAGAGTCAGCGGTGATCCGACACCTGCGGTATGGCCTTCTTCTTCTTCTTCTTCTTCTCCTCCAGCTTGAGCGAAAGCCAGCGGTGCCAAACCTCCGAGAGGAAATCGAAGCCATGTGAAACCTTTAAAAGCCACGTCTGGAATCCAAACGCCCACTCCTGAGACATTTAGGGATTTTAATGATACAGACAAAACAACATCTGGTTTTCCAGCCTTCCACTCTGACATAAATATACATATAAAAAATGAGGCTTATTTTAGGGATGGGAAATGTCCCTACACATTTTTAGGTCAAAGTCCTTTAATTTTACAGATCGCTCTGAACTTATGGAGCCTACTTTTGAAAGTAGAAAACAAAACAAAGAAAAAGGTCTCTATACCTTTTGTAATACATTAGGAGGTAATAATATATATATATATTTTTAAAAACTAGGAGAAAAAATAAAACAAAGGGACAGTCCTAAAGGAGGCATTGAGGGAACACCAAATGGAAAATAAGTAAGGATAAACTAATGAATGGATGGAAAAACGGAATAAACAAATTGATAGATTAATGGATGGAGGGGAAAACAAACGGATGGACAAATGAATGAAAGTATGGAGGAATTGATGAATGGACGGACAAACATAGAGGCAGATGGATGGAAAAATGATTAAACTGCTGAGTGGATAAAACAAGAACTGGAAAACATTTCCATATCCCATTTTCAGGGTTTTCCCCAGTGTGTTATCAGCCTGGCGGGCCACCAGGCTTTACTTGTGACCCCACCAGACTAAAAATGTTTAGCTTATTTATTTAAGTCTTTTTAAAATGTTTGCATTTTTTAAGACTTTATAGTTGGTGTTCACTTATTAATCTCCCAATCTTCAAATAACCCAATTATCAAGTGGTATTTTCAAATTTCTTGTCAACTTCAAATATTTTTTTAAACTCGGGGGAAAAAAAGCCGGGTCGCTGGATGAATGACTGAACTAGTACCCAACCACCGGGCTTAGCACGTTTTCTGGGGGGAAAACCTTGTATTTTCTTTCTTCAAACTCAAACCCAAACTTTTCCAAATGCCCCATCAATCCCATCGATCGATAATCCTCATTGACACGGCCATCAAAGACTTTGCAGAAAAAAGGCAGAGAGAAACAGCGAGTTGGAGAAACTCACCCTTCAGGAAAAAAGGCGTTGATGATTCTGTCCCCAAGAGGATTGATGGCCAACTCAGGGATCCTCTGGAAATCTTCTCGACTGCCGATATCAGAAAATACGATTAACTTCTAAGACAACCCCATAACGGTCCACTACAAGGAGATTTCAGCTTGGCAGAAAAATATACTTTAACCAAGTTTTTAAATCAAAATCACTCCCCCTCCCCATCTCTCAGAGAGGTGGGGGTTGGATGTAGACCTCTAGAGGTCATTGTTATGGCAACTCTCATTCGATAAGGGATAAAGACAATAAACGAGGACAAGCAGCACCCGAGACGTGTTTTCTGTAAACAGAATGTCTTTCAGGAGACACGCTTTCGCAAAATTGCCGAGACGTTTCACCGTCCTTGAAGGGCTGACCTGCAAATCATTGTCTTGCCAAACATAAGGGCCGTGTTAAACCAAGGTTCACACGAAAGTCCTTATTGCTCAATAATTATCTTATATTCCATCACCCATCACCTTAAACTAGACCCAGTTAAATCGCCTCCCTGAGGTTCTTATTGACCTTCCACAAAGAATAATCCTCTACTTATTTTGTTCCATGTGGAGATATTCCCCATTTATCTGCAGCAAAGTTATAAACACACTAACAAAAGAAAAGATGCAACAATCAATAGGTCAGAGAATTGGGAGAATCTACTGCTCAAAAAAGCATCCAAACAAGCAAGTTCCACATATCTCTTTCTATAAAACGTATCAACCAACAGTGTGAACTTTCATGGACTTTTTATAGCAGGAAGTATTGAAAATTTGCGGATTATATTGTATTTGTCCCCCCACTTAATTCTAAACTTTGACATCTAACAAAGAACCTACAGCAACGAAAACAGATCTGCAATATAAACAGGAAATCAGATTCATCCAGGAAAATATGATCGATACTTACTACCAAATATAAAACAGCTGTAAGAACCGACTTTAATGTCTGAATGTAAATCCACCCAGCTGTTGCCTCCTTCAGAAAATGTTAGGTGATGCGTTTAAGTGCAGCTGCCTACCTGAGTGTGCCGTTTTCTCCTTTATCCAGGCTGGTGAAGCGGCTGTACAGGCGGGTGATCTGGCTGTGGGAGACTGCAACCAAACAATTTCAAGGTTTTAAAGACAGGACAGCAGAACATAACACACACACACACACGCGCGCACACACACACAACTCTCCTAAATAAATGCTTAATACAATTACACCACACTGACAGCGTCCAGATAATCCACATAACAGCACAGTAAACCTCCAGCTACACATACACAGTTCAATATCCGTCTTTTTCTTTTTTTACTTACAGCCCGTTTCCTTCTTGATTTCTTCTATTTCTTCTTCTCTGAGTAACGTGGACGCTCGGGACCCCATGGCGAAACCTTTTTTTAAAAAACGACTTCAGTAGCTCCCGATCTTGCACAACAGAACCAGCCGAGATACGTCGAGGCTGTAAGTTAGCAAGCAAGCTAACCTTGAGAGCTGAACTTTAAAAATGACACGGTTCGTTCAAACAGAGGTCAGAAGCGGAGTTTAGCCCAGACGGTCGTTTGCTGCCTCTCTGTTGACACAACTCGACCAGCGGCCTGCTTTCTGTTAAAGCTGTCTTCCAGTAGGTCCAGATTTCATGTTGTTGAGGCGAGATTCGGTCCGGCTATGTTCCTGTCTAATGAGGTGGGCGGGAGCAAGCACGACACCGCCCTGATGCCCTGACAGGATCTGTCCGTCTCGTCTCATTACATTTAGGTAGCATGGCATTTCGCCTGCATGGAAAATGATGATGATAATAATAATAATAATAATAATAATAATAATAATAATAATAATAATAATAATAATAATAATAATAATAATAATAATAATAATAATAATAATAATAATTGAGTTGGGAATGTGACGTGGTCCACTTGAAAAAATAACTGCATGATTTGCGGTTAAGGCATTACGTGACAAAAAAATAATAAATTACACATTTCTTTTTATTGTTACAGAAAAGCAAAAACCTGTCTATATGAGTGCCTGTACATGCGACTCATTTTGCTATTAATAACCACCAGGTCAGCTTGTTTTTGGAAAAGTTAGCTCAATTCAGAATATAATTATTGTTTGAGTATGCAATAAAACATCTCGCCACGTGATGTCGCACTTTAATTGTTTATGTTCCTTGTTCCCAGAGGCGTGACGATGTACTTCGTACACGTATAAAAGGTCGGCCTGTAAATCTGTGCTGCAGAGATTAATCTAAAACGTCAAGCTGATTGTTATTATTATTTAGTAAAAAATAAAACCAAAAGCAGACCACATCAGCGTAAACACATTATGTAGAAGTGGAGGAATGTTGGAATTTTGTGTGTCAATGTGATGTTAAGTCATTTATTGTCATTGTTGTGCAGTTTTGACCGAAGTCATGTAAGAAACAGAACCATGTGATGTATTAGCTGATTGATTATTGTTATATGTTTCTACAGTCAAATGATTATTAGGTCAATCGGTGGCTTTAGATTTACACATTTATTTAATTTGGCTTACTTTCCCTTTTTTAGGACTCTTCGTGCATGGCATCTGGATGTATGGATGGTTCTTATATCCTATCATCCGGATTAAATATGTACTCTTGGGAATAGCAGGAGAATGGGTCAGTACTAGGTATTTGAACAAGATAATGATCCAAAAAGTGTTAATAAATTAACAGAAAATAAAATAATCTACTCTGATATGTGGGTATCTTGCCCCTCAGTTAAAAATAAAAACTGTAGAAAACGTGTGGACTTTAAAAAATATAAATTTTCCCCAAAATTGTCAATGTGAAATTATACTACTTCTAGAAAAGATGAATTTATCTAATGGTTTCCATCCCTATTTCACAGAGATACCAAAAATTAGCTAGTGTTTGAAAGTGTAACTGAATTTAATTTAACAGGGACTCCACAATTTTGAGTTTCACTTAAACAATCCTAGGATATTTTCTTTTTTGTTGTTTAGTTTACTGACGACTAATGTTCATCTGCATTTTCAGACATTGTTACCTCATTTTCTTTTCCAGTTTTAAGCTGAATATGGAGTATTTACTACATCTTTAATCTGTCTGCTCTTTGAAATTGAAGCAAAATCTAAGGAACAGTAAACAAACTGAGCTTGAACATCCTAGCTTACATCCACTTGTCAAAAAAATTCCACCGTGTTATTTTTATTTACCGAAACATCGAGCGACTGCTGGCGATCCTGAAATTGATTTGATTATTAACACATACTGATGCTGTTTTTCAGATTTATGTGTGTTTGGGTTCACCTAAAAGGTAAAACAAAAATGTTAAAAAAGCACTACCAATTTTGGTTTGTCACTTTTTAATTTCAAAAGCTCTGAATTACAATAAAGTATCTTGAGACTCCACCAGCTTTCATGGCTTACAGTTCAACCTTTACATCTCAATCAAACATCAAAGTAAGACACTTGATCCAACAGATAAAGCTCAGAGGAATCCCAGTGTTATAATTGTCCTATATTCTTTTAAAAAATCAACAGGCAGAAGCAGTAATCCATCATCGACAAACTTCACAGTAATAGCGCAACGTCATCATAAAGTGTAAAAATTCTAGGTAAAATCAAACAGCTTGGTAAAAATGTACTATAGTGTGTTCATGAAACAATAACGCCAACTCCACATCAGATTGATTCCTCAGCAGTGCAAAATGAAGTTTCTGAGCTCCGTCGAGAAGTTGCTCAGTTTGAGGCCAAAAATGGTTTTAGTGGTTTTTACTTGCTGAAGGGACACACAGAGTCCATGGCCATGAGGACGCTGGGAAAAAAAGAAAACAACACAAAGTTACCAACGACTCCGCCACGTAAGGATATCGATTCATTTCACTGATGTTGAATAAATACCTGGCAACAAAAAATGAAAGCTGAGTCATTTTCACATTAAAAAATAACACTTCAGGTTTAACAGTTACGACATTACAAATGCAGAATAAAGAAGTGGTTTAAAAACAGGGAAGTGGACGTTACCTCTCAGCAGGGTATCCCCTTTCACACAGGTTCACCAGAGCGTACAGATGCCTGAGCGCATATTCAAACTAAAAAATAAAAAATAAAAAAAAAGGTGTCACACGTCAGAAATGTTCCCACAGTCTCCGTTTTAATCCTACATTTAAATAATCAGCTGGGTTGCTACGGGCGACCGAAAGGTCAGGAAGTTCCAGGAGAAGAAGAAGAAGATTTTCTTATTCAAGCCTTACGGCTGAACGAAAGGCGGCGTGGGGAATTCAATGACTTAAAAAGAAATATGTAAATAAGGGGCGTCCAAATGTTTTTGTCAGATGTGAACAAAAAATTCCCAAAGTACTGTAAAAAAATTTTTTACCTTCTGAACAATAAACTAAGTCGCAATACTTTAATTAAATAAGTAATCTTTTTATGTTGGAAAGGGAAGTGTAATTATTACAGATTCAAAATGTAAAAAGGGTTTTTGCTTCATTGAAAGAAAATGATCCACTCTGAATTTTTTTTATGTCTCGACTGAAAATAATGGAACGTTTTGGGTTTTTTTGTCCATTCAGAGCATTTAAACCAGATTTAAGTCTTTTTTTTTTTTTTTTACTGAAAAGTTCACAAAGCCTGAGTATTGAATACTTTGTGTTGTAGACAAAATCTTCTATTGTGAGATTTTAATTTGTCTGTAATAATTTCTGATCTGATTAAAAATAAACAAAATCTCAATTTGCATCAACCACCACCTCATTCTTTAACTGCAGCTGTTGTGGGCCGCACAAAATCTGTCTACAGGCCGTAAATGGCCCCCCGGCCACACTTTGGACAACCCTGACGTGAATGCAGTTTCTCACTTACAAACACAAATTTAAACATAAATTACTGACATTTTATGTGATGGTTTGACAAAAACTGGCGTCTAATTGCATTTTATAACCGATTGTTTTACTGCGTCTGTATTCAGACCCCTTGTACTCAGACACCGCTTAATAAAAGTCAGTGTAATCACCTGCTTAGAACTTCACCTGTTCAATTCATCATCTGAGAATGGAAATAGTACAGAACAGAATGCTTTTGTATTCTATTATTGTATTCCTTGCATTTATTAGTTTTCAGTTTACTTGGTTATGGATTTCCTGACATATCTAATCTTCTTTATATCTCAGGTGTACGCTGCAACTGGATGCCGCCCCGACATATTTCACATTCCAAACATACTTAGGTACAAATGTCCGACATTTTGTCACATTCACTAAAAATGAGGAGTTGTGTGGAGCTGCTGGAAGTCGATAAACAGGAGATATTACAGAGCAGACTCAGAAATGCTCAGAAAATCTAATAAAAAGGAGAACATTTATATCAAATCTTTTTTAAAAAAAAACTTTAGTTGTAAAGGTCCAACAGCTTACTAGCTGTCGTACTGTCCTCCTATCAGAGCGTGCCAACCACAGTTTTGGATTAATGCCAGCTGCATGTGACATTTCTGATGAACAATGTGTCAGAAAAGATGCATTTCCTCTTCGGAAACAGAACCAAACTCAGGTCACGTGAAAGAGTTTCAGCCATAGAGTCCAAAATGCTTGCCTCATCAACCACAATGATCTGGATCAGTCTGACGCTGGTCTGAGTTCAGACAATAAATCAATAACAATATAAATGGCAATAAATTAATACGACTGATAGAATATTAACCGAACTCTGATCCAGAACTGCACAGCTTTCTGGGAGATGTAGGCAGAGGAAATGTTTTAGCCACTCAACCTCTCACGGCTAGCAAAAGATTGGTGGCATCAACTAACTCACTCACTCTTTGGTTACCTAGCAACTAGGGTGGGTGTTTATCGTATCATTTATTGTGATACATTTTTTAATCATGATTTTAATTTAGATTTATTTTTACCACAATAAATTCTAATTAATGATGTTAAAAAAACAAAACAAATAGTTAGGATTGTTAGTTTTACTACTTTCTTCAATGAACCCATCAATAAATATCAATATATTTGAAAATATGAGTAAATGAAGTCATTATGTGCTCTTTAGTGACACAAATCACATTGTTTATTACCAAATGGGAATGTTTCCACGAGCAGTATTTGTGCTTGTGAGGCTATAATTGCCGTGCCATGCAGTCACTTAAATAAGAAGTAGTTAGTATTAAGTATCTTAGCTTTTATTGTTGTCACACTAGTAACACAAAATATTGTGATAAAACTTTAAGTCCATATTGCCCACCCCTTCCAGCAACAACCTATTGAGTAACTTGCGCAGCAGCAGTTTTATGTTTCACCACTGTGACTCAAAACTGGTTAAAAATAAAAAAACATAGCATGGTGAACAAAACAGAAAACATCTGGCTGTATTTCAGACTTTTAAAACCAAATTGTCAATATCGACTGATATGAACCGTTTATATGGTGATACGTCTCTCAGCCACAGGCCATCCAGCCACGCTCAGTGACTGGAAGCGTTGCCTCTTACCTCAGGCTTGTGCCAGTTGAAGCAGCTGCGTTTGTAGTGGTTGACAGCAGCCTTGTAGCAGCCATACTGGGAGAGTTCGGCTCTCTCGTTCAGAACCTCCTCCGTCTCCAGCATGCTGCCGGTCACCTTCTCCACGATGTGGCGCATGGTCTCAGCCAAAGTCTCCTTGACCTGAACGCACGCAAACAAATCATCAGTCTGGAACGTGTAAAGTTTGGAGCGCCCCCCAGAGGGGAAGAGGGGGATTTCTCCTCTACCTTGAGGTGGGAGCTGATCTCCGCCAGCAGGACCCGCGCCGCTCTGATGTCATTGGAGGACATGAGCTTCCTCTTCAGGATGGCCAGCGGGACGTCGGGGCTCGGGATCAGGTCCTTCGCTGTGATTGGTGGGTTGGACAACTGAGGACCAGGTGGCCTGTATGTTTTTGGGTTGCCCTGAAACTGGATAACCTTCATGTGGGCCAAAGTCTGCAGACAGACAAAAGAAAAGCGAAATGATTAAAACACCAAGAATAAACTATAAAGTTTATTCTGTGAAGTTTCTCGTCTCTCACCTTGTTGCCGTACTGCTGGACGTGGCTGGTGTTGGTTTCGCTCCTCACAATTTTGAACTGCTTCATTAAAGTTTCCTTAGTCAGGTCCTCCTGGAAACCCAATATCACACCGCAAAATAAATAGGACTATTTCCTCAAATAACCTTCGCTTTTAAAGCAACACTTCATGTTTTCTCCTAGAATCTTGTGTAAGAGAAAAATTACCACATCCGTTCTGATTTACAGTAAATGTTAATGATGAAGTTTCTGTTATAGTTTCTTTTTTTTTTTCCAGCAGCAGATCTCTTTTATGTCAGATCTAACTCTTCTTTTCAAAAACAACTTGCTGCAGCTGCTTTTACAAACATTCACCACTTCCTTTTCCTGCTCATCTGACAACAGGTGTTTGGAGCGGAGAATGTATTTTTTCTTAACCTGTACAGTTGAAACCAATATTTGCATGCACTGCATAGAAAGATGCTTTTATAGAACATTTCTGTTCTCACTGTCTGACATCAAATCGCACCAAACCTTTCCCGTTTTAGGTCAAGCTGGGATTACAGACAAATATTTCTAAAATGGAGAGCAAACTCTACGTTATTGTTCTGTAAATGAGCAGCATAAAGGTCCAGGTGATGATTTTATGGCTTTGTATGTCTGGGAGGATATTACATGGAAGCAGAATGAAACAAGTGCAAAGAAATCAGCCAAGACTTCAAAAAGACAGGGAAAAAGTGGCTTTTGTGTTTTGGAAGTAATTTATGAAGATGCCGACTGAAGGCTTTAGGAGATACACAGTTTATATTTATATTCCTATTTAGATGGGAAGTTAAAGTTTGGTAACCAACGAGACCTCCAAATGGAAAATGACTCAAAGGAAACAAGCGATAAAATGCCTCGATAACAACGAAGTCTGAAGGTTTTGCCAACTGAAAAATTATAAGTAGAGCTGAGAAAGTGAGTGTGAACAACTTTGATATAAGTAGTCCAGTTATTTATACACAGATATCATTTAGTCATACAGTTTTAGACAATTCAGATGAATACTAAAACCGCTGACGTTAAAGAGAATTACAAATTTCACCATCCCACCTGGCCTAAAACACAATGAAATTTTTATCTGACATAAAGTCAGACTGTGGAGAAAAAGAAGGATGTTGTCTTTTTATACAGTATGTAAAAATCTGCTTCAGATTTTTGTATGTTTCTTAAAAATTAATATTAATACATTTTTAATGTATTATTAATTTTAAAAATATATTTTTATGAAAATATACAAGTTTCTTAACCATTGCATATTTTTAGAAGCTTCCTCAGAGTTGCAGAAATCTCAGAAAGAACATCTTTTTTTGACAAAATATTACAGAAAGGACAGTTCACTCAAGTTCCCCACTTCCTAAAATGTTAAGACGTTTCACCATGTTGAACTCAAATACGACTCAAAATGTTTTTATATATATAAAAACATTTAGTTAATCGTTTAAAGAATGACTGCTTGCTTGAATGCTAACATTACGTACCGCATCAGAGTCCTCCATCCAGTTAACGCTGTACCAGTCGCCCAGGTAGGTGTCCCTGCTCTCGTCTAAGTAACAGGCGTATGAAGACTCGTGATCGTTGGCTGCAGTGGTGGCGTACACTACAAAAAAACCACAGGAGACCTCGGGTTACACTGCTACTTCAGCTGCGATTCGACAGACATCCCTAACCAAAACACTTTAGTAACTTGTGTTTAGCCAACTTCAAGGTTTCAAATAACTAAATGAAACTGCCAACTTATAAATGGTTGCTTTTTTTGCCACCTGCATGTTGCGCTGACAGGTTTCAGCAAATCGATGACACTTATTGCTCACCTTTAGTCACCTAAATTATAATAAATAAATAAAATAAGTAATGAGTTGTGCTCCTTCAGTTTCTATGAAATGTCAGTCTGAAATCAAGCTTTTCTCTGAGTTTGAGGAAAAACCTCTTGTTTTAGCCAGCTGAGTGGCAGTGGGCAGCAACATGTGGGGAAGTGGCAACATGGAATCTCTCCATGCTCAATAGTCATAAAAAAAAAAAAAACAATCATTGGTCTCCAACTTCCTATTAAAGGGAATTTAAATAATGTGAACAGTGGTTTCAGCGGGTTAAAGCTGTAACACCTAAAACAATCTCAGAGAGTCCTGGCTGGTTCTGACCCAGTCCTAGTCCATGTCCTCTGTCCAGGATCATTTTCACAGCCTCTGAAGGAGCAGGCAGTCCTTACACTCTCTTCATTAACTATTTACCAAGCTACTGTCAGGTAAACGGGAGAACCAGCACACCAATACTCAAATTTCCTTCTCAAGCTGGTAAAATGCATCAATTTGTTTATTTCATGTTTTCATTAGTTTAATACATTTCCTCATTAAGCTGTTGAATAACCTGGAGTAGTGCATTCTCATTTTGCTGCTAGCCACACAAGAAAATGCTAAAAAAATTAAGTTGATGTCATTCTGTTTACTAAATGTGGAAGAAAGTTTCTACTTGAAAAGTAAAGTATAATTAAACCACAATCAGGTGATGATTTCTAGGAGAGAAATGATGATGAAACAGTCTTTTAATAGTTTAAGCAGGTTCTGTTTATCACATGATGCTCAGAAATGGCCTCAAGCCGTAATGCTGACATCACGGAGTTTAGACAAACATCTAAAAAGGACCAGAAGGTTAAAAGAGGATCACAGTCCAGTCTAGACGGGACAAACGACGTGAAAACAGTACAAACAAACAAACCACATGACTCTGACTCAGCGTGTGACTCGGATCAGTAGCTTCAAGTCACTGGAAGTTTAGCTCACCGTCAATGTTATCAGGCAGTGTCTTCATCATGGACCCGGACTCGCACGCTTCGATATAAAACACCATCTGTGGAGGAAGAACATGCGAGTATTCTGCATCCCCGCTGACCAGAACGTCTCTGATCGCGTGTCCAGATTCTCACCCTTTTGTACATCTTGTTCTGATGCATGTACTGAATGGCGTTTTGGAGATCTTCAACGTGGAGCTGGAAAACAAGAGGATTTTTAACTGATGAATAGATGCAGTGTCTGCTGCAGACTGACAGACGTTACGTCACCAAGACAGCAGGCACTGACTAGGGAAACTCTGTTGATCTCCAACGTTACAGAACATGGGAGACAAAGCGAATGGCGACAGGGTTTTTCTTTTTCTTTTTTGGACAAACTTCAGACTCAGCAGTTTTGTTTGTGACTGTTTTGTATCTTGTTATTTGAGCTACAGGCCAACTCTGAATCTCGAAGTTGCAAAGTCACACTAGTTAACAAGAAGTAGCAGATGTTGGCATAATCAGATAATGTCTAAAAAATATTCTGCAGGTTCATTCTAGTGAAGCGCCAGTGTGCAGAAATGTTTCAAACTGATTCATAATCATATAAATGATGCATCTTAATCCAGATTTAAAAACGCAGTTGAAAACTCAAAAATATGATCTTTTTCCAATCAGAAAATGAACCACACTGGGCATCATCTAGTCGTGGTGAGAACACTCTTCGTGTGGAAGTTGTTACTGACTGAAAAAAATTTTTTGTTGTTTTTTAAGTATGAATTTAGAAAAAGCTCAAAGACGTAACGAGCTATGTAAAAGGAAACAATTTTCAAGGGCGTGTTTCTAGTTCCATCAGTCGGTGGGAAAGAGCAAAACCTTTTAACAGGAAGGGTGAATAAAGCAATCCAAATGTTTTTTTTAGATTTTTCAGAGTTCAGGTCTGCATTCTCTGGAATATACACACACAGATTGTTTTTTCTGTCATGCTACCTGTCCTTCATACAAATATACGTTTGTCAATAAATATCAGGTGCACAATAAATAAGATGTGAATTGTGACAGGGGTGGACATGTGTATGTGTTGATATAAAACTGTTACTGAAAATAAAAAGTTCAAAAAAAAAAAAATATCAGGTGCACAATTCTTTTGTCTTTGTTTTAAAATATGAGTAAAATCCTTGTTTCTATGAGCAAAAACTATGCAACGTCACATTCCGATAATAATAGTATCGGCTCACAGCAGGGAGGACATTCTTATGTCTTCTTGTAATGTGATAAACCGATACGAGCAAAACGTTTTAATCTGCAGTTTAAATATTAAGAAAACAGAGACAGAAATCCTCACATCATCACTGGGGAAAGCCAGAATTCCAGGTGCCCCGTGGTCAGTGAAGTACACAAACACATGATCCTTGGGGCCGCTGCCAAAGAGAAAACAAAAAGAAATTAATGTTACTAAAAAAAAACCCACTAAATAAACCAGATGAACCAGGTGTGCTGGTGCCAGGTGTTGTCTCTGAAAAAAATTGTTTTTGTTTCTCTTATTTCCTACTTGCCTCTTCAACACCTTTCCAGAACCACCTTTGACTGCCGAGGAGTCTCCCTTCAGAACGGCCAAGAAGTTTTCTGGGGTCACATCCTGCCAACAACCAAAAAAAAAAAAACACACAAATAAAGTTTACTTTCAATTGATAGCTGCCATTTACAGTTTTTCCACTAAAGCTGGTTCTGAGCGACTCACTTCCCCGACGTAGTCTTTAGGAACTCCTTTGTACACATCGGGGCCGTTGGGCTTGTTGATCAATATTCCAGGGGTGGGGTTTCTGGAAACGACAAAATGGTTCGACTTCAGAGAAAAGGAAGTGCAGAGAGCTGACAAAGGGTTCTGAAGAGCTGACGAGGAACATAATGATTCACGTGTCAGGTGACCAGAGCTGGTGAGAACGCTGCAGCACTTTACTGTTTTTATATTCACCAATCACATGACATTGAGCTGCAGATCATCGTGTCCATCCCGGAAATCACATCATTACTTGGACAAAACAAATCCGCCTGCTCTGTATGTACTATGTCAGAGAGCCTGTGTCAGCAGTGCTGGTTATCCATTAACCACTGACCCAGGTCTCCATAATATCGTCACATTAGAGCACAATCTACATGTAAAGAGTGACTTCGCCCTCTTTCTGCAGTCAGAGATAAGGAGGATTCCAGTTGATTGCATTTAAAAGTCAATCATAGGCTGCGTTTAATCCACCATGCAGCTCAAATAAACATGTCAACAGACCCTATTGCTCAAGAAATCACTTTTCTGTTAGTATTATAATATAAAACAAATGAGTTATCATGTAATAAAACAATATTTGATGCTTTGACGGCAACAAAACCACTGATAGAAGAGAAATTATTTACAGAATCACTGTGTAACAATTAGATATCTGATTGGAGAAAAACATTATTTTTTTTCAACCAAATGAGCAAATTTGTTGAAAATCATAGACCTTGTTAGGTTTAAAGTTTTTTATTTATTTAATGAAATCTCTATCCTAAAACTGCTGTATCAAATACTCGTCTGGTCAAACCAATGGCTGCTCCTCTTTCACCCGACGTCGGGTCAAACCGACTAATAAGGAAGCACCCCCAGCGTTTCCTCGTGACTTTACCCTCTTCATGATTAACGACAGAAGGCTGGTGTGCCACGGCGACAGGGAAGCTGGATTTTTTTTGTTTTTTTTTTTGGTTTGTTTTACTGTGGTTTAAAGATGTGTGACAAGGATGCCCACATACAGCAAAAAAACAAAAAAAAACACTGTAGAAATATTCCCACTGCTTTCTCCAAAAGTCCCAAAGACTTTCTCGGACAAAAAGAGTCTATTGTGCTACGTTTATCACCAAATCAACACGAGCTTTTATTTTGAAAACTAGCTCACTGGCAGATTTTCTGTGCCTGGTATTTAAATCTTTTGCATCCCTCAATGGCCTGTCATACCAGGGTTGGATTTCAAAAGAACCAAGATTTCCCAAAACACCACTCCAACAATGTGAAGCATCTTAATAATCTGCTAAGATTGTTAAGGACGGACAGTGTGAGAAGCCCGTCTTCTTGCTCCTCCTTTATTTGCGGCACAGCTGGCTGATGGACTACACTGTTATCTAGCATGTTTGGAAATAACTAAGAGAAATCTGATTTAAAACTACAGCTAGAAACGTTCCACCAGCAATATCTCTTAAGCAGATGATGAAATAAATATAAATAAATCAGCTGGTTATTATTGTGTTAGTCTATAAAGAGCAGCTGAGTGAAAAAGTTGTTCATTTTAAAACCCTTATATAATGCATATGCAGAACTGGAACACGGTGAAGTCATATTCAAATTCCAACGTCAAAATTAATCTGAACATGACATAAATGGCTGCTGGAATCTGTTTCTTTCACTACAGTACTGCTAATTTGTTGCATTGCACATAATAATAATAATAAGAAGAATATTTCTCCTGAGTGCAACTACAGTCATCCCAAGTACCACCTGTGGTACATGCACCACAGCTTGAGAACCACCAATGTAAACAATTAACAATCCCTTCTGTAAATTCATTTGCAGTGTTATAACTTATTAAGAAATTAGAAATTAGTAATAGACATACAGTTTCTGAACTCTTTAGAAGAAAAGAGAAGTACAGAAACAGTTAAAAAAAAAAAGCAAACTCACGCTTCATTTTGTGCCAAGTCATCGTACATCATGACCACAATCTGCTCGTCCGGGATGCCATTCTTGTGGACAATCTGGTAGGCATGGCAGGCGTCGGCCTGCGCGAGGAAAACACAGGTACATGGTTAACAAGCACATTGACGCGGTCATTAAACTTCCTGGGAAGCTGGGAAAGCACAAAGCGACGAGGAAGGGAGCTTATCTGAAGTGCAGTGTGTCTGTGTTACCTGGAGCGAGTGCGAGTTACGGGGGGGATAAAAAAAAAAAAAAAAAAAAAGAGTCATTCCCACAGCCCCGCGTTTGTCCCAGTCTTACCTGGTGCCTGTAGTTGTACCAGCCGTTGGAGCCGGCCACGATAACCACCCAGTGCTTCCCAGAGTCCGGCTCCTCCGGAGCGGGATACCCGAGAACCAGCGCGGCGCTGAGGCCGAGCAGCGCGAGCAGCACGGACTGACGCATGATTCTCTCGCCTAATTCAGCAGCCCTGTGTGGGTGAGAAACGGAATAAAACGTTCCTTTTAGGGAATTTTAACCACCAAATAAGTAAATACTACCACACATTTGGAGGTATGAAGATGCAACGAGACTGCTAACCAGCCACGTGATGCTTGTTGTCACATGATACATCCATCCTGGGAAGCTAGCGAAGCCGTTGGAGCAACAAAGTAGCCAACTATCTTTTATTTTTTAAATAAAAAACAGTCAGATATTTCTGACTCTCCAACGTCTCAAAATAATGCAATATTTATGACAAAAAGAAAACATGTAGTTGTTTTATTACCTTTAATGCCTTGGTTCAGACGGTTCCGAAGAGGCGCGTCAGCTGGACGTACATCCCGAAACGCCTGGCAAGGCAGGTTTATAAGCGACGTCGGGAAAAACGCATCAGCCAATCAGAGCGCGCGGTGGGCGGGCCTTGACTGTAAAAGATCATGTGATTCAAAAAAACTCAGGCACTGACTTGCCAGCATGTTTTTCAATGAAACCAAAAGAACTAGGGCGCACAGTACATTCGTAATCAAATAAGTTCATAGTCCTGGTGGTATGTAATAATAAGAGAAAACACTGCTTTAATGATATCAGGTGTTAGAAATAAGATACTGTAAATAAATAAAAAAGAAAACTTGACTACAGGATCAGATTAACCTAGTGTCACCGTTGTGGGAAAAAAAAATACTTTTAACAAGAGTCTGGATGAGAAGAAAATAAGAAATTTATTAAAACCTTGCAAGGTGAGGACAAAAGTACAGAGTGAAAGAAGTCTGTCAAGTCTGCTCCGACTAACAGTGGATTCTGGGCTTCCTTTTGTATGAGCTGATCATTTAGCAGCAGGGTGCCACCGTCTCTGGGTGTTTCCCAACAGAGAGAAGAGAGACTTGATTGGATTATAGGTGTGAATCCTTGATTGTTATGCACCAAGGATTCTGTGGAGCCCAACATGGATGGTCTTGCCATTTGGCTATTGTTAAGCAAAAGGGGGTTGTTACTTAACACATGAAATGCAGCCTCAGTTCTGGGTTGGGAAAGTAACTCATAGATGGTCTCCTGGATCACAGGCATCCCCTGCTGTTATACGACACTGTGGAAGTCTAAAGGACAGCAGCTTGACCAATCTCATGATAAGATCATGCAGACACAATCTAAAGCACAAGAGGGGTGAGGGGCACATTCTAAATTTTCCATTATAGTCACTTTGCTTGCTTTTAAGAGCTCAGGTTACTATTTTAAAATAAAATTTTAAAAAAACTGGGGCAGTGTACATTCTTGAACAAATACAGCTTGTGTGTGTCCATCCAGCGGTGCCCACAAAACACAGCTGGCACACCACTGTAGCATAGGTGAAGCCCAGAGCGACGCACATGACTCATGATCACAAGACTGGTGAGCCACACCTTCAACTGGCTCTTAAAAGCACCGGGGCTTGATCTGTATATTAAAGTTAGAGACAGATCGATCCATAGAAAACTATTTATTATAAAGTAGTTTTCTGAAAATTTCAGACCAAATTCCCGATGGGATATTACAATCCCCACTGGTTGCCAGTTTTATTCAATAAGATGTGTTTGGTATTTCAGGACTGTTTTTTAAGGTATTTGTTTATTACAGGTGACGCTAAGGTGTTTACAACATTGTAAAATGTTTTGAAAGGTTTCAAAATGTAACATCTTATATTGATCTAGGTCTTTACAGCGGTTATGTGTAGATTGTTTTGGCCATTTTTAATCACCATATCTGCATCAGCTTTTTATATTCTGCTTTTATAGCAGGAATTTAATTAGTTTCAGCTCTTCATCATCCAGAAGGGCAGTATGCACGGTGTTAAAAAAAAATTTTCCCCTAAATTTAGTATAAATTCAGTTAATTTTCTGTGTGCACAAAGGACGAGAAACAAGTTCTTGCTGCCTCTTCAGGAATATTTTGCTATAATAAAGATGACTGTGTCATCGACATACAATTGCACATTATCATATATACATTACATATTAACTGTGCCCTCTGTGGGCCCTTGGGGGACTCCTATTTATGAGTTTCTTAAGGGCGATTTGACAACATTGACCACTGAGCACTTTCAGCATTCAATAAGTGTTTCTTAAAATGAAATTACATTGAACATCTTTTCCAACCAGGACTTTGATTCTTTTTGTTCTTTTATCACAGAATAATATAGAAATAAGAAATATAAATATAGAAATATTTGTCAGGAATTTTTACGATATTTGCGCTAATATACGAGGTTAAATCAGATTTTTTATTAATTGCTGCATCAGTCACAGACATAACTTGATATCAAGTAAGGTTAAACTAAATGTTTTTGGCCGATTTGGAGAAGAAATGTCAGTAAAATCAAACTAGAATGTGGGGATCTCTTGATTTTGTGCGAATTTTGCGTATTAGTGAAAAATTTGAGGTACTTATTGATGTAATTTGGAGTCTGGAGGACCACATAAAGGCTACGGCGGGCCAGATTTGGCCCCCGGGCCTTGAGTATGACACATGTGACATAGACTAACATTTCCCTGTTCATCCGGGAAATGGTGGACAGCAGGGAGAGCCTGAGTAAAACTATGTCAGGCAACATCTGGATCTTATTTTGCATCTCTGCTTATTTCCAAGCCCAAACGAGCAACTTCATGTACAAAAACAAGCCCAAAAAACTGCAACTTATTCGGTTTTCTAGAAACTTTACAAAAAAACAAGCCCAAAATCACTTATAATAATCGGACAGAAACTCAAAATAGTTCCTGATTTTCCAGCCACAAAATGTGCATCTCCCTCCTCCCTCCATTATGATTCTGATCAGCTGATAAATGTCGTGTAGAAACGGCGGTCGCTCCCCAAGACGCACAGAGGAAATAAATTGATTACTGGATTTGGAATAGTAACGCATTAGATTACTCGTTACTGGGGGAAAAGAAGTGGCCAGAACACTTGGAGCCCGATTACATCATAGTTCTGCACGTATTCTTGTGCTGATGCGTCATAGTCTGTGATGCCACTAGCTCTTTGATGTGTAAGTATATAACTCCTGTTGGTAAAATTCTAGCTCATTCTGAGTTACTTTGAGAAGAAGAGGATCGGCCTTCAGCAAAATGGCTCCGAAAGATTCAATAAGAGAAGATCTCCAAGTCTTAGTGGACGACAATGTAATTCCTGCAATTGAGGAATACTATAATCAAATCCAGGAGGAAGACTGGGAGGATCTGAGGATGGGATATGAGGACATCAAAGAGAACACAAAATATCTCTTGAAATACCTGACCACCGTGTTTTCAGATGTAGTATCGGACTTGATTGAGAACCAGAAGTTCTCATATAAAGATTTGAAAGCCTCATTTGGAAATATAATTTCTCAGGCCTTTGTGCGGGCAATGGGCATTAATCAGACAGTTGAAGAGGAATGCACAGAGATAGTCAACATGCTTTTCTTAAGGCATGTTGTTTCGATGGTGACATCTCCATTAGATGACGAAGACCCCACCGAGTGGCTCAAGGTGGGGTTAGAATTTAGCTCTCTGCTGAATCCTGTCATCACGTTCGTCCAGAAACTGTTTTCAATCAGAAAGTCATTTGAAGAAGAACAAGCAGAAGCGGTACGGCTTTTTGTTAAGTCATTGATATCTCGAGGAATCAGAAAGTCGAAGACTCGATGGTGTCGTGGCCTCCTGAGAGAGACTCAAGATCGTGTTGTTGACAAAATCTGTGCCGAAATTGAGGAAGGGCGTTGCAATATCCAGCAGAAATGGATTCCTGCCTTGACCAAGAAGGTTTTTAGTGATATCAGTAAGTACTTCGGGTGTTCTGCTGGATGGGTGCTGTCCTTCATGGAGCACGAGGTAGTTGACGATGTGATCTTGTCATGTCTTGAAAGGCACCTGAAAGAGAGCCAAGAAAAGAGAAGAAGCTTTTTTAAAAGGCTTTTTTCTAGCGCTGTTAAAAGCATGAGACACTATTTCTCTAAGAGAGGGTAAATAGTGTCTTGCCTCTCTGGGCCTCCATCGATCAAGGACCCATAACGCGTCTCTGTGGTTCCGTCAATTCTAGCCCAAAGAAGCATGCCCATGCTGCATCTGTTTCCAGCGACAATGTCCTCTGCTAATCCCAGGACTTCCAGCTTGAGCGGTTCCAGGGAGCCAGAGTCTCCAGCTGTCGAACCTCCAGCTGTTGAGTCTCCAGCTGGAAAAGCTGTCGAGCCTTCAGCTGTCGAGTCTCCAGCTGTCGAACCTCCAGCTGTTGAGTCTCCAGCTGTCGAACCTCCAGCTGTCGAACCTCCAGCTGTCGAGCCTCCAGCTGTCGAGTCTCCAGCTGTCGAGCCTCCAGCTGTTGAGTCTCCAGCTGGAAAAGCTGTCGAGCCTTCAGCTGTCGAGTCTCCAGCTGTCGAACCTCCAGCTGTTGAGTCTCCAGCTGTCGAACCTCCAGCTGTTGAGTCTCCAGCTGTCGAGCCTCCAGCTGTCGAGTCTCCAGCTGTTGAGTCTCCAGCTGTTGAGTCTCCAGCTGGAAAAGCTGTCGAGCCTTCAGCTGTCGAGCCTTTAGCTGTCGAGCCTTCAGCTGTTGAGTCTCCAGCTGTCGAACCTCCAGCTGTCGAGCCTCCAGCTGTCGAGTCTCCAGCTGTCGAGCCTCCAGCTGTCGAGTCTCCAGCTGTCGAACCTCCAGCTGTCGAGCCTCCAGCTGTCGAGTCTCCAGCTGTCGAGCCTCCAGCTGTTGAGTCTCCAGCTGTCGAGTCTCCAGCTGTCGAACCTCCAGCTGTCGAGTCTCCAGCTGTCGAGTCTCCAGCTGTCGAGCCTCCAGCTGTCGAGTCTCCAGCTGTCGAGCCTCCAGCTGTCGAGTCTCCAGCTGTCGAGCCTCCAGCTGTTGAGTCTCCAGCTGTTGAGTCTCCAGCTGGAAAAGCTGTCGAGCCTCCAGCTGTCGAGCCTTCAGCTGTCGAGTCTCCAGCTGTTCAGTCTCCAGCTGTCGAGCCTTCACCTGTCGAACCTTCACCTGTCGAACCTTCAGCTGTTGAGTCTCCAGCTGTCGAACCTCCAGCTGTTGAGTCTCCAGCTGTTGAGTCTCCAGCTGGAAAAGCTGTCGAGCCTTCAGCTGTCGAGCCTTCAGCTGTCGAGCCTTCAGCTGTTCAGTCTCCAGGTGTCAAGCCTTCACCTGTCGAGCCTTCACCTGTCGAGCCTTCAGCTGTCGAGCCTTCACCTGTCGAGCTTTCACCTGTCGAGCCTTCACCTGTCGAGCCTTCACCTGTCGAGCCTTCACCTGTCGAGCCTTCAGCTGTCGAGCCTTCACCTGTCGAGCCTTCACCTGTCGAGCCTTCACCTGTCGAGCCTTCACCTGTCGAACCTTCAGCTGTCGAACCTTCAGCTGTTGAGTCTCCAGCTGTCGAGCCTTCACCTGTCGAACCTTCACCTGTCGAACCTTCAGCTGTCGAGTCTCCAGCAGGTGAGTCTCCAGCATCAGCTGTTCAGTCCCCATCTGTCAAACCTTCAGTTGTCGAGTGTCCAGTGCAAAGCCTGGTGGCCGCCAGGCTTATAAAACACTGGGGGAAACTTTGATATATTAATTATATGCAGACTCATATTTCAAGCCTTATTTGTGTTAATTATATAATCTCACAACTAATGGAAACGAGACATTTAAGAGCATAATTTTATCAGATTGATAAAAAATTTTTTTAATACAGAATATAAATGTAATACATTTATATATTAAATATATAAATACTTAATATAGTATGTCTATACTCATATATTAAGTATATAATATACAAGTTATATCATATAACTTGTATATTATATATTTATTTATATATTAAGTATATATATATATATATAAGTATTTATTTTTATATAAATAAATATATTTATATGTACTTAATATATAAATAAATATATAAAATATAAGTTATATAATATAACTTGTACATTATATACTTAATATAGAAATATATTTGTATATTAAGTATATAAATATATTACAGGTAATATAAATGCATTCCTATCTATACATTTATTTATATTAACTAAATAAACAAAGACACATAAGAGCATTTTTCTGTCCATCTGGGAAATAGTGGACAGCAGGGAGAGCCTTATATAAAATTACATTACTAAAGAAAATAGTAACACACAGTGATTTGGACAAGTAACTTTTATCTGATTACTGGATTTGGAATAGTAAGATAAGATAATATTTATTTGTCATTGTCATCAACAGATTACAACGAGATTGAGACTGTGCTCGACTCGAGTTAAAGTGCAGGTTATATACACTTACACAACACACAATATAAATATACATACATAAAAAGATGAAGAAACAGACATCAGAAGATGGTTGCAGCGCCTGGAGATGTCGCAGTTTACAGAATTTAAATTTTTAACAGAGTGGTGTCAAGAGCAGAAGTTCTTATGCCTTTAAATTTAGTGCCATGATTGCCATCGGGTAGAAATGAAGCCTAGGCGCAAATTCAATCTGGAAGACTCTTTTAGCCCCTCCTGCATCATCCAGCCGGAACTTCCGGCTCATCACCGTTGATTGCTCAACGCCGGTCAAAGACTCGTCACGTCCAATCACCGTCCAAGCCCCAGCTGATAAGGACCGCCATCCATGGCGTCGTGCACTTCCCAGCAGAGCTCAACCCACCTCCACCCCTTCACCTCCACTCGCTCAGCATCAGGCCACATCCTTCATCGCCTCCACCACCAGTGCCGGGTCCCGGGGGGATGACGTTCCTCTCAGCATACGGAATGCTCATCCAAGCCCATCGCAAAGTTTGCGATGATCAATGTCCTTAGCCGGGGCCCGAGCGCCAAAGATTTAAATCATATTGTCATTAAACTTTTCTAATGGTTTCCCTTTGTCTGTCTGAGTCTCTACAGATTGAAACAGTTTTTTAGGCGATTTGTCCTGATTTTTATTGCTCTGTATCTCTTGCCTGGTGGCAGCAGCTAGAAGAGACCATGGCCAGGGTGTGAAGAGTAATTTAAAATGTCCATAACTTTCTTGCGGAGCCTGGAAGTGTAAATCTGTTCCATGGTGCGGAGGGGGCAGCTTGTGGTTCTCTCTGCTGCCCTGACAACCCTCTGGAGCGCCTTCTTGTAACGCGTTAGATTACTCGTTACTGGGGGAAAAAAAGTGGTCAGATGTCAGTGACGCGTTACAAAGTAGCGTGTTACTGATATTGCTGATTTTAAAATACATGCACTGCTGAAGGGATTTCAACTTCAAAGTTTCTTTCCCTTTTCCGTAGAGAAGCAGGGGTGGGCACTCCTGGTCCTGGAGGGCTGGTTCTCCTGCAACCTTTAGATGTGTCTCTACTTCAACACACCTGAGTCAAATAATGAGGTCATCAGCAGGACTCTAGAGAACCTGACTGCAGCGGAGGTGATTCAGCTGTTGGATTCAGGTGTGTTGGACCAGTGAGACGTCTAAGAGTTGCAGGACACAGGCCCTCGAGGACCAGGAGGGCCCAGCCCTGGTTTAAGGCATAACGGCTTTAAAAGCACAGATATGAACAGGAAGCTGCAGCTCTGAGGGACAAACATGACACATATTTAGCAGAAACCAAAGCTTCACTCTTAATTCAAAGATTCATCTATGTCAGGGGTCTCAAACTCCAGTCCTCGATGGCCGCAGTCCTGCAACTTTTAGATGTGCCTCTGCTGCATCACACCTGAATAGAATAATTAAGGCTCTGGAGAACCGATCTACACAAGGTGGAGGTAATTAAGCCATTTCATTCCAGTGTTTTGTACCTGTGGCACATCTAAAAACTGCAGGACTGCGGCCCTCGAGGCCTGGAGTTTGAGACCCCTGATCTATGTGGACTTCGTTCGGCACAAAACAAACCATCACGAAAACAAAGATTAGACTTTGACAAAAAAAGGAATGTTTTACAGATCAATGCTACTCAGGAGTTCCAATAAAAATGTTCTGGAGATAAAGGATTTCTCAGAAGAGGACGTGATGTTTGAGTGCAGCCACCTGGAGAATCTACGGATAAAAAACTCATGAACACATGAAGTTTGTGATTCCTATTGATAAATAGGAGAAAACAAAGTTCAGGTAAGAGGAACAATTTTCTCCTTTTCACATTAGTTTGTACTTTTTTCTTCTTTTTAGCAGCAGGAGCAAAGGTCAAATGAGTACATGTAGAATTATTTTGAATGCAGTTGCTGCTTTGTTTCCCGATTCAGTGCAACAAAGAAGTGAAGATCTTTTTATTTCTGTTTGTAAAGTAAAGATTATCTGCTGAAAGGAAATTATTTTTATTGTCACGACAATATTCAAAAATTCCAACACACTCACGGATATTTTTAAATTGCACAACCAAGAACAGAACTCGCAACAAAAGTGCCTCAAGTCACCAGGTTGTGCAGTTTAATACGGTTTCACATACAGCAACTCCGTGAAGCCCATCTGAGGCGAAAACATGCAGACGATGCTTCTGTAGTTTGGATTATATTAAGAAGTGTAGAGTCGTCAACAGAACTTGATCCGAGCAACACCTGCCACATCCAGTCAGCAGGCGGACTAGTCAAAGTAAATAGACTCACCTTCCTGTAGTCAGGTGGGAGGATGCAGCATGTAGATATGTCGCTGTAAAACGTCACCCGGCAGGTCGCCGTGCAGCTCATCGGTCACAACAAAACCTTTGATATCTTCAGAATGTCAGCAGTTCAGCTCATTTTCATTGAAAACAACAACAACAACACAGTAAATGTGTTTTTCCCTGGAGAAAAACAGACTGCGTTGAACAGATGTTCTCAAATGTTTATTTAGGTCAGGGAATCCTGATAAAGACGACGATAAGAAAATCTGTTACCTAACCTTTTCGTTTTGCATGAAATTCCTGGATATGTGGTCTCGGAACAAATTTTATCTTCTCCTCTCTTTGCTGAACTGAGTTTATTTGCTTAGATAAAAGGCTTACATGGAGAACCTTAATCAGTAAACTTTGATTAAATAATTGGGGGGGAAAACTTTAATGTTGCTGCAATCCCCCGGGGTGCAAAACCTAAATTCTACCTATAATCTATTCATCCTCTGAGGTTACATTCTGATAACTAATTTTAGAGTTTCACTTTAAAAAAAAAAAAAAAAAAAAATTTAAACCGCCTTGCAGGAACCTAGCTCTTGTATTAGTTTGAAGATTTATTTTGACTGTAACTATTTACTGCAGTTTGTCAAATTAAACTCAATTTCATGCGGTAAACAAACACAAAGTAATTTTAAAATTTTTACAAACAAGAACCTAAACCAGTGGTGTTCATAAGTGCTCATATCTGAGTTGAGCATTGCCTTGTTTTACTAGTCGTACTTCAATATCACACGCTGCTCTGTGTTGGATCAGATCGAATAAAACCCAGATAAATGAGAACCAAGTCAGCGTGGTTTGAGAAAATGTGGAAGTTAAAAGGGGGACAAATATGTTTGAAAGCTGCTGTAAACTCTTCTGAAATGTCGACGGAAAACACAAAAGGAGCAAAGAGAACAATAAATCAAACTTTTTATTTCTCCATATAGAAAAGAATCAAGTTAAATAGTGAAACAGTCCATCGAAAAAAGGCGGCATCTTGTTTTCAACCGATGGTCCTTAATACATTAAGCTTTGTCCCAAAAGGAAAAAAAAATACTATGTTCACAGTAATAAATATCGAAAACAAAATCTTTTAGATATAGACATTATATATATATATATTTGTGTAAATATATATATGTATAGATAAATTCATATACAGTAAAAAGTTATTTTCAAGTTTATCAAACTGAGAAAAAAATTGAAATAAAAATGTCCGAAAACAGAATAATGATTGCATTTTGTCATTCCCCAAGGCATCGGTAACCATGGTCATTCAGAGTCTGTAATAAATAAAACGTGATCTAAAGATTGTAGTGCATCCCTGTAAAAAAAAAAAGAAAAAGAAAAAGTAGTGCAAGTTGTTTAATTCTTTGCGCAGCTTAATCTTGGGGAAAAAAAAATCTAACTAATCCACAAAAAGGAATGACAACAATCAAGCAGAGTTGGTTGGGGACCCACTTGTCTCCGTTCTGCATAACTTCCTCTGCAGTCTTGGCAGCCAAAAACATAATAATAATAAAGTGAGAGAAAGCTTTCACTTGTTTGAAACCATAGAAAATCATGAACAGAATTATTTGGCAAAAAAAAAGAAAAAAAACTCCTCTGGTCTTGCGCTTTGTAATAATAATAATAATAATAAAAAAAAATCTAACAAAAGCATAGATGTGATGCATAGAAATGAAATCACCAGCAGCAAAGAATAACTTAATGTGAGCGTTGTTTACCGTCATGCAGCATTTCTGAGATGCGACGCAAGGCAGATACCGTGGATGTGGCAAAGCGTGTACGACAAATGGAGACTCTGCCCGTGTTTGCACGTTTCCCTGGCTTCCTTTCCCCCTCGGCGCTGAGGAACGGGAGCGAGGGGGGGAGCTCCCATTTCCCCATTGTCTGCAGGATCTGGCATCCTGCTGAATAGCCTGGGGGCGGTAGAGGGTGGAGGGTGGAGGCTGGGAGGAGGCCCGGGTGTCTCCACACAAGCAACCTGGTCATTGCGTGCGGCTGTGTGTGCTTGGCTGAATAGTCTCAAACCTCGGCACCCAACTCGATGACCCCAGTATCAATGATGGGCACTAGCTTATCTTCCACCTGTACCAGCAGGATGGTCTTGTTGATGTGGGAGCGACTGGCTGGGTCTCGGCTACAAGGCAACCACCGGTGAATCACCTGCAGGGGGCGACACAGGAGGCGCGGCGGTGAGAAGAAGAAGCAGCCAATCATATTTATGAGGCAAGTTTGTAGAGGAAAAGGGAGTATTTTTTTATTTTTTTATTTTACGCTGGCCAGCTGCTAATGTAATTAGGTGACTTTAGTCAACTTAAAAGTAATGAACAAAAAACTAAAGAAAATAATTTAATCTTGCCTCTTATGTACGACAGAGTACTAGAGCCAGGCTAAGAAAAATAAAAGCTTTATTACGAGAATAAGTCATAATATCGCAAGAAAAAGTCAAAATAAAGTCATAATAATACAAGAACAAAGTTTACGTCGACATGTCAATATTTTGAGAATAAAGATGCAATAATATGAGAAAAAGTGTCGTAATAATACGATAAGACATAATACTGCCAGAGTGAACATACAATGATAACATTATAATATTACCAGAATAAAGTCATAATACTACAAGGAAAAGTAATATTGACAATTAAGTCAAAACAACAGGCTCCATGTGGTCACAGTCGTACAGTTGACTAAAAAAGAAGTAATCAATATTCTTATCGTCATTTTTATCGTTATCCCAATAGCACCACAAAATATCGTGATAAAACGTAAAGTCCATATCGCCCACTCCTAATTCTAACGGGAAAAATTCGGATTTTGTAGCTGAACAAAGTAACGTTCGCGGCCGACTTACATGACCTTCCATGCCCTCGACGGGGCTCCAGTCCCTCCAGCAGGTCCGTCCTGCCCTCAGTCTCATCGCCTCGTCGGGCCACAGCAGCTCCTTCCGCTTCGGCAGGTTGATGTTCTCCAACACCTGAGTCACGTCCACAATCTAAAAAACCCCCAGAGACTTCAATCAGAGCTGATAAATTCACAAACACACAAATCTGACAAGCATAACGCTAGAATGCCTTGTACTTAAAGGTGACCTATCATGCTTCCTTGAACAGTTTAAGTCTGTGGGCTATACAGAACATGATCATTACATATTTTATACAAAACCATTTTCAGATAATCAGACTTTATTCTGCTAACTTCTGTCTGTTTTGAGCTTTCAGAATGAGTTGTTTTAGGGCCTCTTGTCACTTCAAATCCAAATAATCTGCTGCTGGCCACGCCCCCCAACTCAACGTCTACACTCGCACACTTGTACAACCGTACGTCTTTGAAAAGCAGAAGGGGAGCCTCCTGCTCAACCAACTAGAATGTAGAAAGTTGTTTCTGGATGATAGGTCAACAGTCAAACATTTGTCTTTTCCAGCAGCCATTTCAAGTGATAAAACCAGTTGACCAAACATTCTGAAGCTCCGCTGGGGTTGCTAGGTAACGGGCAGTGCCTGCTGATTTGTGACGTTACTCTCTGGAGGTTTTTGAAGCAGTTCTTTTTCCAGACAACAAAGAACATTAACATATTACCGAAAAATGGCTCGGTGGGTTTTTTTAAGTGCTTGGTGTGTTTTTAGAAGCGCAGGAAACCCAAATGGACAAAAGAGTGCATTTTGCATAATACGTCATCTTAAAAAAAAAAAAAAAAAGTCCCAAACCTGGACTCTGTACGAGATGTCGTCTCTTCGTACTGTGGAGACGGTGGGGTTGTGCTGCTGCGGGTAGTGGTGGTGGCTGTGGAGCTGGCTGAGCGGGTCCGTCACGGCACTGCACACACCGTCGTTTCCCAGCAGGCCCACCAGGGTGTGACGCTTGCAGGGCGGGATGCTGTGGCTGGAGAGGGAGGAGGACGGGCCGGCGGGGTCGGACGTGGAGCCCAGCCGCAGCTGCAGCGAGGTGGGCAGCGTGCGCAGGGACAGCTGGCTGGTGGAGGAACGGCGGCAGGGCTCCAGGCCCGTGGCGGAGGTGCGCAGCGACGAATGACGGCTGCTGCTGTAGCGGTAGGACGAGGACTGGCTGGCCATGGAGGCGCGGGCCGGGGACTGACGAACCAGACCGGACTGAACCGACTGGGAGCTCTGGCTGGTGCCTGGACGCGGAGGTTCAAAACATATCCAATAAGCTTTGTTTATCAGACGTGCGAAAAGCCGGCGGCGTCATTTAATCTCAGAAACAGAACAGCTGTTCAGGGAAGGACTTGGAGAACATTAAGGAAACCGCGTTGTGAAGACTAAGGAACACAGATCCATCATCTAAAATTAGAAAGAATATCACCCAACAGCCCTACCAGCACATGGCCTTCCATTTAAAACGGCAGACTGGGCAATGAGAGCATTAATTAGTGAAGCAGCCAAGAGGCCTGTGGTAACTCAGGTAAAGGTTCAGCTTCCAGCAGGAGAACCCTGAACATTCAGATGGAGCTGCAATGGAGCAGTGAAGAGATGCATTGACACCAGCCCTGTTTGACCCGCTATAATCGAACTCTAGTTTGTTTGTCTTGAAAAGTCCGGTTTGTTTGGGGAGGTGTGAACGCCCAACGAACTCTGATACGGACCAAAAATAGCAAACCGTGCTTCTCCTAAAAGCCTAGATCTCAGTTCGGTTGAAGTGAACTCTGGCGCAGGTCAAATACCAAGCAGACCGGAAAGTGCTTCAAAAGCAGGAAGCCGACTGTGGAGCAGGGCATTCTGGGTAAGTAAAACCAAAACAATGCGCCAGAGGAAGAAAGGGCTCGTGGCCTTTTACCAAAGACAAAAGAGAAATCTTATAAATGCTCAAATCTGATGTCACTCCGTTTTTGTTTTCATTTCCTGAAGAAGGAAGTTGTGCACAATGTCTTTTGCAGTTTTTGTCATTTCCTTCAGTAGTTCTTGGTGCAGCGCCACCACAGGCGAGGAGGGGAACAGGTTGAGGTTGTTCAAAGAGTTTGGTTTGTTTGAACCGCACTGCCTGAAAATGCCCCCCCGAGGGCCAAAACTGCCAAACTGAAAACACATTTTATTTTATTTTTTAAAATCTTTTTAAGTTTAGCAGTAAATTGACTGAGTTTGATTTAATTTTTTCTGCTCAAAAATAAACTAAAAGTGGAAAAAACCTGCATTGAAACGACCAAACTGTAAATAAAGGTATAGTCAAAGGGTGTTTAATAACTGGCTCTTAACAGACAGGTAGTCTTGGTTGATTTATTTATGTCAGTGTAAGTTAAGTAGCAATGACTGGATGTTGGGTCACTCTTTTACATGTGCACTTTGGGCTATCAAAGAAGCTGGAAGGATCTTTGCATTCAGAAAGCTATGAAGCATAACCACGGCAACCAGGTGTTTTTTCTTTCTTTTTCTTTAACAGTTGTGTCTCAAAAGCAGGGGTCATTAAGGAACATTGCCCAGATACTGAGCTGTAAGACATTTATACAGCAACAGTCTTCAGTCAGAGGCCTCGTTAGATCCATTGCTAGACTGACTGCTACCAGAGATCCTTCCTGATCCTTCCCGCATCACAGCGACTCTTTGAAGACACTTGGATCATATGATTTACAACACCATTTAATTTCTCTTTAGAATATGTACAGTATTTTTTTAATTCAGTTATATAAAATTCCACTAAAAACAGTGGACTTTTATGTGTCAAACATCTTAAAATAGTCGCCTCACCTAGAGAATGGGGCTGGTAAGAGTGAGGGGGAGCGGGTCCGGTGGTTCCACCGTGTGACACCGAGCTTTGGTGAGAATCTCCTCCCGTCCCATTCCCGCTGCCGCACGACAACCCCCCTGCGTCCGAATCCTCGATGTTCCCTCCACTGTTGCACCCGGCACCACAACCTTTCCGTAACCTGCAAAGAAAAAGGCTTTGGGTCTCATTTTTACCCAACATATTTAACACACACACACACACACACACACGACTAGCACATCAGCAATGTTGTGCTGATGTGGAAGTGGGTTTTTACATAAGCGTCCCGAACCTGTGCCAGGTGCCGACGACAAAGTTGCGGATGTTGGCGATGCTGATGGGCCCTCCCAGGATGTGTCTGAGCTGCGGGTGTGTGTTGCAGTAGGAGGTGGTCAGCGGAGACACGTAGATGGGATACCCGATGGGCTGGTCGCAGGACGAGTTGATCATGTTCCGCAGGGCCTGCTTGGCGTTCTGGATGCTCCCACGCTCAGGATTTCTGTTTCTCAGGAACACCAGCTCCTGCTGCTGCCCGGCCCAGAGGCCCCGGACGCATTCCTTGTTCACCTGTCCCGCAAAAGCAGGAGATTCTTGTTAAATCGGCGTGTCGTACAACAACGGGTGGCTGAATCCGGTTCGAACTGGTGGCACCTTGATGACGCGGAAGCTGAGGAACCGGCGGTTGAGCATGATGATCTTGTACTCGTTGGTGCCTTCGTCCAGCACGTGGCGCAGGGCGAGGAGCGACGGGGCGTTGGACAGCACGGCGCTCCTCCAGGCCGGGTCGCCCTCGTGAGCGATGACCAGGTTCTGCTGGTGCGACGAGATGGCCTCGTAGAGAATAGCCGGCTCGTCGTACTCGTCGGGGGACGTGAAGTGGTCCTGCAGGAGAAACGCACCAGCGGATTATGAGATGGCGTCTCAGTTGAGCCTTACAACTTTTCACAAAATCATCTGTTTTTTAGGTATTTGTCAAAATCTGTATAAAATTAAATAATATGTGAAATGACCAAGCTCCTCTGCCTTCTCCCAGTGCTCCCAGTGCTAACTACACAAATACACCATTTGGTCAGAAACAACCGATCAGTCAGGAGGAGGGCCTTAGCGCTCCTCCTTTTCTGAATACAAACGTAGTATATGTTATTAGGGTTGTAGGTGATAAATAAAGACAAAGTACCATATAACTCTCAAGTTAAAGGAAAATATTTTTTCTGATAACCCTTACTAGCTAGCTAGCTACCAAGGATATCAGCTATCCCTTGCTAGCTACCCTAACACACCCTTACCAGCTACCTAGTATATACTCTCAAGTTGAAGGAAAATTATATTTCCAATAACTGGATATATATGGGGGTACATTTTAGGGTTGTTAGCAAGGGTTGGCTGACACCCCTGCTAGCTAGCTAGCTAGAAACGGTATTAGGTTACCTATAAATATTTTCCTTCAACTTGAGGATATACACTAGTTAGCTACCAAGTGTATATTAGCAGCTAGTTAGCAGCTGGTAAACTGAATCGCCTGGAGTCACAGAACTGAATGAAAAAAAAAACAACATAAAATATCCAAGATTAAATAGTCCTGCCACGACAGTATTTAATTAAAATGTTGTGAATGCAAGACATTTTAAGGCCTTAATTTTAGATACATGAATTTAGGACTTTTTAAGACTTTTTAAACCCTGTCACAGCCTCGCTCACCTGGTGTAATTTAAGAGACATTCGGATTCCAGGTACCACAACTTTCCTGAGCAGTTCCATGTCTGCGAAGATCCACTCGTCTCGCACGGAAGAGATGCGGAAGTCTCCTTTAAATAATGCATGCAGTCCATAAAGGAAAGACTCCAGATTGCTGAGAGGGAAATCAAAAAGAAGAGATGGAAGTTTAGTGTGTAGCAAAAATAATCACACCACTCAAACTTTTTCACATTTTGCCATGTTCCGAATACAATTATACAATTTTATTTTACTGGGATGGAATGTAATAGACCAATGCTGCTTTTCAATAACCGGATACACTTAATGTGGGTTTTTATACAGTAAATATTCTCAATTGGATTTTGTTCAGGACTTTGTCTGGGCCGTTCTACCACACAAATTTACTTTCATCTAAACCATTCCACCATTCAACCGTTAGCGCTCAAGTGTTGCAGAAGTATTCAAACAAATGGAAAAATGTTTGGATTTTTCAGTTTGTAAAATAGATAACTCACTATAATCTGCGGAACAGCTGCAATTGCAGTGAAATCAAATCACACACAACTGGATACTTTAAAAGTTTGTGACAAAATGTACAAAAGTACAAGGAATCCCCCTCCGGCTGCTGTTTAGCTTTTGAAACACGCAGCATGCTGCTCAGGCGTTGTAAATCATTCACTTGACGTAACAAAGACGACTAGACAACCTGGACATGTGATGCGCTGCCGTTCCCAGCGCTCTCCTTCCCAGGACGCACAGGCCGAAGCAGAGCAGCACGAGAGGCGAGTCTTTGTCACTGTTGAGTGGCTGCAGGACAAAGCAGTAACAGGAAAGTCCTGTTAGGCTTCATAGCAGGTGGAGCCAGCCGTTGTTTTAACGTCTGATCAAATCCAAAATGTTTACAACTGGATCAGATCAGGTGTGTTAAGCAACAAAGCGTTCCCTCTAATCAGCTTCAGCACAAACCAAAAAAAAAAAAAACCCAACATAAATCATACGCAGAAAAGATTTTAATCTGATCAGATGTATTTTTTTTGAGGCATACCTTAGCCCTTTGAGAGTTACAGTACTGGATCCATCCCAGGTAGACGCCACAGAAACTGTCTCTGGAGATGCCCGCCAGCCGGTGGTCGTAGTCCTCGTCGATGTTTGGATTAAAGGTGGGATCCAGGTCCACGTAGTTCCTCTCGCTACATCCTCGCAGGCCCTCTTTCATGGTCTCATTCGACAGCCATTCCTCCAGCTTGGGTGAAGCAATCACATAGTAGATGATACCCTGAGCCCAGAGAATGACAAGTTCAGATCTGTTCTCAACATTCAGACAATCAACTGAATCATCAAAGTATCTTCAAACAGCGGCTTCGCCAACTTAAATCTCCGACATTTTTTTTCTAGAAAGAATGAAATTTAAGACCTGCAGCACGACAGAAATGTACAAAAGAAAATCAAATATTTTATAGTGTCAAGCTTTTGTGATAAGGATGCATGTAGCATCGTGTAGCTTAGCAACAGCAGTGAGCGACTGGTGAACACGAACGTTGTCCAGCCAGCTGGCAATAAATTTACACTTGGTCGCAAAACAGTTAGCTGGCTAGCTTTTAGCTGGGATATATTAACAGCTAGTTAGCTGTGACCTGAACCGCCGTGAGTCACAGAACTGCGTGTGAAAAAATTTAAGAAACTACACATTAAAAATTAAATGTGTAGGACAAAAAAATTTAAGACCTGAATTAACATGTTTAAGGCCAAATAAATAAAACAATTAAGACATTTTGAGGGATTTTAAAGAACACTATGATGAAATTCAAGACCTGTGACGTCACAGAAAACAGCATGTTTTATATAGTCGTGCCACGCTGTTTTGATCAGAATGCATGCAGCGTCGCACGGGTGTTCAAAATGTCTGAAAATGAAAAAAAAAAACAACAAAAATAAACACAAATGAGAAAACCAACCTTAACATAGTAAGTGGTGAGGATGCGCCGCAGGTCAAACACCTGCAGCATGGAGGCGGCGCTGTTGTCGGTGATGCTGTAGCCCTCCAGGACATATTTGGTGACCAGAACCTCCCAGGCCAGCCAGCGCTGACCGAAGGCAGCGTTAAAGGACAGGACGTGAGGGAGGTGGCCCGGCTCGCAGCAGCAGCAGCCCTCGTCTTCCTCCACTCCCTCGGTGATGGCCTCCACTTCCCTCTGCTGGCAGTAAGTACCTAAGGGAAAAAACCAGAACCAATCAAAAATGCCCAAAATGAGAAGGAGAGTGATGATTTTTAACTTATGCTGTCCATAAATAAGGGGAGATTCCTTAAACTCTTAAACTCTGGTTTTTCTACAATAGGGAGCTAATTCCTTTTCTGCTGCACAGACTACTAGCTAAGCAACTTTTTCCACACCGTTTCACTATATTATGCTTTGAAACACAAAAAGTTGTTGGGTTTACAGATAAAGAAGCTGACAAGCTGGTGACTGTGTCAAAAGGTTCACAGTATCACATGCTGCTGGCACCGATCCGTTTCACCAGGTCCGCTATGTAGCACAAACGCTGGAGCTACATGACTCAGAGTCACGCTGATGAACAGCAGCCAGGTGTGCTTTCCGCTGCAATAAAGCGTTAAACTGAAGTAGTAAAATCATTTATTCAGTTGTTTTTATTTATTTATTTATTTATTTATTTTTTTAGCTCATTTGGATCTAAACTTGCTGAGTAATTGTTAACATGTAAGTTATTTTTTAAAATCGTAGAAAGGAGAGAAAACAACAACAACAGAAGAGCTAGTAACCAAAGAAAGGACTTCAACCATTATTTTAGTAATCGATTATTCTAGCGATTAATCAATTAACTGGCTAAAAATAATCAGCAGATTTTTTTTTTATTTAACCACTTAAGTCTTGCTTATACAATAACAGCACTCAACAGTAATACAGTGGAGAGCTGAGGTGTTGATTATTTTTTGAATTAACCGATTAATAAAAGTTTTGTCTTTTTGTTTGTATACAGTTTTTGAACCAGGTGAAGCTAAAACTGCACCACTTGAGGAATTTTGGGTAGAAAACATTTAGATAAAGATTTTTTTCCCCCTTACACTCAAACATATGTGTTTTGTTTTTTTTTGTACAATTTTGGTTTAATTACTGCTCTGGCACTGTTGTTCTTTCAGTAAGTGGCCGTTTTGTTTAAGAGTCCAGTTAATGATTAATCAATCACTTAATGAGTCGACAATTATTTCAGTAATCGATTCATTCGTGATTAATCGATTCAGCCCGACGTCTGACTCATGAGAGACGATCGGAAACTGACAGATCGAGTGTTTGAAAAAGTTTCCTCACTGTTTGCTGGTGCACTTTAAAGTAAAATCTGAGTTAAATTCAACAAACACAGCAGTGCACCTAGAACAAAATGGCCAAAATAAAACAACTGTGGTGATCCAAACACAACCTACTCCTTTCAATTGTTGCTACTAAAAGTGGTTCTGGAAACTAATGAATCATGTGGCGCACTGAGTTTTTTCCCAAGTACAACTTTTATGCTTCAACTCTATCCTTGTTTACAAAATAAAGCAATGTGAAATCTGTGACGCACTCACACAGTTGAGGTTGGACATCAGGAACGTTTTTCACTAATCACCTTTTCTTCCTCGTGAGTCATTCTTCCGTCAGATTCGCCGTTATTTAGAAAACCGGCATCATTTTAAAGGCCACAACGCCGCCACCAAATCTCCAGCCTCACCTCTGAACTCCAGGCCCCGGAGCTGGAAGGTGACCAGGCCGTTGCCGATCTCGACGAGGTGCACCAAAGCGTTCAGGTAGTCGGACGCCAGGATGAAGCAATCCCCAGTGCTGAAGTTCCCCCAGCGGCCCAGCAGGAGGTCTCCACACAGGCTGTGCTGCAGGGAGCGAGTGAGATGCTCGTAGAAGATTGAGTTCAAGTTGTTGTCGTCCGATCCTGAGAAAAGGCGAAATGAAGTCGAGATTCAGACGTCGCATTTTAGAGGCTGCGCTAAAAAGGTAGGGGTGTGTAAAAGAGGCCTTAAAGCGACAGCACCATGTGTTTTCGAGGCACCTACTGCCATTTTATAGCACAATTAAGTAACAATGTTGCCATCAGTTGTTCTAAAAATGCTGCATGTATTAAATATTAAATTTGACTTTGTAAATTAACGCTTTGATATTAAAAACTCCCGCTCTTCCGGAAACTCCGCCTTCAGGAAGTCGTCGCAACGTGGCTCCTCTACTAACCCTTTGAACAACGTTTTTATCAGCATTTCTCTGGGAAGTAGCTCAGCAGATGCTCAGTTCCAGCAGGTGTTTGCTAGTTGCTGCTGGCTAGTCTGAAGGAGCCGAGTGGGGACTGGCGGAGGAGGGATACCGTGTGAGGCAGTAGCTTGGAAACTGCAGCTCCAAGGAGGAGCTGCGTCTCGAAGGCGGCACTCGCTCGGTCTCCCCAGGGGTTTTGCGCAGCTCAATGGTTGTCACTGGAGATTAAAGGATTTCTCAAATATGCAACACTCCAGGTCTGACTTTAACGACATTAGAAATTGCTGTAAAGCTCAAAACAGTCAATTTTTACATAACACTACCCCTTTACAACTTACCTAGCTTTTAGTAACGCAGTGTGATCTCACACTGAGAAACGCAAGAATAGTTTTATTACATTCAGCCAATTATATCTTTCATTCATTCATTGGGGGAAAATTTTCATGCTGATATCTGAAATCAATTTAAATTGTTCCAAAGATGCACAGAGTGGCAAGGAAGGTAAAAAAAACATATCCAAAGCTCGCCGTTTGAGAACTACTTTAAGCCTCACGGTCTGTCTCTGTCAAGATTTCTGGCAACAGATCAACGCAAAACAACGACTCACCTGGATTTCTGTCGAGCTGAGAGGCCAGCCTGGTGTTCGAGTGATCGACTCTCTTGGTGCTGCACAAAATAAAATAAATAAAAAAAAAATAAAAAATCAACCACCTTAGAAAGGCGTAGACAGGAACAAACAGGCGCCGTCTTGGACAGCGTCGCCTACTTGTAGTCTCGCTCCCAGAACTTCACAGGCCGAACATAGGAGGTGATGAAGATGGCGCTGCCGAGGAAAGGGTTGAGGGGAGTGGAGAAGACCGTGGACACCACAGCCTGGACAAACAGCATGGCGGAATCTGGGCGAGCTCAAGTCAAGGCGCCGTGACGACAACGCGCTGAACGAAGCGATTATTGAAACCGAACATGTCAAACAGCCGGGCGCAGGGCCGAAGGATACGAGGCACGGCGAAGGGCTGAGCGAAGGCGTGGAAGGCTGAGCCCCAGGTGATCTGCCACGGAGCGATGTAGGTGTAAACAAAGTGCAGCTTGTAAAAAAGCTCCCACAACTGCAAAGACAGAGAGGGAGAATAAACACGTTCTGTCCACCAACACGGTCCCAAACGAACACCTCCAAAGTCGTGGCGGATTTCGATTTGCTGCCGCTCACCTTGCTGAAAACAATGGACATGAGGAAGAGGTCCAGCAGCAGCGTCTCGGACAGATGGCGGTAGTCGAAGGTGAAAAACAGGACGGTGAAGAGGATGGTGACGTACTGGTAGGTGGGGCTGCTGTAGCTGGAGCGGAGCAGCTTCAGGCCGGCTACTGTGATCATCAGAGCGCCGACTCTGGCACAGCAAGCACCAAAAAAAAAGAAAAAAAAGAAGATTTTACTGCATTTATTTTGAGTAAATTTACTTCATGTGGAAAGAAATGCCACGTAAAGAACACAGTTGATTTTAACAACGTCAGTCACGCACAAGCTTTAGGAAGAAGGAGGCCCACGGTTGTACTCAGCAGTCAACCTGAAGTTCTCATCCAGGTAATCGTCCCGGTAACCACTGCGATGAACGATAGTATCGTTGCTTTGAGGCCATTTTCAAGTAACATTTCGAAAATGCCGCAATGATGCAAGTTCGCCCTGTTGTTATACAGACACCGAAGGAACAATCTACTCAAAGTTGTGTCAAATCTATAAACGCGAGGAGGAACAACTTTTCTGTGAGGTTTCAGCTGTTTTTGACAAGAAAAACAGAAAGTCAAGGATTACTAATAGAAAATTTCTAAAAATAAAAAAAAAACCCAAAAACAATCAAATTACAAAATTGGAACATAATCTGTGACCTTGTTGTTTTCAATTAAAAGTTAAATTAACATTTTTTGTGATCTAATACTATAGCAATAAAATATTTGCTTTTCTATTTTTTTACTCATATGTTACTAGGGTTTCTGATAAATGCGTCTAAAATAAAGCCAAACGTCGTACATCCCATTGCAAATGTGGTCGCAGACAGACAAAACAAGCAGTAAAAACACATGAACAATTCCTAAAAATGTAGACTGCTCACTCTGTGTCAAGTTTCTTTGGGCTGGCGAGTTCCCTGGCGCTGCCGCTCAGCTCGTTGAGGATGACGAGAGGGTAAAGGATGTTCTTTTCCACAAACAGCAGCCACACATGAAGCTTTTCAAACCACATGACATGAGCCGCATCTGAGAGGAGACAAAAGGTTCAGGGTTCAGCTCGGCGGGACGGGACGGGCGGGACGGCCGAAACCCGAACCGGCAGGTCAGGCATTTCGAGAAAAATAAATCATTACGAATAAAAACGATCGAATAAGAACTACAGTCGCTGCGCCCGTTTTTAAAATGGCATACCGCCGTACTGTGAAAGTGTTTTATACTGTTCATTTCTTCTCCAAGTTGTCCTGCTTTAGCTGACTTGGCAGCAGCTGGTCAAGTAGGGGTTTTTATTAGGGGTGTCAGGATAAAGGGGTGAAGACAAATGCACACTGGTTCTTCATTTCTTAGCTGGAAATAATTTTGAAAAAAGGTGAAATTTTCACATTTCTGTTTGTTTGTTTCATTCATTTACAGTTTGAAATGAACATGTCACATGCCGACATAAAGAAAAGTTTTGGATGAAATGGAGAAGTTTGAAGAAAAAACATCCTGCATAGTCCACCTCTTCTTTCAGAGGTCGATTAAACAATAGTTTAAACAACTAAACGTCAATCTACAGCTCTGGGGGGGAAAAAATGAAGAGACCTCTGATTTTACTCCTTATAGAATCAAATGTTTGAGTAAAATTAACATTGAGGAGAAGCAGCGTTCAGCATCTGTGCACCACAAATTTGGAACAAACTTCCAGAAAATTGTAAAACAGCTGAAACACTGACTTCCTTTAAATCTCGACTAAAAACCCACCTGTTTAGGATTGTATATGAAACCTAATCAATTACAAATTTAATGACGGAACTTGGCTTAATGTCGTGTTTTGGTTGTCGATTCTACGTTGCAACTGCACAAAAATCAGTGAGGGACGGCGGAGTCCCAGAGCGAATTTCAGTGACAGAGTTGTACGGAGCCTTTGAAAGGCTGTTTCCATGGTTTTAAACTGTGTGATTGTGAGCGTGAGTGGGAATAAAAATAGCAATAGATATTTTGTTCCATATAACACAGTAGGAGTGAAACAGGTAAACATTTTATGGATACAAACTCGACTAAAAACCAACCTGTTCAGGGTTGTATTTGACATCAATTACAAATTTATTGACGGAATCTGACTTTATATTCTGTTTTGGTTGTTGATTCTATGTTGCATTGTGTTTCTGTGTTTGATTTGATGTAAAGCACTTTGAAATGCCTCGCTGCTGAAATGTGCTATACAAATAAAATTTGATTTTATTCTATGAACCACTAACAACATGTCTTTGAAATTCAAAGCAAAAAATTTTGTATTTTTTTGCAGAAAATGAGAAATGGTTCAAATAATGAAAAAGATGCAGTGCTTTTTTTTTAATACTGCAAAAGAAACACGTTTCTATTCATTTAGAAACAACAATGCTGATGTTTTAACTGAGGAAGAGTTCAGGAATCAACATCTGGTGGAACAACCAGGAGGTTTTCAACAGGGTTCAGAGCTGTAGATAAATGGGTCTATAAACACAAAACAGGCAACGAGTATATGTGGAAATAATAAAAATAAGAAAAAGAATCATGAAATTTTAATAAGAAAAACTGATCTGCTCTCTTTGCTTTTTCATATTTCTTCCATGAACAGAATTGTACATTGTCCCGTCGCGACTGTGCGACTCCTCTGCACGGCGCATCGCAGAAAACTTCTATATACTTCACTGAAACACGTGGCTGTAATTTCATAAAAAAATAAAAATAAAAAAAAAAGGGTCAAAGTTTTAGGGAGCGCCGTCTGCTCACCTCTGACTTCAAACTGGTAGTACTCCTTTGTTTTGAGCAGCGGGTGAGAGAAGCAGTACCAGGGCAGCTGCTTGCGAACTTGTGGGAGCAGGTAGTGGGTGAGGAGTCCCACCGTCCCCAGCAGAGCGTACAGGACGTAACTGAGGAAGGGCTGAGGAGAAAACCAGGCCGTCATCAAACCGAAAAGTTACATCCTCTCAATCCGAACACGCAAGCAGAAACAGGGGCTCAAAGGTTTTGCTCCTCGGACAAACGGAAGCCTAATAATCACGCGAGACTTTGAAAAAGTCTGCGGCCATGTTGCGAAGCTTTACTCATTTCCTCCAAAAATCATTGACTTTAGTTTTCAGAGCTAACGTTTTTACCGTACCTGGAGTGCTATGAACACTGTGCTGACATGTATGGCAAAGTAAAGGACAGCAATGACCACACAGACAATCAGGTCCGACTGCAGGCGCTCATTCTACACATTTGAAAAGAAACATCAGGCATGAGATGAGAAATTGGTATTTAACCAAATGTCATGTAGCTGGTCTACGCCTAACCAGAGCTTAGAGGGCTCAGGATGCCAGACTCACCACCGAGGCCCTCAGCTTGTCCGGCAGAGGGTCCTGCACCTCAGACAGGGGGTCCTCTGGGTTCTTGTCTTTTAGATTTGGCAAAATCTTGGACTGTATCAGTGAGCTGCGAAGTAAGAGGAGAAAAAAATTTTCTTCTCGTAACTTCCCGGGCACAATTCATTTATATAGTTTTTTCCTCAAATGTCATTATTTTTTATCCCAAACTCCACAATATTACAAGTACCCAGTTGTATGGTTAACATAAAAAAAATAAATAAATAAATAAAAAATTCACTAGTTCAGCAGAATTTGTTGTCTTTGTTTATTGCTTTAAAAACTGCTAGTTAGTCTTTGAGAGATATTTTTGTAGAAAATCAAACAAAAAATAGGTGACATACATATTACCACATACATGTGAGCACATGGAAATAAACAAAGATGGACAAAAAGTTTGTCGTCTGTTAGCGGATGTCGCTGGTGCGTCACATTTACAGGCGTACCAGAAACACAGTACAATGGTTCCAGCTCAGGACTTTTGTTTGTTTAAAAAAAAAAAGAAAAAAAAGAAGACTAAAAGTATAAAACTTTTGAAGACGTTAAAATCTAGTTAATTAATAGTACTGTCTTAAAGTCCCCGTCTTAATATATGATTAATCTGCTGGATTATACTTGAGTGGTTTTATAATCATCTGTCTTCGTAATGCGCTCAAAATATTTTATCATCTTTTGTGATAAGCAAAAGATGGGTAGAAATCCATTTGTGTATTAATAGAAAAAGTAAGGACAGTGTGTAGGAATAAAAGCCAGATGGGGGCGCTGCTGCTGCAGCAGCCGATACAGTCACACTTCTATATCACTGCAAAAGTCACTGCAAAGGCTAAAAAAACACTTAGATAATTAAATTCTCATTCCTTAACCTGATAAAATAATGATTTGTATTTTCAGACTAGTGTGTCAAAATCCAGCTGACAGAGAAACCAGATGTTTTAAAGCAAGCTCCTAAAAACACGTTAATATTTTTCAGCCATGGGGGAAAAAAAAATAAAAATCCGAGGCTTACATGAGGACAGAGGGGTCGCTGCTTTGCCGGCTCAGGTGGTATGACACTGCCACCAGGAGGCCGCAGAACACAGAGAACAACACGGGGATGTGGTGCGGCTCCCAGGTCTCCTAGAACGACGACGAAAGCTTTGCTTTTATGTCACTTTAAAGATCACACAAATAGATGAGAAACCAGCCTACTGACAAGGGAGGCGGCTGCCATGTTTCTGCAACAGTCCACCGTTACGTCTTGCTCGGCTCTTACCTTGAGCGCCCCGTAGCAGAAGCCGTAGAGCAAGGCGACGGTGACGACGCTGCGCAGCGTGCTGTACAGCGCCGACAGGAGACTCGTGCAGGCTGTGGAGAAAGAGAGAGAGGAGAGAGAGAGAGAGAGAAAATAAAACAGCAGCAACGAGACGACTCTGACAGGAACCAGGCCAGGAAGAGCGCTGCTATAAGGCCTCCCTGTGTTGCAGTGTGTTGGGAGTGACAAAATGTGTGAGCGTCATCCCTCCGAGGCCACAGCCACTCACCGTTGCCCCCGAACACATGGACGTCCAGCTGCTCGAAGAGGTACATGACGAACGTGTTGACTTGTGGCAGCAGCCCCACGAAGAACACGATGGGGAAACAGAGAGTGAAGACTGCAGGAACACACACACACACAAGGTGACTTTCAGTGCTTTCTGCATCTGGACTTGCAACACAGCAGATTTTCTGACATGATTTAAATTATTTTATAGCGGGAAGTGCACCCACCAATGACGAGGTCTCTGGCCGACGCCAGCAGCAGCGAGCTGGTGAGCGCCACTCCATACAGGGTGAAGCGGGACGAGGTGATCCTCAGACTGCCGTAGTGCAGCAGCCAAATGAGGCCGCAGCACAGGCAGAAGTAGACCGGCCGGCTGTATGCTATGATGCGATTGTGACCCTGCAGGCATCAAGGGGAAGGATCACGGTCTCGGACGTTGTCCTGACGCCGCCGGGTGTTCAAGAGAACGGCGGCGTCGTTCAGAAAAATAATAACACAGCGCGCACGGGATCGGATTCAGAAAAAAAAGCTTCCATCCACATAAACCGGCACAGAGCAGATGCTATAAACGTCTAAACAAATAGGGGGCAGTGCAGCGCAAACATAAACCTGTAGTTGTAGCTTTGCGCAATCAGCCAATCAGATTGCTTCGAAACACCCACGACTTCCTGTTGGGCTTATTTTTTTTTGTTTGCCATAGCTAAATTTATACATTACGTGTTCATTCTGGACACTAACAAAGTTACAAAGAGCTAGGCAGCAAATTTTTCTGGACAATAAATTGTTCCAGAACTTATTGCGATAAACGATAATATTGTTGTTTCCAAGTAATGCACACATTCTCAAAGATCAATAAAGTTTAGGGCGTGCTGTGGTGGCGTAGGGGACAGCACGAACCACGTTTGGATGCCTTGAGTCCTCAACGCCACCGTCGAGGGTTTGATTCCCGGACCCGACCGACATTTGCTGCATGTCTTACCCCCCTCTCCTGTCAGCCTACTGTCATATAAGGGACACTAGAGCCATAAAAAGACCCCATGGAGGGAAAAACAAAAAAAGATCAATAAATAAAGTAAATTCTATTGGAACAGTTCTTTTGGAACTGGAAAACATTTTAAATATTCAAATTAAACCAAACGGAAACAACAAATAAAATGAGTTAATTGGTCTTTTTGGTCAAAATAGGTAGTCTGATTAATCTGCGTTATGTATTAAAATCTTAATATTAATCTTGGGCGTTAATATTACCAACTCTGTTATATACTATATATAAAAGTTCAATATGTATTCATAAAGGCACTTGTTCAGGGATTCATGCAATTATTCCAAAGGAAAATGTGATCAGAGTCACATTACATCTGTTCCCAGGGACAAAGGTCATTTTCGTGCCAGTTTCCGTTGGAGGCAGTGACCTGCCGTGCTTTTCACACACGAAAACTTTTTGAAAAAAATTATCATTTTCTTTTTTTACGTCATGATCCAAAGTCCTGAACGTCAGCTCGGGGAGCGGAAACGGGGACAACACCGGCGGGTAGCGGGAGAGAGAAAGTGAGACGCAGACAAAGAGTGAGAGAGTGAGCCGTGGCCTAAACTCTCAGCAGCTATTTAAAGCTTTGCGCCTGCAGCTGAGTAAGAGCTGCATTAATAAAAGACGCCGTTTCAGAGCAGCCCTACTGATGCAAGGGAGGGAGGCAGAAGGGGGGGGGACCCACAGAGGAAAAGCAGCATCATTTTCCAGAAGCCAAAAAATAATAAAAAAATACAAAAACTCCCACTATATTATAAGTACAGGTTGTAAAAATGATCAATCCAGGCAGAATTTCTGCCTTAAGCACAGACGTCACTTCATCTGAACTGGTTCAAGATGAGCTTTCAGAAGTTTTATGTAGCGTAAAACAAATGAGGAATAACTACATACGTGTCGAGGCGAGGAGGAGTCCGGCTGAACGCTCTGGAAATAAAGAAAAGCAGAATAAATAATGGAAGGTAGTTCATACGCTGTGAGCAAACATGCAGCTCTCAGAGGTTTTCTTTTCTATTATGTATTTATTTTTTTAACATTTCTGACAGAGAAAGAAAAGCCCCCCCGCCCCCCCTCAGGGGAACGCCGCGCTTTCATGTTCTCCCCCGCCGCGTCGAGACGAATGAGAGCAGCGTCTGAACTCCTTCCTTCCAAAAGCGGCTTCTCCGTTTCACCTCCTTTTTTCTTTTCTTTTTTTTCTCTTTTCTTTACTTTCTTTTTTTAAGGTCAAGTCGACACAATGCTAAGGCTGCTGGCTGAGTGAAGCGCGGCTCACCTTCAGCAGGGAATACTGGCAGCTTGCGATGACGAGGCAGAACTGAAAGACCCAGATGTCGGTGAAGAAGCCGTGGACGAGGAGCACGGAGCCCAGGAAGGCCACCAGGACGGCCAGCACCACGGCCAGGACGTTCTCCAGAACCTCGCGGTTCCTGGAGCGACGGCGAATACAAGTGCAACAGCTCGTTTCAGTGCGGAGGAAAAATGCATTTTCTTTTAAATAAGACTGAACAAAAGAAGGAATAGTGACGCAGGAAGCAACAAATCATGGGTCAGTGAGCTGGAGAGGAGTGAGAAAGAACATGCTCTGGACTTGGGCTGCCGTTCATGAAAAGTTCATTCGGACCGACGGCGGGAGAACAATGCCTGTCGGGAACACAAATTGTGTGTCGCAATTTATCCCCAAAAGAGAAAAAAAAAAAAAAAAAAAAAAAAAAAACTACAGAAGCAATAAAGACAAATATTTAAAAAAATAGCATGAAAAACAATATTAATAAAAAGATAAATCATGAATAAATCAAACATGTAAATTCATAATTCAAAACGGCCCAACGACGGGACCCTGAGGAACGCCTGGAGAACATTGGAACGTGTGATACTGGTGATGTTAACGTCAGATCGATGGTTCATTCTCTCAACTTCACCATGTGGTCTCCAAACATTAAAAAGTTGAATTGACTTATGAAGAACTTAGTTTCAATGTTTCCTGTTTATTAATATGAGAAAAAAAAATTTTCTTAATTTTCCTGTAATCAATCAATGAGAATCCATTTGTGTTTTATGGGTTTAAATAAGAATACGTATGTAATCCTCAAATTTGTTATCTGTCTCGACAACAAATTTTTTCTTGACGATAAATTGTCCCAGAAGTTATTGCGATAAACAACAACATTGTTGTTTTGAGATCATTGTCAAGTACTATAATGGTAATGGAATATTAATGCAAGAGCACGTTCTCAGAGATCAAACAACGTTTAAATTCTGATTCATATTTAACAAAGGAACTGGAAGATATTTGAAATAGCCAAAATAAACAAACAAAACAATAGAAGCAAAAAACCCCAAAAGGAATTATGAAGTCTCTGTAAACAAAAATTGTCTTTCAAGGTAAAGTCTTCAGTCAGCGCCAGACTGAGGACGTTTATCATCTAATTTTTGTAGAAAGAGAAAAACAACAAATCATGCAAACAGAAATGACTTGAGGTCTCTTGGATTTACCGCGCGATTATAATTGAATCGTTGCTTATTGCAGCAGGCCTACGAAAACCAAAACCTCTTAACCGTTCAGTGCTTTCGCAGATCGAATGAATCCGTTCGCTCGTCTGAAACTCCAATTTCACCCGACACGACGTGAAACGCGGGCGGGAATAAAGACGAGCCCCACCTGTCGAACAGCGCCAGCAGCGTGAGCCGGTCGAAATGCAGGCCGACCCACAGGAACGGGAAGAGCCAGAGGCGGTAGTACTGCTTGGCCTTGCCGGCGGGAGCGGAGGCCGCGGCGCCGTCCTGTCCCGGCGGCGCGTCCTGCAGCTCCGGGCTCAGGTCTCCGTCCTGCTGCTCCAGCAGCTCCGGGTCCATGGTCAGCAGGCGGTTCAGACGGATCTGATGGAGGGAGAACTGTCTCGTGGTCAGCTGCAGTTCCCTCAATCTGCGTCTAACGTCACAAACTCAAGGAAGCGCGTGACATTTTCCCGCAACCCCCTTTCCCCAAAAAAAGTGCTGAAATTAAAACCTCTGTAAAAAAAATAAAAATAAAAAAATAGTAAAAGTGCTTTTTTTTTTTTTAAGGTGGTTTGACAGAATGTTGTTACTTTAAACCTTACAAGAACACAGAATAAAAACAAAGAGCGCATTTAAAGAGGCTGTGAAACCAGCATAAGCAGACAAATTTCCACGTGTCACACAAGGTGATATGTTTTGGTCTGCCTCCTTTAAGTCCTCCGAAACACACACACACACACACCACACACACATCATGCTCTTAGTTGGTTACTCACCAGGTCGTGAGGGTAGAAGCGAACTGAGGTAGAACTGGAGAGGTGGGAGTCGGTGTCCCTGCACAAACACCAAATGAAGAAAAGCGTCTGCAGATCCTGGTTTTCCAATGACATCAAGATAAAAACAGAACGGCTGGACTGTTTTCAGCAGTTTTATCCTGGAGGGGGGTTTCTTAAAGTGTAAGAAAAAATCAACTGATGTATCCCCAGAGATAGATATAAAACACAGATGCTAAATAAAAGGTGCTAAAATGTTCAACTTTTCAAACTCAGAAGATTTGAAACTCTTACGTGTTTTTGTTTTTATTCTTTTTGAAACAATTTCTGAGATTATTCTTAAAATCTCTGAATTTTTTTTTTTTTGTTTTTTGCTAATTTTTTGACTTCTCGAACATAGAAATTTTCAAAACATTTTCTGCAATTAATCTGAAAATGTCAGAAATTTTCAACTTTTTGAACTCAGAAATGTCCGACTCTCTCCGGGAAACAATTCTCCGGATGAATCTCAAAATTTCAGAGTTTTTGACTGAAATCAAAGACTTTTTTCCCCCCCCTCTCTCTTTCTCTCTACAATGGCCCTGATACGCCGTCGTAGTCATGAGAAAAAACGGGACAAAAATGAAAATAAAAATTGTAACCAAACTGCTTGGAAAAGCCAGGAAGAGCTTAAGCCTCTCAAGCCCAACTTTCTGAAATCGAAATTTACCACAAGTTGTTGGAGGCCCGTCTGGTTGCGGGTTCAAAATTGACCAGCGACATGTCGCATCCGCCGGCCTCGGACAGGGAGGGAGTGAGCTTTCCTGGGAAATAAAAAAAAACAAAAAAACAGTCAGGTTTATGTTTGCATTCAGAAATGACTAATGCTTTGCAGTAGTCGCTCTCGTTGTATTCCCGTTTCTTAATGCGAGTCTGGACTGAGTTTAACGGCGTTTTAATCGGATTGTGAAAACGACTTAATGAGAAGCAGACGGAAAGAGAACGCCTTGCCACGCTTCCGTCTCGGAATCGTTTCGGTTTCTGTTTTTGACGCAGCTGCAAACGCTTACGTCAAGCACTGCGATCCTTAAAACGCTGCCGTGGTAACAGCGACCGGCTTGTGTTAATATTTGCTTCAAATTCAAGCGGCGAGAGGGTGATGTAAACGTCACGACTCGGTTTCCAAAACCAAACAGTCGATAATCAGCTGCTGTAAAAAGTTGCCTGACTTTAATAAAAGCAAAGGTGAATTTTCTCCTGTTAGGAAGAGAAAGAAATAAGAGTCGCACTCCGACCGAGGAATCTGTAAATCTGAAATGTGTCTATCAGAGATAGTTGAGAAGGTTGTGGCCCCGCTGTGCAGAAAACACAAATGTTCAGAGAAGACAGATGAAGGAAGAAAGGAAGGAAGGAAAAGCAAAAGGAAGGAAGAAGGAAGGAAAGAAAAACAAAAGGAAGGAAGGAAAGAAAAACAAAAGGAAGGAAGGAAGGAAGGTGTTACACAAGGACAGCAGGAGAAAAGGACACATCGGGCAGGAAAGGTTCATGGAGGAAGGGAAGAAAGAAGGAAGGAAGGAAAGAAAAACAAAAGGAAGGGAGAGAGGAAGGAAGGAAGAAGGACAAAGCCAGGCGAAGAAGGAAGAAGAAGGGCGGGAAGAAGGAAGGAAGGAAATAAAGGAAGATTGACTGAGACCGTCATGTCCATAAGGAAGGAAGGAAACCATCCTAAAGCAAGTACACAAAGTATTGACGGGGAACATTGGAAGGTTTAGCCACAAGAAAAAATTCATTAAGATGTAAGGATAGAACAACAGCATAATCATGAGTTAGAAAAGAAATAGGAAAAGAAAAGAAATTGGGCAGCCTGCGAAAAGAAAACTATACAAGTTGATACAATATAGGAGGGGAGAAAGGATTAATTCATTAAGATGTCATTTGATAGAACAACACGGGGGTTTGCATAATCATGAGTTAGAAAAGAAATTTTACTTTTTTGTTGATTTTTTTTCTTGAAAGAAAAATGCGAAAATTGTTTGTTTCTGTGCAGCCTGCTTGACTTCCTCTTGAATAGATTTTTTTAAACTATACATTACGTTGATACTTTTTTTGAATATATTCTGTCTTCGCGTGAGTCTATTTGCTGTTACTGCCCGTCACTTTGCACAGACTTTTCCCTCGTTGTGGAACAATAAAGGATTTTATTCTGCTCTACTTTTTGCTACGACCGCGGCTGGAAAATATTTCAGGAATTTCTCTATCAGCTATGAACAGAAACTAAGAATCATGTCCGTTCTCAGGCTGGATGAATAGCATCTGCGAGCATCGGTTTTCAAGTCCTGCTGCAGATTTAGGACTGGGACGTTTTTAGCACATAAGTAAGCTATTAGCTAAGCTACATTGTAGCAAGTTGTCCTGCTGGAAACCCTTGTCAAGTTTTTCAAGGGTAACTAATAAGTAACTAATAACAAACTCTGAATTACTTGATTGTGAAAAAAGAGAGGCAAAGACAAAAGCTGCTCTCGATAAGCCGCCTACCGAAGTCGTCCTGTAAGCTGGTGGCGCCCACAGTCGAGGCCTTGTCCTGAGAACCCTCCAGGTGTGCGCTTCCATTCCTGGCCAGCAGGGACACACTCGCGCTCAGCACTGTCACCTGGGAAGGGGTTCTGGATGGCTGAGTTTTCACCAGAGAGGAAGAAGGCTGGGATGCCTGGCTGAGAGCCTCCTGAAGACTGTTGGAGGAGAGAGAGGGAGGAAATAAGTGGTGGGATTTGTTCTAGTTAACAGCAGCGACACAGAGGGAGGCTGGAGGAGAGAGCGCTGCGTTAGTGACCGAAGAATATGAGAATAGAAAAAACGAATGATGTTTAAATGCTTTTTGGGTTGTTTTTTTTTGGGGGGGTGGGGGGGTTTACACAGGTTTTTGGTTATCACTTGTGCTGTGCATTGGAGCATTCCTAACATGCTTGCAACTAAACTAATAAAGTGTAAAAGCCAATTTTTAACTTACAGTAGTTAATAGTCGGCCATTAAATACAACGCCGTCTGAGCTGAAATGAATCTCAGAAATCTCCTAAAAGAATAAATTAAAAAATTCCTTAGATTCAAAAGTTTGAAATGCTCAAGAATAAAATACTAATTTAAAAAGTTTCTATAAAGAGTCTTTAAAAAAAAAAAAAAAAAAGAAAAAAAGAAACAGAAATGTTTCAAATTTTCAACTTTTGGAACTCATGAGTTTTGGAACTCATCAATTTCCCATTTTTTTCTCTAGAGAATTTCTGAAATTAAACTCAAAATCATATTTTTTTCACAGACATTTACTCCTTTTTTTCTATCTACAATGGCCCTAATAAGCCGTCATAATTATCTGGACTGTGGATAATTATGTCAATCACAATCTCATGTTGCTGCTCATCCCTATGCTGCAGCTAGCACAGCCTGTTGTGAATGCTCAGTCTAGTTAGCATAGCTACCAATGACAGCAGATTAATATTTTTCCTGTAACGATAAGTTGTTTCTCCACCATTAGCACATTTAGCAGTGAGTGAATGAGGTTGATTGACAGCGCTAGGACCCTCCTACTGGTTCTGATTGGTTGTTTTGGTCGGAACATTGCATTACTTTAGCCAGTAATAGTCGTTCAAGGAGGAAGTGAAGGAGATTGATTGATTTCACAGATTATCTGTCTCACAACAAACTGTCACAACATGGTGACAGCTTTTAACAAAAATGGAGAAAACATATTTTTTATTAAAGTTATGTACAGCAGCTTGAATAAAATGCAACAACGTAGCATTTTTTGAGAAGTCTGGATTGCATTTTGCATGTTGCCTATAACTGTTGCTCATGTGGAGAGACATTTCAGTAATCTAAAACTAATAGAAATAAATTGTATGCGGACTGTTGCATGTAAAATTCATGAGCAGTAAATATTGTGCTTGTTATCAGTATTGAAACAAAGAAACAAGGCAGTTACAAGCCTATAAAATGGTGACATTTTTGGTGAGTCAGATGGACTCAAGAAACTGTAACAGCAGCTGCGTGGGGGAGGGAGGGACCAAATTAATTTTTTGTCATGGGGCCCAAGATTCCTGGCAGCGCCCCTGGCATGAAAACATCACGATTCTAATCTAGACATTTTAATGCAAACATTCCTGACTTTTCCGGTCTCAACTTTCCAAATTCTCAGTCCTTAATGTTCATTAAAAAAAAAAAAAAACAACAACAACCCACTAAAATAATAATGTTTATTATGAATGCATGCAGCAGGTAGAGTTTAAATACGGAGTCTTCAAAACCCAAACACTGCAGAGAGATAAAAAAGAATGATAGAAAGCAAGTGTGTGTGGAGAAAATCCACAATTAAAACTTGTGAAATGAATGATTCACTTATTTGTTGTTTGTATATGACCAAATAAACCTGAAAAACGGTTCAAATCCACCATTAAAAACCTCAAAACGAGCATAAAATGCATGTTTATGGTGAACTTATGCAACCTTTCACCAGTCCTGCACAAAGCTACGATTACTGCTTATACATATAGATCATATAATCAAAGGAGAAAATGCCTGAGAAGGTGAAAGTGTAAAGGCAGTAAAGGACAAAGGAAGAAAGGATCTAGTTTTAACTTTATGACCCCTGGCAGGCTGCTCACTTGTTTTTCTTGCTCAACATTTTTGAAGACTCGGCATTTTGAGGCGTGACCTTGAGAGTTCACAACGGGACAAAACAGATCCTCGGCTAAAGGTGAGTCCCTGTCAGCTGTTCACCTCCTGCGAAACTGACCAGGTCGGCATCAGTTTATTAAGAGCAGATATTGGTGAATATTAAGAGTCTAACTGTGTAATAACCGTGACCAAAAACACTGTATTTAAAAAAAAGAAGCAAAAAAAAAACAAAAAAACATACAGAATTTGAAAACAAAGAAAAAACAGAACATCTGCATTAGTACAACTATCGCATTGTTGTCTACAACACTGTAGTACGATATTTTATGATACCATATTAATAATGATAAAAGTGCTGATAAGAACTATTTATTACTTGTCTTTTTTTAAGCATCTGTTTGGCTACGACTGCATGGTACAGCAATTGTAGCTCCACATACACAAATACCAATCTTGAAAAACATTTCCATCTACAACAAGCTTCTTTAGGACACCAGTCACATAAAGAAGTGTGATTTGTTTCACAAAACTGCACACAGCCACTGAATCTAATCATATGTTTTAAAGGTGTTGATATGTATCGATGCTGTAATAAAATAAACTAAAATATTAGTCAAACTAATGCGGAGTGTTTTGTTTTTTTTAAAAACATCGTTAGTTGGAATTTATTGTGACAACGACAAACGTATCGGTTATTGCGATACAATAACCGATACGATATGTCCAACCTCAACTTTGGTCAAAACTTGGTAAAATTGTTTTATGTTGATGAAATGTGTGTATTTAAATGTGATCTATTCAGTTCAGTTTACCTATACAGCGCCAATTTCAAACAAATGTTGTCTGCAGGCAATAAAAAGGGAAGCGTGATGAAGAACATGCAGTCACATCAACAAGAGAAAAAAAAAAAAAACCTAACAATTCACAGCCAAGTCAATAAACCAAAACTTTGGTCCTTGTTCCTCTTACAGGATTAAATTCTTCAATGGTTAAAATGTAAACTTTAAAACACCAGATGGAAATATAAAAAAGTGGAAAAAAGCAAGAGTTGGCAAAATAAGGCAAGCAGGGCAAAGAAAGTTGTAGAGAGATGATGTTTGGTTTGAAGTTCTTTACAACAGAAGAGGCAGAACGATGTCGATGTGAGGACAGGAAGGTGACATGTTCAGACCAAGAAACACAACCATTCAGATCGCCCCCAACACACACACCGACCCCGCGCACACCGTACCTGAGAGGAGATCCAATGAGCGAGGTGGGAGGGGTGGGGTTACTTCCCGCGTTGTGCCGCCGCCTCACCGCCTGCCGACGAAACGTGCTGCGCTCTCGACGGAATATGACGGTCTCCTCACTTCCTGGCGCTGTCGTGGCGAGAGACGTCATCGGTCCGTTAGTGTGGATTTGTTTCCTTTCTCGGAAATTATGCTTCCATGTGTGACTTCGAAGATTTTTACCAGCACTGATATATAAACAACAGCTGGAAAACTACCTAGGAAATGTTTTCTAAATGACAACAACCCCTTGAAAAGTAAAACCTACTGACCTAATGCTGTATCGAGGGGCAAAAGAGAATAATCAGTTCCCTCTGCAGGACCAATTACATAAACACAGAGTAATACAGTATATATTTGTGTATTAGAGACTATTTGTAGATTGACTATGACCATTGTAGATAATAAACAATAACATTTCATAAGCAGTTTCAAAATTTGACACTACATTCATATAAAAACTTATTTATTTTACAGAAATGCTCTTTTATGACCAACAAATTCAAAAAGAGGATGAGCCACTTAGGGCCATTGCTAAAAAGGCAGGCTGTTCAGAGAGGCCTCTATCAAAGCATATTAGCAGGAAGTTGAGTGGAAGGAAAAAGTGCACTCGAAAAAGTTGTTATTTTGGTTGATTCAAAGACAGGCTGTGGAGCATTGTCAAGACAGAAACGAGAGACACCAGAACCCATATAAAATAAAATATAAATGAAATATACTTTTAAGTAGACTTTTAAAAAATTCATTTGAGAAACTGAATTTTCTGTCATTAGCACTAGACCATTATCAAAATTAACGGAAATAATGCAATGAAACATCTGCCTGAGTTTTACTTTTTTCGTTAAATTACAGAAACAAAAACTGTTTTCACAGTATTCTAATACTGAGATGGACTGGTAAGTCATAGCGACTAGACACTCATTAAGGAAATATCACCAAAGCAAAATTAGAATAAAAGCAGTTAAGATGATTGTCAAAACTGAAACGCTTTTAATTTAACAGCTGTAATGACATTAGCAGAGATCTGTATCTCTGACACATAAATATCTAAAATGATTTAGACTGTGGATGTTAGTGTTACAGCCTGGATGTTGCATCAGTTTCAATGCAGGGTTATTTTATTACCTCATTTCGATCTTACCTTCTTGGCTCCAACCTGGCCAACACAACACTGCTGTCCCTGAAGACTTGCATGCAGAAATATTCTGACCTCTGCTTTTATTCCCCACCTCTGTAACTCCTTAGAAGAGAACCATGATGTATGACTAACACTGAGACTGTGGTGGATGCTGCCATTGAAAGAAAGCCAACTAAAATTCTCCCTGGATACATTACACCCCAGATACATTTTTTTACAGTCATAAATCCATTAGCAGTAAAAACATAGCTTTGCCAGGCTAGCAAAGCTGGGCTAGACCTAGCTTGTCTCTGTGATTAACCGATTTATTCTTTGGATATCCCAGAACCGACATTTGAAATTTCCAATACATTTTCATAACTGTTATGGTAAGACTGATAAATTCAGCCTACTCTATGGTTTTATGTTCCAAAGATAAAAACATCCCTTAGCTTATATTAGCGCACATGATGTTAGCTTGTCTCAGGGATTTACCCATTTAGTTTTCTGATACCCAAGAGAACAGACAGATTTCTGACACTTAAATAACGGTTAAAATAAGACTTAACAATTTAGATAAATAAAAACATACTTTATAGCTTTAGAGTGAAACAATAAAATACCCCTCTCGGCTTATTAGCTAGCTAGTGCTAGCTTTGCTCAGTGCTTTTCTTTGTCCTGAAAAACATTTCTAAAGAAATTCACTCCTAAAGACAATTTAATAGCAGGAGAAATACAGAAGAGCATTGAACTGAAAAATGACTCAGTTTTTTCTCATCAGTTTTTAATTAATAGTAAATTTAGGTAGCAGCAGCTCCTGGATATATGAGTTCAGGTCAGTTTGGAAGAATGCTTCACCAAAACCTCGAGAGCACTAAATAAGATAATGAAGCTCCTAAAACTTTAACAATATGTTCATTTATGAATAAAATTCAGCATACTCAGTCACAGTGTCCTTGAGCAAACTGAAAAAATAGCCATGATCTAAATTAAATTCAAAAATAACTTCAAGCAGAACAAGAGCAAACAAAAGTCTCTTTACTGCATATTATTAACTGTGACATTAATATGAATTAAAACAGCAGGAATCAAATTAAACTTTTCTTTAAAAAAAAAAACACACTGAGAAAATCATCTGATGACCAGAAATGACCAATTTTTGGTTTGACCTTCCTCGGTGTAACTGGGTTCTCCAAACATATCATTCTTAGGTGTGCAGGTTAATACTTATGAGATGAAGTCTCTATTATCAGCATCAGTTGGGGTTTTAAAACAAAGTCTGAAGAGGTACAAAAAAGTGAAAGAAGTAAAAAAAAAAAAAACAACTATCGTCTGTGGAAACATAACGGGTATGAATTCAGACTGGTGCAACAGAAAGCTAGCCTTTGGCAGGTGCTGTTCATTTTGAACATTTGAGATGCTGTCAACAATAGGATGCGCGGGGAACAGCAAGTGCTCTCTCATACACACCGTGTGGCATCACCACTGCTGCCAATACAATGCTGCTCATGGCTGCAAGATCACTTGACAGCTCAGAAAGCTAAGGAGAGTCAGAATCATTTTTTTTTTAAATCACAGCCTAATGAAGCAATAGAACAAGAGCGAAAAGACATTTGAGGACCTGAATAAAACTGTGATATTAATTCACCAGCTTGAAGACCCAGGGAGGGAGCAGCGCTAGTGCTCAACACAACCATGCTAATAAGACAGCATCTGTTTGCTCAACCTCAACACAAAGCACACACTGTGCTGTCATACTAATAGTGATCTGCACAGGGAACACTTTGCTTGAGTCAGAATTGCTACTCCATGGAAACTCACCATGGTTACGCTGAATGTGGAAGACCGACAACATCCCGTTTGCAATCACCAGCGCCAGCCGCTGTGAAACCCTCCCAGTGTCTGGAGGGCCTCATTTGCGCCGAGATCAAGTTCATGAACTCTAGATTTATGCTCGTGTTAATAAACTAAAATAACAAAAGCTGACAAAAGCTTCCAACAGGAAGTACGCTTGTGAAGTAGGGACAAACAACCTTAAACATCTCAGGAAATTAGAAATTAAGGAGTTTCAAAGTGAAAAAGAAAAACAAACTAAGCCAAACAGAGTAGATAAGCAACAGCATTCTAGGGCGAGCTGTTAAAACAAAGTGAGGATGAGAATTAAGATGTGTGGTACCAACCTCGAAGTGAAGCTGCAGTTGCATCCTGAGGCTCAGTGAAAGCCGTCTGGTTGGGCAGGCTGTTTCTGGAGCGGGTCACTGATTCCAGCTGAGAGGCCCGACCGAGCAGAGACGCAGCGTCCAGGACTTCCCCTTCTTTGGCTTCCAAATCCGACTTGGAGGTGGTGAGGGGCCGGGGCCCAGGCGGCGCTCCTAAGCGGTTGGGGTCATTAAGGCAAGCGGCGGTGCCACTGTCCAAACTCAACACTCTGGCATGCGTCTTGGCGCTACCAGTGCTGGGCGTACGGCGGGAAGCCCGGCGCTTCCCTCTGGGTCCCACCTCCGCCTCAGACCCTCCTGGATCTTTGACCGTGGAGGAGGAGGGGGAAGTGGCAGCAGCATGCTTGGCTTTCAGGGCCTTGAAGTGACCCTCTGGCGAGTGGCAGGAGCGGGAAGTGGTGCTGGACGAGCTGTCCGAGCTCAGATGGTTGGTGGAATGCAGACTGGAGGCACAGCTGAGTTCACTTTGATCACTAGAGTCTTCCTGTCCTCCTCCCATAAAGACAGCGCTACAGGGTTTAACCATTCCACGTAACGCCATGTAGTCCCGGCGTCGGCTGGCATCGAAACTGCTCGCTCTTTTCTTCCCTCCGTGTCGGCGTCCGCGGTGCCCAGTTGACAGAGACAAAGTCCTCTGAACGCCGGCTTCAGGTTTCGGCTGGCCATTGGCTTTTGCCTTGTCCTGCTCAGTCGCGGCTACGCCCGTCGAGCCATCGGCACTGGTCCTGACGCCAGGTTCTTCCGTGCTCTCCCCAGGCTCTGCTTGCTCCTGGGTGATGGAAGAAGTAGAGGCACCCACAGTCTGCTTAGCAGTCAGCTCATTGGCATGAGGGTTTTTATTGGCCTCCCGAGAGGGAACGTTGCCGAGACCTCGACAGACCACCCCGCCAAGGCTGGAACTCCGGCCGTCTGCGGGTGAGGACACGGCCTCTCTGTCCCGTCCGTGCTCATCCCCTGAAAGTGAGAGAAGGCTTTCCACGTGCGTAGAACTGGTTTGTTCACTGTGAAAGCTGCTGACGGTGCTGTTGGTGTCGCGGTCTGTCCCGCTGCAATAGCTCTCGGTGGAGCCGCTGCTGCGGGTACTCAAGCTCCTCAAGCTGTCCGCGCTTTGCTCTCCTGCGTGAGACTTCCCGCCCCCGACTGAGCCCTTCCTACCAGCACCCACCTCAACCTGGTAGAGCCCTGAGCTGCCTTCCCCCGCCTCTCTAGAGGCAGAGCGGGCCACCTTGTGCGAGTCTTTGTGCTTGCAGCACGCTTCCCCCGAGGTGGAGGGCACCGCTTGATCCTGCTGGTATAGCTGCTCTCTGTCGCACAGCGCGGGCCTGTGCGGTCTTGCCGCCTCCAGCTCGCACACTGTGTCGAGGCCCACTCTCCGGGGCGGAGGATACAGAGCAAAGTCTGGCAGACAGGGGTCGGGAAAGGCAGAGCCCGACGAGCTGGAGGTCCGAGGCAGACCCCGAGAACGGAGCTCCTTCCTGTAGGCCTGAGACTGCATGGACGCGTGGGAGGCCACCTCTGTGTCACAAGACGAGTGCGACAGGCTGACGTGATAAGCAGCAGAGGCGCACATGTCGCCGGCCTCCCGAGAGAGCTCTGAGGGACACAAGGAGGTGGAAGGCTGCAACGAGGCAAAGGAGTCACTGGGAACGAGGCAGTACATCTTGGTTTCCGACAGCAGGTCTATAACGGGCGAACACAGAAGAAGCGAAAACGTTAGACGACGTTTCGAAGCGTGGGTTGAGAATGGCTTTTTTTCAAAGTGTCGTTACCGTGATCGTGACTGCAGCTGCCGATGAGAGTCAAGCTGATGTCGTCCGAAGCCTTTCCCACGTCTCCTGTGATAACAGGATTAGAAGTAATGAGGAACTGACAGATTTAATTAATGTAACAATCGTTATATTAACCGACTGGTGAACAGAACTATGCCCTTTTATTAATGGTACTTGGAGCAACACTCTTCTGTCTGTGGTTCTTACGGGCTATGAAAGAGTGTGAGCTTTTCATCAGATAACAGGAAGTCTGAATGGGCTACGGAAAGTTTCTGTGTTTTATCTCTTTCTTTTTTTTTAATGTCCAGCCTCTGTCTGTTGAGGAACATGTCAAATTTGGAAATGTTTACATTCTTTCCAAAATCTTAGAGTAAGAATACAAACACAGAAAGTGCTGTTTTTGTTAGCTAACCGGACAAGTTGCTCATTTAAGATTCAAAGAATAGTAAAACCCTGCTCACATCAGTTGCTCTCTCTACCTTTCTCTCACACAGTGTGGCCTCACCTCTGCATCTTATATAAATAATTAGCAGCTGTTCACAGTAGGACGTTAATAAATAAATATTGTTTATCTTATGTTATTGTTCCCAAACATGAAAGCAATGCTCCACAGTTTAAGGCTTTGAAGAAGATTGGAAATCAAAACGTTCTGATGCAACAGACCTCTAACGAGAATACTAATGAAGAAAACAGCTAGCCTAGCCTCTTATCATGAATGCCCAACAAAACACTCTAGATTTGCTTTTGCAACAGTCAAAACAAGAACCTCTCAATATATTCCAGGAATACCAGCGTGGCTGTTAGAGGAAAATTCCCTCCAGAGAACCAAATGTTCAGATGATTTCAATGCTTTTTTTGACGCTATGGCCACTTCGAAGGTGACGAAATGAAAGAATAGGAAAGTAAAGGATGATACACTGATGGCAGAAATCTGAAACCCTAATTCACAAACCGCAGGCCAATTAGGATGACTCACTGAAAAACTCAGTGAAACAACCTCTTCAACCTGACAGCGTAATGGGACCAAAGCAAAGCTAGAAGTTGATTTACTCTTTACGTCGGATTCCAATAAAGCCTTACCGGAGAATGCCTCCCATGCTAAGTATTACAGTGAATCTTTTCAGAAACTGTAGCGGTCTGCCTAAGGCCGGCTCGTCCTGGTTTGACTGCCGAGGTCAAAGCAATGCTGAGTCAGGGTACATCTCCTGGACAGCAGGGAGATCACGGTCAAGGATGTGGGCAACCCATAATGACACGATTGTAAAACCAGGCATTTAGCAGCTCTGCACTCTTGTAGCAAGTTCTTTTTTTTTTTTTTTTCACATATATGGAGTTACACAGGTACGGAAAAAGTGATCAAGAGAAAAAAAAGTCAAAAACAAAGAAAAAAATGAGTACCTGTGGGAGGACGGATATAATACTTAGACAATGGGATCGGGAACAAACTACTGTATGAAAATACCAAAACAAAACAAAACCAAAAAAATAATATTTCATTCATTTGACCCTACTTATCCAGACGTGGAGAATACTCAAATTCAGTTCCAGGCTGCATAACAACCCTGCAGGAGGTTTTAAAGCAGATCCTCCTGGCTTGTAGTAAACTGAAGACAGATGGTCCGCAACAAGATGATGATCTGAAACCTACTTCCAAAATCCACACAAACATGATTCACGAGACCTAAAGTAAAATCAATCTTCGATGAAAACTGGACCTATTTCAAGACACTTTTATAACACCCTCAATAAGGCCAATAAATGTAGCTCAAAGCACAGCGTACTATTGTGTAACAAGGCGGCGTGTTGTTCCGTTTACCTTTGACACCCATCGCTCTCCCATGCGCTGATGCAATCTGAGAAACAAAGGGGGAAGCAAAAAGAAAACAAAATTGTTACTGAAAACTGGGCGGATCGGCAAAAGACAATTGATTTGGTAAGTGGCAGCCATATTGGATCTTGAGGTCAGAGTTGTAAACTTACAAATAAACCTTAGACCTGTTGACCAGCAATTACGAAATAGAGCAGATTTTTTTTTCTTTCAGATTCCTATATTATGTGAGTTTAAACGGACAGGCAACGTCTCCCCATCTCTGACTGACCTAAATGACTGATTAATCCTTCCCACCTTTTATCAGCTTCAGATTATTTTGCATCTGAAAGAGGGAAGTCAGAGCTCGTTTGCTTTTATGCTTTGGCAATAACAGAGAGCAATTATCATTTGCTTAGGAAGGGAAAAGCAAATAACGCTCTACCAGTGCTAATGCATAATGTTTCATGTCCCTATGAGGAAATGTGTTTTAATGGTGTGCTTTTGTTTTTTTGCTACTATGAAGTTGGAAACCATGGTTTTCTTTATGATTTTTGAATGCAACCTATTTATAAAACTTTTTAATATTAATCAAAGGCGTAATAGATATTTGTAAAAATAATTTTTGCCTATAAGAAGCCTTTAGGGAAATAATATCTCATCTACCACTTGCCAAATGGTTGCTTAGTTGTGCCGATTAAAAGCTTGACTCTCCAACCAAAGTGGAGCAAAATGAAAGTGTTTTAAATTAGAACTGCTGTGAAAAGAATCGCTTGTTTCTCCGGTAAGGGATGGAGAAACAGATCCTCAGAGCGATATTTACATCCCTGTGGTGGTGCACCAAAACACAAAAGAGGCAAACTAATTACATTTTGCATGACATACACTTTAGTTGTAATCCAAAGTTACAAATTATGATCAGATGAAGGCTGGCATATGATGCTTATTGCTAATATTTTGATTCTGATACGTCCAAGAAATTCATGGAGGTGCTCCGATAAATCGGCCCCGTTTTCCTTCTTTTCCTTTTTCTATTTGCAAATCTGATTAATCTCTCATTTTCTGTTCAAGAAACCATGTCTGTAACAAATTTCAGAGTGAGATTCCCATTTTTCCAATAATATTTGGCTGAATATACTAAACGATACTAAACCTCAGATATCTGTATCAGTATCGGAAGTAAAGAAAAAAAAAAGTGATATTAAATCGTTACAAGTTACTAATATAACATTTTACCGTGTATCCTTTGGCTTTGTAACCACAATAACGTTACACATAACAAATTCTCTTTTAATCTGTGAATTTTAAATAAAATAAATTTATATGTCTTTAGTTTTAACATGTATTCCTGCAAATTTAAAAAACTGCTAAACAATGCGTAGTAGTATTTTGAAAATCAATCAAGTGCAATGTTTATGCCTCTAGAAATATAAATAAGTGTTTGTGCTCAAAAGACGAATACTAATAAGAGATTAAAAGCTGTCGGTGTTCAACTTCTGACCGGTTCTCTCCTCAATCTGAGCTCAAGGAAGTAAAATTGGGAAACAGTTGTGGCTCGTGACTCACAAGATGCCTTCTCTTCACTCCTTACGCTCAATTGAAAGAGACAAAGATTCAAGTCTCAAACCAAGAGTCCAAGTCAAATCCCAAGTCTTTTAACTCTGTGTCTCAAAGTCAAACGGATCTTTTTGATAGTCACATATGCAAGGCATCAGCTGGTTTGTTTACCTGATTAGATTCCATCCCAATGTAGGAATTTCTCGAACTGCAGTCCACCGGTGGAGTCTCTTGTCGGATAAAATCTGCCATCTCTATGCCCCCTCCAGGGTCCCTTTGCGAGACACAAACCCACGCAGATGAATTGAAGACACTTTTCTGGAGGCCCCGAAATTATTCTCAACATTTTATTTTTGCGTCCTTCACATTAATCAGAGCTCCACACTGGAAGTTTTCTTTGGATTCTGAAACTTGATGATAAAAAAAAAGGGAGGAGGGGGAGGGAAACGCATTCACGCAGATTTTCTCCAGGTTTATATTTAGCCCAGACATGCTTACTTAACCAGCTGGTATGTTGAAACAGAAAATCCCTCAAAGGATGTAAATCATTTCCATATGCCAAAAATAAATAAGTAAATAAATAAAGATTCCATAAGAGGTCAAACCAGAAAAAATAAATAAAATCAAACTCAAACAAAGTGACAAAAATAGTGCAAACCAGGCAGGAGCTCTTGTTGGTAGCATCAGTGTAAACTGAAACAACCTGGAATGTTGCGGGCAAAGCTGTGACTGCGACTGTCCCTGCGGCCGAGGACCGTCATGCATCCCGTTGCTTTTCCCATGCGTCCTACAAGCACTTCCCTTGGGAATGTCACCATGAGTCATTTCTGCAACTCCTGGGCACCAAAAACCTTACCGGCTGCCTTTTATTTCCACCAGAGTGAGAAATGAGCCCCTCAATAATAATAATAATAATAATAATAATAATAATAATAATAATAATAATAATAAAGAAAGAAAAAACTAACTATAAACCAAGTGTTCAGAATGATAGGTTAACGCCGATCCTCTCTATGAACACGTCATTATAGACTTCATTTGCACTTTCACAAGTTTCGGAAAAGAACGAAATCCATACATTGTCCTGGAAAAGTATTTATACACTCAGAACTATTTGCAATTATGCCATTTACTAATACAATTGAAATAAACTTTGTATGGATTTATAAATTTTTTTTTTAAAAACCAAAACATTTTGGTGCCATCACAGCTTCACATTTTGCAGCGTAAAAAAACTAACTTTAATGTACTTCATGCAACAGACAAAGACAAAACAGACCCTAATAAGACAGACTAAAAGTATTTAATTACGCATAAACTGCGGCATAATCCGCAAGGGAATGTAAGAGAATGTAAGACTGGTTCACGCGTCACGATTTAAGGATTGTCGGCCGATTTTCCAAACCTCTGTGACAAACCAGCCAATAAAAGTCCAACAGGTTTGATCAGTTCGTGTGTCCAGCCACACAGCAGGAGCAACACACCACACACACGAACCGATTCCACTCACGAACATCCCGATTCCAGAAGACAATGCAGTAAAACACCCAACATACCATACGTGAATTTAGAATAATCAAACAGTAGTGATAGTTTGTGGAGTGCTCCCACACTCCCTGGCTGCAGTAAAATAGCCAAGTCTTGACCGGTCCGCGGTGATAAAAAAGTTGGGGACCACCGCCCTAGAGGGCTCCGTAGAAATGTGTGGAGTGTAAATGTACCTAAATGTGCGAATAATTTGTAGAGCAAGTCCTTTAATGTACGCCTCTACCAGATTTGCTCATCTACCGACTAAAAGTCTTCCCTATTCTTTAAGAAAAAAAAAATTTTTAGATAGGGCTTCAATTTTCATGTCTTGTCACCAATTTTCATTTCTACTTTAGGCTTTGAGTAGGCCATTTTAACACATAAACATGCTGTGATCTGAACAGTGGCTCCTACGTTTTAGTCATCGCCTAGATGCCTCAGGTCTAGGCCGTTGTTTTATTTCCATACTCTTCTGTACTTAGCTGCATCCCCACAGCATGATGCTGCTGCCACCACATGGTGTTAGTATCCCATCGACACGCCTGTTCCTTGCTAATCCGGCTGGTTGCTCTGTATTGTATTTAGGGGCATCAGTACAAAATGGGGCTACTAGAAATATAGTATGTAATGCAATTCAGACGGTTATTGAGTTGATCAATAGGATAAAAGTTGTTATGAAGTTACTATCTCTTTAATAATTCCTCAGACACACACTTGTAGAAGTTGTTAAAGTTTCATAAGTTTTGTATAGAATAAATTCATTTGGAATTTCCACACAATATTATGTTTTGGTGGATGATGCAATTTTTTAAATATCAAATGATTCATGTTTTGATCAGTTACAGTTACTTGAATAACACTATACTACCTACTTTTTTATTCTTACTTCCTACCTTATTTTCTTTTACTTAAATAAAACCATACTGCTAATCTTAAATGAGTACAATTTTTGGCTACTCCACCCACCTCTGTAACACGTGAATGCGTCCTAATCTGACAGCGCCGGTTTCATATTTTTCTTCCTATTTTTCCATTTTTCCGTGTTCTTATTGATCTTTCCGTTTGTATGGAACTCCCTAGCACTAACATAAAAAATCCTGACATATAAAACTGCGGCTAACGCCTGACTCAGCGCTTCTGCTCCAGTCGTCTCACTGTCTAGTAGTAGACTAATGACCTCAGCCGTCCCACCGCTCCACGTGACCCTCTGCTATCATCGCTAAGGAAGCATGACCGCCTCGTGCGCCACGCTCTTACGCAGAGCGGTTACTCATCCGGTTTCTCGTATCGGGACCGGTCAGCTCACCCCGGGCCGTTGCTGTCCTCCCGACGGGTGATGCTGCCGTCGTTAGCGCCCTGCGTTCCCCCTCTGCGGTTCTGGTTCTCCTTGGCCTGGTGCTCCACGACCTCGCCCTCGTCCAGGGCATGGTGGAGGCGGTAGTTTACCATCTTTAGCAGCAGGAATATGGCGGCAATCACGCCGCAGTAGATTCCGACTATAACCATCGTTGGCGGCAGGGCCTAAAGGCGGGAGAAGGGAGAGGAAGTTCAGCCGTGTAAGGTGCATTGCTGGCAGAGATCACGGTAATGTAATTCAAAGTGGTTTACATGAAGAACATCCTTCGAGAAATAATCCCACAAAAAAAGAAAAAAGAAATTCTAAAATGTAAGTGAATAAAAAGTTAAGATACGACAATAATAAGGGTGGACGATATGGACTGAAAGTTTTATCACAATATATTGCGGTACTATTGTGATAACGATACAAGTGACGATAAGAATTAATTATTACTTCTTTTTTAGGTAACTGTGGCTGTGACTGTGTCGCAGCAATTAAAGTCCCACAAACACAAATTCAGTTCAAATTTAAAAGAACTTTATTGATCCCAAAGGAGAATCAAATGTTATTCTAACTCATGTTAATTCATATTCTCTAAAGAGTTATTGTAGATGGTGATGACTGGAAAAGATCTTGGCAGGAAAAATATCTTGTGGTCTGTATTACAGCGAATCTGAAGAAGCCTCTGACTGAAGATACTGTTTTCCCAAGTCAGTCTTGTGAAAAGACATCTTAGTACAACAATACTGCTCTAGAAAAACTTTCACATTTGTAATAAGCTTCTTTAGGACACCAGTCACATAAAGAAGTGTGATTTGTAGCATTAAACTACACATGCTAACTGTATTTAATCATATTTTGAAATGTATTGATATTTATCAATGCTCTAATTCAGGGGTCTCAAACTCAATTTCCCCGGGGGCCGATGGAGGTAGAGTCTGGGTGAGGCTGGGCCGCATCGGGTTTTCCACAAGAAAAGCTCTTACAAAAACATTCCAATGTTATCAAATGTCTTTATTTTTATTTTTTAAACACAAAATAAGATGAAAAAATAAATTAATTAACAATTCATAAGAAAAAAAATTAATCAGTAATAAATAAATAAAATATAATAATAACACAGCAGCTATAGAAGACTAGATAAATGTAATTATTATAATTCAGATTCAAATGGCTGTATTAACAGTTCTTTAACCTTTAACTTTCTGAACATGAATGGAACATTGAACATAAACTGTTATGAACATAACAGTTTATAAACTGTTTCTTCTGCCTACTTATAAACAGCCTTCCTCTCTGACAGCCGAGCCACATTTGGCTTAAGGGAGGAGGCATTTGAGACCCTAAGTAGAGCTTGAAGATGCTCGTCAGTAAGTCTGGACCTGTACTTGGACTTATTGAAGTTCAAGATAGAGAAGAGCTTTTCGCACAAGTATGTGCTCCCAAAAGACACATGGTCCGCTTGAACATTGGGAAAGCTCAGGGAAGCTGGGTGGCAATTCTCTCAAAATTGCCCAAGCTTGTCTGCTTTTTCCACTCACCTCCCTGAACTTGGCTTTGAGTTCAGAGAGGCACTGCGGGTCAATGAGCTCCATTTGAAGCACTGTGATTGGTAAGTTAGTTCAGCTCCGCACACAACACTGAAAAGTGCCAATCATATCAAACTCGCAGGCAGTGTTGGTATAGTTACTTAAGTAACTTTAATCGGACTACTGATTACTCCTTGAAAAAGTAACTTAGTTAGATTACTGACTACTTGATTTGGAAAGTAACTAAGTTACACTAAAAGTAACTTTTTAGTTACTTTCAGCAGGTGCTAACAACAACACTCCGCCTCCTGTGAAAATCACATTGAGCTTTGCCAATACTTTTTTGTAAGCTATTTTATAATGGTAACATCAACAATGTGTCTCCACTGATAAGGTTGAACTGAAGAGGAGATTGTAGAAAAATAAAAAACCTGAGTAATTTGTGTGGTCCACTGTTGTCTGGAAAACTCTAAGTAGGATTTTAAAGCCCTCCCCCACCACTTCCCCCCGGCCTCCAGGTTCTGTGTTACGGCCCTGCGTATGGTGTCACTGCGCACAGAGCTCCTCCTGCAGCTCACAGCTCAGATGGCTGCACAGATTTGTGACACTTATCTTAGAATTAAGTTGCCATTATAATTATTGGCAACTACGGACACGTTCATTCGTGGCTGTTTTCACGTTTATTGCGCTGTTCATATTGGTCTCGATGTTTGTAGTTTTCTGGAGCGCAACGCGAAGCTCGATGTCATTCAGAGGTAATACATTAACTTGACATTAACAAAGACACAGCGGGACGGATCATCTGAGAAATGATGAACAGGGAGAGACTGAGTAAAACTACCTTAATGACGGACAAATTATGGGATTTATTATGAGTCTCTGCTTATTTCCAAACCCAAATGAGCAACTTCACGTTCAAAAACGAGCCCAAAAAGGCGCAACCCGCCACTCATTAAATCGGCAAGCAACTTTAAAAAATGAAGCCCAAAGCCGCTTATAATAATCGGACTTGTCAGCAGAATCTCAAAATAGTTCCAGTTTTTCCACCAACAAAATGCGCATCTCCCTCCATTGTTTACATTTCTGTTGCATAGAGACGTCGGTCACTCGACAAGACGAGTAGAGGAAATACGATTAAATTACAAAAGAAGATAGTAACGCAAAAATGATTTTGATAAGTAACTGTAGTCTGACTACTGGATTTGAAATAGTAACGCGTTATATTACTCGTTACTGAAAAAAGTGGTCCGACGTCAGTAACACATTACAAATTAACGCGTTACTGACATCACTGCTCGCGGGCCACACTAACATTAAACTTTCATATTAAGGTGGGGGCCACAAACTATCGTCCCGAGGGCCGCAGTTGGCCCGCGGGCCGCGAGTCTGAGACCCCTGCTCTAATTGAACAAAGAGTGGAATAAATGGTAAAATCTACCATCTAGATAATATGGACTGTTTTTATAAAACTTCGGTATTTGGAATTTATCGTGACAATAAAACAAAATTCTTATCATTTTAAGAAATTTATCACAATAAATGATAAACAATTTGATAAATGCCAAACACCTGATAATAATGATGAGGCATAAAAATAAGCATCTTGGATATTAATATCTCCCCAGTTTTAATTATTGGACCAATATCTACTGTATTTTCCGGGCTATAGAGCTCACCATACTATAAGCCGCACCTACAAATAAAAAAACAACAACTGGAAACTTAATATATAAGCTGCACCAAGCTGTAAGCCGCTGGTATCTCCGCTATCTCCGCCGCTCTCGGTTTTTCATAAGGACGCAGCAGAGCGTCCTTAATCCGTCTCCAACTCCGAACCATGGTTTCGTTCACACTGAGTTTACGAGCAGCGGCTCTATTTCCCTCCTGTCCTGCCAGATCGCAGCTACATCATATGAGTTTGAAGAAATTTCTCCGTCGTACCTAGTGCTAGCATGTGCTTTTTCTAAATGAAAATTAGCACTTCTTTATTTTCCAATTTTGACTTCCGACGAGCCACTTCCTGATAAAGAGGTGGTTGAAGAAAAATCCACAGAAAAGCCACACTGGGTTATAAACCGCATGGTTCAGAGCGTGGGAAAAAAGTAGCGGCTTATAGTCCGGAAAATACGGTATATGTTAAAAAAAGACTAACATTGGCCAATGCCGATATGTTGTGTATGCCTAAAATTATTACACCAGCTGAATAGACTTTTCACTAGTCGAGGTTTAAATTAGCTATGAAACAAAAGCAGAAACCAATTAACACTTTTAAATTTTTTGTTTATTTATTTCAGCTCCAGACTCCAGATAGCTCACATACTTTAGCACAAGTAGTGCTGTGTATATGGAGCTAAATTGGGGCCATAAAGTCTGTTCAAGATTAAAAAAATAATAATAATTTGAAACGGAAGAAAATGAAACTGAAAATAAGGATTTGAAACTGTATTGTAACTGAAAAATTCTAAACATATTTTGAGATTCAAGGTTGTTTTTTGTTGTTGTTTTTTTCTTCAGTTACAAACGTTTTGCCCTCTTGCAGCATTGGGTGCGTGACCTCAGGTGTGGAAATCATGACTGACAGCTCACCGTAACAGCTGGACTACATATCAACAACTGTTTCATTCAGGCGCCATGGGAACTGGCAATGTCTTTAAAACATCATTGTATGAGACTGAATTTTTAAAAAAGGCCCCGCCCCTTTTTTTTTTGTTTTGCAGCGCGGAAAGTGACCCACATTCCCTAAAAGTTGCCCGACCGCCAGCTGCCGTCTCTGGCTCTTCGAGACCCTCTTCCTGCATTCATTTTCAAGTCAACACAAACAACAGCAGGACTATATAAAACACAGCGCTGACCAACACATTTCCACTCCAGGAATAGAACTGAAACTGCAAACCAGCCTTAGTGGTCAGTAAATCACTCTCTGACCTCTCTGACCTTTGGGTGGAGCTAAAGATTAGTATTTAAAAAAAAATAAAAATAAATAATCAATTATCCACATAACCTTTTAGTTTTTGTTACACATCTGCATTAGAAAATCCAATTATTTATTTGTATGTGAGTTTGAGATCTTAAAGCAACACTTCCATCACATTAAATCCAGTTTGGATCTCCTGAGTGATAAAATAATAACAACTTCACATTCAGTGCATTTACTGCCCTCGGTAAAAACAAACCAATCAAAAAAAAAAAAAACAAGATATATCCTCCAGATATTGTGTATGTTGAACCAAGTGATTTGGATCAAAATTCACGATGACCTATTTAGATTTTACTCGCTGAGTTTAGCAGATTTTATGTTCAAAATCTTCTGGTATTTCAAAGACCTTATGATGTCATGCACTCTGACAAGGTTGCCAGGAAATTTGGAAGAAAAACAAGCCCACAGCATCACAGATCCTCCACCAGACTTAACAGTCTGTGTTTTAGATCAAGTCTACCTGGAGTGCTATTTTCTGACAGAGACATCCAGGAAAGATATCCGATTTGGCGTCCGGCCCATCAAAGTCTCATTATAACAGCATGATAGTTCCTCCACTGTACGCTGGAAAGGAGGTGTTTTATTGAATAGAGCCATCCTTATTTTCATGCCAAAACTCCAATCCCAGTCTCCTACAATATAATAACGTGGTTTCAATTAAAGTCTATGTACAGCTAACTCCACATGTTTAAGTTTGTGCTGGTGGGATGCTTCTTTTTTCTTCTTCTTGACATTGGTCCCAAACAATTGGACGGAAGCTTCATAGCTTCTAATGGTTGGGTGATACTTGCATGTGGAACCGATCTTATCTACCTCAGAAAACGCCAGAAAATCAGCGGCTGTCCTCTTTGGCTCGCCGTCAGAGTCTGACAGACGCGTCCACTTGGTCATGTCTGCCCGCGCGAAGATAACAATCATCACCCCACGGTAACTTAGCAACTTTGTCTCTACATTCAGCGACAAAAAAATAAAAAATAAAAAAATAAAAAAATCAAGTGACCCCCATATTTGAAATCGACATTTGAGACTTTTTAAAGACTGGCGGTCTAACAAAATTAAGGGAATCGGTGCCGATTTATCCTGCAACCCTAGTTGTTATGGAAATATGGCGCAAACTTTGGTGATACTCTTGTAAACAAAAAGTTCGAAATTAAAAACTAAAACTAAAAAAGTGCTACAGTTACATTACATTTAACTGATTTAAATTGTGTCACAAGGGACTTTGAATGATAACTAATTCCTAAAACAGAATATTTTTTTTATAACCCCACAGATTAAATGTACTCAACTAAAGGCTAAATATTTCCCAAAAAAATTCCCCCGTGTAATAATGTTACTGCAATAACAACTGCATTAGTTTATAAAGGATTTATTATTGTGGCCATCAGCTGCCCTCCTGCAGTAAACAGCTGGCTGCTTCTGAAACTGATCAGAAACCAAACCACTACAAAGGAAAACAAACAAGGTGCGGGGGATAAATTCAATGATTACAGCCGGCAGTCGATTAATCAACTGTGTTTTTTGTTTTGTTTTGTTGGGGGGGTTTTTAGCGTCTGAATTTCAACAAAAGAGCTTCTCCTGACCTAATCTAGTTTTTGGACAGTACATTTTGCGGGATTGCTAAACGCATTCCCAGGCACTAAAAGATAATAAACTGGTCGGGTTATTTTTACAGGAACAATCTGAGTACAGTTTATGTGTGCCGCGGAGTAAAACTGGTATAAAGGTTACATTGTCTTTGCTCCAGATAATAGACAGAGAGCCGACCGTGGGGATCCTTTAACAGCTAACCTAACGGACACTTTAGCTCGGTAACTTGCGCTCTAAAACGGTACCAGAAAAAACAACAACACCTAAAACTGAGACTGAAATTAAAGTATGGAGTCAGACAAAACCACTCACCATGTACAGCGTGAAGGGGAAACATAGCAGAAACAGCCAGATGTAGAGATGCAAAGCGTTGACGAATGTGTTCTGATCGGGGTCGTAGTACCATCCGCCTGTGACTGAAGCCCAGACCCCCTGCCTCAGGATCTGGAGAGTCTGCGACCCCATGTTGTTCGATCCCCTCCCTCCGAATAATCCGGGCGGAACCGACCTACGGAACAACCGGGCTGACACGCTGGCTACTCGTCGCTCAACATGACAAACGGTGCTCTGTTTTCAGCCAGTGGCCTGAAAAATCCCCTCTGCAGCCATCTTCTCTGATGCTAGCCCGGTCCGGCCAGCTGGGGCACTGTTTCGGTCTTCCACGCCCTGCAGGGAAAGGCTCTTCTTCGTGCGCATCCGTGCGCAGGCGCCGTGAAAGCACATTTGGGAGCGGAGGAAGACGATCCGGTTGGATTCGTCGACCGAATCTGAGACGAGACGTCATCGCGTCCGCCGTATTGTAAGTGGCAAATTAATTTTAAAACTCAATAGAAGTCTACTTGGGAACGGCGTTTTTAGAATATAGGAAGCATTACTAATTAGTGTGTTTTATATTGATTAATCATATATAACGAAAATTAATATATGATAATTTTATACGTAGAAAAATTCAAAAAAGTCCGCTGTTCAAAATAAGCTCGAGCAATCCATATGAAACACTGCGCTTAAAATCCATGTCAACATCTCCTAATTTACCCCTGGAAATATACCAAAAATACTTTTAGTAAATTCAAATTTAGTTTCTAAGATCTAAAACATTCATTTCGGAATTTTTTTTAAACTAAGTTTTATTTAAGGGTGGATGTAAAATAACGTCACCATATATTACATCTTCGTGTTCAAATTTCCATTAATTTAGTAGTAGCTTAGCATATAGCAATAATGAAATTACAGTTAACTATATATTAACTAATATGTAGTTAATATTCATTATATGACGGTACTATAAATTATTGTATGATAATGTATTTATTTATTATATATGATGTCTATTAATACATTTATTATTATAGAAATATATTAAATGTATTATCATTATTTAGACCTGCTTATTAAAAATACAGAGTGATGAAGTGTCCAGTCTTTTTCCGTTGTATTTTTATCTCTAAGCCTCTAAAGCTCGTGACCTACAAACCTTAAAACAATGCCACTCACAATGTGGACGCCGTTGACACTCGTGCGACTTCTGTTCTTCTACATCTATGAGCGTTACAGGAAAAATAACGGGAAGATGGAAAATTATCAAGAAAATATGAACATTACGATATTTATTTTTTTCCAATATCTATCTTTTTAGTAATAACGGTCCATTTGAATGTCTAGCAATGTTTTAAAACATTTAAATCGAATTGCTATTGCTGACGGCAGACAGCAGAAAGGCTCAATGGAACGATAGACACCTAGCGTTGATTTTTTTTAAACTCAAAACTTTTTAATGGGTGCTAAAATTGTTCAACATATTTTCGTTGAAAGGTTTATTTTTCTCGTTACACAAAAATATATATAAAAAAAACGTTGTCCAGCGGAGCGTGCCAGAGTAAAACGACTAATCCAATTATCTGGATTTATTCTGTATTTTCACTGTGCTTAAAGCATATTGAACCCTTTTGATTCTGGTATGGCTGTAAAACATTGTAGTTGCAAACCAACCCAATTTTGAACATTTCATCAGCGAACTTAACAGGGATCTATTAAGCACATAAAAACCATTTATCCTCAAACCCCTTTATGCTTTACTCACAAGCAACTTTTAGTCTGAAAAAGAGTAGCAGGCAGTAGACAAGGAAGCAGTAAAGTGTTTTGGTGTGTTTAAGGTAATCGGAAACTACAACTCATCAAAACTTATCAACTGAAGAAACAAATATATACATTAACTCAATAATTTTATTACAAAATAAAGTAAGTGTGGTGTTTTTAAAAATTTTTTTTTTTAGAAACAGATGGAAGTGAGCACCTTGGTTTTTGCTTCACTGTCAAAATCTCTTGAAAGCAGGCTTTGAAACCGTCCTTTGAAATCAATACAACAACAACAAAGTGTGCCCACATTAAAAAGTCAGCTGGCACTAATGCTGATCTCTGCGTATCGTCAAACAAAAAATAAAATCCACTTTAGAGATCCTACAGACGTAACCCGGGCCATGTTTTCAGTCCAGCTGCCCTGAAACGCATTCAGCTCTAAGCTCCTCCTCTAAGTCTACAAAAAGAGATGGCTGTCCTTTTGTGTCAGTTCAGCAAAAAAAAATGTATATATATATATATATATATATATATATATATATATATATATATATTCATTTTAGGCAAGATTGCATTTTTTGGAGGGGGGAGGGGGCAAAGCACAACGACTCCCAGAGGGCAGCTGTCCTCTCATCTAAAGAAGTGGAACATAATGTTGCTCCATTTTCCCGTTACTGCAGCCTCGCCCTCTTCTCAGGCGGAGGTTTGCTCGGCGGAGCCGGCGCTGACGACTTGGTGGCCGGTTCCCGCTCCTCTTGTTTCACAGCTTCTGTGGGAGGTTCAGGCTCCTTCTTTACCTCAACTGAAACATAGGTTGTAGTCGATTAATTGGGATTAATATGAAGAATTCATCTAAACGTAGACATTTTCAGAGTCAAAATTTTATGCCAACATAATATGATACCTGGAATTGGTTTGTCGCCAGGCTTAGGCTGAAATCAGAGACAGAAAAACAGATTGGCAATCATTTGCGAGATGCTTGGTTTCAATAAAAACTCTAGTATGAATAATCATGAAGATTATTCATACTAGAGTTTGAATAATCTCTAGTATGAAGAGATTATTCATACTAGAGAATAATCTCTAGTATGAATACAGATTCATACTAGAGATTATGAATCTCTAGTATGAATACAGATTCATACTAGAGATTATGAATCTCTAGTATGAATACAGATTCATACTAGAGATTATGAATCTCTAGTATGATTCATACCTGGTAAAAAGTTGGTGGAAACTTTGATCTGAGGTCCAGAAGGAGTGTGTCAACGCGATGCCTCTGAAACAGAGAACTCGGCTCCTCTTTCTTCTTGGATTTAGGCTTTGTTTTCTCTGTAACAAGCAACAAAATTCGTTATAACACCTTTGAGAAAGACGGCAGACCTAGAAAGTAATGTGGGAAATGTGTTTGGATTTGCATGGTTGAACAGTTCTGACATGTACAGGGCTTTGCAAAAAGTATTCACACCCATTCCAATTTTCTGAATTTATGCTATCTTACTAAAAGCAGACCAGTCAAAGTCTGGAATTAGGCTTGGAAGTGGATATTTACAGACACTCTCCATCCAATTTGACATAGATGGAGCAAATCTTTGAAGAGTAACAGGACCACATTTCAGTCTCGACATGTACGAAACTGGCAGAGACAAACCAAAGCGCCTGGAGATATATTTACTAAAAAAAGGTCACTTTATAAAGTGTTGACTCAGGCAGGCTGAAAGCTTCCTCAAGTTGTCAAATCCCAATAAGATCCACTGGAGTTGGTGGTGGTAACATGACAAAATGTAAACAAAAAATTAAAATAATAGAGTAGTATCTTGGAATACACTGGTCCACTTTTTGCACTTCCACTACGGATAAAGATATCTGAAATTTAGTATCGGTCAATACCAATTCAATACACTGACTTAAAACTTATTTTTGTTTGTCTTATTTATTTATTCATTTATTTATTTATTTTTTACACAGATATAAAAGTACTGAATTGCAATTTTACTTCATAAAATACAGTACATCACATTTAAATACACCAATAACTTATTTAGTTTATAAATCACTGAATGGTTTAGCACCACAATACATTAAAGATTTGCTGCTGTTGTATCAACCTTCCAGAACTCTCAGGTTCTGGTTCTGGTTCTGGTTCTGCACCCTCAGAACCAGAACCAAACGAGGAGAAGCGGCATTTAGCATCTATGCACCAAAAATCTGGAACAAACTTCCAGAAAACTGTAAAACAGCTGAAACACTGACTTCCTTTAAATTTCAACTAAAAACCCCCCTGTTTAGAGTTGTATTTGAAACGTAATCAATTGCAAATTTATTGACTGAATCTGACTTGATGTTCTGTTTTTGATGTCGATTCTATGTTGCATTGTGTTTTTGTGTTTGATTTGAAATGCCTTGCTGCTGAAATGTGCTATACAAATAAAGTTTGATTGATTGATTGAATAACTTCACTAAACTTGGTCAAACATGTAAAAACATCACAACTTTAATTTATTCAGTCAGTGCGATTGGGAGTAGAACAGTCCATGTAAAACAAATAAATAAACGGAAACTGACAAAAACAATAGGCTCACTACCTTGATCAAAAATCTAATAAATAAACTAAAACAAACTTTCTTTCAAATAGTTCCTAAAGTACAATTATGAATTCTAAATATGATGTAAAATAAATAATAAAGCATGACGGACGTCGCTCAGAGCACAAAGCATAGAATTAGACTGAATAGATCTGGCCTTACGGATCAGACACATTGTCATCCATATCTGATCTTGAGGGATTTTTTCCCCACCAACATTTGGATTGATACAGATATCAATCATGGATCGGTGCATCTCTAGTGTTATGACTACTTTCACCAAGGGGCTGTATGTTTCAGTAATTTATGTTCCCAATGTTGTGTTGGGAACATAAATTAAGTTAAAAAAAAAAAGATCCAACCTCTCTCCTCCTGATCCTTGAAGAGCCACCAGTATCCTTTGGAGGGGTGATAGCGGCAGTACGACATGGCCTCGTCGAAAGCCGACTGGATTCCATGGACTGCAGAAAGCTAAACCAGCACAAAATAAATACAAAGAGGACAAAAGCTTAAAAATAAATCCAGCATCTTAACACACCAAAAGACTAACAGCAGCTATAATTAACCAGACTTACCACTCTGGAGCTGATAACCGTCCCCAGGTCTGGGGCCTGGTACACCACTCCCGCTATGATGTAGTAGTCAGCCAAAGGAATCACTAGAAAATGTTAGATGGAGATTTTTACATGTGGCAGGATGGAAAAATCTTATTACCTATGTTTCAAATATAAAGTTCATGCACTGGCTACAACGCAGCAGCGGTGTGGTGTGTTGCTCCGCTCACCTTGTGTTGGAGACTGCCGCTGCTGCTTACGGATGATGTAGAGAATTGGTTCCTGAGCGTGAAGAAGAATGTACTCCACTCCCACCATCTGACTGGAAATAAAAACAAACATGGAGGGAAAACAGCTTTCAGTATCATCCTCACTTTGAGGACAAATGTTTTGCTTTGGGGTTGTTTTTTTTACACGTGGCTATAGCCGGTACTCAGAAAAAAAATCAGGTGATCGATAAGCCGCACAGTGATTAGGCATGCGCAAATTTCAACTACCAAGGTTGTAGAAGTTACAGTTTTAAAGCCTTTAAACATTTTCCTTCATAATGTAAAACTTAAAAAGAGAGAGAGAAAGTAGCAGAGTTAATATGGGAGGAAGGTTATACGGTTATACTTTTTGCACATCTAAGGAAGAAGAAAAAAAATCAATACGGAAAAAAAAAAGTGTAGTCATAAAATATCATAAACTTACTTGAGGTGCTCCAGAGTGAGCCGCTGCATCTTCACAATCTCGTTGTTGCAGGTTCGGTCATAGAACGGGTTGCTCCTCTCGGAGAAGTAGTCCAGAACATTCCCAGGATTGAGAATCGGCACCCAGCCGCTGTCCACCCACGATATGCCCAGGAGGTTGTCTGCAAAGTTACCATGGAAACTGGCTTCATTGGCAAGTAATCAATGGGCAGTGTTGTTACATTTCACACTTCTCCAGTTTTTAAAATCTTGAAAATGTTTTAACAGACAGTTTTGTTATAGTCCTGTTCAATAAATTGTACACAAACCCAATATTGAAACTGGCTTCTAATTGGTGGTAGAAAACTATTTTACTTAATTTTCTTAGCACTGGTTCTACTTTACAACTGTCAATCAGGATGGAAGCTCTAAAACACACATTGTGATATTTAATATCTTTATCCTGTTTGCAAAAATATATGTATAGCTGTGCTCTTTTTTTCTATTTCAACTTTCCCCTCATCACACCATAGTTTTAAATCAGTTAAAAATACTGACATGTAAATCTACTGTGTGCAAGCAAAACGTAACATGAATTTTCTATTTGTCTACAATCCAACAGTATCTAAAAATCTGGGATTTGTTTGTAGATATGAGTGGCAATGAATACCTCATTTTAATTCCCTGTCACTTGACACACAAATATAACAGAAATAATAAGGTAAAGTAGCTGAATGCTTAAGAGCAAAAAAACAACAACCAATTAATGCATTGTAAAAAAATAAATAAAAAGAAGTCTGAAACCATATAAGAACACCGGAGCTATCAAAGCTAGCTGGCATGCTAACGTTACCTTACAGCGTTACTAAATGCCTTTAAAACACACTAACTCTAAATTCAAGATTTATTACATTCGTTTCACACCAGACTCTGCTAATTAAAATCATTAAATCTTAAATAAGCCAGCTAACGCGTTCCACATAGCAACACAGCAGTTACCCTACCTCGGAAATCAACCGACGCCATGACAGTAAACAAATTGTCTCTTAAAAATTGCGTCTTTGCTGTCCGTCGTGTCGCAGCTTAATGACGCAACCCATTGGAAATCGAATACCTGTTTTCCTTCCATAATGCCACTTGAGTCTAAGATTTTACGAGCTACTTTGTTGTATTTTTCAGTACTATGCAGCAAACTTCTGTTTATGTTTCACGTTTGTACATTGTAGTACCAGTAAGATACGATAAGCTTTTTCAAGTTATGTTAAGATTTTTTTTCTGATTATTTTTTTCCTCCTATTTCACATCTCCTCTTTTATCACACCACAGTTTGAGCGTTGCAAAATTGCTATACACTGGTCACATCTGTTATGCTTAGCTATAAAAACAGTAAAAAAATACTGACAGGTAAACGTGCAAACATGAATTTTTTATTTAGAAAGACAATAAACTTTGTGGCATAAAGGTGTAAGCATGGTCTACAGCTGTTATGACCAGTCACTTTAATACCTTTTATACACTTTATTATGTGTAGAATAAAAATCAGATCAAGGTTGATTACGTTTGCTTTAATGCATTAACAGGGATAATTATTTTTTTATTGATGTTTTTTTTTTATTCAGTTTTTTTCAGGTTTAGTTTGACGAATTTGTTAGAATATTTTTTTCTAATTTGTGCACAGAAAAAAAGTGATAGGTGAAAATTTGAAATTTGTTGTGATAATGTTTTTAAGTCATCCAAAAAGATTTTTTTTTTTTTTACACAGTAACAATATTTATTAGCAATACCATGTGTACTATAAAATACCTCCAATTCAACATTATATTGGTTAATATTTTCTCTAATTTACAGATAACTGCATCCGTGGATTTTTCTGGTAACCTTCTCTTGACTGTAAAACAAGATCCTTTAAAATACTTTGTGGCGTTTAAGATGTAAATAAAATAAGAAATGAGGTAAAATGTAGCGGTTTCTCAATAAAAGCACCGTGATCTGTAATTACAACCAACCAATAAGAGACGCCCAAAATAAGACTAAGCGAATATAACTTTCTTCTGCCAGGACTTTCTTTATCAGACTCACAATGAAATCGAACCATTCAGTCGGGGAATTATAATGGACGTACTATTTCTACTTTTTTCTTCTTGTTCGACCAATCGGTTCGCTTGAATAGAAAACACGCGGGGAGCTGGTTACAACAGAGGAGCGCGCATCGCGCAGCGCAGGTTTGCGCACGGAGAGGACGTAGCTGCGACACTGACGAGGCGAAAGGCGCGACTACAGGCGATAAGATGCGGTGAAAAGCTCCACTTTACCTCCCTCTCCCCAGGCTTTTTTAAAAAATACCACGGAGTGCCAGGGTAGACGGAAATTAAGAAGGAAACGGTTCCAAGATGAGTGCGGTCCAGGCTGGAGGCGAAGAGAGGGTGGATAGCGGCAGAGGCAGCCTCACCGCCAACAGCGGCGGCGGCGTTAGCGGCTCCCCGAGGCTCCATCAGCGCGTTCAGCCGCCCAACAGCGGCAGCCGGACGAAAGATAGCAAAAATCAGCAGCAGCAGCTTCAACTCCTGCAGCAGAGGCATCATGGTGGGTCGATGCTGAAGCAACCATCCCACAGTGAGCCAGCTGACGCCGTGAGGCGGGCGCTGGACTTTAAGAGCCAAGGCACTCAGTGCTACAAGGATAAGAAATACAGAGAGGCGATCGGCAAGTACCACCGCGCTCTGCTGGAGATCAAGGGGCTGTGCAGGGTGCTGGGGGATCCGGACTCCGGCCCCAAGTCCACGTCCACCCTCCTGCCGACCATCAGCAAATCCAGCACGCTGACGGACGAGCAGAAGGGGGCGATGGAGAATGCGGAGCTGGAGTGTTACAACAGCCTGGCTGGTAAGAGACGTTTTCCTGTCACTCCGATGCTCACTCACTGTTGATTTGCCACAAAATAAATAAATAAATAAATAAATAAATAAATAAATAAATAAATAAATAAATAAATAAATAAATAAATAAATAAATAAAAAGGAAGGAAGAAAGAAAGAAAGTCTAGCAACGACTCACAACCTGAACCAGACTTTAGGAGAGGCTTACAGGGGCACTAGCCCAGGGAACCAATTTTTTTTGTGGGGGGCGGCACAGATTTTTATTTGTATTTTTTATGAATGTATCTTTTGCCAACATTTATCCTTCATTAAAGAGTCATAGGCCCATATCAAGAAGGGGTTTCCCTTGAAATCTTTCTAAGTCTGATGGCAAGGGGCGCCAGCGCTGTCATCCAGCAGCTGTGGTGTCTTTGAATAAAAAATGTTTAAAGTTGACAAGGAAATTTGAAAATATGACCCGGGAGTTAGGTGTTATCAGAAGACGTTATTAACACCATGTAAACACCAAAGTCTTTAAAAAGGCAAACGTAAAAAATACAATTAAAATGAAAATAAATAAATAAAAATAAAAAATGTGCACTTGAGTTGTTTCATCCTAATTAAAAGTGTCCCAATTTTTTTTATCCTTTATCCGTGACCTGTCTCTTTATTCAATGAAGTTGTCAGAGTGTCGGAAGGCTGTGGTTCTAAAAAAATGACCCCTGACCTCAGACTTCCTGTGTGTTCACATATTGACCATAACGATGCCATTCTACTTCCGACTGTTTCAACAAAGAGACTCTTTAACGCGTCTTTATTAGCACTGTTATTGATGTATAAAGACACCTGCAGCATGTAAAGAGAGGATGCTCAGCGAGTGTGAGCACAAGTAAAGCCTGGTGGCCCAATTAATCTATATATGTCTATATATAGACATATATAGATCTATAGATAGATCTATATATATCTATATTTTTTTAGCGGCTTGGGCACCAAATGGTTTCCAGCCCGGGGGCCCACATCCTTGTAAATCCGGCCCTGCTCACAGCCCACAACCGTTTCTCTTTACATGCCCAGTGAGTCGGGTTAACAAAAATAACCAATTACAATATGCACCTTGGAGGAAATACCTCATTACGTGCATGAAACATGAAAAAAACGTTCAAATGTGACCTCCTTACGTCTGTCTCCATTCCAGCTTGCCTCTTGCAAATGGAGCTGGTGAACTACGAGCGGGTGAAGGAGTACTGCCTGAAAGTGCTTCTCAAGGAAGGGAAGAACTTCAAAGCCCTTTACCGCTCCGGAGTGGCCTACTACCACCTGGGAGACTACCAGAAGGCTCTGTACTACCTGAAGGAGTCGCACAAACAGGAGCCATCAGGTCAGCAGTCACAGCACTGTTTTTGAAATGGAGGGGGGGGAGGATGGCTCAACGCCCTGGGTGGCGAAGCTCAGGGGGCTCTCCGCTTGAAAAAAACAAGACAAAACAAACAGTAACATCTCAAAGAAAATTCTTTGCATGTTCAGTCCGTGGAGGATACATGTAGGTTTGAGTGCATATTTATTTATTTGTGTCAGATGAGGCTTTGTCAGTAAAATCGTAACGAATTTGCAGCTTGATTGTCACTCAGTTTAAAAAAAACGATGAGATATTTCAGTCCCAATCGAAGTGGCAGATTGGACTGCTCATTCGAAACCCAGACGCGGTCCACACAAATCCTCGCCGTTGCTCCTCCGTGCGTCATGTCAAAGCTGAACTCTCTCTCGTTCATGCGTGGATCTGAAAGGATCGTGTCGGGTTCTAGGGGCAGGTAGCGTCTTGCAGAAATGCTTTCCGCAAACAAGGCCGGGCAGGCACACGAGGGAACGAGAGGCAGACGTTGAATGTGTGTGCCGGGGAGCTCATTGTGAGTTAAGAAATTCTGTCATGGCTACAAGCATGAAACTCCGGAGACTCCGGGCTGGGATCATTTAAACATCCACCGTGCACTGTGGCGTGGAAGATGCTATGCTGTTGTTGTCACCCCTAAAGTTAGTCTGTGGGTAGAAATTCTTCCAAGAAATTAAATTTCCATCATTTAATCTTAGGAAGGTCTTCAAAAATATTTTGAGAGAGATATTACATAAACACTCAACTAGTTCAGTTTAAAGCAGTTCATGTTTCTCCTGCAGTAATTAACCCTCCTTGAGTCTTTGTTTGGTAAAAACCTACGTCAACTGGACATGCAGCCTGACGCTAACGGCCAGCGCAAAGCGGATTTCTGCGTTTAGAAACAACTCCGATTTCAAACATGTCGTCGTAGTTTATGCAAACAGAAGCATGTTGTTATTTAGACAGGAAATGGAGGTCGGACATGGTGCCCCATCAATCACCTTCCTGTGTGAAACATTGCACTGAGGATGGAACATGTGAGGCAGTTCCCGTCAGAGGAAAGGAGCTTTAGACTCGCCATCAGATTAGACCTCCAGGACCAATTAATCTCAATTGAAACCAAGACACTCACTTGAAGACGCCAAGGACGTCTTCAAGTGAGTTGGTCTATCCCTTTAATAACATTGTCACGCGTCTTTTAATCTACATTTTCCTCACGACTGAAAGCTGATTGAGGTTCTGCCGGAGGATTCCTCAACGGGAATCTGACTGGCCAAATGCCTGCAAAGTGAAACACTCATGACCGTTTTCATGAGAAAACGCATCAACAGTTTCCTCCCGATTTCTCCACAGACACAAACGCCATCCGCTACATCCAGCTGACAGAGATGAAGATTCGCCGAAATGCCCAAAAGGAAAAGAAAGAAGCGTTGTAAGCCGGCGTCTCACCTGTCATGAGTTGCAGCCCCACTGTGTGCCACTTGGACCTTAAAACCTGCCAGAGGTCTTATGGTGTGAAATCATATTTGTTTAGCGTTTTATTTATTTATTTATTTTTTTGGCTTTGCACTGCACACGGTTGCCAGTTGTTAAACTTTGTTGTGTGGATTGGGTCTGTTGTTACGGGGGTTCGGAATTTCGTTTTTCAGTTTTGTCCTTCCAGAACAAGAAACCGCACCAAATGGATTTGACAAGGATTTCTACACACTGCGCTTTAGCTCTTCTAAACCGATGCACTGCCGGTCCCAACGTTGCACATCCGGGCCGACACCTGTGACGGAAACCGGAGCGACAAGTTCCGCTGTGCTGCGTCACTGTAAGTCGGCACGCGCACTCGCACAAGACGTGCTTCAAATGCCTTCCTAAAAGAGAGCAGCAGCCACCCTCACATCTCTCCCCTTACTACTATTTGATTATTTAAAAATAGAAATGTAATTCAGATGGGTTTTTTTGTCTTGTTGATTATATCTGACGTTAAGGTGCTGTAAGAACACAAGAGCATCACGAAGCACACGGTTATGGTACGACACCAGATACATATCACACATATATGTAAATAGGCTGTTATGTAAAATCCCGTGGAAATCTAAATGAAAAGGGAAACTGTATGTCTTTATTAATGCCAAAACGAAGCACATCACTCAACATTTACTGTATCTTAAAATTCCTTGTGTGTACGGTAATAGTATATGTGTAATAAACTTGTTTAATAATTACAAAGATAGTTTTTCTTTTTCTTTTTTTTTTTACACATTCATATCCATATAATAATCTGGGTCATGACTTTGAACGTCAAAACGTGCTTTTATGAGGCAGATCACTCCTCCAAAATGTGGATCTAGTTAGATATAGTTAGACAAACGTAAAGTGATTTTAGGGATTTATTTTGGTATAGTGAATTAAGTGTGACCTAAGCCGCAGAAAAGTAGGGGAATGCTGGGAACTTGAAACTGTCCTGTACGCCTTATACGTTTAAGACTCTTATTTTGAAGTAAGAAAGGAAGCAGTTACCCAGGGTTTCCCTCTGTGTATTATCAGCTTGGCGGGCCACCAGGCTTTACTTGTACCCCCACCAGGCTTACCATTGCTTATTTATTCAAGTTTTTTTCTTTAATGTTTGCATTTTTAAGACTTTATAGTCGGTGTTCAGATATTAATCTTCCAATAGCACATAATTATTGAGTGATCATTTCAAATTTCCTGTCAATTTTAAACATTTTTTAACTCAAAAACCCGACGGTCTGCTCCAATCTGTTGTTAATCATTTGCGTTACAACATTTTTTGTAGCTCACAAAGTGACAGTACAATACAGCTTGCAAGCATTTTGAGAATATGAATACCGTAAGAAGCTGGCAGCTAAAGACACTAAAGTTAACATCTGATTTGCAGATTCCTACTGCAGCTAAAGGGCTGTTTCACCATTTTATCAAATGGTTTCTATTTGATCACCTCTAGTTCAAAATCTAAAATACATAAACTAATCACACCTGGTGGTCTTATCTTAGAGCAAGAAGGTCCTAGGTTTGAATACCAGCATTCTAACCTGTACTGTGTTACTGTACACTGATAACAGATTATTAAAAACTAAATAGTTGATTTTCAGATGTTTTATTTTTTTAACCTTATTTGTGAAAATAACCAAAGAATATTTTTTGGATTCTCCCAAAATATTGCTGAATGCTCATCCCACTCACATGAATAGAGCATTGTATATCGTCTCTCCTGTGGAAATGGATATATTGCTAAACCCCTACTGTTCAACTTAGAAAATATAGAATATGAAAACCAGTTTTAATATTCTTGATTTGAGTCTAGAGATTATGAAATACAGTCCAAATTTCATATTATTTTAATTTGTGGCCAAATTTGGAGCAGTGTTTAGATCAGAAAAAACAGCTTTAGCATTATTAGCTAGCCTCTGTTTGTGGTCAAAGTTTGCACAACGAAGGGTGTCGCAAACACATATTTAACAAGACTTATCAATAAGCAAAACACAACTTAATTAGGTCAATACCGATGGATAACTTTCCATGTTTTTCTTCCTCCATGTACTCATGGTGCACTCATACCGCCCCCTAGACGATGCTGCTCTGGGCACAGAGCCACTGACAATAGGTGTGGCATATCCTTACACCATGTAAAGCGCTACAAGAAAGTAAACAAAACAGTTTCATGGTTTTCTTCCGATTTTACTCGAGTCAGTGTGTTCCAGTGCAAATACAAGTCACTCAGTAGCAGAATCGACTCCTCCCCTCCAACAAACAATGTCAGTAAACAGTATTTTCAGCATATTTGTGCTCACATTTCATCCAAGAGCTCAGCGTCGCGTCACCTGCAGTACAAACAGATGGTTATGGTACACATCGAACGTGATCATGTTCTTCACAGTTCTGAGGGGCAATTGGGGGATCGGGGACAGGGGTATGGAGGGAGAGGTTATTACATTTTACCCATGTATCAAGACCAAAAGGAGCTCCTATGTAATTTAGGTCACTTAAATTGAAGAAAACAAATAAATAACTTGACGCTGCAGGGTGTGAAAACACGTTTCAGCTCTTTTTCTCAATTATTCATAGCAGTTACGTTGCAGGTATTAAATAAATAAAATAAATAATAAATGGCATTGTCCCATGCTTCCGTTTTTTTTTAAATCCCATATTTATTTAAGATTGGTAAAATGGTTAATTTATCTACACCCTTACCCCAAATTATAACAGATTTTTTAAAATCCCCTTTTGAAGAAAGCTAATAATTTCTTTCCATTATACAACTGCAATTCTTCAAAGGTAAATATTAAAACAAAACAAAACAAAAAACAAGAAAAACCGATTTGTGATGATAGGTGCTTGTTTGGGCAGCTACATTTCTTGGCAAAAACACTGTAAAAAAAAATAAATCTTTCAACGTAAATGTATTAAAAAAAATGTTTCCTCCTAAATGAGCGATGAAAAAAGTGCAGCTTACAAACAAATGACTTGATGACTTTGTGCAAAGGCCGAAAGTCCCAGAAACATTCAGATAAAGAATTAGGTGTCAAAAATCAAGGCATACAGGATTAAAAATAAAAAATAAAATAAGACACCAAACAAATCAATAAATGAAGAAGTTAATTAAAAATGTGCAAATAATAAGAAACAAACTTTCACACATCTCTTGGGCCTGCTTCCCATGTGGGTGAAACAAACTGCATTTCTGATCCAAACAGTTTAACAGCAGCATAAAAGCACAAAGTTCTCCTTTCAGCTTTAAGATTTGTTTCTCAACGTCTTTAAAAAAAAAAAAGGGGGGGGGAGCAAGAAACAAAGACAATCGATGAACTTATTTTCTCTGCTTATTACAGTCGCAACAATGTGGCTCTAAAGCAGACACAAGAGTGCTTATATCAAACAACAGCGCCCCCTATGTGTGGGACATGAAGCGACCGGGGAGGAAGGTGTACTCGGTGCAAAAAAAGGGAATCCTTCTACCGCCAGAACCTGAGCGGGAAACAGGCGGAGGAGAGGAGCTCAAGAGGTTTTAGAAATTACTTCCTGGCAATAATAATAATAATAAATAGTTGTCTTACATTCATGATGATTTTCAAAAGTGCACTTCAGTAAATGCACAATCGAAACCAAAGCTTGAAACAGGAGAGTAAAGCTTTGTGAAACGAGAACCTAAAGCTGATGAACGTGATACGAAGGGGTTTCCGGCTGTCTCTAAACACAGACATTTCACAAATTTTAGATGCCAATTTTGATAAATATTTACCAAAATACAGTTAGACTAACGCAAGTACAAAACTTTATTGCAAGTTTATTTGAATGGTGTAGAATGGGGGAAAGCTTAACTCAAACTCATAGAGTGGTGACAGTCCTCCAGCTAGCGGAGGAGCAACCTCTGTCCAGAAGTCAGGACCAGAATCCTGGATGATAAGGAGAATCTTTGGGAAGTCTGAACTCCGGCCTGCACAGAGGGACCGTCCCGTCCCGGAACTGTCCCTCGTCCGACTCATCCAACAGGTTTGCATTCCTGCGGGGGGAGAAGGGAGTCGGGGCCTCCATGGGGGTGGGCAGCACCGCGGAGTCCCTGCCGAACTCCCCGGTGGGCGGAGTCTCTGTGCTGGAGGTGTAGGCGGGCGACTCGCCGCTGCCCAGCATTTGTCCGTTGGCCCTGACGCGCGAGTCCCCCCAGAACTTGTCGCACCGCGGCCGCGGTGAAGGGCGAGGCCGAGCCACGAAGTCCAGGGTTTTGGGGCGCTCTGGGGCGCAGCGACGGCGGGGGGTCGGGGGGAAAACCACGTTGGGGTCGGGGAGCCGGGGGACCTCAGGAGAGTCTTCTTTCAAACCCCTGAAGCCACCTGCTGCTGTTAAAGCAGAAAAAACAGATTTTGTTAACACGCTGGCAGACTGGAGATTAGTCCCTCCGTCCGTCCGTCCGTCCGTCTATCTCTGTGGGAAACTATTGACTTTTGCCTTAAAGGAGCAGCGTTATGTATTTTCCAGGCACATAGTACCATTTTATATCATAGTCAACTACATGATACCTTCAGTTACCTTCAGTCATATATAAAATATGACTTAAAAGAAATTTGACTTTGTAATTTAAAGCCTCGAAAATAGGTCTCTGTCTCTTTAAAAATCTCCTCCTCATAATAAAACTCCGCCTTCAGGAAGTCATCACAATGTGGCTCCTCTATTAGCCCTTTACCAAAGTTTTTACCAGAGTGGCGCTGAGAAGCGGCTCGTCTAATGAACTCAGCTGATTCTCACTTCCACCAGGTGTTTGCTAATTGCTGCTGGCTAGTCTGAAGGACCCGAGTGAGGGAGGGCTGCTCTGTGAGGTGGAAGATCAGAAGCTCGGAAGCTTTAGTTCTGAGGAGGAGCTGCACCTCAAAGGCGCTGCTAGGTCCTCCCAGGTGTTTTCCACTGAATGGTTGCCATGGAGATTAAAGGACTTCTCAAACATGCATCAAAGAATCAAAGTAACACTGCCTTATTTTTAAGAGGAAATAACTTTATAACATGAGGTAAAGCTAACATTTTTTTTTAGCTTTTACATAATACTGCCTCTTTATAAATATGTGGGAATGCTGTATTTTTATTTCCTATGCGAGGCATAATTCAAAACATTTTCATATGTTCCATGTCTTTGAATAGACAACCTAATACGGTATGAAATTATTACATTTAGAGTTCTACAACATAAAACGTGATGTCACGCCTTTACCCGCACTGTCCAAAGCTTTCTTCTCCGGCAGCGGCTCCAGTGAACTGGAAGGGCCGTTCTTCTTGATGGCTCCGTCCGACGGGGTCCTGCGGAGGCTCCGCGCGGAGGGCGGGACGCAGGGGACGTGTGTGGGCGTCAGAGACTGCCGCGGGTTCCGCTTGAAGCTCTCCACATGAATGTTGACCAGCGAGTTGACCGGCGTCTGGACCGGCGCCCTGCGCTGCGAGAGCGGAGGTGGTGCAGGGGGCCGGGACGACGCCGAGGCGAGCCTGCAGATCAGCAGCTCGTCGCTGTCGGAACCTAGCAGTGAGTGGGTGGAGTTGGAGTCGGACACCGACGATAAGGACAGGAGAGTATATGAAGAGGGCAAACCTCGCTCGGGCAGGGAGGGGGCCGAAGTCTTGAGCGGGCTTTCCCTGTGGAACAGCCTGCGGGTCGGGGAGCTCGTGCTCCACCTTTGGCCGCCGGTTCTGTGAAAGAAAGCATCCCTTCTGGATTTGATGCCGTCCTCGGGCGGGGCCAGCGTGAGCAGGTTGCAGCCCAGTCCGACGGCCGCCAACAGAGCCCCGCAGCCCAGCAGGACCAGCTCAGACCGCCTGCCTTCCCCGGGGCTCTTCCTGCACGGCGGGGTTCCGGGAACCTTGCCGCCGAGGCAGTACTCGTCTCCGTCGTGTTCGATGGAGGACGATGCATGGGCGTCTTTCTGGAAGGGAATGCAGAGGTAGGACTGGCCAGGGGCCGCGTCTGGTTCTGTGGTGAAACAGCAATCTTCATTTTCTAAAAAAACAAAACAAAACTTTGTCAAATAGGTTGTCATCAAAAGCTAAAAAGAAAAAAACATATATATATATGCTGAGGGAATTGCACATATACACTATTAAAATATCATACACGCACACAAGTATTCTTACTCACACACACAAGGCATACAGACATACTATTCTGAATGATAGGTCGAACATGTATGCCTGTGTGGTTGTGTGTGTGTGTGCGTGTGTGAACTAACACTGGGCTGAATGAATGAATGACAATGAACAAATGAATGGGGATGAGACTTGTGTTTGTCTGTGTGAGAGACTCGTACTTTTTTTTGTGTGTATGAGTCTTTAGTAGTGTGTGTGAGGCAGAACATAGTTTTTTTGTCCTAAACGGCCCCTCATAGATTTTTGTTTTCTCCGCAAGCGCTTGTTCGTGGTCAAGCAGCTGCAGACACACTTGTGGGTCACCAAATGCAGCAGCGTGGGGTCGATGTGTCTCTGTAATGTCAACAGCTTCATTTCTCAGGCAAACTCAAACCGCCTGAGACGTTCCTGCTGACCTGTCTCCAGGAGGCTGGGCACCCCAGGCACGGCCGGACTGTGTCTGGGAGATCTGCGGAGGTTTGGGGCGCTGCAGGACCGCTGCCTGCTGCCCTCGTGGGGCGGCTTCACACTGTGACGGACGAGAAAACCACAAGTTGTCCGACTGAATTAAAAAAATGAAGAAAAAAAAAATCAAACACTAATTCAAAATGAATAGTTCAACGGAGTCCAAGTGGATTTGATTTCAGGTTCTCTCACCTGGCGTCTGCGCTGTGCTCCCGATAAACGCCACAGCCACGGGAACGGCCTTTTTTCCTCGAGCCCTTTCTCTCCAGCTCTGTGCAGCTCTCCCCAGGGGTAACTGAAAAAATATTGAACGTTTGATTCACATATTATTAAAAGTTAAACTTAAAAATTTGTGTTAAGACAAGCTTGTATAATTTTGCATGATATTGTCTGAATTCTGACTTTTCCCCTCCACATAATTCTGACTTTCTTATCGGAATTCTAACTTCAATCTCAGAATTCAGAATTTTTCTCGAAATTCTGACTTTCTCTAATCTCTGACATTTTTTTTCAGTGGCCCTGATCTTCTCCCGTATGGTCAGTGCTGTCCTACATGCTAACAATTCCAGTTTCCTTGCTTGTAAAAACAGAAGCCTTGTCCTTACGCTGGATGGCTCGAAGGCGCGGCAGCATGAGCGGACTGGTTGGAGGGCTGGAGCCGCTGCTGAGCAGACTCCTGCGATGATCGTGGGACGGAGACGCCTGCACCGTGATTTTGTGCTGAAAATCTAAAGGACATCAACGGAAACCCCTTAGCTTCCATGACAGTGTCGAAGTTAACAGAGTAACAGCAGCAAAATAAAGAAAAACTTGATCCTTCGAAGACGAAACAACTTAACTTTGGCAACCCATGACAGAACTCTGGTGCTAGTAACTAAGGAAGAACCTTGAGTTTGTTACGCCGTGGATTGTGAAGCGCTACATTTCCAAAAGCCTGCAAAAGTATTCACAGTCCTTTTCATGGTGGATTGTATTTACCAGTACAGTGACTTAAAAATGAATTTATTTATTAGCATCACAGTAAAGGGAATTTAAAATACATGAACATACATGGAACATCCTCCACGGTGTCCCAGGTTTGTGGCAGGGATGCACGCCCCACTTTTAATATTTTTATATGTAAAAATATTTTTTCAAACGGTTAAGAAGATACTTTCACTTTTACAATTGCGTGCAAAAAAACCCCAACAACTCACATCATCCTGTTTATCGGCATCATGCTGTCTGGATGGCTTTTATGAAAAGAGAACATCAGGAATTTGTGTTTGTCATTTGACAAAAAGCGAAAAGCTCCAGCGGTACGAATACTTTCGCAAGGTTGCCGTGAATATACAATCACATATCGTCACCTTCCTAAAATAATGGCCCGAGTCATTTTTTTGCCAAAAGTTATTTTAGCAAAAATATAAAAACAAAGAATCTATTTCTCAAAGATGAATGCACCCTTAAAACACACTTAAGTTGGTGGCTGTCCGTTGGCTGTCAATATCTTTCTCAATATCTTTGCAAAGCACTGAACATATCACAGCGTTTCGTTAAACAATTTCTAATGCGTGCAATATTTCTCAAGGAAACATTTCGTTGTAGCTGCAGTAGGTAGCTTTAAGTCAAATCTATGCTAATGTCCAATTTCTAAGGTTTTGGCGCCTCACAAGCATATTTCATCTCCTTTTGTACGTTGATGCTTGCCAGCTGTTTGTACCTGAGGGCAGGCTGATCCTGTTTCCATCTTTGAGTTTAAGGCGGTTGCGGCGGAACTTGCCCTGCCTGCTCTCCACACGCGGCTTCTCCTGGTAGAGCTGGTGGATGATGATGTTGAGCTCCCGCTCCACAATATGGATCTCTCTTTCTGCCAGCTCCTGCTCGCGCTTCCTCAGCGCCTCCTCTTGGCACTTCTGCTGCAGCGCGGCTTGGGTCAACTCCTCCTCCCACGATCGCAGCTCCTGATGGAGGAGGAGAGGAGAAATAAACTATGAGAGACGTGTAATCACATCTTCAGTGGTTTCATGTCAAACTCAAGTGTGCAAAATGAGGAGCACCACAAGGCTCAATCTTTGGGACCTATTTAGTTTGTTGTTGTTGTATACTTTCCCCTTGGGTCAAATAATATGTCCGTTTTTTTTTTTAAGTGTGCTATTGTTCTTATGCTGATGATATATAGCTCTACTGTTCTACTGCTCCCCATCTGCATAGCCTGTCATGAATGCTAATGCTAGGCATGGACACCAATGACTGCGGATAAACGGTTTTCCTCTATCATCTGTTTCTCTGTCATTAGCACATTGAGAGGTGTGAACATAAGGTTGATTGGCAGCTCTAAGACCCTCCTCCTGGCTCTGACTGGGTGTTTTTGAATGGAAGCGGTGCATTTCCTCAGACGGCAATAGCAGCCCAGGGAAGAGGTGGAGGAGCTCGATCTTTTCATAGATTTTAACGTATTGTCACAACATGGTGGTTTTATCTTTAGATTTCCTTTTCCAGTTTCTGACATATGAAAAGTGCTATATAAATTAAGTTTACTTCACTGTAGTCTTTCAGAAATCAGGTATAAAAGAATGACATTCTGTTTGGTTTTTTTTGGGGGGGTGGGGGGGGGTTCTAGCTCTTCTCATCACCTTTTCCTTGGTCCTAAGCTGATCAAACATCTCCTGGATCTCCAGTTTCCAGTCGTCCTGCAGGGAATGAAAGGACTCTGCTGGCATTTCGAAAAAGCCTGATTCCTCGATGGCCGTGAGCTGGTCCAGGATAGTTGTGAACAGCGGCCGAGAGTGAGGATCCGGGCTCCAGCAGTCTGTAAGAAAGAAGAAAAAGATCATTTTAGGTATTCTGTTTGGTTATTTCATGGTTCATTTCTGGGGCTAAAAGTGCCCCAGTTGATAAAGTGGGTTGGTATTCATTTATTTTTTTCTACTTACTATCCATCAAACGTGCAAAAGGCTCGGGACATGTGGAGGGAATGGGTAAAGCCAGTTTGTTCATTGCCACTCCATAGGCCACGGCGAGACCGTCGATGCTTCGAAAGGGAACTTCTCCGGTCAGCAGCTCCCACAGCAGCACGCCATAACTGCCAACGCACGAGGAGGAAAACGCAGAGAGACTTGTGATTACGGCATGAAAATTTCACTTGATCACTCAGGATGCGTGGGCTTTTGATCATTTTGATCTCAGTGCGTAGGAATACATGAATGTTAAACAGCGTGCTTGCTGAAAGAGGCTGGACTGTGAAGAAAGCCACATTACTTTGGTAAATGTCAAAACAGGATCATTCTGCACCCCACTCGTGTAAATACCGAGCGGAGATGGAAAAGGTCAAGATCAGAGAGAGCGAGTGTGTGAAGCAGAGCGGTGTGTCTTTTGACAGATAAAAGAAGAGCTTACAAACAAATCAAGTTAGCAAGGAATCGTGTAGGAATGCGCCAGATTCTTTTTACACTGTAGCAACTTTGATATTTTAGCTCTTAAAGGTATTAAGAGCTAATGCCTATATTAGCTCTTAATAAAGGTATTATTAAGAGCTAATAATACGCAAAAGAAGTATCTCTTCTTCTGCAGCTGATCGTAAGAGCTGCGGTATTTGCATGTAGTTATGTGACAAACAGAAAAGTCAAAAGGGTATCAGTATGAAATATAGATATGAACATATGAAATATGGAACTAGCGACCCCACGACCGGATCTCGGTTAGATGGAAGACAACGAACGGATGGATTGTTACTTTGATCGGGATTCTAAATATATAGAGTAATCATGATGAAAACACTGTATTCTAACTATTAAATCCAGTCAAAACCAATTCAGTTGGGCTTTAGAAAAATAGCAAAGATTTTGCTTCAAAAGGTAAACTTTAGAGATTTACTGATCATTAAAGGGACAGTAATCCATTTTGTAGCACAATCAAGTTACCTTTAGTTGTTATAAAAATGCTGTATATATCAAATATGAAAAAAACGACATGAAATCGGGCCTCCGTCTCTTTAAAATCTCCTGCTGTTTATGAAATTCCACCTTCAGGAAGTCATCACAACATGGCTCCTCTATTAACCCTTTAACATCGTTTTTACCAGCGTTGCACTGAGAAGTAGCTCCTATGATGAGCTCAGGTAGACGTGCAGTTCCACCAGGTGTTTGCTAATTGCTCCGGGCTAGTCTGAAGGAGCTGAGAGGGGGAGAAATTTCTTGTTTTAAAGACTCAACAGGTTTTGACATCTGAAAATTTTCTGAGTTTCAGAAGTTGAAAATTTTCAAAACTTTTTTCTAGTACTGTGGTGCCCAAAGTCGGTCCTGGAGGGCCGGCATTCTGCACGTTTTAGTTCTCTCCCTGGTTTAACGCACCTGGATCAAATGATGGCTCGTTAGAAGGCCTAAGAAAATATTTGACATGCTGAAGTGGTTGTTGGAGAGAACTAAAACATGCAGGATGCCGGCCCTCCAGGACCCACTTTGGGCACCCCTGTTCTAGAAAATGTGGTGTTTCTAGCAAATTTGCGACTTCTCAAACGTAGCCATTTCCAATTGTTTTCTTCTAGAAAATTTCTGAGTTTAATCTAAAGATTTAAGAATTTTCTAGAAAATCTTCCATTATACAAACTTGGAAATTTTCTTGCTTTTTTTCCCCAGAAAATTTCTGAGTTTTTTGGGGTGGAAATTTCCTCCTCCTCTTTTTTTTTTTTTTCAAACTACAATAGCCTTAACACACCTTTGCATAAATGTGGATATAAAATCAATTTTTCATGGATTTTCTTTTCTTTCATGGATTCGTTTTCTATCCGTTTTCTAAGCTCTGTGCAGCTTGTTTTTTTTTTTTTGTTTTTTTTTTCTGCAGGGGCTCTCCTTCCTCCGCCCACCTCCACACGTCGCTACCCTTGGAGAACGTGGATGAGCGGATAACCTCAGGAGCCATCCAGGCGTAGGTCCCGGCGGCGCTCATCTTGGTGGTGTGGTGCCACTCCCGGGCCAATCCAAAGTCGGTTATCTTCAGAGTCTTATTGCTGAGGTCCTCCATTTCCACCCTTTCGAGGATCAGGACTGGGTGCGGCATTGGTGGGGATGTTGGGTTGGTGAATGGAAATGAGTTTGGAGGCAGCGGGAGGGGCAGGAGGGGTTGCGTGCAGATTGGTGGGAGGTTAGGGTGGAGGGTTTCAGATGATCACCATCGGGATTTGAGATGAAGCAGTAGCATGAGTACCGTGATTTACCACAACGGCAAATTAAAAAAATAAAACAAGAGGGGGTGAACAAAACAGGGTGCGGTTGTTGGAAGGCCAGGATGAAAGGATAGAAAAGATGAAAGCAGAGAAGAGAAGAAGAAAGAATAAACAGTAAAAACCAAGCTACTACGAGCTACGACAACAAAAGCAATCCAGAGGAGAGAACCGGCTCCCCCTTGATCAATGCTAATGTATTCCCCTCATGCTTTTACAACCCAACGTCTCATACAAAGCACTAATTATACAGTTTAACTCCTGAAATAGTCTGTTACAACATACCGATTTTGCTCTAACGGGCAATGAAAAACACCCCCGCCGTCCGGACGTGTCCGGGAAAATCCTGAACACATGAGCCGAGGCCTCTCCTCTCAGCCCCACAAAGCCCGGGCCATCTGCTGCGGCTGCACCCGCCCAGCCCAGGAGGGGAGTGTCCAAGGGCTGCGGTGCACATCAAGCACCTCTTCATCTACCCATCACGTCACTGTGACGCCGTGGAAATGGCTTCCGCAGAAATTCTACCCAAAATATGGGGGTAAAGTGATATTTCACTTTAGGTAAGCAGCTGAGTTAAAGGGAAAGTCTTATGTGTTTTCCAGCCACATGGTGACACTTTATAGCATAATCAAGTAACTGTGTGACATTCAACTCTAAAAATGCTGTCAAATATGACTTAAAAGAAATTTGACTTCATAATGTACGGCCTTGAAATTGAACCTCTGTCTCGTAAAAAACTCCTGCTCTTCCTGAAACTCCGCCTTCAAGAAGTCATCACAACATGGCTCCTCTTTTAAACCCTTAACAACATTTTATCAGGTGATTGCTAATTGCTGCAGGCTAGTCTGCAGGAGCTGAGAGTCACGGAGGATGGGAGTTCTGTAAGGCAGAAGCTCGGAAGACTTATCTCTTGAGCTAGGTCCACTCAGGAGTGTTGCACAGCTGAATGGTTGCCATAGAAGTTTAAAGGATTTTTCATTCCAGGTATGTTTTTGATGAGGAAATAACATTATAACATGACTCACTGCTGTATATAGGTCAATTTTACACACTACTGTCGCTCTACGTAAGGCTTGACTGCAGATGCGGTCACTCCCCGCTCCATTCCAGAGAGGCCCGTCGTGCTTCAGATGTGTGAACTCGCTGTAATGCACAGCCTTTTGGGTACGATGGGTTGGTATGGGAATGGCTGTCAGCAGATGTAGCTGAAACTATCAAAAAGGATTTACAAAGACTATTTTGGGGAAATAATGGTAATTATAAGATAAAAATGTGAGTTTAGAAAAATTGTTGGGGGAGAGTGGGAAGATCAACCGTCACTCATGGCATTTTGGTGGTGGTTATGTTGGATTTCACCCTCTATTTCACATGTTTTAGATCTGATGTAACTGAGGATGGGATGTTCAGCCTGACTCTATTACACCAGTTCTGTCAGGAGGAATGAGACAAAATTCCATCTAACTATTTTCAGGAGCTTATAAAAATGTCCATTGCTTGTGTGTGTTTGGCATTTAGCAAACAGAAATAGGCCTGCTAATATTGACAGTCCGAAAAATCTATATGGGTATCTTATACAACGAATGAAAAATATCAAGTTTCAACTGTTTCTAAGTGAAGAAAGAGTTGGACTGAAAGTCAGCTTAAACGCAGGCAAAATACATTTGAGGAAGGAAGGAATCCATTGGAAGACTGTAAAACACAAGTACGAAAAATAAAAAGAAACACAAATATTTCATATGACTGACCTATTGAAGGCATTTAGAGGCTAACGTCAAAAGAGAGCAGAAGAGAACCTTGGGAAGAGAGGTCAGCCTCTGGCCACTTGCTTTCGTAAGCTCGGGAAGGTTTGGGTTTTCCCCACGAAGTCCAGCATGACATCAAGTCTGAGTGACTTTGAAAGTGAAGCTCCCGAGATGATCGCCACAGAATCAGCCAATGGCAGTCGGGGGCCTCACTTCACACATTGTCGGAGCCACCAATGAGGAGGCCGGGGCAGAGCCCTGGGCAAATCCTCAGTAATAGGCTTGGGACTTACAGGATCCAATTGGGGCAAAATGCAAGATTACAACTCCACAAGTAAACATGCAAAACTCCTTTTCCTCCTGATTTGACTTCTGAAGCACATAGTTTCTAACCACATAATGATAATAAAAATATAATACACTAATAGATTTATTTTACACTTTAAAGGTGCATTAAGAGAATTTTTCTTGGGATAAAAAAGGCTGGTAGATCAGTGAGAAAGTCCGTACTAGTGCAGATTAGTGTATAATTGACTGGACTTTCATAACTGCTTATTTCCGCACCCGTTCTTTAACCGTGAAAAATACAAGAGTAGTAGTGCAACACAAACGGGAATGTGGTATATTTCACAGTGTTCTGGCACTTATTCAATGAGACAATATTAAAAACACAAAGTGAGGGAATCTTACTGTTGCTGGACTTGAGGTCTCTGTGTATGATGGGGACAATGGCCTGGTCATGGAGGTAGTGCATGCCTCGCGCAATCTGCACAGCCCAGTTCACCAGCGTGCATGGGGGGATGCGTTTCCCGGCGAGGGCCCGGTTCAGGGGCCCCCCGCGAGCATACTCCATGATCAGGCACAGGTTGGGCTCCTGCAGGCACACCCCCAGAAGAGCCATGATGTTGGGATGGTTGAGCATGGCGAAGAGCTTGGCCTCCTGACGCACGCTCTCCAGAGTCTGCGCCACGTCCTCGTCAGGGTCCCGTCGGGCCGCCTTCACGGCCACCTTGGCGCCCCGCCACAACGCGCGGTAGACCTTTCCGAAGCCGCCCACCCCGATGATCTCCTCCAGGGTGAGCTCCGAGAAATTGATCTCCAAGACTGCGGTGGAGAGGAGACAGAAACAACACTTGCAGGAATTAAACAAGTTTGTCATGCTCCAAACTAGATCATTTATGAGAAGAATGCTTTCTGTTTCCATAAGTCACTGTGTTGCTTCAGATAGAACAAGTATCTGTCCTAAAATATAGAATCTAGAGTTGGAGAAGGAAGAAATACGATTAAATGGGTGCTTGCTATTATATCAACTTTGTAAAAGTCAAGAGTGTGATGGTGTCAAGAGTAACAATTTGATCAAGTTTTGGAAAACGGTGAGGGGAAAAAATAACACTTTTTTGCTTGCTTTTGCCCTGTTGTTGGCAAATAGATGAAAAAAGAAAAAATATATATCAAAACTGAGTCAAAATGCCAAGATAAAAGTGAAGTGTAGAGAAAAAAAAGTTTAAGAACTATATTAAGAACAAAGCAGATATGCTATGAGAAAGTTTTTTAAAAAATCAAGTGCTTTTCCAATTAAAAAACTGTACGTTGATCATTGAATCAAGCAAGAATTGTAAAGAACAATACCACTTTATTGTGTAAAACAAAGCCTATTTAGCATTCTGACATTTTTCTTTGAGATATTTTTACTTTTCCACATCTTAGCTTTAATAATTAAATAGTATTTTAACTTTCTTTGAAGTTACAACTGCGACTTGTAGTAGGTATGGTTTCTTAGTTGGAGCAAGAATTAAACTTTTATCCAGCGTAGCTAGCTTAACAACAGCGGGAATGCTAAACTTGCTAGCAAGCTAAGCTTCTTAACTTTGTGGGAGTTTTTGCTAAATAACGTATATTTAATGTTTATCACAAAGCCAACTGTTAAATTTGTTGTTTCGTTTAACACGGTGGACAAACCAGAAACGCAAAAAATTATATTAAATCAATAGACGTTATTTTTTCTGTTAAATTAGACGTTATTTTTTCTGTTAAATCCACATTATTTCTAACTGAAAATATCAATTAAAATAGGCTATTTCAAAACAAAATGTATGCGAAATTGCTACGGTAAATTTATCGACTAAATTCCGACATTAAGAGTTTTCAGAAAAGGGAACATCTGCGTCGCGAGTTGACGCCGCTTCACGAGACTGACCTTGATGAATATTTCAGGTGAGTGAAAGTAGGTCACCGGTCTCAGTGTGTGAACGACTGGCTGCGACAGCATGGTCCATCCAAACAAAACAGGTTTATCTAGATCTGAGATTTTTATTTTTATTTTTTGTAACTGTGTTGGTGAGTAATACTGGATTTGTGGTTAGAGCATAACTTCACATCCCCTTTCAGCTGGCATCGTCAGTACATTTACAGGGGCGCGTCCAGAAATGTTTTAAAGGGTGACTATTGATGTGGGCCACGTACAATTTCGAGAGGGTTGGACTGACGGTATTCAAAACTGGCAGAGAGCTAAAAAAAATAAAATACATATGAAAAAATTTATGTATATAACAACTAATTCATAGTTCCTATTAAAAAATCTAATATTGAGTGCTGTGTAGCTCAGTCAGAGCAGGAGCAGGTGCATCATATATTGATGCAGCTCTCCTGACCCAAGGCCATGCATTGCTTCTCACCTCCCATCCTCCACCCCTTGTCTCCTTTCCCGCATGTTCATTATCAAGTAAAAGACCACTAGCGCTACAAATACTTGTGCATGGTAGGGAAAAGCAAACTGCCTGGTCATGGCACCCCGTTGGAGCCTCTATTTATTGCAAAACCTGTGTAAAAACGATTGCATCATATTTTAAACCAAACGCACACAATATATTAAAACCTAATTTTACATGCAAGAGAGAACGTGTTCTCCTCATTATGTTTTCTGGGGGATAACATAGGATAACAGTGAGCTGGGGTGCATCACTTGAATAATGGTCCTGAAGCTGAGGATACCTAGCCAGTCTGTTTCTAGGCCAACCGGAGTGACACAGCACTCTGAATGTGCAGCTTCCTCCAGCATGATGCCAGAAGCACTCCATCCCCATTATCCGTGTTTTAGATGGGCATTGGTTTACTTCTTATTTATTTTATTTTTTCTTAAGGTTCTATGCACAATAGGGATACTCACGGTGCAGAGGAGGCACAGGGTGCACCGAGCTCTCCCGCAGGCCTGCCTCCTCCTCTGTTCCGTTCCTTTTGCTGACATAATTGGACGGGAAAATACCAACCCGGTCGGCTATCATACCGGTCCACCAGCCCTCGTCTCCCGACACCAGGGAGTCCTTGGACAGGACCTCCACCAGGTCCCCCCTGCGCAGGCTGAGCTCGTCGTCCGCAGCGGCCTCATACTCGAACACGGCCGTCCAGACACCAGGCGGCGGAAGCGGTGGCGGCGCGGCGGGCTCCGCATCCTGAGCCGAGCCGCCTCCGCTCTCCGCTGTGCTGGGCCAGCGAAAAACATCCGCCTCCGCTTCTTCAGATAGTGACGCCTTGGGACTCAAACTGCTGTCCAAAGCAGGTTTGAAGACATCCATGGACGCGATCCATAGGGGCAAAGTGGATCGCTGCAGCGCATCCACCTGACGCGGTTTGGAGCGTCCTGCGTCCGCAGACGCACACACACACGCACACAGAGAGCTAAGTAGCGCTTAATCTCACAAATAAACACTGTGGAGAACTAGCAGCCTTATGCTGCTGCATCGTCCCCCTTGCAATCCCTGCTGGACCCCGTAAAGCGCATCGCTACTGCAGCTTCATGGATCCCCACGCTCCATCCAGCATCCAATCATCGCTGGGACATCCTGGACGCAGTGGTCTTTTTTCCTTTTTTCTCTCCAAACTAGCTGTCTAACCTGCGAATATCCTCTGCCATCCCATTGGTGCATGGATACGTCAGCAGTTGTTTAGTTCCCAGCCTCCTCCTCCTCCCGCTCCTCCCAGCATGCAGTTCCAGCTCAGTGGCGATTCTAGCATGAATGGTTCCCTGGGTGAACCCCTTCAATAGGCGTTGCTTTTTGTTTTTTTTTCAGCAAAAGAAAAAAATGGGTAATTTTTTTTATTTTTTTATTTTGTTTTAGCAAATTTTAGTATTTAAATTATGTTGTGAAAGTAAAGAGAATTAATTATTTAAAAAAAAAAACATCCAAAATTGTCATAAATGTCTTTTTTTTGTTGTTTTTCTTTCAAACTGATTAAATGGATTCAATCAGTTTCAGAACTGCAGCAGTTCAAAAGCCAGTTTAACTATTTGAGAAATTGTTTTGTTGTTAGGAGAGAAAGAGCTAAACAACTTTAGATCATATACATAGAAGGGGGCGGGGCTTTGGTGGCAGAGTCTCAGATAGGTCAAAGATTAACAAATTGGATTCGATTCAAATAGTATCATCAATAGACTTCTGCTAAAAAAAAAGCATGTTTTAATGCACATTAAATTAAAATGTTTGAAAGATAAACATACTCAGCATAAAACATTCATATTCAAAGGAGAATTTATGCACAATTCTGTAAAACAAAGCAGAATTAAATAAAGAGTAAAAAATGAAATCAATTCCTCATTAATAGCTTTCCAACAAACAGTCCTACTTATAAGAAATGTGCATGTGTGTTTAAACTGAACCGTCATCCTTAAGTTAAAAACTACCGAGTTAAGTTTTAACACAAATTTGTATCCTATTTTCAGGAGCTTAATGTCATGTATGTAGGAAGGCAACATTTGCTCGATGTAGCGGAATGAAAACAAAAACATTCAGAGTTTGCAGACAGCGATTGCAGTAAAATGAATAAACTGCAAAATCCAATCGAGTTTGGGATGATTCACTTTTGTGCTTTCTTTACACGCAGGAAACCCCAGTTAAACTGCAGCATTTACCGACTTAAAATAATAAATTAAGGAAAAAATTAATTCTCCTTTGTCATCTTAAATGCTTTTCCCGAAGCAGAAAAAAATATTAATGTCATGCTGGGTTCCAGTTTCTTAACCCACATGCAGAACACCAGGAGAACGGGACAACAGATAAATAAAGTTTATATGAACATTGTGAAAATGTTGGTGAAAGGGTCTGGTCCTTGGGGAAGGCCCACAGGGTCGTCTGCACACTGAACAGCAGCAAGGAAGATGGTGAGTTTGAGGTAACCGGAAAACTGGAACTTCAAGAGAAATTAAACTGATCTTACTTGATTTGCGGGTTACTTCCACCCAGAAGTGGGGAAACTGTTGGTTTGTGGTTTTGGTATCTTTGTGGGTGTCCTTAAGGTGATCCAGGTTCCAGAGCGAGGTCTTGACTGAGTAAGTTCTGGGTGGATGACATGGAGGCTGCGGTGGAGGGCGGACAGGTAAGTTCAGGCGTGTAGGAAAGCAGAGGAGCGAGGCGACTGCCAGCTGGGTAATCCAGGAACGGTTTATGGTTAATCTGCAGAGATGACGAAGGGACTCGGGCAACCAGTGGGTAATTATCCACAGTCTGCCCCAAGGATTTGGAGCATTTTAAAAAATCTGATTATCATGGTCTGTAGAAATGAGGGTTAATATTACAAGTCCTGGTGCCAGACTGTATGCACTGACAGATGTGTACCATCTCTTACACAAGAAGGAAAATCCAAAAACCAGGTCTAGGATTTTCACAGGGAAACTTCCAAGGCATCACGAGGAATCGCGTGAGAGAGAGAGAGGCAACAAGAATCGACTAGTAGAAGGTCTTCTAAGGAAAACACAAAGCGCTAACTCAGAGTGCTCAGAGTACCATTACTGACAAACACTCAGGCGACGAGGTGCTGGCAGTCTGCTCCTCTTAAACTCCAGGATTATTGGGTGATGAGTAACAGGTGCGCTGACTGAGTCAGCGGGCACGCCCCTCCAGGTGTGCAGCCTCTAACACATCTGGTGGATAAAGGATGAAGCAGCAGGCGAACAGAGAAAAAAACCCAAAACCCTGGTTCCCAACAATTAAAAAGAGAGTTGGACAAATGAACCCCTGGAAAATATACTTTTTCCTCAAAATAAGTAAAAAAAAGTTTTTTTATATATATATATGTATTTTCTTTACTGCAGCTGCACAATCTCACTGAAAAATTCAGAAGAAATGATTAAAAACAACTAGTTTTAACATTCTTCAGGCAGTGGTACTCAATATTAAGAAATTATTGACTAAAACAAGTTATTATATCTTGCTGGAAAGTTATTCGAAGTTAGTTAGAATTTGCACTAGAAACTGGACCAAAAACACTTGGTAAGATTGTGTGTTTTTTCATTGTGGAATGATGAGACACTTGAACTGATGCCTATTAAAAAACGTTGTCAGAGTAGGCCTTTACGAGGATAATGGTTCAAAATATATGGCCAAATTAATCAGAAATGCTTTCCCAGCAACCATTTTAGTCTCATGCGTGTGTGAGAGGAGAGTGTGTGAAATGTTAAAGAAGATGCAAAGGTAGTCAAAATATGATAATTTTGTTAAAAATTACTTTACACATTTTTTTGCCAGCAGTGTATAAATATTCTCGAATAAAAGTTGGCTTTTTCTTAATTTCTCAGAGTGAGATTACACAGCTGCAATAATGATTTTTTATTTTTTTTTTACAGATTTTTACCAGATATTTTCACTTAATATTTTACCTAGAATTCAGAGAGTAGAGGCGACGGGATTAATTAGTGAAAGTGAGAGTGGCATTTCTCGGAAATAGAACAAATGGTTCAATTTTGCAAAAAAAAAAGAAGAAATGATTCGCTTTTGGATTTTGCTTTTTTTATTATTATTATTATTATTGTTATTATTTTTATTGTTTTGACATCTCATAGCAGGCCAAAAACAAAAAAGCAAAACATACTCGTCCAATAAAATGTGCCCCTTTTCTGTTGCACACACACACAAACACGCACGCATACACGCACGCAAGCACACACGCAAAAAAAGAAAAACAATTAAAACAACAGTATTATAACCTCCCCCCCCCCCCACACACACACACACACACACACACACGTGACACATACTACTATTGAACCTCTCAGTTTCCCACGACAACCACAAGTCCAGTTACTGCACAATGACGTTTCCCTTCAATCCCACCGGCTGAGAGGGAACGAAAAGAAAGCAAAACAGAAAGGCGGGTTCCTTCGGATATGCTGTGTGTTCGCATACACACACACACACATGCGCACCAGCTGACATTTTAGCTACAAAGTACAACTAAATAAATGAGAGATAATCACAGAACGTAGATATGACACACTTCCTGATTGCAAATTTATAACAAATAAAAAAATAATAATTTGACAGACTGTGGGTGAAATGTGATGTTATAGTGACCCCTAGAGTGTGTGTGTGTTTCTGTGGAGACACACTGAAGATTCTGTACATAACATGGATTTATGTCGACTTTTGGATCTGAAACCGGAGCTACCTGCAGCACCTACACCAGCAGCCCTGGACGCTCACCTGACCTGATCTGACCTGACCTGACCTGATACAAAGCGTTTCGGTCAGAGATCACAACAAAGATATTCTGGAGGGTTTTTTGGCGAAAATCAGCATCTGTGTATTTTGGAAAAACAACGAGATATGTTCATCGCATAAAGCCGTAGTAACCAATAATCTCCGGAGACCGCTTAAATAACTCAATATTCTGGATTTGGTGCTTTTGGTGAAATTACAGTGTGTTACAGCTTGTGTTGAGAATTTTCCCGCTCAGTCTCAGTCAAATATTTTTCCATGAGAAATGATTTATTTTTGCAACAGTAAACATGCGCAGGGCTTCTGCAACATCTGGCAAAAAAAAAAAAAAAAAAGTCAGAACAGAAATCACAAGTTTTGATGACGTCTACCCAGTTGTTTTACTTTAAAAATAAAATTAATACCAATATGACACAATACTATTTGATTTACCAGCTGAAGACCTCAGGATTTCTAAAACTAATAACTTAAACTGTATAGAAATTGGGATTCACTCATTATTCTGAATTTCTAAAACAAATAGCAACACTAGTATAATCTTGTGGTTGGAAGAGAGATTTTTTGTGTACTTGTAAGGTTTAGTCACCTTTAAAATGCCTATTTGGAAAAGTTATAGGGAAATTTTTGATGAGGCAGGCAGAGTTTAATAAAAATAGTATTTATTTTACCCCGCCCTCCATAAACATTACAGATCTGTGCTCTCAACCTGATTGATTAATGATATTATTTGTATTTCATAGGTAATTTTGAGATGCCACTAAGTACTGACTGTGACTTTTTTCCATTAGTTTTAAGCCCACTGAGAAAAAAGAATTGCATAAACCTAGGTTTTCAGTCAGTGAATTTTTGTGAGGTGTCTTTTACAAAGGCCTCATAAAAAAGGTGGATTATTCATATTCAGCAGTCATTCATTGGGGATGTTTTCCATCGTTCCTCACAGGGGAAAAAAAAAATCCAGACCGTAATCCGATTGAGAAACCAGGGCAAGATTCTCTAATGATTCCATTTTTTTTTTGCCAGAAGTTGTACGCTTTTTCATATCTTATTTCGAAAGGTACTTAGAAAGATTCCAGGACGGCGGATTATGTGTCAGGTGCTGGAGTGCGTCAAAACTGCACGTTGTTATGCCACACAAGCTGATTTGCTTGTTTGGAAACTACAGGATTGAAGACTTTTCCAGATCTGTACGTTGGGATCGGTCTCATAAGAGCTGACTGGGTGGGTCCACTTACCTCCTTAGAGGAAGAGCAGATCATCTTTGTCCAATAGTGACACTTCTGACTCTAGCTACACTGCAAAAACACAAAATCTTACCAAATATCTTTGGTCTTGTTTAACTGACAAGTAACTTTTCATTAAGACATTGGAGATTGTTTTAATTAATAATTTCTTAATATTAATGAAAAAGTGGAAACTTATTTCACTAATATGCGAAAATGTCTTGTTATGAGTGAAATAATCTCCCAGTGGAACTACTGTTTTTTAAAAAAAATAATAATAATAAGGAATAATTTACATCAAACAAGCTCCTATTTCCTGCTGGAAAGTCACTTATAACTTAGTTTTGTCTTATTTCAAGTCTACTCAGATACTTGCACTATAACTACAGCAAAAAATACATGGTAAGATGTGTTTTTACAGTGTAGAACAAAACAAAGTGATAACGAACACATTTTGAGTTTGAAAACCAGCCAAGAGACCCAAGACAAAGTGATGCACAAATCACGAGTGTCAGTAATTGGACAGAGATACTAAATGTACATTTAATAACGCATCCTCATGCAGAGAACAGGGTATCTCTGACCAAACCAAGAGGCTGATTGGTGTGGGTAGCTGCAGCGAACATCTCTCCTTTCACAGGCACCGTTCAGTTTATCGTGACCAGTTTGACCATTACCCTTTTGCACATGTACAAGAAGAAGAAGAAGAAGAAAAAGAAGAAGAACAAGAAGAAGTCTCCAGAAGTAGAACTATACAGCAAAGTGCATGGAAAGAAGAGTACAAAAATACCTCTGAATTTATTTCTGCAGCAACAAATTTAGTCGTTTTTCTTTTTCTTTTCTTCGGATTTCCGATTGAAAAAACGGTGAAAAGTCAAGTGAGACCAAGATATCGGTATTTAAACAAAAATACAATGTCGTACTCGTTTACCTATAGCCAAGATACATAACTCTTAGAAAGGTGAAGACATCCTCAGATGTATAGTTTGACCCTGCCCTCCCTCACCCCGGCCTCCTCCCGCTGCGCCGCGGCGATCCTCTGTCAGATCAGAAGAGGACCACATTTAAACAAATATTGAAAATATACAGAAAATATGGAAATATATTATATATAGATACATTTAGAGTAAGGAAGTAATGTTCAGGGCAGTTTGACCGTGTTCGCATTCCTCCCACCCTCATGTTCTTCTGCTTGAGTCGTGATTCGTCCGGCGGTGTGAGCTGTCGCTGTCGTTTCTTGTTCCTCTTCCTGATTGCGGGATTCCTGACAGAGGTCCTTTTAGGAAAGGACGCAAATAAAATAAATACTATCAATCCACCCCTCTTTCACATCATATTTTCCTTTTCAACTGTAATGTCATTATTATTATTTTTTTTTCAATTCAGAAAATAGTTCTTTAATTCCTCTATGTGACTGGGTCTCTTGTTTATTTTTGTTGCATTAGTTTTTGCATTTTTATCCCCAAAATATGTTTATTTTAAAAAGTCTTTTTTTGTCCCGTTTTGAGAAAAATATAAACCTCTGATTAACTCTGCTCTCTCCAGGTTAACAGCAGAATGCAGGACCTCTTCGGCAATCCTTTGGGGGCATGCTGGGAAATAAAACCCAGATGCAAGCTGCAGTTCGGGCCTTTTGGCACTAGAGGGCAGAATGCGCGCCTCCGAGGTTTCTTTAAGGAAAGGTGGAGAAGGAGAGAGCAGACGACATATCTTAGAAAAAAACCGTTCCTAGCATTAAGATTGACCCAATTTCCACTCTTTGCTTTTTTTCCGTCAGGAGTCTCAATCTGCTCAGAAGCCTTCTATATGACAGTAGGCTTCTAGACTGGAGAAGAGGATGTAGAGAAACCAGAGGCCAAAAAAGATGGCCGACGTGGCCAGTCTGTGTCCTCGCGGGCCGCCCAGTTCCCCTCCGATGTGGGCTCGACGCCGGTAGAGCAGCACCGACACGGCCAGGAAGGCGAATATGGTGAAGAGGGTTACGGAGAAGGCCAGCGAGCCGGCCTCCACCACAAACGGCTTCCCTTTCATGTGCCAGTAAATGGCGGCCACGGACCAGGCCATGCCGATGCCCAGGAAGACGTTAACGGCGTTGCTGCCTGTCACATTCCCTATGGAAGCGTCCGCGTAGGTGTCCTGGACGGCGGCTACCTTACTGGCGAAGGTATCTGCAGAAAGAAGACATTCTGTGTTACAGTCAGCCTTGTTTAGGGAAGCTGTCGATATCCATCCATCCATCCATCCATTTTCTTACACCCTTCTTCCCTAATGGGGTCAGGAGGGTTGCTGGTGCCTATCTCCAGCTGCGTTCCGGGCGAGAGGCGGGGTTCACCCTGGACAGGTCGCCAGTCTGTCGCAGGGCAACACAGAGACATACAAGACAAACAACCATTCACACACTCACACCTAGGGAGAATTTAGAGAAACCAATTAACCTGACAGTCATGTTTTTGGACTGTGGGAGGAAGCCGGAGAACCCGGAGAGAACCCACCATGCACAGGGAGAACATGCAAACTCCATGCAGAAAGACCCCGGGCCGGGAATCGATCCCAGGACCTTCTTGCTGCAAGGCAACAGCTCTACCAACTGCGCCACTGTGCAGCCCTAAGCTGTCGATATGTTTTTTTATTTCATTTTATTTTTACGCCGGTGGCCTTTATTTACAGCAATGCGACAGAGAAAAGGAGGGAAATGAAGCCTGTATATCCTACCGCCCTCTCTACCGCGGTGCCCCCTCTGACATCATCCTTGTTTTTTTGCATTTATTTACTAGACCAACGAGTTTTCCATATTTTATGACATCGTAGCCCAGGGTTTTTCCCCAGAAAACTAGCTAAGCCTGGTGGTACAGTGCTATGGAAGTCCAGCAGTTGCCCATTGGAAGGGCTTAGGGAAAGAATGGATTTTCCAAAAGTAAAAGAGCATGTTAAATGGCAGCTGGAGGAAAATGATGCAAGACATCTCACACTGAACTCATTTACTGTCCAACAAAAAGCCTGGGAGTCTCCAGAGATTTTAGCTTGATAACTTTTTAAAGCTCAGACTATCAAAAAGGTTCACCAAAGAACTACAAGCCACTGGGTAGCACTGACAAAGTCATTGAAAGGGAATCTAAAGAAATAAAGTTTTACTTCTGTAGACATTAGCTGCATTAATCTCCTTCACTGTGGCCTAAACGCCACATTAGCTCTTAGTAGTTTTTTTTTTTTTTTCATATTTCCACAAAAGGGCAAGTACACCCAGAAAAGATTAGATAGAAAAGTTTGATATTAATGTCCCAACACCTTGTCAGTATGTGAATTAAAGTTACTAGCCAGACTTTTCTGTAAAATCAATCAAATTCCTTTTAGGTGTAATTTATCGCAGTATGTCATGGTCAGCTTTCCCCCCTTCCCATACTTTATTTTAGTTAGTGTTTTAAATGTCTTTTAAATCAAGTTACATTCTACCCTCCCAAGAACAAGCTTTGTCTCTGGTGGCATCACATAAGGCAGCAAACCTCCTTTGAGTGAATTTACTTGAATTTTTCTTCCTTTCTCCTTTAGATTTACACAATTTTAGTCCAATTTTTCTACAGAAGGGTTTTCAGTTCTGCTTCAGCAAAAATATTTGAGATGCATGAGTCAACATTAATATGGAACCAGCTCCTCAAGGGATCAGGAGAGCCTCTAGCCACGTTTATGTGCATGTTGAAGTATTGCCTTAGAAGAGCTTGATGGTAATGGCGAAATTTAAAAATACCTTCCTCAATTTCTCAAAATAAGTTTTTAGACTTGCTTGAGAAAGTTTTTGGCTTTTCCGCAAGCCAAAAACTTTCTCAGCGTTAGCCGAACTAGTTCTGGCGTAACGAAGCTTGCTATCAACTGATGGGTCTGTGCCTTACCAGAGGCATGAAAAATTTCAAAGTCCAAACCTCCTGCTCACAGTGGACAACTCTCCCACGTTTTTCTGAGATGTGTGCTCCATGCTTGTTTGCAACTGCTGCATCGTGTTTGTTACGGGTAGGCGCATCATCAACATCTGATAAATTTTGCTTTGCGTAGCCTGGTTGATTTGTTCCAAACGTGCTAAATTTGCCTTTCTCTAATTTTTTGTTTAGACATTTCAAAAGTTTGCTAAAAATTTGCATGACATTTAGTTGGAAACATGGATGCATGCTGATCGGCCATATAATGCAAAAGCAAATGGACCTGCTATTCAGTTGGATGACTCTTAGTTTGTTTTTCTTAAATCTTATTTCCTAAAAAAAAATAATTCTTCTTTAACTAGCTGTAACAAACTTTAGAGAAATAAACTTTTCAAATTTATAAATAAAATAAAAGTATTGAAAATGATGCGTCCTTATCAAAGACACCTTCCCACTTTTCCCACTGCTATTCCTGGACTCACCTGGGATGGACGTGCCGAGAGCAACAAACACCACCGCCGTGACCGAGTCCTTGAGGCCGATGGTGCAGCCAAAGTGGGAGGCCAGGTCGCCGATGACGGCCGTGAGCAGGCCGATGATGACGATGGACACGACGAAGCACGCCCAGCCGTTCAGATAGTCCGTGGGGGGGACGCACGCGAACAGGACCTTCCAGAAGACGGTGAGGAAGTGCATGACGTAGTCGAAGCAGGACGGGAGGCGCTCTTCGCCCGTGTCCTCCTCGTCCTCATCTCCTGGGCGGAAGCGGGGTTGAGCGGGGGGACGAGGGGAAACGAAGGGCGGATTGATAGCATTGAAAAGAGCACATGCAGAGACGTAGGGAGATGAGAATGGAGTGCCATGAAGCAGAAAGTTTTGAGAAAGAGACCAGAGGGGAGGATTTTGAGAAAACGGAGGAAATAAAGAGGGTGACGGAGAGAAGAAAAGAGGGAGAACAATCACTTAAAATGGCATGTTCACTTATTTCCCAGCAGGAAACATCTCTTTGACTTTAGCCGGAGGTTATTATTATGCAAATCTGACTCCAAATGTGTGATAACTACTCGTCAGTGCCAGAGGCCTCAAAGGACAAGCTGCTTTGCATGGCAATTAAGAAATGAGATGAAGTTTGCTGACAGCGGCATAAAAGATTGAGCACTTTAGTTGTTTCTTTGTTATTACTACTTATTTAAATGAGTGTTACTTTTACTAACTTGTATAAGTCTTTAAAGTTTAGGTTAAACTCCTGCTCAGTCATATTTGTCACCTTACAACCACGTCGATGCATTTTATTTAGACTTTGTTTATGTTTGACATGCATATTTGTATTCACCCTCTTTACTCTGAAATGCAGGGCAACCATCTATCTTTATTAGTCACTCAAGTCCACATGTGCATAGTTTGAAGTGTAAATCCAGATGTTCTGTGAAGGCATCAGACGTAGGTTGTAAATCAAATCACACATATTTTTCATACTGAATCCAATTATCGATTTTAATCGATTTTTTTTAGTTTATATTTTCTCAAAAATAAATTAGAAATGACAGACAATATTTAAAAAGTGCTGGCTTAAGTGATCTCTTCACAACCAGATCTATGGAAGCTTCTAACTGCCAGAGTTCAGGAATAAATTCAGAAACAGTGTCTTGTTAAAACGAGAAAACTTTCTCGTTGTAACGAGATAAATAGAGCTTGTTATAATGAGATTTATCTCATTAAAACCAAACTGTCTTTTCTTTTAACTTAAAAACGTTGCGGAGAGTCATAGTGAGCCACCTTGTTTCTCTTTAAGTTGTAATCTCTCAGGAGAGTATTTTTATATCTTGTTATAGCAGATATAAAACTCATGTTGCTATAAAAACCTTGTTTTTACGAGTTTTGCGTCTCGTTATAACGGGAAAGTTTGTTTGAGCAAGATACTTTCTCAACACGATGTCAAAGTTGTCTTGTTATAATGTCACTATGAACTCTGCCGCCCATTTGTTGAGATATGAAATACATTTTCCGGTTCGTCCGCAAAGCTACACTTACGTTAATCATCTAATGCGCAGCCACCCGCAGTGTTCAGTCTATCCGCTCACCTGTATAAATACACCTCCAGCGCTCTTCCCCGCTGTTTGCTCTGAACCGCCATCAGGCAGAAAAGACTGCCGTACTCCAGGCATCGCGCCAGTCATTTTAAGGATGTTTACTGGTCCCCCGAAAAACGACGAAGACCCAGACATTATCATCAACCAATAACATCCTCTCAGGCCGAACTTGAAAACTGGACATTATGCTGCTAACACTTAGCTTTCGTCAACAACTAATGCGGAAGTGAGAGCTCTGCCCATCCGGCCAGAACAAGGTGCGCTAAATAATAAAATATAATTTAACCACGCTTCGAGGCAGATAAATTTTCTTCAAGGAATTTTAATAATCGAGGTACTCGAATCACTCGAGGAATCGTTTCAGCCCTAAAGGTTATCAAATTAATAAACTCGATTAGATTAACACGCTGGAGGTTGTTGTGTTCTGCAAGACGAACAAGGCTCCACAGTCCGGTTACAAGATGACCTGAGCAGGACACTTCCACGCTGAAGAGCTCCTCTGTGCTCCAGCAGCTTGCAGGGCATTAAGCAGACAAGCAAGAAGCCTGCACTGTCATGATTCCAGCTGTCAGACCGCGTGAGCCGCATGCATTTTTCAGCCCACGATGGATCATCAAATAGTAAAGATGCGCTCTTGATTAAATATTTCAGTACCACCGCGACAAAACTCAAGGCCTTCGCTGGCTCTCGCTGGACGGCGGCTGCAGCTGCTGCTATGTTGAAGTCAATGTTGCTGGATGCGAGTTATGCTGTGCCTCTTGGGGATGTTACTTTTTTTTTATTTTATTTTTTTTTTTTGTGAGATTTAAAAGATGTAGGGTTAGCAGTGACACGAGTAGGCTACTTTAATAAAGGGTACAGACTCATGTATTCGGATGACTGGAGCTTAAAGTTATGCAGAAGTAAAATTACATAGGCATTCGACTGCATCTGAAAAGCGATTTAAAGTTATGATGTTCAATAACATCATAGATTTATTTATTTTTCTTATTTGTAAAAAAACCCCTCCAAATCTTGCACAGGAGTTGTGCTCTGCTTTTGTGCAGATTTATCTCAATCAGATTTGTTAGTAAGTAGTTACATTAATTCAGCTACATTTACTTGAGTAACAATTTTGGGGAAAAATTTACTTTTTGGAGTGTTTTTGCTATGCTTGCGTTACTTTATAATAAAGTACCGCTACTCTTGCTTGAGTAAAATTTCTGTACACTTGAGTAACATCACTGGATGCAAAAAAAAAAAAAAAAAAAAAAAAGAAAATGCATGAAATACAGACACACCTGCAGCTTAAGCTGCTGTTTAAATACAAGCTTTGTTTTTCTAATTTTATTTTCTACCTGCCGTTTGGCACCGGACATACTTCACCCTATTCTAAAATACAGTATGTACATGTCTCTTACCAACTAATTATTAGTTTCATATAATTTCTTTTTTATGATTTGGAATTGCTTCTTCTGCCTGAATCTGTCATTTTATAATTGTGTTATTCATTTGTAAACAATTCTCAGTTTTAGTCCTTAAAATACCACAATATTGGATCTAACTTTCCATTTTTGTCTGGCATTGTTTTTAAATATTAAATCACATGTTCCAATCAGATATTTAAGTAGCCTTTTAACCAGATACTTTTTTACTTTTTAGTCATTTCTTTAAGGGCTACTTTTTACTCTTACTTGAGTCAATTTTTTATTTTTTATTTTTGCTAGTATACTGTCGTGACTTTCACTTTGAGTCAGAATAATTCCAAGTTAAGCCATGATACCCTCTTCTGATCACAATAAAATACATTACAGTTTGTTGTAACAAAACACGGCGTGGAAAAAGTTGAGCCCAAGAGGTGTGAATACTTTTCAGTGGAACTGTACAAGAATGACAAAACAACTATTTTAGAGAACAAAGCTGACCCAAAATATCATTGTATTTCCTACCTAAACATAAAAAAAAAACAAGTTTACCAGATGCGTTTATATTATTTAGACCCTATTCTTTCATCAGAACACCCAAAGTCTCACATATGAGCAGATGAGCAGATTTTAGTCCAGCAGACAGATGAGAACAGAAAGCATTACCTGCACTGACAGTAATGGCCTCCATGAACTGCTCTCTCCAGGAGTTTGTTCCCACCACCAGAGCCAGGTTGGTCTTCTTGATCAGCTTGTCCACTGTGCTCTAGATGTCAACACAGACCACTTTTATTTCTCCAATCAACACCACCATGCTGCTTTCGCAGAGAGAAGTACACCCGATTCACCACATGGTGGCGGCACCGTCCAATATCAGGTAACGAAAAGCTCCTCTGAAGACACAGTAAACTTCACAGAAACAAATCAGCTTTCGGCCTCACTCACCTTGAACTCGTACGACTCTTCGATAATGACCTCCAGCCGCGGGTGCTCCCCTAGCACCGGCTTTCCCATCTCGGCGATCCGCTTGGCTTCCTCCTCGTCAGACGTGAGCTTCCTATCTGGCACATCTGAATAGACAGAGGCAGCATGAATGAAATAAGTAGAAAAATCTCATTGAGAAAAGCTAAACTCTTACTCCCTGAACATATTATGTACGTCAAATCTCTAGGACGGTAAAATATGAATTCTCTTAAAAAAATAAAAATAAAGAAATGAAATGAGATTTCTGTTTCTGTTTAATCTCCGGTTCTTATCCAGAAGAACTTCAATTTGATCCGGAAACCTTTGTTTTGCTTTCTTCTATCTACTCAAGATGTCCCTTCTTTAGATGTTCCCACAATCTAATTACAATATAACCAAACATTTAATTAATTTGCCATTGCTTTATGAAAGGGAACTACTGAGAAGCTAGTTTAATTTGATTATATTTATTATTTTCTATATGTATGAAGTGTTTAAGTGATTGATTTAAAATTCTGAAACAGTATACATTAATTAAAAAGCTGCTTGAATTTTGTTTTAAGTGGGGCTGTGTGGAGTATTATGGAAGAGTCGTTGTCTTACCTGTCTTAAACGTATATGTTTGGAGACTCTATGGGATGTTCCCATAGAGCATTAAGGCTAACATTTTGTAAAATGAAAGTCCATTTAGTGGCAATTTTCCTTCTAAACACTAAGTAGGAACTTTCCTACCAGTTGTACCACAAAATACATGATATATTTTTGCTAGAGATGTGCTGAATGTAGTTTTGTGACTGATTTTTATAAATGGTTTACCTACCGATACCAGTTACGGCTATTCCTGATTCCTCTTATAGAACTCTAACAAATAAATAAATTGAAACAATTTATCTCGCCTTACCCCTGTGATCGGTCACTTTCTTGTCAGGAAAAGAGGCAATCTCTGTGTTAGACATTAGTGTCAATGTTTTAAAGCAAAAAGAAAGATTATAGAACACAATAATTAATATCTTTTGAAAAACAAAGTCAGCATGGGAGAGACAAGAGCTCATATTGAATTAAGCTGAGTTAAAAGTAATTTTATATGGCAGAAAATGACTCTTCAGTAAGTCCAGCCCTCAGTTACTATTTTCCACAATGTGAAATGAAGCCTAGGCGCAAATTCAATCTGGAAGACTCTTTTAGCCCCTCCTGCATCATCCAGCCGGAACTTCCGGCTCATCACCGTTGATTGCTCAACGCCGGTCAAAGACTCGTCACGTCCAATCACCGTCCAAGCCCCAGCTGATAAGGACCGCCATCCATGGCGTCGTGCGCTTTCCAGCAGAGCTCAACCCACCTCCACCCCTTCACCTCCACTCGCTCAGCATCCATCCTTCATCGCCTCCACCACCAGTGCCGGGTCCCGGGGGGATGACGTTCCTCTCAGCATACGGAATGCTCATCCAAGCCCATCGCAAAGTTTGCGATGATCAATGTCCTTAACCGGGGCCCAGGCGCCAAAGATTTAAATCATATTGTCACTAAACTTTTCTAATGGTTTCCCTTTGTCTGTCTGAGTCTCTACAGATTGAATTTCTTTCTGATTCTTAAAACGGAGATAGTCAAAATACTTATTATTGTTAGCAAATGCTCACTTCACACCCAGTTAGCTTCAGTGACCGCCATGACACAAGAGTCTATAGTGTGAAAAAGCAGTAAAAGCAGAAAAGAAGTAATCTCAGGTTGCTTCAGTGGTTATGGTTTAAACCATGTTAAACTCCATCTTTGGATACAGTAGAAACAAAGTCCTGCCTGCTCACTAGGCCCATTGCCCATAAACATTTGGGGTCTACCCTGGTAGTTAATCTGTAAAGTGTGGAGTGCTTAGAAACTTACTCTGGCTACCGGAAAAGGTTCCTGCATTTCAATCCCATTGATACTGATGGAACTAAATGATAAAGCTTGTTCATTTTTAATAACAGAGCAGCTAATGCAGGCTGCGTGCAGAATGAATAAGCCCTGTTGATTTAAAACTGAAACGAAAAACCCAGACTACTTTGATGGCCACCCACCGACTGTCAACGCACATTAAAGATTAGTTTAAATTTGCTCATTTTCATCGCTTGGGGAGTTTCTACATCTGCCTGTCACATATCTGACACGGCCCAACCGTGAGCAGCGGCTCCGAGAAGCTTTTGAAACGCACACAATAAACAGCTCCGCAACGTCAACCCTGTGCTTTCGGACTCCATCAACAAGGAGTGGCTTACGGAACCGAACACCTCTCATTCCTTCCTCCCCCCTCCTGCCGACTGAGCCACCTGGCGTGGGGAACTTGTCATCTTTTTATACGAGCCCCGAGTCCCAGCCTGCTGCTCTTTGCTGACAACACGCTTACCATTAAATATTAACACCGCCATTAAAGATCACAGCCGGCCCTCTGCTGACAGGAGGGCGTATCTGAGAGAAAGCGTACGCACAGAGGCATGCATAAAAGTGTCGTAGCTCCTTAGCGCACGCACACACACTTTAAAGCAAAAATCAACTCCACACCCAAAAGACGGTGTGTACTGTCACGCTCACGGGATATCTCTCGCTCGTCCTACAAATTTTGATTATGCAGCCGTCCCCTCGCTCCGAGCTGCGCTGCTACATGACAGATAGAAGGAAATTAATAAAAATGCAATCAAACGTGGGTAATTACATTTCTAGTTGCAAAAATGCTGACTTCTTCTTCTTCTTCTTCTTTTTTTTTTTTTTTTTTTTAATCTTGCCGGTTTTCAAATGTTGACTTGACAGGATGACATGGATGTCAAAATTGGCCCAAATGCAGTGTTGGCTTATTGATACTGTTCTTTTTTTTTTTTTTTTTTTTTTTTAAAAAGGGTTGTGATTGATTTGTAACCTAAAAAGCAAATTCAAAAAGGCTGTATTCAAAACTGACTTGGAGGCAGCCAAGAAATGTTGCTCTTGTTTCTAGCGCAAATATCTAAACTTGAAATAAAACTAAATTAATAAAAAACTAACTTCTCGGCAGATAGAGGCATTTGTTCCATAATATTGATGAGAAAGTGCTAACTCCACTGGCAGATTATTTCACTCATAACATGTCAAAAATGTCTTGTTATAAGTTAGATAATCTGCCAAAGTAACAAGAATGATTTTATCAAAATTAAGAGATCACTAACTTAAACTCCTATACCTTATTGGAAAATTACTTCTAAGTTAATTTTGTCTGATTTCAAGTGTAGGTATTTGCACTAGAAACAAGACCAAAATTGCTTGGTAAGATTGTGTGGTTTTGCAGTGAACCTTTTAAATTTTTAACACAGAAACATTATCAACCAAAATTAGAAGCGGCGTGCAGTTTGTCTTTTGGTGGGAAGGTGCAAAAAGGGGCAGCTTGTGTGGTTTTAGGAACCCCAGCTGTCTTACTAGTACGAGATTAATTGCAGGTCACATAGTACACTAAAAAAGAAAAAAAGGATTTCAGAAGGGCACCTTTTTGTCCAGAGGAAAAATGGGCAGGTGCTTTAGCCTTGTGTCTTGTCTGTGTACAACCCTGAAAAGTAGTATTTCATTTCAAACCACTTACAGGCACAACTCACACGTCACAGGAAGCGGGTTAGTGAGGATGCAGAGAGGAGGAATGGGTAACTTACCATCAGCTAACAACAGGGCTGTGGAGGAGAGGAGAGAGGGAATGAGGAGGAATGGAAAAGCAGTGACCAATGGGAATGCAGCCAACAGAACTTGCAAAAAACTAAAAGAGAGTAGAATTGTAGTTGCTATTAATGGGCCTAAATCAGGGGTCTCAAACTCCAGTCCTCGAGGGCCGCAGTCCTGCAGTTTTTAGATGTGCCACAGGTACAAAACGCTGGAATGAAATGGCTTAATTACCTCCACCTTGTGTAGACCAGTTCTCCAGAGCCTTAATTAATCTATTCAGGTGTGATGCAGCAAAGGCACATCTAAAAGTTGCAGGACTGCGGCCCTCCAGGCCTGGAGTTTGAGACCCCTGGTCTAAATTGACCGTTGGTTTGAGTGTCGTCCTGCAATAGACTGGTGACCTGTCCAGGGTGTTCCCCACTCAATGACCAGTGGAGTTAGATAACACTTTATCCACCAACCCCACGTTTATGGATGCACAGAAATACTGCTGTTATGGATGATAACTGATATTTACCAATATTATATGTATTTTCCTGCACTTGGACACAGTGCAAAAGCGACCACACCGCCTACATTGTTCCTCTGCTTCAGTTAAACACCCTGTGGTGCATCACTGTCACTGTGATACGACAGAACCAACACCACATGGCCAAACCTATCCTCTACCCCTTCTCTACAAACGGAAACAAGACAAAAACGAACGTTTATGGCTTTCCTACAGTTTAAAGGTGATGTTTAAAGCTAAAAACAACATGCTTCCAATGACAGTTGTTGAAGAAGAGAGAGAGGGGAGGTACAACCTGAAAGGGAAAGGTGATTTAATGCAGCCGTGTGTTTGCAGCACTCTTAAAAGTGTGCGCAAGTCAGTTTGTGGAGTGATTTTTGTGAAATTAAGCAATGTACAATTCAAGGGAAAATGTGAGTACATAAACAATGTGTATAAAAGATGAGCTACACCGTGCAGCCCAAATGTTATTGAAATGGAAGGTTGCACATCAGTGTCTCCCATTGTTCTAAAGCTTAAACTCAACATGTAAATTCGCCTGTGATAAAACTAATCCCTGAATGACAGAGTGCATTCAGGGATATTTTGCCACTGGGCCACACACATTTAATTTCACTGGAGCGTTGGGTTGTGATAAGCAGAGGCACTTTTGTTGTTCTGTAATTAGTCAACAGGGGAACTGATTTTCCGTAAACATCCCTTTTCTGACCTGATATTTTTGAAAAATAAAGTGTGCTGCTGTCGACATCTCTGTTAAACATTAAGAATGTCTCTTGTTTGTTCATTCATCTGTTGGGACTCTTCGGTGACGCCACAAATGATCCCACATGCTCGTCGGCAGAGGAAAAGTCATGACAAAAAATAAGCAAGCGCTTTGAAAATTTGATCTAGAAAGATGTTTACAGTGTCTGGCAAAAGTATTCACACCCCCAGGAAGTTTATTGGGGGTTTTATTTGACAAACCAACAAAAAAAATCTTTTATATTTGTTAAGTGGAAGGAACAAATATAATGAATGAAAATCTGAACAGTGTGGCCGGCATCTTTGATAAGGCATCATAAAAACCAAAGCGGTTTACCGTTCTCATAAACCGAGTGACTCCTTGCGAGTGACTCGCGTTCTCACAAAAACCAGGAAGATAGAGCACATAACACCAGTTTTAAAGTCTCTCCTGTCGCTCAAAGAATAGACTTTAAAATACTGTTGTTAGTTTATAAATCACTGAACGGTTTAGCACCACAATACATTAAAGATCTGCTGCTGTTGTATCAACCTCAGGTTCTGGTTCTGGTTCTGTTCTGCATCCCCAGAACCAGAACCAAACGAGGAGAAGCGGCATTCAGCATCTATGCACCAAAAATCTGGAACAAACTTCCAGAAAACTGTAAAACAGCTGAAACACTGACTTCCTTTAAATCTCAACTAAAAACCCACTAGTTTAGAGTTGTATTTGAAACGTAATCAATTGCAAATTTATTGACAGAATCTGACTTGGTGTTCTGTTTTTATTGTTGATTCTATGTTGCATTGTGTTTTTGTGTTTGATTTGGTGTAAAGCACTTTGAAATGCCTTGCTGTTGAAATGTGCTATACAAATAAAATTTGATTAGATTTGATTTTCTCAAGCCTCTTTCAGACAGCAATCGACCAGTTTGCTATTGCACAGACCCTCAGTTTGTCATCATTAGTAGGTAAGCACAATAATTGCTGTGGGCGACTGGCTTCATTATCATTAGACGCTAACAGAGCTGGGTGGTCTAAAGATAAATGTGGCAGAAAAACCAGCTGAGTTTAGTCAGAGAACCTCCAAAACTAAACTCAAACCAAACCATCCTAGTTCTAACTTCAGTCGGCATCAGAAGGATGAAGGGATGGATGTTTATTTTATGTCAGTGGTGCAACATATACTCTGTAAGGTCGGCCATTAAACCGCATTGAGACAAAAGAGGAAGGAGCCAATTCAGCTGTGTGTAAAAGACCAAGTTTGTCAAGACGCATTTCCTTTCAAACACAATATGTGCTTTGAGGGAGATGTCTGCTGTAAATAAACACAATTCAGTCTGATTAAATTTTAAATGGATTTTAACTTACTGACAGCACAAGGACAATGTAGCAGTAAGGCAGACATGTTGGGTTTATGGGCCTCAGTATATACTTTTACTCTTGTAGTGATCGTAAAAAGACTGACTTGTTGAAAAAAAAAAAATAATAAAGGGATTTGGAATAATCTATAGTTCATTCCTGCATGCAACCGTTTTGTCCCCATCCTTGTACTTCAAGGCGTATCACTTTATTTCTTTATATTTTTTTAAGACATCCGGAGACAAAAGAACAAAAAATGGTTGAAATTAGCCCACATCACATAAAAAATTTTAATTTTTTTTCTTACCATTTGACTTTAAACCAGACGAACAGTTAAAACTACCAAATTTATTTTGATGTAGTAAATGCCTGAAAAATTAAATTGTTACATTTACATACATTTTATACAGTGTGTATGTAAGCCTTCTTTGGAATAAGCTACTAAAAATAAGAGACACTTTATTTATTTATTTTTTTACCATCTTCGAGGGTCATCTTAAGACCGCCTTTAAGGAAATGAGTTTAACCTTTAAAGACACAAATAGATACATTTAAAAGTAGAAAATACTACAATATGGGTAAAAAATAACCCTAGCCTTTAATTTGGTTTGGATTTTATTCTTTTATAAGTTTATGCATTTAATATCTACCCTTTCCTTTTGGATTTACTCCTGTGCTGATTGTGTTTCTATCTTTTCCAATGTTCTGATCTTTTTTTTTGTTTTTTTAATTGAAGCCATTAAAATCATTTTTCTGTTAAGAGATGCTGTACAATACAACCTCGATGGCTACGTAAAGGTTTTCTTAGTAGTATGTCATTGATATTATTAGGTGAAATCGCCTGCAAGCTTGTATGTAGGACTCGTTTTACTGTGGGAAATGGCATCTAAAGATTTTATTCTTGGAAGTCCGATGTTCTGTCCCCGATATTTTGACTCATTTCTTTGAATTTTTTATGATGTCAGATAAGGGAGCAGTACGTTTGCCTCAAAGGACGCCACAGCCGACCTCAACTGCTGTGAATTAAGCTCTCAAAAGCCTACAAAGCCCAATATCTCTGCTTTCTCTAACTGTATCAACGCATATCAGTTTTAATTTATGTCAAACTTTGATTACGAAAACAATTAAAGTCAACACCTCTCTCCTCATTCTGACATTTAACAAATAGAATAGTTCTAACAATCATAACAAACCTAAAATGGATTTCTTTCCCGATTTAATGCCAAAAGAATATCTGGCCTGAGCTGAAAAATGTAATTTCATTGTTTTATCTTTTGATGGCGTCATTGTGCCCCGTATTTGGATTAATTATTATTTTAAATGTCCATAAGGTTGTTTTTTTTTAAACATATAACTGAGTTTCTTTAACATAAAAAGTAACAAAAGAAATGTTCCAAGTAAACCATCATGTGTTATTGCACTTCGTGACAGAAATTCTCAAAATATTCAAACCTGTTATGTAGAAACACCTGAAAAAGAAAATGACAATGCCATGAAAGGTCGCTTGAGATCAAAATTTCCACACCAAAGAGAGAACGACACGAAGGACTGCCTTGTTTGATCACCGTTTTTCATTTTTATGCACACTGCTTCATAAAAACATTCAACGGTTACTGAGGAGATTAAACACTCAGCACATTTGGGATATTTGCAATAGTGCAAGACTGTTTTCCATTTATTAAACACTGTGATATGACTGACACGATTGCGTCATATAGTATTAAATGGCTATATTTTTTGGCTCTCCAAGTAACTACAAAACAAGTGCTGTTAGTGCAGAATGCATAAATCATCAAGCATGAGGAATGCTGAGGTGCCTAGTGGGCTTTACTGTAAGCTGAAATTCTACCTAGGGCATCCTATGATCTTGGGCCAGCTCTGCAAAGCAGGTATAAAAATAAAAACCTCATCTTGGCCCGTATGATTTGAGCCACGGTCAACCTGAAACATTCTTCAGAAGAGAGCAGCTTTTGTATCTAAACACACAGGGTGTGAAACGACCGACGAAGGTACGAAAGGGGGCAAAGTGCCAACCCATACACAGGGAGAACACGCAAACACCAGGATTCAAAGAAGTTTACACAGCAGATACGAACACGTATACAGGCATACGACTGACTACACACTGCCTCAAATCATGTAGGCAGTAAATGCGTTTCAGTTACAAATGTGCGCCAAACGTTTCTCACTAATGTGGAAAAATAAAAATAAAAACAAAACACCTCTTCCTAGGCAAAAATCTATCAGGAATTGTGGTGTGAGGCGGTGAAGCAGCAGGCAGTAGACCCAGGATCAGATGAATAATGATTGGTTTTAATGATCGGTGCCCAAAAAATAAAAAGTCCAACAATTCCAAATACCAGGCAGCTCAGCATAAGGCTCATCACTGCTAGCAACTGGCTAAACAAAGGGACAGCAAGACAGACTGGTACCAAACATTCGACAAGGACACAGAGACACAGGTGACATTAAATACCAACACATTCTCACACCCGACTCGTCATATATTGACGAGTTGGGACGCCGTCTGACCATGCGTCACATATTGACGCGAAGGGTAGCCCCTTCGCGTCAATATGTGACGACTTGGGCAGGTTCCTTCACCGTAAAATGTTGACGAATTTGACAATTTCGGAAGGTCGCATGTTTTACATGGATTATTCATGCGAAGGGTCCTCGCAAACTGCCGAAACTTCAAAACCCCGCAAATTGGTTAGGTTTAGGGAAAAAATTACGGTAAGGCATAAGGTAAAACCCCTCGCGTCAATATGTGACGCGGAAGGACGTCCCACGCGTCAATATATGACGAGTTGGGAGTGAGAACGGGTTGTAAATACACAGCAGGTAATCAGGGAACGAGACACATCTGGGAACAATCAAGGGAAGAACAGGACTAACAGGGAGACTATCTCAAACAAACACAGAGAAAAACCCAAATACTTACAAAAGCGTCAGTTCTTGAAATCGCCATGTCTCCATTAAGCAAAAGTGTTTACATAATTCCAATTTGCGCAATCTTATGGTCAGTGGAAACGTAGCTCGTGCTATATTATGTGAAGGGAGGTGATTTAGGGCGTCTAGCAGCTGCACTCACAATCAGTCCATTGCTGTTAGTCTGCCGGCAATTATACAGCTGGAAGGAAAAAAACAATCATCTGGAGGATATAATTAGCAGGTTGGAGGACTGCGTGTTTGTTGGCGATACACTTTTAAGTGTCATCATCTCACATCTGGGCTCTGAGTCCTGGAATCAATATTCACCGATCTGTGCTCAGCTCGTTAGGACTGAATCATCATTTGTCTTGTCAAGGCGGTTCCAACTAGGATGGAGGCAGAGCTGGGCCTGGGCGACGCTTTCAATACAAGAGTCAGCGGTCAAGTCAGTTTACTTGTAAACTCAGAAATTTTGAAAGCTTGATTCTGCTGAGCACTTTGTGTATGCATAATTTATACTTTTAACAGCAGCACCTTTGTTTAACTTCTTTTTTTGATACAAAATAATTTCTGAAAAAATACAAAAAGAAATAAATAAAACCAATTTTTTTTAAAGGAACATAATCATTGAATAAACTGTGAGAAAAAAAATTGGTTAATAGTATAATAATTAGCACTAGTCATTTGAACCGATACTAGTAGGTAATGTGTGCCTCAGATTTAAAGTGCTGTGCTATAGATGTTTGGATATTATAAGGGGAAACCACAATATCTAGCCTCATGGTGGTACTGGAGTAACTGGGAACAACTAAGTTTTCATCTTTTATCTCACTGGTAACACCATCACAGAGAAATGTGTGAAAGAAACAAAAAGAAGGCGCAGGTAGAAAGTCAGAGGTTTGTGGAGGGATAAAAGGATGGGAAGAGATGAGATATCTTTGTTTTGTTTTCCAGATCCAGCCATGCTGGCGACGTGTTATCAGTCTTCGTTAGTGAAGCTCCTGCATTTATGAAAGCACTTGGAGACATAAGGTCGGCCTCCATCAGCATATTGCAGAAATAGGCAGACATGAATATTGAGATCAAAAGCCTAAAAAAAAGATCCCAGTCTTTCCCGCCTCTGAAGTTGATGTGCTAAAATAATAACATTTCTGGATCTCAGCTGCAATGACCACCAGGGTCAACTTATACCAAACACACACACACACACACACACACACACACACACACACACACACACACACACACACACACACGCACACACTCCCACACACACATGCACACCGCCGAACCGAGATGACTAAGACGGATGCTTCAGCTGCCTTTATTATCTTTCAATATGCAGCCTGTGTAACGCGTCCATCATCTTGTTATGCCGTATCTATGTTTCTGACAGCGCGGATTCACGGGGAGCCAAAACGCTGAGAGCGCGCCATGCTTCATCTTTTGAAGCGGCACAGCCAGACGGGGCAAACTGATAATTTCACCTGAATGCCGGGTGATTTTCGCCCGAGCATTTTGAAGGAAGCCTTTCATGGCCGGAAAAGTCGTGTTTTTAATCTCGCCGAGCTAATTAAAGCTGCGGCGTGTGGCATTTTGACATCAATAAATCTTGAACTCATTCATCTTGAGATATTACAGTGATTACAGTAAACAAATGCAGTCGTTGCCAGGAAAATTGGCAGTGCCTTGCAATGCTTTTTTTCTTCTTCTTCTTCTGTGAAACAAGGAGTTGACTCCTGTGGTTTTACTCTGAGGTAAAGAATAGTAGCAAGAGTTGGCAGTCCTCCATTACGGAATTGAATTTAGAATACTTTAAAGGGGCAGTATTATGTGTTTTCCTGCCACATCGAATCATTTTATAGCACAATCAAGTATCTGTTACCTTCAATTGTTGTAAAAATGCTATAAATATATATCAAATATGACGTAAAAGAAATTTGACTTTGTAATTTAATGCCTTGAAGTGTCTCTTTAAGACACTCTCTGAAACTCCGCCTTCAGGAAGTCAACACTCCAGGTATGTTTCTGATGAGGGAATAACATTACAACATGATGTAAAGTAAATTTTACATAGTCCTGCCCCTTTCAATAATATCATCATCAGTATCTAATATCACCTGACATGTGTTTTATAGTAAACACTTGATATTCTATATAGTTGAAACCAAATATTTAAATACACTTTATAATTAGACAATATTTCATTCACTGTCTGGAATTAAGTCAAGCTGAGTGTTTACTGTTTTAGGTTAGCTAGCGTTACCAGTACTATTACTGGTGCCTTTCTCCAGATACTTAGAACAAATCTAACTTTCTCCTGCTGAACAGAAACAAGACTGAAGTAGCTACTTTTTGGACCTAAATTGGAACGATGTAGAGTCGATACAGGTAGAAACTAGTACCAAAACACATGAAAGAGCTGCTGTTGTTGAATCGGCCTTTCAGACCTTCCAGGTCTTATGGTTCTGGTTCTGCTCTGCATCCCTAGAACCAGAAGGCAGCATTCAGCTTCTATGCACCACAAATCTGGAACCAACCTCCAGAAAACTCAAACCTTTAACTTGAGGCTGAAACTGCACCTGTTTAGAGTTGCCTTTGATTAGCAGTAAGTGAAACATTAATCAACATATTTGTGTGTATTGGCTTGATGATTTTGACCGATGGCTTTTGACAAAACATAATGTTTATTTCCTGTTTCATAATTGGTCAATGTAGGATGTTTTTATGATTTTGATTTGTCTTTTTCGCAGAAATATGCTATACAGATAAACTTGACTTGACACCGAGGTTTAGTCTGATTCAAAGAGCGAGAAAGAAAAAAATTGTGTTGTTTTATCCAGTGAATGGAAAAAAAAGCAGCTGTTTTCAACTGTAATATGCAAGGAGAGAAATATGCTATGGAAATTAGTTCTTCAGGTTTTAGCTTCAGTATCCGTCTTGATCTTTAAATAATGGCTTGTTCGGGAGAGCCTGCAAACCCCTAACAGCCTGCAAACCCCTAACAGCCTGCAAACCCCTAACAGCCTGCATACCCCTAACAGCCTGCAAACCCCTAACAGCCTGCAAACCCCTAACAGCCTGCAAACCCCTAACAGCCTGCAAACCCCTAACAGCCTGCAAACCCCTAACAGCCTGCCTCAAAGTACTTTAGAGATGCTTCTAATCGACCCATATGCTGCATTTCACTGGGGATAGTTTCTCATATTTACAAGTGTTTCCTTCAACTCTCTCTCTCTCTTTAGGAATCTTTCCTTTTGTTTGTCTGGATAATTCAATGTTTTTCCCCCTGCATCTTTAACATTTTGAGCTTCAGACTCTTAATGTGCTTTTCTTACTTTTGTTGATTAGTCTGTTTGTCTATTCATCTGTTTTCTGTCTGTTTTTTGTTCTTACTCATAAGCAAAAACCCAAATGCCCAGATCTTTCACATTAAGTAGCAAAATTTTAAGATAATGTCTAAAGACTTTAATAGCAGACAGAGATAATCCAAGACAAACAACATGATTTCATTCATTAAGCTGTGGTATGTAACTTTTTATAAAGAAAATAATTTTTACACATTTGCTGAAGCTGTCATCATGTTGTGACAGGATGGTATGAGAGATCATCTGTGAAAAAAATGAGCTCATAAGCATTCTCTGAGGGCAATCTAGAAACAACCAATCAGAGCCAGCAGACGAGTCTTAGCACTGTCAATCACCCCTCAGTGTGGCGCTGCTCACCCCTCATCCCTCGTCCTCCTGTTGGGCTCCAGTTAGCATAGCCACAGATGACGATGGATTTTCCTGTCATGGTTTCTCCTCCATTAACACATTCAGTAGCGTGTACACAAAATTGATTGACAGCTCTAAGACCTGCCTCCTGACTCTGATTGGTTGGTTTTAGCTGGGAGCGCTGCATTTCTTCAGACAGCAATAGTAGCTCAGGGAGGAAATTGATCTTTTCACAGATTATCTGTCTCATGACAAACTGTCACGACATGGTGACAGCTTCAAGAAATGTTTAAACAAACATGTAAAAAAGAAACATTCTTTATAAACGTTACATAAATATCCTACGCTTGATACAAATCAGTGAACTTTTTATTTTGGTGTTTTTTTTTGTCTGCTTCCAGTAGACGATCTATGTAGCTTCTGTTCATGAATGATTAAAATAATGTTTCAGAGCAGGAGCGCTCCATAAATAAAACTATTAACAAGTAATTTTCTCACTAAATATAGGGCCTTTTTTCCAGATCAAGCCGTATATCTGACAGCAGAAACTCATTTAAGCAACCAGGAGTTCGACTCATCAGATTTAGCAACTCTGCAGCTCACTTGGATGTCCATCCAGACCCTAAACGGATCCTGATAACCATCAATCTTGTGCTTCTAAACTCAACTAATGACATTGGCAGAAATGTTAGCAGCACAGCTGACAATGTGGTGTGTTTTGTTGTTGACATATTTGTCACGATGAAAACAATCAAAACTTTAGGCAGAAATTTAAATTGAAGGTTTAGAGATAGTTTCTGAGCCCCTAAACAAAGTAATGTTTTGCTTCATGAATACAGAAATATTGTCAAAAACAGAAAAAATCCCAACCCCGTCATATCTTCTCTGCCTCCCTACTCGACGCTTTAATTTCCTGCCCCTCCGTCTTTTCCTACGGCCCAGACGCCTGGCGGTTCCGAGCGGAGACCGGCGCCTCATACTTGTTAACGGTCTTGTTTATTCTGCGGCCGTATCAGCCTCTCTCTGCCTGTCAGAGGCAGGCAATTACAGAGCAGATAATCAGCCCTGATAATGTCATCAGACCAGTCCTTGCACACAAATCCAAGCGGACAGGCTTTCATTCGCATGCGCACAAAGAAACGCTTCAGGTTCACAAGTTCATCCAGCAAAAATGCAACTGAGGCGGATTTTTCTGTACAGGTGTCCTCATAATATCTAGAGAGAAAAGAAAAAAAAACCCACAAGCTCCATGTTTGTCTTCTTTTCTGACACCACTCCATTCGTCAGTGTTTGGTGTGTGACTGGGGGCAAAAACACACCAACTGCACTATGGTTTGGGTATTTATGCATTTTGGTTTAATCAGGAGGAGACAATGAGGACACACATTTTTTTTAATGACTTTTTTTGCAATCTAATGGAGATAAATAGAGTTCTGTGGAAAACAATTTTCCCTTTCTTACAGATTATTGCCTTTTATTACGGTTAATGATTCAGATTATCAGACTGATTTTAATCACAGGCAAAGATGACCCGAGTAAAATCACATTTTGAAGAAACGTAGAAACTATCCAAACCAAAGTATTTTAATAAAAACTAGAGCAATGTTAAATCTTGAGTTAACTGTGATGAACCATATTTTAATGATTCAGTTTGAATAACTACCCTCCTGAGTGCAGCCAGATCTGTACAGTCGTTTAAGTCGAACCTGTCTGGCAACTGGATTAAAAGATCAACAGACTGGACCCTAAAGTAAAGAAAGTCGTATTTTGGAAGGCGTGAATGTCGTTACATCTGGTGTAAAGCGAACACATCTGTAATTTTAAGCAACAGTAGAAAGAAACAGACAAAAATGTACCACATTAACATTTTTACTTAAGTAAAAGTACTTTGAAAATACTTTAAGTACTGAAGGTAAAAGTCGAAAGTACCCGCGATTAAATCTGCTAAAGTAAAGTACAGATACATGAAAAATGTGCTAAAGTACTTGGACTTCGCTGCATCCCAGCACAGTCCGAAGCACATCAGGAGATCTGCCTCTGAATCCAGAATAGCTGCTTGGACTGCAGTAAATCTTAGCTAATCATATAAGTCCCATTTATCCAGGCTTTAAATGCTAGTAATATATTTGGTGATACTTGCAGATTAATGCAGCGGAAAATGTTTTAGGGGGGGCATTAAGATGCTCTGAAAAAGTCGTTAGGAGCTACAACTGAGCTGTTCCTCTACCTAAATAGAGGATACAGCCAGACGCATTTAAAACCATTGTAAGTGCGGCAAGCCTCACTAGTTTAGCCCCTTAAAGCTCTTTCGAACGCGACACTTTCTTCTTAAAAAAGGAGGTCTTGAATCCGACGGTATTTTCTAGGTCTTTACTGAACTTAAAAGAAATAAAAATAACAAACAGATTCAAAACAAATAAAGTGACGGTCAAAAGACTGTGTTTCTCCTAAGGTGCCAAACTTCTACAAAGAGCAAGTCCTTTTTTCTTTCATAAACCAAATATTCGAAAACCAATCAAAAGGCACCACGTCATAAGCTTAACAACGATTCAATTACAGATGCTTATCAATTCCAAAAATGTACATATGGCTCCTACATTTTCCGGCCCCTAATTGACTATGTATTAGCATATCAATTACAAACTCAACTTAAACTGGAGCCATAAATATTCAAATAACTTAACAAAAAACTTTTGTTTTAACATGGTTACAAAACAATCTACTAAAAAGTCCTCAATTGTTTCATTCTCCTTGTAATAAGCACAATTTTGTAATCGGCCTTTGGATGATGCTCGTCTTCGTCTTGACTTCTGCACTCCGGACTGTCCCTTTGGAGTCTGGCATGACGTTGACGATTCTCCCCAACATCCAAGAATTTCTCGGAGATGATGAATCAGCAATCAGGACGACATCTCCGACCTTGAAGTTTCTTCTTAGGTCAAGCCATTTTTGTCGCTCCTGCAGTAGAGGCAGGTACTCCTGTGACCATCTTCGCCAGAACAGATCTGCCATGTACTGGACTTGTCTCCATCGACGGCGAGAATAAATATCCTCCTTGATAAACGTACCAGGAGAAAAGGTAGGTTGTCCCTTCAGCAGAAGCAGATGGTTCGGCGTAAGAGGCTCAAGATCATTAGGATCGTCTGTGTTCATAGTTAACGGTCTTCCATTAATGATGCTCTCGACTTCACATAAAAGAGTCTGCAGTCCTTCATCATCCAGTATCTGTTGCTTAACAACGGAACTTATGACTTTTCTAACGGTGCGTATCTGGCGTTCCCAGACTCCTCCATGATGAGATGCAGCAGGTGAATTGAAAATCCACTGTACTCCTTTTTGCATCATGGCGTCATTAATGCGAGAGTGGTCCAGCTCTTTCAATGCCTCCCTTAACTCTCTCTCTGCTCCAACAAAATTTGTGCCATTGTCAGAACGAATGATGGAAACTTGTCCTCTTCTGCTTTGAAAACGACGCAGAGCGTTAATACATGAATCTGTATCAAGAGACTGAGCAACTTCAATATGTACAGCTCTGACAGTTAGACATGTGAAAAGCACTCCATAACGTTTAACCTTGACACGCCCTCTTTTGACCTCAAAAGGACCAAAATAATCCACACCTGTGTTGGTAAAAGGTGGTTTATCAGGAAGCAGGCGGTCATGTGGCAGATCTGCCATTTTCTGTTGCCCTGGTCTTGCATGCAGTCTCCTGCAGAGATTGCACTCTGAGATTACCTTTCTAACAGCTGCATTGGCTGCTGGTATCCAATATTTTTGTCGCATTCTGGCCAGAACATAATTTCTGCCACCATGTCCTGCCACTTGATGGATATGATGCAGAATGAGGTTGGCTATTCTGTGATGTTTATGCAGAATGGCAGGATGCTTGACCTCTTCTGGCATTTTCAATCTATTCAGACGTCCCCCTACTCTCAAAACACCATCTTGTAGGTATGGATCTAATCTGGAGATTGAACTGGTTCTGCCCACATGTGTGCTTCCGTGCTGCAAAGCTTTGATTTCAGCTGCATAAGCTTGTCTCTGACTGAACTTGATCAGCTCTGTTTCGGCGTTGGACAAATCTTCAACAGTGAGCATTTTCTTTTCCAACTTTCTTCTAAATGTGATCATCTGTTGTTTAACAAAAGTCTCAACTTTCTTTGGTTCATTTTCAGACTGTTGCACTTTTAGTACAGTTTCTTTTCTTTTTTACTCAGATGTCTCAGAGTCTCTTTGAGGCAGAATCCAGGCAACGGCTTTTTTGAGCTTATGCCAGCTGGAGTAATGGTCAATAAGTCGACTCATTGTCTCATCATTTCTCCATGGTTTTGCACACGTCGTTGCAACTGTTGTCCTTACTTCATTCTGTTCTATTAACCTAGAATGTTTAGGTTGTTTTGGCCAATGCTCTTCATTTAACAGGAAACTTGGTCCTTGAAACCAAATTACACTTTTGATGAAGTTTTCAATTTTCAAACCTCTTGATGCCAGATCCGCTGGATTTTGTGAACTGCTCACATATTTCCACTGAGATCGGTCTGTCAGTTCCCTGATCAAAGAGATTCGGTTTGCCACAAATGTTTTAAAGCGAATGCTGTCACTTTCAATGTAGCTCAGTACTGTGGTACTGTCGGTCCAGAAGACTGATTTCTTCAGTGGTAGTTGAAGTTCTTCTCTCAGCATCCGATCCACTTTGACTGCAACCACTGCTGCTGTTAATTCCATTCTGGGAATTGTCATTTGTTTAAGAGGTGCTACCCTGGATTTTCCTATCAGAAATGACACTTGTGTTTCACCTTGTTCATTAGTCAACAAAAGATATGACACAACTCCATATCCATCCTGGCTAGCGTCGGAAAAGAGATGAATTTGTGCAGACTCTGTGGGTCCGAATGAAGCAGGCTTAACACATCTGCTCACACTGAGTTCAGAAAGCTTGTCGAGATCTGACAACCACCTTAGCCATGTCCGGCGTGACTGTTCTGAGATTTCTTCATCCCATCCTCGCTTCTCTTTACAAAGTTCTCTCAGAATAAGCTTAACAGGTAGTAGAAGTGGTGCCAAAAATCCTAAAGGATCATACACAGAGCTGGCAACAGATAAAATACCTCTTCTTGTGCATGGCTTGTCTGGCAGCTGCACTTTGAACTTGAAGCTGTCAGAACTTGTGCACCACTGAACGCCCAAAGCTCGTTCTACAGGAAGCTCATTGGGTTGCAAATCCAAGTCTTTAACAACAGGTGCTCTTTCACTGTCAGGAATGGAGTACAACAGAGCTTTATTATTGCTCATCCACTTAGTCAAATGGAACCCACCACTTTCACACAATGTCATCAGTTCTTTTGCCAGTTTAACTGCTTCTTTTTCTGTTGGCACTGACTTTAGACAGTCATCTATGTAGAAGTTCTTTAGAACTGTCTGTGTCGCTTCTGCTGATGTATTTGTGGCTCCATCTTCAGCAGTTCTTCTCAGTGCATATGAAGCACAGCTGGGTGATGACGTGGCTCCAAACAGATGCACGCACATTCTGTATTCTGCTGCTTCTTTAGTTTCGTCACCATCTGGCCACCAAAGGAATCGCAGCAAGTCTGCATCTTCATCTGGGACTCTGACTTGATAGAACATAGATTCAATATCTGCCATCATGGCAACAGGCTCCTGTCTAAATCTGAGCAAAACTCCAATAAGAGTATTCGTGAGATCAGGTCCTTGCAGTAATTGATCGTTCAATGAAACGCCCTGATAAGATGCGGTACAGTCAAACACAACTCGCAGTTTTTTCTTTTTTGGGTGGTACACTCCATGATGTGGAATGAACCATACTCGACCATCACTGCGACTCAGTTGTTCTTCAGGGACTCTTACAGCATAACCTTTTTTCAATATGTTGTCCATGAAAGCTTTGTAGTCTTGACAAAAGTCTGAATTTCTACTTAGCTTCCTCTTCAAAGAGTTAAGCCTTTGTTCAGCAATACCACGGTTGTGTGGCATTATCACACTGTCATTTTTCAGAGGCAACTTGATGCAATAATGACCATCGATGAGCTGTGCTGATGTAGTTACAGCATGCATGAACTGCTTATCCTGCTGAGACAGTTCTTGTTTGTCCTCATACTGTCGCTCTGGGAAATCTGCATTATATTGCTTCTCCAGCATGTCTTCAATGTTCAATACAGATATTCGATTGACAAGAAAATCTTGTTTTTCAGTGAGACGTGATTCACTATCTTGACATCTGCTGACTGGTCCATTTACCACCCAACCCAGGGCTGTTTTCACGGCGTATGGTCCGTCATTCTGGCTGTTGACAATCTTCCATGGCTCCATAGCCTTGTGCGCATTAGCACCAATGAGAAGTCCAATATCTGACTCTAAACTTGGAAGATGAACTTGTTTCAGGTAAGGCCATCTCTCCAAATCTTCTTCTTTTGGTATATTACCCTTTGTTGCAGGAATGTCTGGTTGCGTGTACACATCTGGCAACATGATGAAGTCTTGTTCATCAAGTCCACAAACCTCTAAATCTGTAAGGACATAACTACAGACTTTCTGTTCCTGCGTCATGGTTCGAAGAAGGATTTCTTTCTTTTTTCCATGTACATTCAACTTTCTGGCGAGATCCTCGGTGCAAAAAGTTGCTGTGCTGCCTTGATCCAGGAATGCATATGTCTTGATGATGGTTCTGTTTTTCTTGTGTCTTATCTGCACAGGCACAATAGGAAGTATGCATTCATTTTCTCCGGCCCCAGTGACTTCACCTTTTTTATATCCAGTGGACACAAGAGCACTTGTTACTTCACTTGTGTTTTGTGGGTTGTCATCCACGTTTTCTTCTGACACAACATTCTGCTTCACCACATGTAGAATAGTTGGGTGCTTAAGAAAACAGTCGGAACATGAGGCCTTTTTCCTACAAGCTTTATATAGATGACCTGCTGTTAGACATCCAAAACAAAGACCATGTGACTTCAGAAACTGTATTCTGTCTTTCGAAGGCTTTTCTTTAATTTTGTTACAAACACTCAAAGCATGGCTGTTCTTACAATAAAGACATGGACTTTGAAAAGCGCTGATGGTCTTGACTGAAGAAGTTGTTACATCACGCTGGCTCTTGGTGGTATCCTTTTCGGTGCAAGATGTATTCACAGCAAAACTGCTTCTCTTTGAAAGGCCTTTTAGTTGGTCAGACTTTTTCTTCAAGCTGCTCTGATTAGCTGGTGTGACATCAAGAATATCTCCAAAAAGTGGATCATTAGCAACCTTTGCTTGTTGGTAGATGAACTCTACAAGATCAGGAAATTTGGCTCGCGTTCCTTTTCTTTCTTGAATGCTGTAAGCATGGTTTCTCCACTTTTCTTTCAGTTTATATGGTAGTTTGTACAAAATGCTTTTCATGTTGGTTGGATTGTTCATCTCACTCATGTAGTCGACATCGTTCACTGTGTTGGAACATCCAATCAGAAATAGTGCAAATGCATTCAGTCCTTTTCTGTCATCTGGTTTTATCTGAGGCCATTCCATAGCCTTTTTAATATATGCTGTGGCAATGGTCAACTCATCTCCATAGTGTTGATCAAGCAAAGCCCTTGCTTCTCTGTAAGCTCTGTCTGGCTTCATGTGCTCACAGCTGCGCTACAAGATCTAGTGGTTCTCCACCCGTGAACTGTTCTAGATAGTATAGCCGATCTTGTTGGCTGTCAGTTTGGTTCTCAATAGCATGTTCAAAAGCTCTTATGAATGATCTATATGAAAGTGGGTCACCTGTAAATACAGGAATTTCTCTGTGAGGAAGTCGAGATATACTATGTTGTTTTATGAGCATCTCAGTATGTTGATTTTGTTGCTGTAGAACCCGGTACAGATCATCTGAAAAAGAATCAGGACATTGAGCTTGTGTTGAAATCCCTTTTAAGCGAGACTTCCTTGATACTGGAGGATCAATATTTGCCTGTTGTTCATCATCTGAGAACATTTCTTGCCTTTCTGATTTGCTTGCAGAATGAACAGATTCAACTTTAAGTCTTGAAATAGCTTGTAAGGAATTAATCTCAGACTTCTGAGCATCTTCATTTTCTTCATACACCTTTAATTTTGCATCTGAAATGGCAAGATTCGTTTCAATTTCTAGTTGCTCTTTTCTGAACTTAAGACGGGCTTCTTCCAATTCAATTGCTTCTTTCTTTTTCATTGCTGCTGCTCTTGCTAAAAGCGCTTCACGTTCTGCTTTAATTTTTAGCCGCATTGAACTTGTACTTGATCCTTGGGATGTACAGCTTGCAACCGAGGTAGCCTTTGAAACACTATCATGTGGGTGCACATCTTCCTCTGGAGAGCATTTTGCATCTTTTATCCATTCTTTAACGCTTTGTAAGAAAAGTTTAAACTCAGAATGTCTACCCTCGAACACATCTTGGTCTTCACGTTTATCTTCTTCACTTATCAGTTCACATAGTTCGTCATTAATGCGTTCATACTCTCTCAGGCATTTGACAAACAATGGAAAAGATTCTTCATTTATGAAATCAGCATTGCATTCATTCTGTTTCAATCTTTCAATGTTATTCTTCTCTTTTGTCAACTGTGACAGCTTTCCTCTTCTTTCTCCTTTTAGTCTGGTGATTTTGTCATCTCGAGCTCGTTCTGTGGGCTTTGGCTCCCTCTTCTGTCCAACCTGCGCAACTTCACCGTCGTCCGCCATTTAGTCCCGTTTTAATTTTCTTTTAATTCTTACACATAAACTGTGAGCCTCCAAACAGCTTCTTACTCTTCTAAAACGTTCACAAACATGTGTGACAAGAGTTCCTTTATGTGCAGGATTTCTATGTGTAGTTCACCGGGCTTTTCTAGTCGACACGTGCTGGCTTAGTTAGCAAGTTAGCTTAGCAACCGAGCTGATGCGGGGTAGCTTCTGTGGCCCTTGACGTGGTACTTACGGATTTTACCACTTCAACTCCGTCGTTTCCTTCAGCTGAATTGAATCTCCGTTCGTCTTTAAGTCCTCTTTTCGTTTTTACTTAGTCTTGAAAGAGTCCTTCCATGAGAAAGTCTTTTGACTTGATGTAAGTGCGGCAAGCCTCACTAGTTTAGCCCCTTAAAGCTCTTTCGAACGCGACACTTTCTTCTTAAAAAAGGAGGTCTTGAATCCGACGGTATTTTCTAGGTCTTTACTGAACTTAAAAGAAATAAAAATAACAAACAGATTCAAAACAAATAAAGTGACGGTCAAAAGACTGTGTTTCTCCTAAGGTGCCAAACTTCTACAAAGAGCAAGTCCTTTTTTCTTTCATAAACCAAATATTCGAAAACCAATCAAAAGGCACCACGTCATAAGCTTAACAACGATTCAATTACAGATGCTTATCAATTCCAAAAATGTACATATGGCTCCTACAACCATGTTGTTGAGATGGAAGTGATGAACGAACACATTCACTTAAAACCAGAAAGACGCCCGTTGATAAGTACTTGTTAAGTGCCGTCAGTAGGTTCAAAACTCAATCTGATTAATCACACTCTATTAATTACGATTAATGCTCAACTTTGTAAGCTTGAAATGTAAAAATTAACTTCTTAAAAAAAAAAGATGCTTACAAAAAGTTATATTGTCTCAAGCTAAACATCTCAGTTTTCCAGGTTTAAATACTCAGGAAACTAAAAAAAAAAAAAAAAGTAATTTTTTTTTCAAATGTTAATTTAGAAACGTTAACTAAGAACTTGTTGTGTTTTGGTGGGAGGATAATTCACCGTTACAATAAGTACATACCACCCTGGTTTTATCCAAACTACTATCAGTGAAATTTGCCGCTGAGCACACAAACTCTCCTCGATCTGCTTTTCACTCACGTTTGTTACTCTGGATTGTTGACCGCAGTACAAGCCTGTGTAACATGCTGCTTTGAACTAAGTAAGCCTCTGCAAAATGGAGGCTTTTAGGTCAAAATAGGTAAATTACTCTGCGTTACGTAATAACAAGTTAAACTTTTCAGATTATTAGCATGCATTAACATTGACAACCTTACACAAAATATTTGTGCATGTTTTTACATAGTCCTAGTATATGAACTCAGGAAACCTGAGTTTCCTGAGTTGTGGTGAAGAGAGAGCTGAGCCAAAAAGCGAAGCTCTCGATTTACCGGTTGATCTACGTTCCCACCCTCATCTATGGTCATGAGCTTTGGGTCATGACCGAAAGAACGAGATCGCGGATACAAGCGGCTGAAATGGGTTTTCTCCGCAGGGTGTCTGGGCTCTCCCTTAGAGATAGGGTGAGAAGCTCAGTCATCTGGGAGGGACTCAGAGTAGAGCCGCTGCTCCTTCACTTCGAGAGGGGCCAGTTGAGGTGGCTCGGGCATCTGGTCAGGATGCCTCCTGGACGCCTCCCTGGTGAGGTGTTCCGGGCACGTCCCACCGGGAGGAGGAAGACCCAGGACACGCTGGAGGGACTATGTCTCTCAGCTGGTCTGGGAACGCCTTGGGATTCCTCTGGAGGAACTGGAAGAAGTGGCTGGGGAGAGGGAAGTCTGGGCCTCCCTTCTGAAGCTGCTACCACGGCGACCCGACCCCGGATAAGCGGAAGAAGATGGATGGATGGATAGATATAAATCTCAGTTGTAGTACATTTTTTTCTTGGGTTTTGCTGAGTGTTGACCACCAGGAGGACAAGCTAACAGAGACAGAGCGTCTCTGTTAGTGTGACGTACTGCGACTACTCCACTCTCCGATTTAACCCTGAGTTCTGATGAACGGCTCCCGCTTGGCCTTCACTCTGCACCCAGACAAACCCAGAGGCGCCGCCGGGTCGTCTCATTGACTTTTTATAGATAAACAGAGAAGAGGGGACCTTCGTCACACACTACATTAATATCAGATCATTTATTTCCCACTGAGGTCTGTGGAAGTAACTTTTTTTTCTTCTCTCTAAACACTTTCATGTTTTCCCCCCTCTGGGTATGTGACAGTCTGAATATGAATATTTTATCATGATTATTCAAAGAATTTGGTTCCTAATTGAGACGTCCTTGTCCATGGAAATACTGGAACTGTGCCACGGTGTTAATATAAATGATTCAGAGCTGTTTTACACAAAATTGATTAACTTATTATTCATTATCAAGCAAGAGTTAGAAAATGCAGTTTCCATTCGTCGCCTCAGTCCTTAAACACTTGGAGACTCCAGCTTTTATGTAATTTTTTTTTTTATGTGATTGATTCAGCTGCCTTATTGTGTTAGCAGAGTAAATTGCTATTCAGGCTATGTGCTATACACTAATATTTCATACTCAGCGGCTCTCAGGAGTCCATATACAGCTGTTAAAAAGCCACGTTCTCTTGATGAGACCAAGAATTTTTTTTTTTCGCATATAATGTCGCATCCATCCATTTATTTTCTTATACCCCTTGTGGGGTCGGGAGGGGTGCCGGTGCCGATCTCCAGCGAGACATTTTGGGCAAGAGGCGGGGAACACCCTGGACAGGTCGCCAATCCATCACAGGCATATAGTGTCACATTTATCGAATGAAAAACAACCAAACGTTTCTGAGGGGAAAAAAGTGAAATAATCTTGCTGTAAAAATGTACATAGCCATACACTAATATTTCATAGTGACACCTTTTGACTTAAAACTTTTTATCAGAATGTTTCAGCATGCCACAGCTTGATTAACTAGTATTCTCCCATAGTGCTTTGCAAAAAAAAAAATCTTTCAATATCTAAGACTATTATATCTTTTTTTTTTTGTCCAGAGTTTTCTTCAGGACACTGCAGCAGTTTTTTTTGTTAAACTTCTGTTGCGTTCCAGTGGGAAGTCCAAAAAATCCACTTGAACGACCCCCAAAGGTAGACTTCTCACTCTGAAGATGGAACAAGCTCCATCCATCCATCCATCCATCCATCCATCCATTTTCTGAACACCCTTTGTCCCTAATGGGGTCGGGAGGGTTGCTGGTTCCTATCCCCAGCTAACGTCCCGGGCGAGAGGCGGGGTTCACCCTGGACAGGTCGCCAGTCTGTCGCAGGGCAACACAAAGACATACAGGACACACAACCATTCACACACACACTCACACCTAGGGAGAATTTAGAGAAACCAATTAACCTGACAGTCATGTTTTTGGACTGTGGGAGGAAGCCGGAGAACCCGGAGAGAACCCACTCCATGCACAGGGAGAACATGCAAACTCCATGCAGAAAGACCCCGGACCGGGAATCGAACCCAGGACCTTCTTGCTGCAAGGCAACAGCTCTACCAACTGCTCCACTGTGCAGCCCTTCTCCAGCTATCCCCAGTTACGATTTGTAAGACCAACTTGGCATTTCAATATGGCTGCTCTTTGCATCAACAGTAGTGAGATGTGGTGGAAACAAGTTTATTTTACAAGACAAACATGTAAGAAAGAGTACATCTAGAATCAGTGTTACATGTAATGCCTTCAAGTCTAAACTGAGTGAATTAAGGGGAGTTTAATTAAGGAGAGTGCTGGTTAAACGATGTCCGTAAGAGGTACTGTGAACAATGGCTACTTTGGCGTCGCACTCTTGAAACCCCAACTCCTCAGACTATGTTTGGTGGTCTGTTGTTTCCTTGGACGTGACAACAAACCCTACTCCGACTTTCGACTTCTGAGAGGAGTGAAACGCAGCGTTAATTCTGGACCTGAGATGCTCTATTCCAAAGCTTAAATCATACTTTTATTCTTAAAGCTGCAGTATGTACAACAACCAATGAGAACCAGGATTAAGATCTTATTACTGTCAGTCACCCAGGTGAACACGCTGCTCAATGTGCTAAGGAGGAGGAGCAACTTGCCGTTCCAGGAAAACTGTTTATCCACCATTAGTGTTGGCGATGCTAGAGCATTCCTGGCAGACCCTGCCATTACAGAACCTGTAGTTCTACAGAGAGCAAAGTGGAGGCTGATGAGATGCACATACACAAGTTGATTGACAGCGCTAAGACCCTCCTCCTGGCTCTGATTGGTTTTTTAGCTCTGGGAGAAGGCAAAGGACCTTGACTTTTCACAGATTATCTCATACCATACTGTCAAGACATGTTATAAAATATATATTTCTAGAAAAGTTACTTACTGAATCTGTAAGGCAGATAAAAAACATAATATCTCTCTTCATTTTTAGCTTTTTCACCAAACATCTTGGGGTTGTGGATCAAAACTAAATGGTATTGAAGGCTGCTTGCATTGCAGTCAATTTCACAAAAACCGCTTCACCTGGAGCAAAGGAAGCCACAATCATGATTCTTCCACCACCGTGTTTTTCTGTGAAAAGGATGCTTCTTTGGTCATACTTAGTTTTGTTTTTTGTGTCAAACTTCCCAGCCAGGATAGGGCCTACAGATATTTACTAGGCCTGAATGTAGAACATTTATGTGTTGCGATCCCATTCCTTAGTGTGAACAACATGGAAGACTGAGATATTCTATGACTCGTTATCCACAGTCAGAATATCATTGATGGAACCGTTTCTTGGGGCTGTACTGCAGCAAATCCAACCCCAGTCACACTCAGCAGCATGCTAACCAGGGGTCAAACCAGGAAGTCATCAGCCATTACACTGATGGGCTTTTATAGTTTAAGGAAGGAGTAGAGGGGTTTATTAGGTCATCACTGACAACAATGTTAATGAGAGCCCACATTAACTGGTGTCCCTCGCTGACCTCCAACCAGCGCTAGGACACGCCTGACACCGTGGGCGCCACGGGCTGGCAGGTAGTAGCGCTGATCATCCATTGCTCAGTGATGAGATCAGCCTCCACACACCTCTCAGCAACAGTTAGTGCTGCTTGTCACAGATAGTGTGGGTTTTCAAAATAACCTCACTGTCTCCACCTTCAGCATCGCTCTGCCACCATCTTTCCCCTCTTTACCTCTCCCAGGCTTAAATTCAACAAGCCAATTCAAACCCATTACACCTAAGCTCCCCTCCCGCCCCCGACAGAGCGCAGCATCCATGGCAACTGTTACCTGACGACTACCTCGCGGTGTGTCTGCCTCCACAAACAGGCCTGAGAGCTGCACTGAAATGATGAGCCGCATTTCGATGGAAGCGTTCGTGTCGTTCGCTAAGTGACGGGTCCCGTCCTGCGATCTGGAGGAGAACGTGCTCCTAACGACTGAGATCAGAACACACCGGCGGAATAACACAGGTGTGTTCAAAGCGGCAGCCTGACGAGTCAACACACACACACACACACACACACACACTGCATTCTGTGTGACAACATTGGCCTTCAGTTGACATTGGCTTGACTTGGTCACCATTAATTTAATGGGGTCCTGATACAGCCTTCCTATGTTCGTCATGTTAAGAAAGTCCAAGATGAATGGATCAAGTTCAAGATTATTGCCCAAAGCAAAAAGTCAATACGATTCTTAGCTTATAGTGAAGAAACAGCATTACAAAGTCCAACGGACACACGAGACGGGTCCTGGCTAAAGCTTGGGAAATGTTAAAAGTATGGCTGAAACGACTAGTCGGATTATTTGTGATAAATCAATTATTGAAATAACTGGCAACTAATTTAGTTAGCGGTTAATCCTTAACTGATATATAGAGACTCAAAAAAAAAAAAACACCAAGGTTGTTTAATGAAACATCATACTCAGATAAATAATTAAGGCAAAATTTTCCAAAAAATGTATAAAATTTTCATCTAAAATAAAGAAAACCCTTTGTTTGTAAATCTGTTCTACATGGAACGCCTCCAGTGGCCGTTTTATCAGTTCAGAAAATCACACTAATCCCAGCATGGGGAAAAAAAAGAGCCGTATATTAAGCATAAACTAAAGTTACACTGATTTCTATAAAGTCGAGCAGAAGATGAGGACAAACAGAAAACATTCGGCAAGGTTATAATCACAATCAGCGATAATTAAAGGGACTGTTGATGCAGTTCTTTCCGCAACACAGCCGCATCTCCGCATTAACATTTAATTGCATGTTGGTACAATCAATGATGCTGTGACAGTTTCGCTGTTCTCCAGTAAAACAGGAAAGAAAAGCGTTTGAACGACACCCAGTAAATTGGATCGCGTCAAATGATTTGCTGCTCAGATTTTTAGAGAATGTTTTGCGTGTTAAAGTACAAACCTTAGCGTCTGTGGAAATTTAAATCATTTGAACCTATTAGTGCCAATATTTTTTCATCCATTTTAAATCTATATGGTAGTAACTATTTTTGCTTAAATTGGGATTTAAAAAAAAAATAAGGCATGTCAGATTCATGCAGGTACCACATTTGTGTCGCACACAATATTATTTGTATTTCGACCTGAATTTTGGTACAATATGACCAATTTAACAATTGATCACTAACAAATTTAGCCATTAATTAGAGAATGGTGTGACAGACGGTTCAAAGTAGATACTTACATACACTTTTAAAAGATAAACACTTTTCTCTTAGCATGACATTGACACCCACTGACGTTTTTCTGTTTGCGATCAGTTAGGATTACCCAGCATGTTTCTGTTTGCTAAGCAGCACAATGATGAGACAAGGGAAATTTTAGGAATTTATGTTTTTGTTACTTTTGAAATATTCTATTTTAGATTTATCAGACCACTGGACATGAAGAGTAAGGGATTAATCACTGAGTCAATTTACAAACTGAGGAATCTGAGGATTGGCTTCTTTCAGTCTGCATCTTTACAAAATCTTTTGGTTTTGTTTGGAGCATAGAAACATACATTTGTTTTGAACAGACAAAATGGGCATCCTAAACTTTTGTTGTATAATCTGCTGAGTTAGAAGAAAAAATAATATGAAGTTATAAATAATTTTTATCAACATGATTTTATGTAACATTCATCAAACGGATACAATTTGTTAATCCCATCTGATCTAAAACAAAAAAAAAGCATTCAGTTTAAATTTAATATCAACTGAAGATTGTAAAAACACCAAAAAAAAAAAACAATCCTTCAGAAGCATTTATAAAAATTAATTTGTGATAGGAAAAAAAATCAATGCTTGTGAAGCAGTAGCCATAGTGAGCTGCTGTGTTGACAACGCTGAGCGCTTTCTGCTCAAGCTAACCAATTTAACTGTGTCCCGCTGTTGTGTAGAAAACCACTTTGCTTTGCCCAGATCACTGCTGTTCCTGGCTGATTGAAAAATCAAATGGTGTTCGTATTTGGGTTTTAAAATCAACATGAGTTTAGTTGGCTGTGCCGTTAGCAGACGTACCGGCTGCTCATTTCCGGCAGAGCGTCCGACTAATGTGCCTTTCCTTTATTAACAACAAGCTGGGACACATGCAGACACTAAATCCACGAGGCATGAACACAGTAAAGATAACCCCCTTTATCTTCCAGTGCGCTGCCAGCCAGAGTTCATGTGTTTCACTGAGTCCGGGGCTCATTGTCAGATAGAGTCAGATGTTCACCTCCCAGTCTGCTCCACCAGCCATGGCACAAATGTCACTAATCAGACGACCTTTGCTTGCCTCAGAGCCGCACTGAAATCACACCGGCATGGATGAGAAGATTTAATTCAGCCCTGCCAGCCTGATTTCATTGAAACCTCCACCTCTGTCCTGGGTCACAACGAGAAGGTCAAATGGCAGCTAAGACGTGAAAAAATTTAAACGTTAATGCACTCTCCATGTAGTGAGGCGCGCTACTTTCAAAGAAAGCTGTAAACTCGTTTGTGGTTAGAGGAAAGCGTACAAAATACATTTTGTCTGTTTTTGGCAAAACTAATGATAAACACGTCGACATGTACGGTGCGTTGCAAAGTACTCATCCCCGTTGAGCGGTTTCACATTTTGTCATGGTACCACCAGAGGCTTCGATGCATGTTGTCGGGTTGGTACTTGATAACTGTGAAGTGATATTTTGTAGTTTTCAAAATATCAAAAGAATGTGATGCGCATTTATAGTCAACTCTGCTGAGTCAATGCTTTGCAGAACCAGCTGCAAGTCCTCTACAGTCTCTACCTGACTTTTTTGTTTTGCCCATTCTTTTTTGTAAAGTAGCTACAACTCTTGTCAGATTGGCTCAGTATTGTGTATAATCAACTATTTTGAGCTGTACATCAGGTTAAAATGTTAAAAGCATAGCTGGAGTGTTGCTTTGATTCTTTCGTGCATGTTTGAGAAATCCTTTAATCTCCTCTGGGAACCATTCAGCTGTGCAAAACGCCTGGGGCTGGGGGCGACCTAGTGACACCTTCGAAAACAAAGCTCCTCCTCAGAGCTGCAGTCTTCAAGTTTCCGAGCTTCCGCCTCACAGAGCAGCCCCCCCCCACGACTTCCCCACTTAGCCCCTTCAGACTAGTGGCAGCAGCAATTGGCAAACACCTGATGGAACTGCACATCCGCTGAGCTCATTATTCAATCAATCAATCAATCAAGTTTATTTATAGCGCCTTTCAGCAACAAGGTAGTTCAAAGTGCTTTAACTCTTAAAAACACAAAAATAAAACTAATAGAAAACAGTGTACAGTCAACAATTGAGAAACCAGTAACAAACGTTACATTTTCATGAGTGCGTCATTAAAATCATCATATATGTTGGTCGATGTTCCATTTATTATGGTTCAAAAGTAACTCTAAACAAGTGGATTTTTAGTCTAAATTTAAAGGAACTCAGTGTTTCTGTTGTGTTCCCTGATTTTGCTATTTTGTAAATGTTTGTATGAATTATAATTTTGATCTGATGTCATTTTTAAATATTAAATGATTGATGTTTGGTCCTTTTTACCAAATACTTTTTTACTCTCACTGGAGTAATTTATTGGATGGCTACTTTTTTACTTTTAAGTAAAAATATGTTGAAATAGTTCTACTTGAGTACAATTTTGGGCTACTCTATCCACTTCTGCATTAATGTCAACCAGTCTTCCTGTCTACGCCTTGCAGGTCCCCTGTACTGGTCCTAAAAGGTTTTCTTATTCATTGCATGATGATGCTATTCCCATTGAAATTACATTAGTACCGCACCGATTTAATTTCCCTCCTTGCACGCTACGGCAATCCCACTCATATTTCAATATGAACAAAAGTCATCTGCATTCATAGTGGGTTTTGTGCAATTTGAAAACAAGTTGAGAGCTCTGAGACTTTGAAAACAGAGAGATTTTTTCTCTCTCCTTCAAATCAGATTTCTGATGAGGCCAAAACACCCACCAGATCTGATGCAACTTTACAGGCCAGCATGCAACACAGAACGCAAGCAATTAAGATAAAAGAACCACTAGAGCAACGCCACGAGGTTGAGCCCACGATTCAAATGTCAAGGTAAAGACGTGCAACACAAGACGCACTGCTCTGATTTTGTTAGCTGTCTTGAAAATAGTTTTGTTGTTTACAGCTTATTTTGAGCTCCACAAAAGGAGCTCAAATTAAGACATGATTCACTGATTCCACAATGCTCATGTGGATGTAGATGTAGTGGGATGTGCTACACGTTTAGGGACTGTATGTGTTGGTTTGATGTGGAAATGTCTTCTGGAAGAGACTAAAGACAGATATGTCATGCAAGGTTTCCCTCCAGATAACTTGCTGAGCCCGGTGGTTGGGGCACTTGGCAGTCATTCATCCAGCAGCACGTTGTGTTTTTGAGTTAAGAAAATGTTCAAAGTTGATAGGAAATTTGAAAATATCACTCAATAAATATGTGCTATTGGAAGATTAATATCTGAACACCAACTATACAGTCTTACAAAAATGCAAACATAAAAAAACCCCTTAAATAAGCAATGCTAAGCCTGGTGGACCGCCTGGGGGAAACCCTCTCATGTATGGACAGGTGTTGTCTAGTGGAAACGCTGTGCTCAGCTGGTGCCTCAGTGCAAGTTACCACTGTAGCAGTGCAGTGTCTTCACAGTCCACTGAATCAATATTATATGTGATCCAAAGTCTGACCATTTGGATCCCAACGCCACGATGCCAGAAGTAATGTCAATGTTTCTAAACGGCATTGGCAGCAGTAGTAAGTTTGGTCCTTCTTCCGCCATACACCAGTGGCAGCTCAGAACCTAGTGGTATTATTAAACCTGATGTGACACCATTTGTCATTCTTCCCTGCCTTCTGTTGGGTGCACCCTTCCAAAAGTAGCTGTCTGTGGTCTGGTGTTACTGACATCGGTGGAATAGAATGGCTAAAATGTAGTCCAGCTATGACATGGGGTGCTGTGATACAAATGTCTGGTTCCTTCATGATGTGTAGATGTCCGCGTCTACATATTTGTCCCCATTTCTTGGCAGTGTTACATGTCTGCACCGCAAATGTTAGGCAATCCATCCATCTGTCCAAATGCAGCCCCTATTAAACTCTGTCAGGGGCTGGTGATTCTGTGTCCAGTGTGTCTATGAGGCGTCCTGTGACCTTCATTAACCGTTCAGACTGACCAATGAAGGCTGCAAAAACTGCCTAATAAGATCAATCCAACCACAATGCCATCACATTGGTGTTGGTCCTTCTAGGCTTCCCAGATTCTTGGCAATTCGACTCTGTGCTCAAACTAAAATATTCCTTCTTCCTAAGAGTGTTTATTTATTTTAAAGGCTATTCATTGTATTAAGTAGAATTTGGCGCATATTCACTCATTGTGTCGGAACAAGCAGAAAGGTTTTAATCTGAACTAACTCTGTTTCTAATAGGACACATGACGAGGTCAAACCATGTCCAGTTTGTATCTCTGTTTTTATAATCAGAGTGGTGCATTTGACATTGACTATATTTCAAATGACAAACATTCTTCAGTCCTAGAGCAGCATTGTGTTTTAACTGTACTTCATTCAGTTATTTACGTGACTTTCCTAACACATTTAAGGTCTTTCGAAGTTGTCTTGGATCGTCTTCATTTTGGGCCACAACAAGGTCATGAAGAAACTGTTGTTTTTCTTCCGTTTGATTTCATCAAACATTTAAGTGATCACCAATCACGATCACTCAAGGATTTTTCTCTGATCTCATTTCCTCCTCAGAGACGATGGCCCTTCTCTGTCCTTCCGGTTTTTAATAACGTCTGGACAGTTCTCAACCCAATTTTGGCAGTTTCTGCAATCTCCTTGAATGTTTTCTCGGTTTGATACCAATAATTTGACCTTTCTTAAACAGAATAGCATATTTCCCAAGAGGATGTGTCTTTCCACATGGTTGTTTAGAAAATGAGAAGTTAATCATTGCATCAGGTAGGGTTAAATCCCTTGTTGCTAGATGGAAGACGGATATCTATGCAGTAACTATCCATACCTAGTCGCTCAGTTAAATTCAGGTGGTGACTTTTTGGGGGGGGCCAGTCATTTCTAGGTAATTATCAAATACTTCGCAATCTCATTCTCCTGCACTTTGCACGCGAATTTATTAAAATTAAGCTGGCTTTAAATACTTCACCCCAACGCCAAAATCCACCTTTGATCATTTTTGGCTTTTGCATAAGGGGAAGTGAGTTGACTAAAGGAGCTGAGGTGTAGGTTCAGGTCCCTGAATCACTTTCCAACAAGTGGGAAGACGATAGCCCCAGCTGCAGTGAGCGACAGCTGGTTCCCATCGCTCACCCAGCAAGGTCTCCCTTCTGCTGTCACTTACAAAACCAAGGGCACAGCCTGGAAACTGATGGCAAAAGCACCAGGAGACAGGAAATACGGTAGGTATCAGCAGATTAGAGTCGTCTTTGTGTCAGTTCCTAGGGTAATAATGCATGGGATGGTAGGAGCATCTGTGTAATGATGCTTATAATGATTTGCTTGTTAAAGTACATATCAGACCTATAATGACCAGGATTGAATTGATGCCCGCTTGAAATGTATCATTTGATAAGCAAAAGACTTTTACTGCAAAGAAATCTCACTTGCTGTGTTCGTTAAGACTTTAGCTGCCTGATCTTGTAAAGTATAAAATGTGTCATTTGTAAAAACATAAGATTTGGAAGCGTTAAGGTGCTCCACTTTGAACTATTTGCACATCCAAAGTCTCCTGGGGCATCTGTAATGGCTAATAGGGCTGGTGATAAGGACACTGAGTCTTTATCTCAGCTCAATTAGGCAGATAATTGATTTAATACTGGTCATTCCAGGAAAGGACTGAGACTCCCAACATGCAATGTTTCAAAATAGAGTGGGCTTTTTGTGGCTAACATCACCAGCGTGGATAATTACAATCTGGACTGAAACCAGCTAAACTGATTAAAAGAAATGGGCAGGACATGATTCTGTTAATAAATTACAGCTTATCTTTTTTTTGTACCATTTCGAATTGATTGTTTGAACATCAAACATAAACCTTACTGCTTTGTACTTTGTATCATTATGACAGCGTATTAGGGCCATTGTACATAGAAAAAAGGAGTACATTATTGGCAAAAGAAATTAGAAATTTTGAGATTAAGCTCAGAAATAAAAAAAAGACATTTCTGTGCTCCAAATGTAAAAAAAAAATAAAATAAAAAAATTGCTAGAAAACTTTTAGATTTTAGATTAATTTCAGAAATTTTCCAGAAAAAAATAACTTGAAAATTTTCGGCAAGAAAAGTTAAAAAGTTTAGGTTTGTGGCCCAGATTTACTTTTTTTTTCCATCTACAACGGTAGATAGATCTCTGTCCTGTTCAACCCAAGTTTCCTTGAGCTCAAGTTCACACATTGATGGCTGCACACACCTCTTAAGGATTTTTTTTCTTGCCCAATGGCCACTGGAAACATCCAGCAGCCTCTTGTTATCCTGCACTGACAACGTATTCTTTAAATGCCGTTAGTTTTACGCTCAATCTAACATAAAACAGCACTTTCCAAAAGATCGACTTCTGCCTCGTCAGTTTAGAGAATATTTCCTTGGACAAGATTGAGATGCTTTTTGGCACAAGTCAGACGGACCTCGTCTTCTTTCCCGTCAGCTGTGGTTTTCGCTTTTCAACTCTCCTGTGGATGGCATTTTCTTTCTTCCAGTCTCTCTGTTGTTGTACACTGACCTTAGCTGAGGCAAGTTTGGCCTGCAGTGATCAGCATGTTGATCTGGGTTCTTTTGTTATTGATATGACCGGCTCCGTTTCTCTCTGAGGCTTGATGTTTTGCTTTTTCATCCCTCTCCGTGGTGTCAGAGAGGTTTGGCTTAAATCAGATTTTGCAGTTCTGGGATCAGCCAATGCCTGGTTGTGGCTAGTAAAACTAAATTCCACTAGAAGTCATACTTCCCACCCAATTGCCATGAAATAACCAATGAAGATCATGTTTGACAAATGCAACTGATATTGTTTGTACAATATAAACGGACCCCATGCCCTTGCCATTGAGTAGTTTCAATCAATATAATAATGTAACAGGGTCATTTCCAAATCAATCCCCCCTATTGTAGATTATCTAAAGGCCGGCAATCTTAAAATCCATCTGTGCTTGTTTCCTTGCTTTGTCCGCTGCATTCCTGCACAATATGACTCACTGCTCATTTGGAGGTAATGAATGCATGTGTGAAAGAGGACTGTGAGAAAGGAGCCAGTCAGGCTCGAACAACAGCATGTGAAGTGCCCTCAGAAGCCGCAAGAGCTCCTTCTGAGAGAGGCAGCCGACGGGTGGCACATTTCCCAACGGCAGGCGTGATTTGAATGGAAAGTGGCAGTGGGAGATGGATTACCACAAGGAGCGGGCTGGGAAGGGGACTTTAATCCTACAGCCATGCATACACAAACACGCCGATGCGTGTACGTGATCACCATCCAGTATCCCCGAACATACTCGCCAATGCAAGGCAAGCATTTCACCGCAGTTCAGTTTTTGGCCGTGTGCACATGATGGGAAGAAACAGACCGGAACCAACAAGACAAGGCAATTGAATACTTTGGAGGGTAAAGTTTTGATTTCAGTGTGAAGCACTTCTAGGTAGCCTCCCTACTCCCTACTTGTGATTCTGCTCTTCATGGAAAAATACTGAAAACTAGTATTGGACACCTAGCAAAGAAATTCTTGCCCCCTTAGTTGTTTTTACCCTTCGTCTTGCTTTTACAAATCACGATAAACAAAATATGGTTCTTTTGTCTGACAAAAAAACCCTTTAATGTCAAAGTGAAAATTGATTTCTACAAAATAATGACAAGTGCAAATATGTACGATGAAGGAAGTTACTGATGTGATGTGAAAGAGGTTTAGCAAATTATGCTTGTAGTCTCTCGCACGTCCAATCACTGCTTAATCAGCATTTTTGGTTACCAATACAGCATGAAGATAAAAGAACACTCCAAGCAAATCATAGAAAAGGTTAAAAAGGATAAGTCAGGGGATGGGTACAAAAAGAAATCCTAAAATTTGATCCCCCTTCTTAATAAATCTACATATTTTATTGATTTAAAAAAAAATTATTTTACATTTCCAGGTAGACATTGGGAAACTTTATTGCACAGATTTACTAGAAGTGCCAATATGTGTCTAGTATGTATTTCACTGCAGCATGAGGATGGGGAAACAATTCGAACAAATGCAGCAAAGAGCCTCTAGGACGGCTTTTAGCCAACGGATGTGTCGGAAGTCATAACTGAATATGGTGTCTGAGCGGAGAACACTTCAGCTGGATACTTGCTGACACATGGTCACAAACTGCGCCTCTCTGCTTCAGGGATCAGCTCTTTACACTTTATTGTCCGAGTGCAAACTGACTGGTCAGTTGTCTTTGTGTTAAAACCAAGTTGCATTTCTATAACGGGTTATAGGCTCAATTGGAGACAAGGAAAGTAGCAGGTCACGGAAAACCTTCGCTGGTGTTTGTCGCTCCTTGTGTTGAATCGTAACGCACCTCTGTAAACTAGGAAACCCCCCTGCGGTAGAGAGGCTTTACTGCCAAAATAGGTAGTTCGACTATCTGCTTTATGTAATAGTAGCGCATAAAAATGTTAAGAATAACATGCATTAACATTGGCAACTACCTGTTCAAATCTTCACGCGTCTTTCCATAAAGTTCTGCGCTGTTGTCAAACAGTAAAGCGGCTCATTTTGCATCAGCAGCGGAAGCGGCTGCTATCACCACCTCGCTGGAAGTGCTAAAGGTATTGACCACTTCAACAGAAGTTAGAGAAGGGCATCGCTAGAGCTGGCAGTAAACATCTCCAGACTGACAGGTCAGGGTGACTGCTGCCCTGATTGCTTTCATCACTCACACATTGTCCAAAGTCAGACCTGCCAGCCTGGGACTCAGTCACATCTACCAGAATCTGATCCGAGAATCCCATCCCATGAACAAATCAGGAAAAGTTTCGAGGAGTGATGTAACTGACAGCAATAAATCCCAGACAGATCACAGAGCTACAGTACGATGTGATAACTCCTTTCCCCTCTTTTCAGTTGGATCTTCTTTCCAAAGAAATAATCAGTATGTGAACAACAGTCAGTGCGGTTGTAATGACAGAGTTGCCTTCTGATGTAAGAAAACCGGAGCGAGGCTGTTTGCTATGATGGAAACAAAGACTCTAATATAACATTCATCATTTCTGCCTCTCCACTTTGGCTTTAATAAAGAGAAAAACAAACCCAATCAGCTGCAGATCACTGGTTTTGAACAACAATATGATTGTTGCGTTATATTGAAAAACTATAAAACCATCCTATCATTCATTAATGCAATAAAGGAGTAATTGCAAGAGAACAATGTGTGTGCGAGCCTAATAAAACGTCTTCTGTTTCTTCTAATGTGGCATCAAAGTGATTTCATCAGCAAAGACACGTTCATAAAATATGATGCTGCACAAAAAGAGCTTTTTCATTACCCCTCCTCATTGTATGTAGTTTAAACATTCATTACCTAAATCAAACATTCATTACCTTCTGCATTTACAAAGTAAGTAGACGTATCTCCTATAATTCTCTGCAAACATTGGGCTTTCATTAGATGCACAGCAGTGCTGCTCTGCTTCTGCAGTCAGAATGAGTAACATTTTAATAATTTAGTAAAACAAACCTGGGTGTAAACTACAGCTGGGACGGGAAGGTCTGCCTCTGAATGAGAGGGACGTCCACCAAGGATATTTTATTGAGCATGAATAATATTTGTGCAAATTAAAAACAGAAAACAATCTACGATAGGCGTTACGAAACTTTGTAAAATATGGATTCCCTCGTCCCGATTGGTGGAATCCATGTAACAGGGTCTAATGCTGCATGTGATTAATCTTCATGGTGGTTTATATATGTATATATATATATATATATATATATATATATATATATATATATATATATATATATATATATATATATATATATATATATATATATATATATATATATATATATATATATAGTCCTGTATATTCATTTCACAACAAAAAATATAGAAATAAACAGAAGCATTGAAAATGAAAGCATGTGTCAAATTGTGCTGAGTTTGGACTAAAATAAGAATTTGAAAAAAAAATCATATATATGTATATATATATTTTTTAATCAGTCTAGCTGCGTTTCCATTGACCACAATTGCGCAATTTGACATTTTGAAAATTAATTTGCTTAATCAATCAATCAAGTTAATTTCTAAACCATATTTGAGCAACAAGGCAGTTCAAGGTTCTTCATATCATCATGGAAGCACAACAATATCGATAAAACGTGTTTTTGGACGCATCAAAATTGATTTATTTTTATAGTATATTGCTTTTGCATCACTCGAGTCACGTGATCAACAACCAGATGTTGCCAGTGGCACAAACCACGAAGAAGAAGATGACTGGAAGTAGTTGGAGGATCATGGCAAGGCAGTGGCATGTTTCTAATAATTTACCACGTGAACAAACTTGTTTATGTGTTATTTTAATTACATTTGTTACTTAATGGAAACGGCACAATTGTGACATTGTGCTTTTGTGACATATTTTGACACAGTTTTGCTCGCATTTGTAATGGAAACACAGCTGGTGACTTAAAAGGCCAACTCAGGAGAAAGATAATCAAAACAAAGAATTTTGGCGAAACAAAATTTACACAAACTTACTTCATGGTCTTCATGCACAGAGGTTTAGGAAGAGTGAAAAAGTGTTTCCTGGCCAGAAACTGCTCAGGAAATGTGCACAACAGGAGCATCAGTGGTGTAGAGAAGAGAAACCACTGACCCTGTTTCACTTTGGGTGCATGTTACAGACGCCTACCTGCGTACCCAACATGCTTCACCTCGTTGAAGATGTAGCAGTGAACGGTGAAAATCCAGTGTGCAGTTAGAAAAACCCCTCAAAAAATAAATTCAAACTCAGCTGGCTGGCGAAACAAACTACTTCACTGCAACTGCCGTTGCGAACGCGATTGATCCTCCAGCAGCACCACCAGGAAAAAGCTGGATAAGATCATGTTTTAGGCTCCTAAAGATGTTGACAAATTATCTTTTTTTCAGTCAGGATTTTGAAACATTGATTACTACATAGAGAATCGACGCGTCAGTTTCTATGGCTGCAGATATAAGTGATTTTCAATGTACCTAAAACTGGAGCATGTGAAAATTGAGCACACTGCAAAGAATTTTCTCAATTAGTGAGTAAATGGAAGTGAATGAAAGGCTCCCGTAGCTCATAGTGACTCAAAACTCTTCATGCATCGATTAGCTATAAACGGGTCTCGCAGGGCATTCTGAAAAGAAAGAGATGGGGGAAAAAAACAGCACACAAAGGTTCAGTTTCTTTCCCCTCAAAGCGTCTGACCCCTGAGACTGGACCTAACCACTGGCATGTATCCTGCACAGCTTCACCTGTCGCTACCTATATTTTCCTTGCACTCTGTCTGAACAGATCGCTTAGCTTACTCCTCCTCTACACCTTTACTGTCTCCAACAATTCAGCCCAAGAACGCTGCGGGCAACTGTACAATTCAGAGCAGAAACACAGATATTTCCAGGACCATAAATGGGAGCGGACTGGTTTATACTTTCTGTATCTGCTTGATCGTTACTTCTTAAAGCACACATTGAGATCAACGACGAAAGGAAATCCTGACACGTTTGAAACTATTTTTAGTTTAAGTGCTGTTTAGCAGCAATCTCTTCTTTTGCTGTTGTTTTTTTTTTTTGCTCGTTGAATCACCAATACCCAGGTACAAACATGTTGCAGTGATAGCCACACGCTTCAGTCGGAAGTTGTAGCGGAGCGAATAAGAGAGTTAACTATTTTCTATATCAGTAAACACATTTTTAAACCAATTTTTGTAATTTTTAAACAAATTACACAAAGACGAAGTTTATAGAAAGAAAGCTGGGCTAACTCTGGGGTATGTCTTCCATTCATTAAGGCTCCCACTTTTGAACAGACACGGATAATTCAGTGGACAACAGGAAGGCTAAATGTATTGCAGCAAAATTTCCTTGTTTTGTTCCTTTAAAAAAAAAAATCTTAAGCGTTGGGGAAAGGATTTATGTTACCTGAGAAATACACAGACTGGTGTTTACAGTTTCTGATGCTAATGCTAACTACTCTGTCTTTAATACAGCCTATGACATCTCCTCTACACAGTGTTTCGAACGCTGGCAATTATTTAATTTCTTTTTCTTTTTTTATTCATTATTCTTTGAAATAAATAGGAGCTTTCTAAACCCAGCTTCACACTATATAAAACCGGATACTGGATTTGGCCATGAAGTTCTGATCGGTGCGTCCCATCCGCTGTATTAATCAACTGCATGTTCCCTAAGTACTACCTTTGTCAAGAAAAGTAGAAAACTATTTATTTTATGGCCAGTGTTATATTTTGCAAATAAAATTAAATTTTTCTTAATTTCGAATAAATAAAATGACACAAGGGCTGCACAGTGGCGCAGTTGGTAGAGCTGTTGCCTTGCAGCAAGAAGGTCCTGGGTTCGATTCCCGGCCCGGGGTCTTTCTGCATAGAGTTTGCATGTTCTCCCTGTGCATGGTGGGTTCTCTCCGGGTTCTCCGGCTTCCTCCCACAGTCCAAAAACATGACTGTCAGGTTAATTGGTTTCTCTAAATTCTCCCTATAGGTGTGAGTGTGTGTGCGAGTGTGTTGTTTGTCTTGTATGTCTTTGTGTTGCCCTGTGACAGACTGGCGACCTGTCCAGGGTGAACCTCACCTCTCGCCCGGGGCGCAGCTGGAGATAGGCACCAGCAACCCTCCCGACCCCATTAGGGAAGAAGGGTGTAAGAAAATGGATGGATGGATGGATAAAATGATACAGAGAAAAAAAAATTTATGTATAAAAAACCCCCCAAAAAGTAGCAAAATCACAGTTGACCATAAAAACCCCCAAATCTTTCACATCCAGTCAGAAAAGCAGCGGGAACACGACCATGTTTATTAAATCCTACCCCCGTTGTCTCGTCCATGCATGTCCACATATACTGTTGTGATACTAAAGTGTTTTTTATTATTATTTGAAACGCAAGGAAGAAAAGGTGTGCAAAAAATACTTTTATTGCACGTCTCTCCTTAGCAGGATGCTATACAATATGAGTATGTTAAGCTAATACTTCATAGCCTGATGAAACCATTAGTTGGAGTCTGGTGAATCGTTAATGTCGCTACAAAAAAAAAAAATGAATGAATGAATAATCCTTCCTCAGCAGAAGCAGTTTACAGCATTCATCATGGACGCTCTGGCTCTAAAGTTATAAATAATTCCTGCATCCATCCATCCATTTTCTTTACACCCTTGTCCCTAATGGGGTCGGGAGGGTCGCTGGTGCCTATCTCCAGCTGCGTCCCGGGCGAGAGGCAGGATTCACCCTGGACAGGTCGCCAGTCTGTCGCAGGGCTAACTCCTGCATGTTTCTATATAACAGCGTCTGCCTGCGCCTTTGACTACATGGAGGTGACGTCTAGACTATCTGTTTGCTTTCTCGTGCAGGTGCTGATGGCGTCTGGGGGGAGAGATGCGATTTTTTATTTTATTTTTTACCGTGGCAGGATTGTGAACGAAACAGAGTTGTGAACAAAACGTCGCGTTAGAAACACAGGATGGTGGCAGAGAAACAGAGAAGAGGGGCTGAAATGAGGCAAACGGAGGCCACAGCAGTAAAAGTGGGCGAGTAAGACAGAGAAAGAGAGAAAGAAGTTGAGTACTCCACCTTTCTGCAGACTCATGTCTACCATGCGAGGCTCAGCCAGCTCCAGGAAGAAGTTCTTGTTTTTCTCATACTCCTCATCGTCAATAATTTTCACGTGAACAAACTTGCTGCGAGAGGGGAGGGGGTGGGGGGAACGACAAAGGACAGGGTTTTGCGAAAAGTAAGTGGACAGAACAAAAAACAAACAAACAAAAAAAATCAACAACAAAAGACAGAGAAGGGGAGGAGGGAGAGAGAAGAATAGAAAGGTTAATTTGCGATGGAGGGACACGAGAAGTGCGCTGTAAGTTGGATTAATAATCAGCATGGAAGAAAGGTTAGACGGTGAACGGTCGGCTCGCTCCGCAGCAGGCCTGTCAGTCAAGCCGTCAGACATGACATGCAGGGCTGCTAACCTGCGAGCTCATTGGCCGGCGCTGGTGTCATGACAACCACATTCATCACTGCATCCAGCACAAGAAGGACGTGAGTAAAAAACCCCGTCCACAGCAGAGTGGACGGAAAAACAAAATGAACTGAAAACACGAGCTTCTAGTCAGTCTGGCTGTGAACGGTGTGCATTTGATTTTTTATTTATTTTTATTTATTTTTTTTGTGACAAAAAGTAAATGCCACAGTGCCTTACAAAAATATCGTTTTCACACATCACAGAAAGTATTTTGCTGGGATTTTTTACGAGGTAGAAAAACAGTAGGCAGCTCATATTTGTGAAGTGGAACAGAAAGGATACATGGTTTCACTTCCTGAAATAAAAATGTGGAAAGTGTGAGTTGATTCTTTTTTTTTATTCTCAAAACTTTCAATGCAGTCTTTTATTTATTGTTTTATTTTCACTAATTTTACACAATTTTTTTTCTTTTTGAAGTCTCCATTTCAAATGTAAAACTAAAAGTCAAATAACAAAAATAAAAAAAATAAACAAATAAAAAATAGAATAATAAAACATTTAAAAAAAAAACACCAAGTTTTTATTTTCATTACAAAGTTCAAAGTTCCAGAACATTCCCCATTGTCTCCCTATGAGTCAATCTAACAACTACAAAATGAAGCCTGGTTGCCAAAGAGGTGCAGAAATATGAAGTTAAGATTACAATAGTTTCAGCTATCAGCTCTGTTCAATTTTGTCCTATCAAAATCTAACCATTGTAGCACTAGTTGCATCTCCATTGACCTTAAAATTGTGGCAATTGGAATTATGAAAATAAATTTGTTTAACAGAAATGTACTAACGTTGAGAAAACTCTTTTGCGCTACGCTGAAGTTGGCTGGAGCGTTGATTTGATTCTTTCAACCATTCCACCTGTGCAGATTGCCTGGGTGGACGCAGCTCCTCCTCCACGACTCCCTCACCGGCTCCTTCAGACTAGCCAGCAGCAATTAGCAAACAACTGGTGGAACTGGGCATTTGCTGAGCTCATTATAGGAGCTACTTCTCAGTCCATTGCCGGTAAAAAAACCCCGCTGTTAATGGGTTAATAGAGGAGCGATGTCATGACTTTCTGAAGGTGAAAGAGCAGGAGTTTTTAAAGAGACAGAGGCCCAATTTCAAGGTGTTAAATTACAAAGTCAAATTTCTTTAATGTCATATTTGATAAATATAGCATTTTTATAACAACTGGAGGTAACATATTTACTTTATCGTGATATAAAATGGCACCATGTGCCTGGAAAGCACACAATACTGCGCCTTTAAGGGCATCGTGATGAAGTGGCCTGATCCCGCTTCACAGTTACGTGCTACTTTGCGGCGCTTCCATTCCTCCGTCACGGTGCTTTCAGGCAGACTGACGGTTGGACGCCATGCTATTTTTCAACGCACAGACAAAGAGAGAAGTGGTTCATTGCAGGATTTATGGATGAAGTCAGATGTCTTGAGGGTGCGATGCCCTTCCTTTGGAAAAAGAAAAAAGAAAAAAAGAAGCTCTACGTGGAACATCATCACACAGAAACGGCTCAATGTGGCACCGCGGCCCCAGCGCCGCTCTCTCCACTGATCGCCCCTAATTGATCTTTATAAAGAGTTATTGACGGGTCCGGGCGGATAAGTGGTCAGTGGGTACCCTGATGCCTTGGTGGCGGCTCGCACAATCACAGGGAGGCGGGTGGGGTGGGAGGAGGAGGAGGAAGAGGAAATGGAGGAGGAGCAGACTCCTCGAGGAATAGCCTTGCTGATTTCAGCCGGACTCATGCAAACGTTACATCACACGCTGTCGGTTGCAGGGAAATGAAAACAAACCCTAAATGAGTTATGACACTCTCTGCATCTGCTCTCCCGGGCTTCAGAAAGCACAGCCCCGCAAGCGTCAGACAAGCCAGCAACAGCCGACAGTGGCACAGCGAGCCCTGGAAAAAGGGGGATGACATACTTTATTATGTGTCTGACACCTCATGGGAGAACGCTTTCCCTGCTAATACAAGCGAAGGGAAGCCGGATTTCTCTGCATGTTATTTTGGGGAATGCATTTAGAAAGCAGGAGTTCCAGCTAGTAAGATGAGTGGCCCGGCTCCATCCATTATAGAAAGCCGCTCATGTATCATGCATTGAGTCAAAAAGCGGCTCGTTCTCCGGGTTTCCAACTTTGTGTCGGTACCAGCGCTAATGCACACTTTGAGCCCAGAGTTGGCTGACATTACTGAAACTTTTTGGAAAAACTGTGTTTTTAGGGGTAGTTTTTTTTTTCTGTACTATGCTGTGCTTTTTATATTAACTTGAGTAATTTCAATATAATGCAGCATTACTCTCACTTGAGTGACATTTCTGGATACTCTACCCACTCTGAGTAACTTCACTGAATGTGTGTGGTGAATGTTTGGTTAAAACAAGTTTGTTCTTCAGACACACACCTGAGCTTTTGGTTAGCGTTTCATAAGTTTAGAAAGAAACTGATTTGGAAAAATATGTATTTGGCCTGATTTTGTTATTTTACAATATTAATTGTTTTCACTGTCTGTTGAAAGATCAAAATTTCCACATAACTTTATATTTTGGCCCATTTGATAATGTAATTTTCATTAATGAAATTGTTGATGTTTTGATCACTCAGTTGAGTGGCCCATTTTACCAAGTACCCTTTTACAGCCAGAGTTCGTTTTGTTTACTAACTAGCAGGGCTGGACGATATGGCTGAAAAACGTTTCAAAATATAAGCGTTTCATATCAGTCGATATAGATGATTATTGATTCGGTTTTTGTTTTAAATATCTGAAATACTGCCAAACTGCTGACGTCTCTTTTCCTCTTTTATCCTCACTTTACAACATTGTTGTGTATTTTTAAGCAGTTATTAGGCACAGTGGCAAAACCTTAAACTGCTGCTGCGCAAGTTACTCAACAGGCTGTTGCTAGGTAACCAATAAGTGAATGAGTTAGTCGATGGCACCAACCTAGCTTTGAGCTCGCCGTGAGAGTTTAAAAGGCTAAAGTCTCTGCCTACATCCCCCAGAATGCTGTGCGATTCTGGATAAGAGTTCAGTGAAACGATTGAAGATTCTTTCTGACGTATTATCTGCTGATATTGATTGCTTGAGCAATTTCTTGGATGGGCATACTTTTTACTTTTACTTGATAAAAACATGTTGAAGTTGTTCTTCTCTCGAGTCCAATTTTTTGGCCTCTGCTTGAGTCTTTTTATCATTGTGGACAGTTGAAATTCTGTCTCATAAATCCAGACAAAAGCATGCTTCACACAGTAAATCCTATTCTCTGGTTAAAATGTTTGCAGCTCAGGATGTGAGTGACCGCAGGAGGGAAACTGTACGGCCTAACTGCCTTTTAACACACCGCGGACAGCAGAGCAATCTATCTTGCTTTCCCTCTCTTCACATCTCACCAGCGGGGCTTTCCTTTACAAGCCAGGCGACAAGTCTGCAGTGCCGGCTCTGCAGACGTGAACGGCACTTCGGTTTTCATCAAGACTGAGAAGAAGATGCACAGGAGTCTAATGGACTAATGGGATCTGGCACACACACACACCCACACACCGCCTGCATGTTGTGTGGGGTTGACATCAGTGCAAGCTAAAAGCAAACCACAGATGCAGCCTCACTATTAATCTGTGACTATCCACTCTATGGGAAAACAACAGGAAAAAGCCATTCATTTAATGACGTAAGAGGCTGCCTTTGGGCTGTAAGTAAGCAGCTGCATCCAGAGCTGTCATTTCACATGTGCAACAGTTTTCAAGACCGCTGGGTGGGTAGCTTTACTGTGACGTCGGCTGGAAAAATGTACAAATACATATATGTAGAAATCATCTGTTTAAAAGCTCTGAGCTGTTAAACTTGAGAAATCACGTTAAATCCGACTTAATCTCCTAAATTGAAAGCAGGCCGACCAGTAGGATCTAATTGCTGTGATCATTTTACTGCTGTTAGCAACACAAGTCCATAAAAACAGATTTTTCTTCTGAACAAATAGTCACCCGCAATTTGGAGACTATTTTTGCAAACTTTGCCAACTAATTTCAACCCTTAAACCCAAAAATCTCATTATACTCTAAACTCCTAATTTAACTCACGCACAGGAGCGAATGCCATTAAAACATTTCCCATTTCACCAAAAACCTTCTAATAACATCTCACTAAGTGGAAATGTAATGAATTTAAGGTCCTTTTACTTTGTGTTTCACCACGTCTCTCTGCTAGATGCAGCCACTAAATGAGCAACTGTTGCCATAAATCCAGCTTTTTCTTCAGCATGTGATATTATCCTCTTCTCAGTGTTTCTGTGGAGGGTTTCCTCGTGAAAGTTCGGTCTTCTCGTATCGAGCCAGGTCCTGGCTCTGCTCAATATTACGTCCTGTTGAAGCATAGTTTTCCTTCCCAAAGGCTGTGTTTTCATTTGCCATAAAAATTTAATTAACAAAAATAAATTTGGTTAATGGAAACACAGTAGTTCCAAAAAAAAAAAATAAATTAAAAAATCATGCTTTTTGATAAAAAGTTTTTGCGTTAGGTTGAGGTGGTTTTTCTGCCGCGTGTCAAAATCGCTGTATTCCGCAAAACTGCACTTCGGTTTCGCTTGCATCGCAAAGTGGCGATCTTGTGGAGGGTGTCGGTTTGTTTCTGTTTTGTTTTTGTTTTTTCTCGGACAATGTGCGGCTGGGTCCACCGTTCATAAGAAGATTTGTGTCATTTGAACGTGTCGAATCCTTTGCTCTAATGTGAAATCACGGACTGCAATTTCCCCAAAGCGGCGCATACGTCGCCGCACCCAAGTATAAGGTTCTTGCCGTTCCAACGCCCGAGTAAGACTCTGATGTCTCCTATGATTGGCTCATAGATAATGAGGTCTGGCGCCATGACTGAATTATGACTATTTCAAATTTAGCTGCTCACAACCATTGCTTCCCATGATTTTTAATGACTTATTGCGAGAACATGCATATTCTCAAGTGGTTCTCATTTCATTTATTATTTAATGGAAGCGCTGCAATTGCTAAATTATGTTTTTCGACACTAGCGGAATATAAACAAGATTCGCTCACATTTCACAGCTGCTGTCGCTGCCGGCTGAGTGTAGGATTGCTGTAAAGTCGACGACACAATGCAAGCGAGTGTTTGTCTCTGTCTGCTCATCCAGGTGAGTGAATGCAGCAGGTCAGTGACTCGAAGCAATGTGCTGGGTATCCTTACATAAACAAAAAACTTTAAAACTATTTGAACAATTAGAACTGTAGTTAACTTGAAGCCTGTCTTGTATGATTCAATTGAATTGACTTGTTTTGGTAAACGGTTGGAGATGAGACTTGGCGCCAGATGTGTAACCTGAACTGAATATACAACTACACAGAGCTGTACTAATCAGAGTATTGGAGAATGTCAGAGCCTAAAAAAACATCTCTTTAAGCTTCATTTAGAAGTGTACTGAGATGCTGTTGGGTGTTTTCTCCTGAGGTCACAAATGCTTGTTTTCTTGGCGATAGCGGCATTTATTGATGAGAACTAAATGGGCAGCGAGGGAAGGAAGGAAGAACCCAGGATGGCTGCCGTTACACCACCAGACTCCCCCATTGGAGGATACTGACTGTTGGATCAGGAAACTTCCTTCGAGCTGCGGAGATTTCCATGGCTTGACGAGTTGAAACGATGGTCCCAGCCAAGGTTTCCTGCCGATAGCGATCTACGTGACATTGCAAATGCTTTCAGGATTCTGTGACTAGAAAGGTCAGACACGCCATAATAGGTCCTGCTGGGAAAAATAAACGGCTTCTTTTTGTTTCTCGCATGGAAGGTGCCTTTGCTTTGAAGGGTAAGGAGGATGAGCCAATGAATCTAAAAAAAAGGTAGCTAATCTCATATTTTAGGCTTAAAGGAAGAAGATATACAATCTGGTGTTCAAAAAAAGAAATGATCTGGCTTGTTTTATAGTACAGTGGATTAAATGGTAGTCCAGGCTTTTCCAACAGTGCTCTCTCTTGTTAAACTGGATTACACTGATCTGTCAAAATTAATGTGATAATGATGTATTGATGTTAACATGGCAGATGAGACACACTTAAGTTGGAGTGTGGGAAGTGCCACTGAGTAATGACTGGCGATTACAGGGTTCACACCTCCGCTGCACCAGGCTGCCAGAAGCCAGAGGCCTTTTCCTTTCCCAGATCCAGAGTGGATGTAGAGGGGCGCCTGGGGGGTTTGATGCAAACAGCAAAAGAAATTGAAAGATAGAAGACGGTGCTGCAGAGAGGGCCGAAGAGAGAGTGCTGAACAGTGTCCTGTTCACTCTCATTTCATCTGAAAAAAACAAACAAACCACAGCTGAATTTTTTTTTTTTTTTTGCTACAGCATTTCTTGTGATTTCTGTTTTCAAATAATCCATTTTATCTCCATTAAAAAGCAGAAATATATCATTGTGAGGGAGACAGCTCTATAGGTCAATAGGATATGTTATGATATGAGATTAGACTGGTCCCTGGGGAAACTCCCTGTATTTTCCACGTTTAGACGGCACTGCCAAGACATCCTGAGTCAGCTGTAGTTGTCATGCCAGACCACCAGATGGCACTGTGATTTTAACATTTCATAGAGCACACAAACACTTTTGACTCTTAGATTCTACCTCATAGTAACCCGTCTCTGTTTCCCATGAACAAATTGTTAATGTAACACATCTATTCCTTAGCAGAAATTGTGTTAAACTAAATCTAATCAAAATCCAATTTTATTGGTATAGCACATTTCAGCAGCAAGGCATTTCAAAATGCTTTACATCAACTCAAATGCAACATAGAATCAACAATCAAAACACGACAATAAGTCAAGTTCCATCGGTAAATTTGTAATTGATTACGTTTCAGATACAATCCTAAACAGGTTGGTTTTTAGTCGAGTTTGTATCCATAAAATGTTTACCTGTTTCACTCCTACTGTGTTATATGGAACAAAATACCTGTTGCTATTTTTATCCCCACTCACGCTCACAATCACTCAGTTTAAAACCATGGAAACAGCCTTTCAAAGGGTTCGTACAACTCTGTCACTGAATGTCGAGCAGGGACTCCGCCGTCCTTCACGGACTTTTGCGCAATTCTATGGTACCTGTTAGTGTAAAGAGGTTAAGTAGCACAAAACAGCACAATGCTATCCGCCATTGTTTTTGTTGTTGCCCTACCGCCGATCGTTCTGCACGTGTGCGTTTTCACACCTGCGGAGTGATTCACTGAAAAGTTTCACTCTGACACCTGGTTTCGAAAAGTGCCGTTGTGAGAGACTCCAATCGCTCGCGTCCATGAGCAAAACTGCTACGGTTTTTCCAAACGCGGAAAGAAAGAAAGAAAGAAAGAAAGAAAGAAAGAAAGAAAGAAAGAAAGAAAGAAAGAAAGAAAGAAAGAAAGAAAGAAAGAAAGAAAGAAAGAAAGAAAGAAAGAAAGAAAGAAAGAAAGAAAGAAAGAAAGAAAGAAAGAAAGAAAGAAAGAAAGAAAGAAAGAAAGAAAGAAAGAAAGAAAGAAAGAAAGAAAGAAAGAAAGAAAGAAAGAAAGAAAGAAAGAAAGAAAGAAAGAAAGAAAGAAAGAAAGAAAGAAAGAAAAAAAGAAAGAAAGAAAGAAAGAAAGAAAGAAAGAAAGAAAGAAAGAAAGAAAGAAAGAAAGAAAGAAAGAAAGAAAGAAAGAAAGAGAGAAAGAAAGAAAGAAAGAAAGAAAGAAAGAAAGAAAGAAAGAAAGAAAGAAAGAAAGAAAGAAAGAAAGAAAGAAAGAAAGAAAGAAAGAAAAAAGAAAGAAAGAAAGAAAGAAAGAAAGAAAGAAAGAAAGAAAGAAAGAAAGAAAGAAAGAAAGAAGGAAAGAAAGAAAGAAAGAAAGAAAGAAAGAAAGAAAGAAAGAAAGAAAGAAAGAAAGAAAGAAAGAAAAGACCTCTATGCCTCACGGGAAATCAGAGTCTTAATTAAACAGGCCTGGTTTCTGTCACCAAGCTCAGGGATTATGGGGCGCGCTCATTACAGTCCTGATTATTGCTTTTCTCTAGCAATCATAGAAAAGAAAAGAAAAAAAAAACCCTAGTAAACACATTCGTCAATAACTTATTGAAAAAACTCTCTTCAGATTTCGTGCTTCACGCTCCTGATCTGCTCCCTCCGAATTCCTTTCCAGCTTCCTCCGGTCTGGTGAGGCGAACACGTACCAGACGACACGACAAGCAAATGTTTGACCAGCAGCCAAAAACCGAGGGGCAGAATGAAACTGATTCTATGGGGAATCGCAGTTCCTATTCCTGGGAATTCTTGATTGGAAATTCTCAAAAATGGAATTTAAAATACGTTTAATTTGCACGTATTTGCCACTGTAGAAGGCAGCCTCGCCCTCCGTGTACGTTTGAATTTTTTTAATGTGAGAAAATCCCAGGCAGCTGAGCTAACCTGATGATTTAAGTCACAGAATTTGATGCACAAGCTTGTTTTTGTTTAAATATAAACTGATATAATTTGGTGCAGCATTATTGTGTTGACAGAATTATTTAAAGTAATTGTTCACATGACCTTTGCCTCTTGTCTGTCAAATAATTTAGACAAAGTTTTCAATTCAAATGGTTAGATAATTGAAAATTGTTTCTTTATTGAATTATGACATTAAAAATTGCAATCAAATCGAATCGCTTGACACTAAAAGATTTGCATCTGCAGCCAAAAATCACCAGAAAAACAAGGAAATGCTGCCCAGCTTGCTAAAAGTAGATATTACAAATATTACAAATATTACATAGAACCAAAAAAAAGGTGAAAAAACCTGTCCAGACTGTATCTGAATGACTTGCGCCTTAAAGCAAAAGCATAAGCAAAAAAACCCAAAATCTTTCAATCTTTGTAATGATTAAAAAAATACTATTCTGCATTTATTTAATGCAGAAATGAAAAACATAACTATGATGAGCTTTGCTCCATTGTAATGCATTCTAAATGATCCGCTCAAAAGTATCACAACTGAACACAAAACAGGAAATTAACATTTTTACAAAGTTAGCTGTAACTTATCTCCAGTTCAACCAATTGCCTTCAGGATTTAGATCCCCCAAAAATTTGGGTGCACAATATGTATGTATATATATATATATATATATATATATATATATATATATATATATATATATATATGTATGTATGTATATATATATATTGCATTATTTGCAAATGGAGTCCATTCACATGTAATTTTAATCTCAGTCTGACCAGAGGGGTTTTTATTAAAGTCTCATATTAGGAGCATAAACAGGCCAGAGATACAGTTTTAGGGAACTTTCAAGCCAAATTATGTTACGTTAAAAACAACAAGTTGACTAAGCTGCTCAGTTCAGGTGAGACAAAAACTGAGCCTTCTGGACTCCATCCATTTTGGATGAATCGGAAAACTAACCCTGCATGGGCACCGAATGAAGTTGTAAAATGGTGGCGCAAAAAATCTGGAACATTAAGAAGCACCCCGAGTTGAAAACGTGAGCAAAAAAATGTAATTTAAACAGTCTCTGTGCAAGGCAGGTCATGTTGTGGGTTGGTCACAACGCCCAGCACTCTGCAGCCCACACCTGCGATGCCTCGATACGTTTCCTACAGTAGGTTGTGTGATCGTGGGTGAGTGAGATTCATCACCGTTATAAACGCTTAAAAAAGGGAATTCGACTTCTGTTCGTGTTTATCTTTCCCGCCTACTGCTGGATCACCGATGGGATCACGCTCAGATTAAGATTTATTTCCAAATCAGACGGCAACATCCGCCGCCGTGAAACGCATCAGTGGTCGCATAAATACAGGGCAATGCTGAAAGAGTAAAATGCATGGAAAGTCTGTGGCTGGAAGGTAACATAAAGAGAATGCATACTTTTGAGAGAAACGTCAAGAGGAAGAGACGTTTTGCCCACTTTCTTTATTTTACTTTTACCACATTGAATCTGCTCTGGTTGGAGCTGAGATGTTTTTTTTATATATATATATAACTTCTTTCTTGGGAATTATGGAAGATTTTAAAAATAACACTGGATAAAAAGCAGATTGTTGTTGATGATGAGTCATCTGTGAAAATATTAATTATTCAACCATCAAAATGCACTTTAAAAGCAAACATGTTATTTTTATCTTTTACGTCAATTTAAGCTCATCAGAAATTGAGTCCAAGCTGTTGTTTTTTTTCGTTTTGTTTTTTATTTTATTTATTTAATATTGCCAACACATTCTCATGGGAAATTGCTGTTTAAAATAACTCCAGAAAGAAAGGAACTGGTAGTTCTATAATAGCAGATTGCCTGGTTTTTATTCCCAGAAACTACATCTTTTTTAATTGCTTTTTTTTTTATAAGTTCTAACTTTCTGTGCAGCACCAAAAGCTCTACCAGAAAAGTATCATCATAATAATTCGGCACCATCTTTTAGACTCTTACTGGTACCACAGTGGAGCCATTTGTTTTTGGAGCTGCAGCGCTGTGGAGAGATTAGAATGCAAGAGGATTTGGTGCATTTAACACCTGGCCGGAGGCATCAGTGTCTTCTGTGCAGTACTGTGTGCCTTGGAACAATACTCAACTTGTGAGAAAAGATTCAATATCTAAATCCTTAGATTACAATGCCACCTCCAAAACAATCCACCATGTTAAAATACTTTTGAGAAAATAAAAAACTACAAGATTAGCCTTCACTGTACTACGAAATGTAATTCTGGATGTATTAGCTGTTAAATGCGTTTGCCTTGTTCGTGTTTCATCATGAGGGAACTCCAACAACACTCCCTATTTTGTTGTGGAGAAAAATTCTATTTTTAACATTTTGATCAGACTTTAACAGGAGAGTCAGACAACCATAAAAATGAACCAAAGTGTGAAAAAACTAAAACTAGTGCTGTAATTAATAAAGACGAAAACGAAACAATATTTGACTAATAAAAATCAGCAAACACATAGTCCAGAAAACTATTTATAACTAACTGAATTAGACAAACAAAAAGTCACAACCATAATCAAAACCCTAAAACTCTTGTAACCCTGGTGAGGTAAAGGAAACATTGAGACATTATTGTCCTACAGCTGCTAAACTTATAAAATCCCTCCTCACGTATTGACCAAAACGTGCTGAAATATAATGTACGCAAATTGCTACACCAGTTTTATTGGCCAACGTAACCCAATTTGTCTTCGCCTCGCCTTACACATCCACCGATAGCGTTAGCCTTGGTTATGCCTGCTGTATTGCTCCTGTGCATTCACATCATTCATCAGCCTGAACTGCAGAACCCTGAGTTTGCGAGAGTGATGCAGTTGACCGTGCAGAACGCACGAGGGGCCGCGGTAACAGTCCGATCAATAAAGTATAAATAACTGCACTATATTGTTTAGAGGACATAGGCGGCGGATGTCTCATCACCGGCTGATACGTGCACCAGCACAAGATCCACTTAACCAGATGGAGAGGTGAAGCCTCCCGGTGAGCCGGGCACTCCGGTGCATGACTGATGTGAAGCTCATGACGAGCGCTTGCGGTGTGAACGCTGCCAGGTTTATTAATACCGTTGCACAGAGGAGCCACAGTCACGAAGCTGGAAAAGGAGTCGCATAAACCAGATTCCATGGCAGGACTGCAGCTGTCCGCACTGCTGGCCTCTCTCTGTCTCTCTCCGCCCTGCCCTCCTGCTGTCATCCGACTTTTACCCATCTCCGAGGAAAGAGCAAAACCTCTCATTTAGGTTCATCCATTGGGCAGCTGCTCAGATTACCGTGTCAGATTCATGAGATGGCCCGATCGAAAGCATGCTCAGTGACAAGACACTTTGCTCTGATCCTGGATGTCTCCCGTTCTCAAGCCAAGGACTTGAATGTCTAATGCGCCCAACCTGCTCCCATTTGCTGCACCCGCTCTCTCTTGTTGTCATGGCTACAAAACCCCCTTTTCCCAGCCCAGATCTTAATGTGACACATGAATGCTTTCTGTAAAACTTAAACCTTTACCCGTTTGTTTCTGTTCATACATCTACGCCAAGCTAGGCTACACAAAGAGACTTTGTCTGGTGACACAAGGGCCGGCTCAAATCTTTTTGGGGCCCTAAGCAGATTTTCATTTGGGGTCCCCCAGACCAGAGGCTTCATCATTCTTGGGCTACTCTAAGTGCGTAACATGTGCTATCTTTAGCATAATTTGTAATTAGCATGCATTGTGCTAATGGCTGTTGGTTTTAACTCAACAGGTCAAGCAAACTAAATAATTTGTTATTTGGATTTTGGAATGCAGAGTGGTGCCATATTATTTTAACCATTTGAAAGTAACATCAGCAAACACTGAATTTGCAGTAAACAAGTTAAGTTTAATATATAAAACTTGCTAAATTGAATTTAACCTATATTGTATATGTACCGACTATAAAATGCATTTTATAGTCGGTTTAATGCATGACTTTAATGCAGTTTAATGCATGACTAGAGCTTCGCAGAAATGGAGATCAGGACAGACAGTGGGGAAAAGGGGCTCAGACTGAACCAGGAATACTAAAATGTACCGAACTCCGACTAAAAGAGTGATTTAATTTCAGAAGAAGCAAGCGGCCGTCGCTGATCTAAATGAAGAGACCTGATTTCTGAAAGAGGAGGAGCAGCGGGGGCTCGTCTTCACTTGTCATGCAGGCTGGCGACGCTTTCTCCACAAAAACACGCTGAAGGAGAAACAAGACTAAACCTGGTGATGGAAAGAAAAAAAAAAGGGAGAGGAAGTAAGAACACAGACAGCAAGAGCACTGCGAGAGAGTGGGAGGGGAGGGTTTTTTTTGGGCGTCTGGATTGGGCCCCAAGGTCCTCCTCTGCAAGGACGCAACACAATAAAACACTCAGTCGTGATGTGTCTGATAGAGGACGACAAGGAGGAGAGAGAAGGAACTAAAAGAGGACGCAGTCAGGATGTCGAAATGAAATTTGAAGCAGCAGCCTGACGGGGGGGTGAAGGAGACGGTACGACTGAGGGCAAGAAATTCATGAGCACTATTTTTGGGTGTTGGGTTTGGGCCTGTGTTGGCTCAGAGAGCCAAACCTGGCCGTGTCAAACTGCCTGTGGCTAAATGACAAACACCATCATATATGGATGACTTCGGAGAAGCCGAAGCTCCCCTTTGCTTCAGGCTGAAGGCAATATCTGAACGGTAGCACGCGCAAAAGGTAAAACGTCCTGTCATTTATAGGAGCTAGGCTAACAGGTGAGGCTACACACAGATAGATATGTGGCTGGTGAGGGCTTTTAAGATTAAAAGTAAAAAGAAATAAATGATGTTGTTTGATACTACGAGACACGTAACAATAAATCCAGTTGATACAGGGTTCATCAGAGCTAATGGAGACAAGATTTCATAAATATTTGAGCGACACATGCCCACATTTTGTTTTCAGAAAATGATCATAAATGACAAACTGCGTTCCACAGAACTTGGTACCAAAGATTTGACGTGTTGATCATTCCAACTTTTGGTTTTCAGTTGACATCCAAAAATGAAAAAAATGAAAGAGATTTAAAAAAAATTGGTTTAGAAACTCTCAGAAAAAGATCTTCTTTTTTCTTGAGATTTGCCATTTTAGTATCAGATTAAAAATGTGACTTTGTAACTTTTATAAAAGCTACGTATAATAGAATGAAGGTCTTTTAATATAAGAAGCTATAAACACAACCTTAAATATATTTTCTTTCCTTCATGCCATTTTCTGCCAGTTTTTAAGATTTGGAACAATGGCGACGTTATGACTGCGGTCTGAGACAGTAACAGACACATTTATTGAGGAGGATTCAAAATTTACTGCAGCAACTCATAATAATTTATTAAATTATGTGTCAAACTTTTGTGAATCCTTGTGGACGAGAGAAAGTGTTTTAAGAGTCGGTGGAAATGCTCCGGAGGTTTTTTAAAAAAAATTTTTGTTTGTTTTTTCACAATAATTGCAGGCTTATAATTTGAAGCAGTTCAAATGTGTGTGGATATTTGCTGCAGCACTGAGTTTTGTGTCGCACCCCGACAACGAGCCAAGTGCTGGAACAGACAGAGGCGATTAAATTATTCATAAACAGCCATTAGGACAGAATCCACCCTGTTAGCCGATTGTTAGCCAACACAATAAACCTGATTTGCAAAGCTGCGACCATGCCTCTTTTCACACCATCTTTACTAATGACATGATGAGGGAGATGCATCTGATTTACCCTCAGCTTCATAGTTACCAAAAAAAAAAAGCTTCACATTCTACAAATTTTCTTTATGCCCTATCAATTACGATTCTCTTCTTCCTGCTGTATAATTTTGTTGTTGCAGCTGCTAAAGTTAGAGTATGAATGCAAGTCAAAGCTTGTTTTCAAATGAGTGATTGACTCAAAATGTGGATTAAAAAAATCTAAATGACGCAGAGAAAAAGTATTGACTAAAAGCAAAAAAAAAAAAAGAAAGAAAGAAAAAGGATATATACAAAGGCCAGGAAACCTGCAGGTATTTCAGAAGCTGAAATGTGCAAATGGATGTCGGTTGTCCTCTGTTCCTACACACTCGTTTTAGTGTAGGAGGTGAGATTGCTGCAAAGTCAACCAGTCAGTATGTATGGAGTCAACCAGAGACTACACACACAGGGAGGGAGTGAATATTGAATGCTGAGTCCGTGTGTGGGAAGAGCAAACAACAAACAAACAAAAAAACCACTGGGAGCCGAGTACGAAAAACACGAAACAACTGGAATTAAACAATATTACATATTATAAATATTTCTACATAAACTAGTACAACAAAAGTCATTGAAAGTAAAATGTCGTCACATAAAACGATGTCTGCTTGCTCATAGGCTGGGTTCCTATCTGTCTGTGTGTGTGTGTGTGTATCGTACAAACACACACACATGCCAACATGCACGAGCGCGTACCGACACAAATGGCTGGAAAACCACTGAGAAAGTCTGATCGCTGTGTGCCGCCTGCGGTTCTGGACATACAATGTTTCTGTACACACTCCACAGAGCACATTCACCGCATGCCTGTAGCTACGTTTTGTGCTTCGGTTCTCTGAAGTACGTACGCAATTTCTCGACCTCAGGGTTCGATCTAACGTAATAACTTGTGATGTTAAAATGAGTCCCTTGATCAATTCCTAATTACATGGAGATGACCGCGTTCTGTCTCCCATTGGCCTTTGGGGACCGTAGGGCCACTTTAAAATGCAGAAGAGCTTGTCAACAGATGTCCATTGAAAAGCTCGTCATAGAGTTAAAGAACCTTAATTTCTGGACTCGACAAATTAAAACATGCGCATACAGTGCAGCCTCGGTCGAACAGCTACTTTCTGAGAATTAAATCAGTCGGAACAAACGAACGTGGCTCCTTCAATCATCTGGAAAGTATTGGACCGGATGAACCGGACCTGTGGACCTCCACCGTTCTCTTGGTGATGTCTGGGTTGAACTTTACCATCATGTCCAACAAGAAAGCAGCGTGTTGGAGGTTTTAATGTATCGGATAGGTATCGGAAGTGAAAAAGTGAACCGGTGTGTCCCTAATAACAAAAGTTTCTTTGTCATGACTGAAAAATGTTAAGCTATTTCAATCCACCCTCATATAAAGTGTCAAAATGTGCACTGATGGACATAGAAGACAGCTATGGGACTTTATATCACAGGGCACCAAGATAAGACATCAAAGACAGACGTAACATTGTAAGAGGAGGGAAAAAAAGCAAGATTATCTGTTTGACCAAAGTCAGGACTATCTTTTGAAACATCCATGAGGACAATGAAACACGTAGAAACCAAAGGTTGGCCTGTTTGACTCGTTCTGTTTGACAAGCTCCTTTAGCACAAATAGCTGTGCATCAGATTGAATGCTGTAATAAAGATGCATAGCCACAGACTGATCAGAGTGCCCTGTCCTCTTATTGAATTGTCTTCAATTGCTCGTCACTGTCGCAGCCAGAGCATGTAGCGGTGAAGGAAGGTGACCTGCTCTGAAAATGGAAAGGCTTATTCTGCAACACAGAATCTGAGTTGGGAGAACAGCTTCACAAGGACATGTTTTTATTTACTTATTTTGTAGAGATCTAGCATGACAGTCAGACGGTCAGAGGGCTCTTATAGACAATGTGGTGGAAGCATGTTGGCCTTACAGGCAAAACGAAGCAGCTAAAGGACCAAGAAGTCTCTTTTTAGAAAAAGAACAAACGTTAAGGTCAAACCTGATGAGTCTTCTTCCTGTCTAGGTGTGATTTGTGCAAAGATGAAGTCAGAATGAAAGGTCGAGGTCAGTCCACCACTGTTTCAATCTGAGCTGCCAAGCAATTCTTTGTCAGACCTGTCACAGTTGAATTGTGAAAGGGTAAGCCTGCTTTGTCGCTCAATGGTGCAGTGCAGTAATGACAGTCCCTGTCATGCAGTGCCCTTTACAATTTCATTCGCATTCCCATTTCTAGAAATTAGGTGATATGTCATTTAGCAACCTCTAGTGACTTGTAGGACAGCCAATGGCTGCATTGCTGACTGAGCTGTCAGCTAATAAAGACACCTCATCAATCTGATTGGTAGCGCTCACAAAAACACAGCCTAGCAATGAGAAGTAGCTCCTGTAAAAAGCTCAGCAGAATCTCCACCAGGTGTTTCATTGCTGCTGCTAGTCTGAAGGAACTGAGTGGGTGAGCTGCGTGGCAGAGATGCTCTGTAATGCACAAGCCTGGAAACTGCATCTCCAAAGAGGAGCTGTGTCTGGAAAGCAGTGCTTTCGGTTGCCATGGGAGATTAAAGTATTAATCAAAACAAGCAACACTCCGGGTATGTTTTTGACGAGGGAATAACATAAGACCATGTAAAGCTCAAAGAAGTTTATCTGGCATAATAAACTTTTACCCTGCCAGGTATTCAGGTAAGAATACCTGATTGTCTAATTGTTGGCTATTGACCAAGCATAAAAAACATAATATATGGGCCGCTTGATACTTGATTGGAATATTTCATTTTGAGTACAGAGTCTTTAAAACACAGTTTGTGGTTCATTATACATTTCCTCTGTATACTGAAAACAAGAAAACGTAGATTCTTAGTTTTTCTAAAGCTTATGTTAAAATATTTTCCCAACTCGTGAACCCATGGGCTGAATTGATCATTACATTTACTAAATATTACACACCAACAGACATGTAAAAGCATCCTTACAGGTCTCTGGCACAACTGTTTCTTTCGCAGTTATTGTAACAGCTCTCCTTTAAGACAGCATCAGAGTTGACAGTCGCTAACTAACACGTAGTGTTTTTTTCCCCCGTTCACATCTCCACCTTACATCTACACTGTACATTTGACAGCTTCTTGGACGTAGTGAAGCTGTCTGTAATGCCCTTAATGGTGTTTGCTCACTTACACATCCCGACCACGTAGGTGTTGTTTGCACACACACACACACACACACACGCACACACACACACACACGTGCACGCAGAGTGTCATGGTGGACGTGGCGGAGGAGTTAAAGGAGAGGGAAGCACTGCGATGTGCCAGGAGAGGAGGATGATTCAACATGTGCGAGAGAAATTCTCCTCCATCACGGTGGATGTCCTCTGGTCTCCGATGAGATTGTTGGACAGCTCCTCCCTCCCTCCTGGCCCTCAGCTGAGTTGTCTTTAAAAGATTAACCACACCATTGTCTCTGCCAATAATGACGGGGTAAAATGACCACTGCCTTCCAGGGAAAAGCGCTAATTCCATCCTGTGGAGCACATTGCCGTCATCCGTCCTCCCGGATACTCATTACCGTCAGCTGACAGCGAAGGAGATCGGATTGGAGGCCCGGAGCCGTCCAATCCGTCCAGACGGCACAGATGGTGGAGTGAGAAGTAGTTTGCGGTATTTCACCTGTTCGAGGATTAGCACTCCCGCCACAACCAGAAAGAGAAACCTGGCAGACGCAAGCACCTGCAGCTCCTGTACAGCTGAAGCTGGGCCGAGCACAAAGGAGGGGTTGTGTGGACTGATAAGCTGCTGATTTCATGCAGCTTTCTCCCATCTCAGAAAGCCACGTCCGTATCGTCTGAGTGAAATCCAGCAACCACAGAACGTAAGAAATGTAATTTTCCAAAGCGAAAACGCAACACATATTCAGCAGTCACTTTAGGAAGTGGACCTGTAAAATGACTTAACACAAATAGAAAAATCAGCCAATCAGATGGCAACAACTCAATGCATTCAGTCATCTGGACAGGGTGACGACGGCTTATTGAAATTAGGATCAAAATGGGAAAGGGAAGGAATTTAATGAATGTTTGTGCCAGGCAGGTTGGTCTAAAGGGGCCATCATAGTTGGACTGAAGTCGAACTGTTGTCACGTGGTCATGTTGTTTGAGGAAATTTGTTATGCATACACAATGTTCCGCATGCGTTTTGTTGTTCTGTCACATACTACAGTACAGTAAATGGTTTACAGTAAACAGCAATCATGGCAGAGAAGGACAACATTTACAAGTTCAAATACTGATTGACGGGCTGGAACATCTTATTTTGTTTCCACACAAAAAGAACAGTAAGTGTTAGTGAGACGTTCACCCGTCAGACCAGAACAGTATGTACTTCCTCTGAAAATTGCTCCTCAAAACTATCCACCCTGCTCCCTGGCTGAAAAAAAACAACAAAAAAACGCTTTTGGAAGTTGAGTAGTTGGAGCGATTTTCCACTCAAACTGCAAACCCTTCCAGAAAATTCTGACCAATCATACAGCAGTTTCACTTGGAGAGGGGACGAAAAGTTCATCAGTGGTGTTGTGAGGAGAAGGTACGGGTGACTTGAGGCTGAGAACAAAATGACATGATTTTCATCACGGCAACGAGAAACAATTTTGACAGTTTAGTCTGACCATACAGCGCCTTTAAGTGTTTCAGGAACTGCTGATCTACTGGGATTTTCAGTCAAAACCATAATTTGGATGAACAAAACGAGACTGGTTCAACAAAGATAAAAAAAAACGGAGGTAGAATACCTTCTCTGATGGCATAACCGTGAATCAGGTGGACTAAAACGTATTCCTAAAGGAGTTGATCAAAAAATCTTGATTTAGTCATCCCAGGTATACATCATCTGTTAGGTTATGTCGCAATACATGCATGTCTAAAATGTTACAGTGACTCTTTAAAATGCATTAGTCAAACTAAGATTATAGCACATGCATCCAGTAGTCCATAATTATGTTAAAATGTAACTTTTCATAAAATTTGTTTAACCCAACAAATTTCATGTAGCTGGAAGTTACTTTAAGGTTTCTGTCTTCTGATCACTGCCTGGTAGTTTGTTGCTCTAATGCAGAAAATTTCAAAATACTCAGATTTCTCAACCAAAAAAAAACAAAACAAAAAAAACCGCTAATTCGATTAATAGCACGTCACAGACCTAAAGATCGTGAAGAAATAAAGGTATACTAGAGGAACGGTGAACTTGGCAGTCTGAATATGCGCCCAGAAAGAAGTCATTCACAAATGCTTGTTTCCTTTTGAGGCTGTGTCTCTTTATTACTGGAATATGTCATAAGAACAGCTATTGTGCACCGGAAAATCAAAATAATAATAAAAAAAAAGACAGCCTAATACAAGCAGCAGAGGGCAGGGCCTTCTAATGAATCCCAACCCAGGGTTGGTGAAGTGATGTTGATGATTAGTATGACCTGAAGGAAGAGGGGAGACGAGAACCAGTCAGTCACTCACTCAGGCAGTCGGTTAGAGTCGGACTCTTGCTGGAAAGAGTTCAGGCCCTCCAGGGCGGTGAAGGGAAAGCACACACGGTGAAAGACGAGAAGGAAGTGTGTGTGTGTGTGTGTGGGGGGAATCGTCGGAAACTAAACCGATCAATCCCGTCTTCTGTCACTTTCCTTATTGGCTGTGACATTCACTGGAAACCTCTTGGGGACAGGCTCTAGAGAAGAACTTGTCTGCTCAGTCGAAATGCCTGCATAATGCTTCGCTTTCATGTACCTTAGATTATGTTTTTAACATATTTTTCCTTTTATGTGTCTTATGTAAGTTGTTTATCAGCTACTGAGTCCAAATTTTTCACTTGTTTAACATGTCCTAAAGAACACGTTGTCCAACCACAATTTGTGAAATGAACTCTGTTCTGAAATAAATACTTTCAGGGAGTTTATCAAATATGTGCCTCATGCAATGAGAGCAAAATTAAAAGCTGTACAGTTTCTCGTTGGGTGCGTGACCATTTTACCTCTTCATTATTTGTCACAAAGAACTTTTTTTTTTTTTGGTATTGCTAAAAAATGTTTAAATCAGACAAAGTACAGGTGTGTAAGAATTGTTTTTTATTAAAAAAGAAATATATTTTTTACATACTTAGAAATGTTGGTGGTTCATAAGAGTGAGAGAGAACAAGACTTTCAACAGATAACAGGAAGTCTGAAGTGTTATAATAAGTTGGTCTGTTTTATTTCCTTTGGACTCTCTAATCTTGAGTTTAATGTTGATGTGCCTTAGAAAAGAGTCTATAGTCTTGAGGATTTACACATGGAGACTGCTGTTTGTGTTATGCTAGCTGGCTAACCACGCTAATTGCTAGTAGAAGATGCTAATGCAAGTTGGTCTGCTTTATGCCCTTTGAGTTCTCAACCTCTGTCTGTTACGGAGGATCTTGGGTTTAATGTTGATAAAACACCACACTGATCACTAGCAGAAGATCCGGTTTAACTTGTTAACTCACCAATCATTTATGTCATCAGTCACAACTAAACGACTGATAACAAAAGGAAGGCTAGAAAAAAATCTATCTTTTTTTGTTGGCAAATCTCCTTGTAGTTCTGATAGTAGCATCTGAATAAGCTAAATTAGCATGGACGGGTTCTAGCTATTTTTTTCCCTATAGCTCCTCTTTCTTAGCTCTGTAACTTTTTCCTCATTTCCTCCCTGCTGCGTTTGTCAGGAACGCTGAGTGTCAGCACCTGGTGAGAGAGAGGAAAGGTTCAGGAGGGAGCAACTCACCCTGGGGTTTTAATGAAGGCAGGCAGGGAACTATTACTGTGAATGTGGTTTGTCCTGTTCAGTCAATTTACCTCATTCTGTCCTCATATTCGCTCTTCTTTCCCCCTTCCACCATCTTCTCCTCTGTAGTTTCATGTAAATGACCTACCTTCCTTTGCGTATTTTCTCTGTGTTCTTACATCTACTTCTGCAGATGCTTTGGTTATTTTATTTCCCTTTCCACCCCCTTCGGTGAAGTCCTTATTTTTAGACACTCTTGATGGCGTGTAGCTATGTTTGCATCTGCAGGTTCAGGAAGCTGACCTGATTTCCCAGTAATTCTCAGCGCCAACCCCATTCCTCGTGTCTCCTTCATTGCGGGGATCCCTGACAGGGAAGCAGCACCTGTTCACAGCACCTTGGGTGTACCGGCTCTGTCAAACACAGCAGTGAAAGGGGGGCGAATAGTGAGGATAGAAGGGAGGGAGGCTGTGGAGGATATGGGGGAGAGAAAAGGAAAACGTCTGCAGCCTCCGCTTGTCAAAGTGAAAACCTGTCACTCAGCTGGAGATGTCTCATTCTGTGTGCATGCTTCAGGGATTAACCTCCATCAGGAAGAGGTCGGCGCTGGAACCGGTGGAACAACGGCAAAAGTTACATCGAGATGGGTTTCCTTCATGGGCACAAAAAAAAAAAAACCCAAGCCGTCTGCAAACTGACACATTATTGGAATATTTAACTGAACTGAATGAATAAAATGTACATTTTCCCAAGTCGAAACCTCTACCTCTGATCCATTGATACCGCTGGTTCTGAGAAGGTTCTGAATATTTGTTTCTCTTCTACTTGCCTTCAACACGGAGGTGCAAAACTTCTGGACGTTTGGGCTGGAAACCAATGATATTAGGAGAAATACCTACTGAGGTAGAAGCCATGAATAGGTGAAGACATTTCTGTCCTTTGGAACAGTTGCAGTGCTTAAGGTTTACCATGATTAAACGTATATTCATAGTCAAGGTGAAAATCCTTTTACCTGATATCATCACATGCTGATGTGCCCCTGGGCAAAGTTCTTAACCCCAAGTTGCCCAGCGATTGTGAGTGTAAATGTGGCTCTATAGGGTAAAAGCCCCTTGAGCCGTCAGTATGGCTGGAAAAGCCCAGTACGGGTTCAGTCCATTTACCATTTATCTTGCCAGATATGTAGATGGTAGAAACAGGAAGTAGAGGAAAGTAGACATCATAATGGACATCATGCTTCCCTGTACGGTGTGTGTCAGTTCAAATAAAACTAATAGTGGCCATTGTGTCCACCGTAGGAACCACTCTGCTCTGTTCCCATAAAGAGCTGGTAGAACAAACCCATCGCCAGTCTTCACAACGCTAACTGCTTCATATGTGACATGTAGTTAGAAAATATATATATATATATATATATATATATATATATATATATATATATATATATATATATCTACACCAAAACAAATAAAAAATTTTCTATGTAGAAAACAGCAAAAGATATTTTTTCACACTCCAACACAATAAAAATCCATAAAACAGCATTTACTTAAACTGCCGCAGTTTCTTTTTACATGTTTGTACGAAACAATTAACTCTGACCCTGCGACAGACTGGCGACCTCTCCAGGCTGAACCCGCCTCTCACCCAGAACGTTAGCGGAAGATTGGCACCAGCAACCCTCCTCTAAGGGACAAAAGTGAACAGAAAATGAATGGATGGATGGATTTAACTCTAACTGGACATGCTGTTCATGTTCCATTAGCAATGCTTAGCCTCATTTCCCATGTAAATAATAATCAGCTTTTTGTAAAATTACCACTCAGTTTAAATGTTACAACAGTATGGAGGCCATAAGATAGTGTTTGCCTTACTTAATTTGCATTTGTTTTAATATAATTTAATTACATAAAAAAATGCAATGGAGCTGCAGTAAACAGGAAATGTAATTAGTGTAAAATAGTGATGAAATCAGTTGAAGTGGAATAAAAGCATAGTAAAACTATAAAGTCTATAGTAACCCTGTATAATTAATGTCATTTCCTGTAAATTCTACAGTTACTTTCTTAACAGTGGGCTGTGACGTTTTAAGAGAACAGAGTTGTCTAGTTGACAGTAGAAGTCCAGACCAGCTGTCAGTTTCATCTCCCAAGACCAAATTATTGGCGTTTGTGCAAAATGAAGATACCAAGATGGTTATATTTGCTGCTGATATTAAGTGTTTTTAATAGATTAGCTGGGTCTTACTTTGAAATTTCTGAACTGTCCCTTTAAATTGGTTTCAGGTGGTAGGAAGAGTGCACTAATCATGTCTTTAAAATAAGAATTACTTTGGTTTCTGGCTTAAACAAAACTGCTGACCAGGACATGATTTACCTAAAGTAGCGAGACGTTGATTATTAAACTTGCTTGCTAATGAGTTAAACCAAGGGAACGTGGTGTACTTGATGCATTTCTGCATGGTAGCATAATTACTGAGCGCACATATGCATCCCCGCCGACGGTAATATGTAGGCCAGATCACAGTACCGCTGGACGGTCTAGTTAAAGTCCTTGTCCTTTACCCTTCTAAGAGATCGTTGCACACTGAACCGTTTCGCATTGTTATAAGAGAGAGAACAAACGGGAGTTTAGGAGTGTGCACAAAATGTAACTTTTTTTATTTTTTTCTAGCAATAATTTTGAGCAGAACAGTGAAGTTGTGAAGTTGCGTCATCGGGTCATGTCCAGCCGAAGTCCAAAAACGAACAAGGCGAAGGACAAGAGGAAGCTCTTCGTCGTAGTTTCCATATGCAAAGGTGAAAATATAAGAAAGAATATTTTAAACCAGAAATCTGAAACTGTTTTATTAAAAAACACAAAACAAAAAACAAAAAAACAAAAACTGCTTTCAGCCAGGCCTGAAATCTGATGCACTCTCAGCAATAAAAGGGAGGGCAAAGAAAAGAAAGAAAAAAAACAATAACACATAAAATCTGCATCAAATTCTATAGCTCATGATTTAATGACTTATTTAGTCATAGATGACTGAGTGTCACCAGCTGCTGCAAGGCCTTGGAGCTGCAGTAGTAACTCCCTTCAGACACTTCACTTTGTACTGAATAGCTCTAATAAATAGGCAAGAAGAAGACTTATTTGAAAAAAAGAATCTCTATAAAATAAATCCAACAAAGTGGCTTAGTTATGGACCACCAATCTATAGGCCGCTGTCTATTGTTTCTGATTTCTTATCCATGTATCGCCGCATATTTTCCATCCTATTAAAGCAAATCCTTCTTTATTTTTGTCACCAGCTGCTCACACATCCAAACCTCTGGCTCCCGTCTTATCAAACCTTCAGGGCGAGGCGCGCAGGGCGCCGGCCTGCTGCAACCGTCTGCCGCTGCAACAATCAATTGTCTATATTCTCTGTGTCTTGTTTGCACACGCGGCGCTCTGTTCATTCAGTTTCGTCGATCAGTCAGAGGACCAGACATCACACCCCAATATAAATCTGAGCAAACAAAGATGGCAGGATGGGACTGAAGTAACAAAGGACCCCAGCAGATAAAACAGAGGCCATTGGGAATAGTTGCATGACATGTTTTAAAAGAGAGACGCCTTATCGGGACAAAGACTTTGTCCTTCAACGTGGTTCAGCCCCTGGGCATTGCGGCTCTTAGATACAAATTTATTGCACAGTCTTTCTAAAATTCGTAAGCAGGAGGATGATGGCAGAAGGGAAAGCTGTTGTTTGATGTCGGCCAGGTTTCTGGTGATGTCAGATGTCTATCCGCCGTCTTTGGATTGCAGAGAACGAGCTCAACTTGGTTTGGTGACTACAGAGTGCTTCCGTCACACAAACTCTCCCAGCAACATCCGACACGCGTGTCGAATTCAAGGAGGGCCGTTTTATGAACCCTCCCGATTCCAAATGCCAAATTACATCTTTCAGTCCCTCCGTTTTTGTTTTTGTGTAATTCCACGATCTCGGAAATTCACTAATTCGGAAATTCACGCTAATGTGTAGCTGAGTTTCTGGAAAAGTTTCTGCAAAATGTTGGGTTTAAGTGATGCTGAGAGCTGCAGGTGAAAGTATTGACTTTTACGATACTGTTGTGTCAGCCGTACTTGATGTCACGCTACAGTCCGTGATCGATGCAGCGAGTAACAAAATCACATTTACTCAGACTTAAGTGCAAATATTTCAAAATTAGCGCCACAAAATCAGTGTTTTTGAATGCAAAAGAATTGCAAATGGTGAAATTCTGAAAGAACTGATCAACGTTAAAAGATGTTAAATATTTAATTTTAAGAGGAACTTATTGAATGCAGAGAGAGTTAATCATTAATTAACTGTTTGTTCATTGGTTTTATCAACACATTCTTTCAAAATTGAACATTCATGATCTTGACTTGGCCCAAAATGAAAGTGAGTTTGACACCAGATGAAGGACACGATTCTTTGACTTTTAGAGGTCTTGAAAACACACGTAGGCAAGTCAACCAAACTCTCATCGTGATCAACAACAAACAAAGAATGAAACATTTTAATAAACAAAGAAAATAGTTTTCATAGTAAAGGAGTGTGTAAATCATTGTAGATACAAAATTTCAAAAGGGTTTCGCAAGTTTCCATTATTGGAAGAACATCAACCGCCTTACTCATTTAGTTTGGGGCCGATTGGAAGAAAGATGAAAAAGATTTAATCTGACTGAGGTCTTTTGCTACTTGAAAATGTCTTAAATACGTAATCAAAAGCAGATTTGGGTGCACCAAAGCCTGCGTTAGTGTATATGTCAGTAAGTAGATTTGGTCCAATGTACCATGAAGTTAAAGCAAAAACAGAAAACTTGGTTGTTAGATGCAACACAAAGTATTTATTTTTTAACATTTTTGTGACAAGACTTTAATTTGTGGCTCATAGTTTTGTTCTAGTTGGGGGGAAAAAAAAGTCTCCATCCACATACAACCACCTGCATAGTGGGACAAATTTTAATCATTACATCATAGAGCCGCATAAAATCAGTTTGGGGCCGCAAAAGGCCCAGGGGCCACACGTTGGACACCACTGGGGAAGCATGGTTGGACAAAACTTTAACAGAAAACATGGAACAAGCGTCACACACACACACACACACACACACACACACACACACACACACACACACACACACACACACACACACACACACACACACGACACTGTGGCAAAACTTATTTTCAAGTTTCAGAAATCTGGAAATGTTTCCGATCAACCACGAAGCGGTCCAAGATGTGCAGCGATTACACAGAGTCCCACAAACATAAAAACAGTTGTCCAATATAAGATGTTTATTTTTTTCTATGTATGGAAACGTGTGACCCACCCTGTAGATTTCTTTTAGGATTTTAATTGAGGTTGGGTCTAACATTAACCATTTTTTCCCCCTCCTCTGTGTATTTAGAGAGAACAGTATAAAAAATAAAAAAAAACACTGGCATGAAGTGTTCAGTTGACCAGTGAGTTATGAACAGCCGTAGTCAGGAAGGCTCGGTTTCTCACAGCTGAACAAACACTGTTACCCACATGAGCAGGATCAGAGCAAAGCACTGGAACCACATGGACACCCGCCCTCTTATCTCCATCCTCAAGGTCTAGAATTAGAAAACATCACCAAAGCTAAAATAAATTTATGAAATGGAAATGGTAAACACACGACAAAGTAACAGTCAAAGAAAATTCAAAACAAGTCAACTAGTGTAAAAGAAAATCATGTCCGGAATGTCAAAGGGGCTTATTTTAGTTATTTTCAGTGTCAATAAGGTGTTTAAAATAAAGTCAGGAGAACTTAATGCACCGATCCACTTCTTTCACTTCCGATACGATACAATTATCTGAGGTTTAGTATCGGCCGATACAGGTGAGCATCGCTGAATTGAATCTGCATGGTTTAGATGTGCCTCTACACCAGAACAGCTGATTCAAATGATTGCATGACGTCTTCTGCAGCCACCAAGTGATGCAGGAGCCTGTTAATCACCCAAAGATTCAATCTAGGTGTGTGGCAGAAGGGAAAAACCTAAAACATGCAGGCAGGGGGGCCTGAGGACCGGAACTGAGAAACACTGACTAGGATCACACCAGTCAATGTAAAAGAAGTAATAAGCTGACAAAAACAACAAGTTGTAAAAATAAAACAGCATCAAACCTTCTTTCAAATGATTCAGAAAGTGGAATTAGGAATTCTGAATATATGATGTAAAAGCATGGCGTCGTTCAGAGCTCCAAGCATAGAATTAGACTGAATAGATCTGTCCTTATGGATCAGGGATATCGTCACCGATACCCCGTCTAGAATTGTTTTCAATATCAAGAACGATACAGACATTAGCATCAGGATGTAAGCATGTTCATTTGCCTTCAATTTTAACTATTCTGCTTTAAAATAAGCTTCAAAAACAAATCTCAAAATACCTTCTTTACGCATTAACCCCCCGGCGGCATTTGCTCTCGTACAACTCCAGATAAAAAGGTGCCACTAGTCAACGTTTACCAGCTCCCTAATAAACGGCGCGTAAACTACAGCATCTCAATCTGGGTGGGGGAAAAAAAAGAAACAAAAACGCGACAATTTGCTGGCTTTCGCTATGCCTCGGTTTAGAATATGACTTATACACAAACATTTTATCTTTTAATGCTCTCTGTTTAACATTATTTGACTCTTGCTCGAGGCAGATTTTTCTCTTCTTCTTTTAGAAAAGCAAGGATTTTTACGATTTTAGACGAGCCTGGTTAGATTTCCTTCTGCAGCTGAAAATGAAGGATGTTGAGGACAGATGTATCCATCAGTTGTGCATCTCTGATTGTTCTTACACCAACAGTGCACTGCCTTTCCTAGAGGCATGTAAAGTGGTGCACACACACACACACACACACACACACACACACACAGTCATGCCATCTGATTATCCTCGCTGAGCAGGAGTGAGTGAGTGGTGCAGCAACGACGCTGTGATCCCTCAAGTTTCCCATCATCTTCCACTTCAGCAGACACGTGCAACTGGGGCACAAACATATTTAGATAATTCACTCTGAAACTCTTAACCCAATTTGCCGTCTAGTTTTGTTTTTCCTTCAAGCGAATTAGTGGACAAGCACCGAATTAGTGGAGAGGCCGATGCACTCGGAACACCAAAAGTAGGCTGGAAATCCTACAGAGGGTTGGAACGAAGGTGTCAGTTTGAATTTTACAAATAAAAAAAAAACGTCTTCGGAGACCTAAACCTTTTTTCACGTGGTGTCGCGTGACGACCTCAAACTGTACGGAACGCGGGAATGTGCTTTACCGGGGTTTTATAACGGGCCAACACAAAGCAGTGCATAAATGTGACGATAGAAAGCATGAATTTCAACATTTAGCGGTTTTTAAAAACTCTGAAAAGTGTGGTGTGTGCTTGTACTCAGCAGTCCCGAGTCAATGTTTTGTAAAAACACGTTTTGCTGCAGTTGAGGCTGCAAGTTGTTGGGCTCAGTTTGATTGGGTTGGGAGCATCCGAAAGCAGTGATCTTCAAATCTTGCTCAAAATTTCCATCTTTATTTAGGTGTGGCCTTTGACTAGGCCTTTCTAATTCATGAATGTGTTGTTTTTTTTTAAGAGTTGTATTGCTAGACGGTGAACCTTCGCCAAAGTCTCAAGTCTTTTGCAGAAACATCTTCATGAGAACAGCCGAACAGAAGAATCCTCGCAGCATGGTGCTGCCACCACCATGCTCGTCCATGGCGACAGTTCGCCTGTCGGATGTGTTGCTCGGTTTTTATGGGGCAATTTGAGTTTTTCTGAGGCCTTGGTACATTTGGTGACTAGTGAAAGTATTTGGTTTTATTTAGTGGCATCAGTGTCACAAAACTGAAAGGTTCCAAGTGTTTGGAGACTTTTTGCAATTCTGCAACGCATTAACCCTGTGCAGGTGATCGCAAATTACTCTCGACTCTGCCGAATAATCCCACTTCTGACTTCATAAGTGAGGGATGTCCGGAAACCTTGCAATTCAAGGTTCCTGCTCTGCACTTTGTGGACCGTTGCACCAAAAATAAACCTTGTTATGAAGCCAAAACGATCCGCTCCTGCTTCTGCCTGGCAGGAAATTTGGCTCGGGACAGCGCATCCTGACTCAGAGAGTGACACGGGATCACGTGACCCGCAGGAAAAATAAACGGTAAAGAAGAAGAAAAAAAAGAGGAGAAGGAGCACAGCTGTAAGGAGAAGGCGGGTGATGTCACCGTCTGTGACTTTTTGATGAAGAAAAAGGAGAAAGCAGCATATATCTGGCAAGTAGTGTTTGGAGAAACCCTCTATAAATTTATATTTTTGTCCACCTGTTTTTCCTAAAATGTGTTTTTAGGCAGGAATTATTTCCCCACTGTTATTTTAATTTACATCAAAATTCAAAAGAACTTAATGATTAACTTTACCACTCAGATTAGTGAGTCTTTAAGCTGAATTACAGTTTTCACAAATATTTTGGACAAATATGTATTCTGTTTTCCACAAACCTTTATGGTTTTCGCTTTATGTAACCGATCAACTCAAAATAGGCCATAATACATCAGTGGAATGATAATGTTGCACTGTTTTCAATTATTTTTTACAATATTCTGTCAATATTCAACGTTTGGATCATTGGCTAAATAATTTTAGTTGTAAAAACTTTTGGAAATCATGTTACATTTTCCGTCTACTTCACTCTTGTGCCCTACTTTCACCACCATGTAAGATTCAAATTAAACCATTAAATGTTGTAGTTGTGACCATGCAGAAATGTTGAAAAGGTTTTAATGTTTAGTGTGCTGCGGTGGTGTAGAGGATAGCGCGACCCACGTTTGGAGGCCTTCAGTCCTCGACGCGGCCGTCGCAGGTTCGATTCCCGGACCCGACGACATTTGCTGCATGTCTTTCCTGTCAGCCTACCGTCATATAAGGGACACTAGAGCCATAAAAAGACCCCCTGGAGGGGAAAATAAATAAATAAATAAAGCTACTAATATTTGCAGACATGTGCATCTACATTTCTTATTGCTTTTTATAATACAGTCTGAACTTTTTTTTGTAGAAAAAAATATTTTCTCAGAAGTTAACGTAGTAAAAATGGTGCTTGGTTTAAAGTTAGTAAAAGGATTGTTGATATAAAGCCAGAGGAAATCAGTCAACTAAACAGCAGACGGCTCATAAATGTCTTATATAAGCCTGGTGTAACGTGCTTTGTCACAGATATTAACAGATGAGGAGGAAGAAAGGGAAGGAAAAAAAAGCTCTTCTTTTTCTTTCCTGCTCGTTCCTCCGCCGCCTGTCAGGACGCATCAGCGCCGTTAAAAATTAAAACGCTGTCTGCCTATTTGCTCTCATTAGACATGCATGCAGTGGGAGAATGACAAGAGCCATGGGAGGGGACACAAGATTTAAAAGCAGGCAAAAAAATAAATAAATAAGAAAACCCACACAGACACAGGATGAACCAAAGTGAAACCTGTACCACTTCGGATTCAACATGCACGCCTCAGTCGGGTGAACTGCGAAGGCGCCGAATCCACTTTCCACCTCTTCCTCGGTCGCCTCTCGGGGCTCTTCTTCGTCATTAATCTGACAGCTTCCTTCCCCCCTGAGTCAACGGTTTTGCCTCTCAATATTGCCTCGAGGAGCAGCCAGACGAAGGGAAGGTAAAAACAATCCAGATATGCGTTTTAAATTTTGACACAGGACGCTGCCTGAGACTGGTTGTTTGTCACGTCTGCCCTGCCTGAATGAGGGGATGCAAATTAAAAACGTTTCTACCGTCGTCACGCGGAAGATGTGCCTTTTAAGTGCTGCTCGGTCCATGACCGCCCTTCATAGACGGCTGATATTTAAATCCACCAAAATGCGTGTCGGAGGACTCGTGCAAATACTCTTCTACTGCATCCAGAAGCCACATTGCGTCTGTGATTCAGTTTCCATAAAAATATTCAACAAATCAAATCCCCTGGACCTTTATGGCGTGTTTACGCATTTCAGAAGAAGTGGAATTTCTTCAGCCTGAATTTCTTGGTCGAAACAAACTCTTGTTTTGACCAAGAGTTTCCACCAGTCAGTGCTGGTTTCCAATCTTTGATTTTCTGTTTTTTTATGTAGTAACACAAGTTTCCACAAGCTGATTTTTGCAGATTAGTCAGGCTACCTGCTCAGGTAGCTGCTCCCCTCTGCTTGACCGATTGGTCACTTGCCAGCTGTAGCCTGATCACTTATGTTAACTGTTATGGGTTGAGTTCCTTTAGTTTCCACTTAAATACTTCAAGACAGCCAAATTTGTATTTGTTTTAAATTAGCAGAGTGTAGAACTTCACTTTTTGTCTTTTTAGCAGGCCAGGACTTCTTTGTGTCATTTGGGAATTGGAAATCCGTGCAAATAAAGATTACATGTGGTATTCCCGACGGATCTGTCCTCCGACAACTTCAACTTAATATCTTTCTGATCGAGAGTATTACAATAATCTCTACTGATGGCACAAAACTTTAAATTATTGTCACCCACCGATCATGTTCCACTGAATCAGCGTCCAAAATACTCTGCATCGAGCAAAATCAGTACCAGTTGATAAATCACAGCACTGGCTCCCTGTTTGTGAAAGGATACAATTTTAAATCTCGATGGTCTAAAAGACACTGAATAGTCCTGGACCTCCAGACATGTCAGAGCTGCTGGTCAGCTTTCAACCATGCAAGCCCCTCAGGTCATCTGGGAGCTGCTCATTTAGTGTTCCCAGGAGATAAACAAGCGGAGGCAGGATTCATCGCTTCTGTGCTCTGCAGCCCTGAACTCAGCTGTCTGCAAACCTGAGAGGTGCAGAAACTGTTGGCTGCTTTAAATCAACGCTGAGCACATCACTGTTTCGCCCAGCTTCACCCGTAAAGCTTTATCGGTTCCTTTACTTTTTATTTCTTTGTAATTGCATTTTAACATTTTCTTCTTTTTTTATGTGATGCTTCAAGTTTTACTAAGAGATATTTTGAGCTTTTATGTGATTCCAATATACTTGTTGCTTTATCTGTCCTGTGTATGAGCAGTGGTAAGCAAATGGACGAGCTTGCTTTACGTTCCCTAGTAACCGTGTTTCAGCCAGCTGACATGCAGCGTCCAATGCAACGTGGGGATCCGGCAGCGGCTCATTGCTTTAAGACGTTTTGACACCTGATGGGACGGTAGGCTCGGTTCGATTGGGTTCCAAAATCGCAGCATTTGTTATGTTTTCAGGGGTTGTGGTTAGTTTTCACTCTGCACTGTCAACCGAACCAAACCCTTTGAGAAAACCTGTTCTGCCCTCCACCTGCGGTGGCGCTGCATCAAGAACCGGAAATGACACAAAATTCCCTGAAGAAGACACGAGCACAACTTCCTCTCACAAAATGACAACAAAATGGGAGTGGTGTCAGATTTTATCGACTGCAGGATTTTGCTTTTGTCGTTGGTAAATCATAGGCTATTTCTCCCGGTGCCGCTAGATGCACAGGTTTATTTTGGTTGTACTTACCCAGAATGCCCTGTACTTCAGTCTCTCTTCTTCCTGGCATTCACACAGTCATTCAAAACACACCAGAATCCACTTCAACGGACGAGGGTTTGCTTTGTTGGTTCGCGTCATAATTCGATTACGACCCGGACTTTCCAAGAAATGAACTAGAGTTCAGTTAAAGCAGGCTAAAAAGGGCTGGTGTGAATGCACCTCGTGTCATCTCACAAAGAGAAACATACATCAAGGTGCAGTTCACTCATTTCTTTCCACAACACAAATGTGGAAAGATGTTGGATGTTAAATTTGTCTGTACAGAAAGACCCCTCTGCATCCCGCTATGGCCAAATAACAGTGAGGAGCAGCATTCAGTGATGTGCAGTCAGTGTCCGTTTCTCTCGACTCGTAAACATCAAACCTCATTTTACGCCGTGACAGAAGTTGAGGAAATAACATCGCAACAAAGTCTCCAAGCGGGGCTGTTATTAGCAAAAAGCTGCTCCAACAGCAGTCATGTCTCCTCCGCCTCCATCTGTAACACAAGCTCCACCGTGGTTCATGGCTGCCTTAGAGCTGCCACAGGAAGTCCTGTCTGCAGTTGGACACACGACATCGAGAGCACACAAGAAAAATATGGGAGGAGGTGACGCCAAACGTTTGCCTTCATATTGGCCTAAATATTGTGGAAGACTAACGTCTAATAACAGGGTGTCCACAAGAGTTTTAAATTCATGTATATAAATTAAACCAAATTGTTATTTGGCTTTAAACAGTTGGATTTTGTCATGGCAGGGCTTTATGTGCAGTTTTTTCTTTTGGTACTATTTTGTTTGGCGAAAGTTTGAGTCCCATGCAAAGAACCTCTTCATTGGGTTTTAACTAACTAGCTGCTAATGTACCCTTGCTAACTGGCTAGTTAGCTTTTCTGCTTCTGTTTGGGTAAGTGTAAATTTATCGCCAGTCGCCAGGACAACATTTGTTTTTGCCACTGGCTCACTTCTGTTGCCAACCCATGCGAAGCTACCTGCCGCTTCGCTGTGGAGGTTTTTTTTTGTGATAAATAGTCCCCTAGATAAATAGTCTTTTATGTCTTGAATTTTATTCCAGGTGGCATTAAAAAAGGTCTTAAAAAGTTTTTAATTTTACTTGCTCAAACCTGCAGATACCCTGAGTAAATACCCATCATGCTACGCGCAGGAACGGGAACCCTGATCACAGCTGACTAAATTCACGGTTGACATTAAGCGCTTATAATTTCTCGAAGCGTCCGACTTTCACCTTGCTGGATCCACAGCCTTGTGCCAAGTGAAAGCAGCTGCAGATCACAGCGTCAGCAGTTTTCACTCAGAGACGAAGTAAGTTGTGGGACGCACACTGAGCAGACGCCTTCACTTTTCTGACGACTCCTCAGACGTGGCATCCAGCTCGGCAGCACTTGATCGCATCAAACACGCCGCTGCGGCTCCGCAGCAAATGTCAGCCACTTGCAACGTAAACCATGACGTCAGCCCACCGAGAGGCGCTTCATGAGCAAAGCTAGGATTTGTTCAAAGCAACGCGAGACAGGCTGAAGCGGGCTATTCCCATCACCTTGGCTAACAGGCGTGCACACGAGCCCCTTCTGCACTAAACCCCCTAATGAATCCTGAAATGTCATCCATTTTCAAATTACCTTAAGGAATATGGACGCCGACTAAGTGAACGCAGAGGAGAAAGGGAAAGGGCCGCAGACAAGAGAGTGTAGGAATGAAGCTGCCTGCTTCCTCCGTCAGTGTTCTTTTTTCCCCTCTACTAAAAATGTCTCCCTCCTTTATTTCAGCATTTTATTTATTTATTTATTTTACTCTGTGCCTTTCCGTCTCCTTGCGATTCTTTTATCTGCTGCTATGGCGAGGCTAGAAGCGAGGGAAACAGATGTGTGTGTGGGTGTGTGTGGGTGTGCGTGGGCGTGTGTGTGTGTGTGTGTGTGTGTGAGAGAGAGGAAACAGGCAGAGGAGCCGAAAAAGAGATGAAATGGAGTCAAATGTATAACGAAAGCAAACAGAGGAGAAACAGATCAAAAAAGGGGGGGAGAGATAGAAAGCAAGATGCTGCAGAGAAACAACAAAACGGATCAGGAGGAGAAGGGAGGAAAAACAGAAAGGAAAAGTGGCAGACAGAGGCGAAAGAAAATCCTGCCGATGTTTTTCTCCTTCTTTTTTATTTCCCCCCAGTGTCACCCTGATTATATAAGTGCCACGTGCTAAAAATAAAGCCTGCGGTACAAACTGCAAATGCGAGGCTCTGTCTGTGTGTGCGTGTGTGTGTGTGTGTGTGCGTGGCAGAGAGAAAGTGTGTGTCCGCGCTTTCTCCCCCTGCACACGCATGCGTACGGTATTCTGATGCTCATAAAACAACACGCACACATCAGTGATGGAGGAAGCACCATTGCAGCGGCGCTGAGACAATCGCACGAAGCACGTTCACGCATGCACATGTAGGGCCGAGCCGGCGCGACGGGTGCAGATCCCGGCGCGGTTGCCATGGCAACGCAGCCTCCTCGGAAAGGAGAGGAGAAAGCGGCATGACTTCCTGGAGGGATGGATCGGAGCCTCTATGCTCCTCTGACTTTTCCGCTTTAGTTTTTTTTTCCCCTCTCCTCCTTTTTTCTTTAAATCCCTCTTTCATCCCTGAAAGCCTCCACAGAATTGTTCTGTTAAGTTTGTTTGTCCTGCTTATTCATAAATCTACTCTTTGGGAGAGGCCTCTGCCAGTTCAGGGCAGAATAGAAGATGGCAACACTCAGTAACCCCCTCATGCGGGGTGCCGGGGGAATAGGGCGCCAGGTGAAGGGGTTTGATTACTGGCAACGTGCCAATCCGTCCAGATGACATTTGTGACTAAAGAGCAGAGATCTACAATTATCTTCTTCTTTTTTTAACCTGGAAAAATCCTCAATTTATACAAATGCCAACTAATCAGTTATGAGAGAAAGAAAACCAAAGTAAATGTCCCCAATTATTACTGATAAATGCACTGCTGGTGTTCTCGCATTCTGTCTTTTGTCTCTCTCACACACACTCTCACAGAGACGTTATTTACACACACATACAAAACACAGATTCCCTAGCAACAACTGCTGAGCTGCTGCCGTCAGGTCCTCCAGAGACCTGACTGTGTGGAAAACAGTCTAAATTTATGGAAGGAAAGAGAAAAGGAAGAGTTTAATAACCGCTTTCAAATGTGCTTCAGGAGATCAGTTGTTGTCTGAAACTGGTCCGAAAAACAAAACAAAAACACTTTCAAACAAACCCAGTGGAAGCTTCACACAGATCCACACAATGTAACGTATGACTCATGGTTTTCAAAAATAATGAATGCATTTAGATGTAAATACTGTGGCATGCTTTTGTGTTCAGCCTTACTGAATCAGTATTTTTGCACAACCGTTTTTTTTTTTTTCTTTTTGGGGTACCAGTTGCGTTAATCTAGAAACTCAAATTTCTGCCATTCTTCTCTGCAGAATAGCTGAAAGTCTGCCAGATTTGATGGAAACTCTCAGGTTTTGCCAGTTTTCCTAAACTGAATTTAGGTATGAAAGAGACTACTGTCATAACCCACACACCTGAATTTGAAGAGAAACTGAGCATTTCGAAAGCAAAGATACTGATGATGGGTGGGGGAATAAAATGTATTCAGAACACATCAGGTGATAAAACATACAAACATCCGAGGACGCGACCGCTTTAAGTCAACTCCTTCATCGGGAGCAACGATCAGGAGAGACCTAAAAAAAAAAAAAAAAAGAAAAAAAAAAGTTGTTTACGTTGGAGTAAAACCAGTCAGATGTGTCAGAAGCAAAAAGCTGAACTGGAAAACAGGGAGAGAAATTAGTTATTTCCCTAATGGGATTCTGGCTAAAAGCATCACTGATGGATATGGATGTCTTCAGGATTATATCCTAGCTGCACAAAAGAGCATTATTGGTGATCCTTCCTCCCTCCTTTCTTACTAAAAACTCTTCTCTGCAGACAAGAGTTAGTTTGACATAATTTCTCCCATGAAGAGTCGAGCAGGAGAGTCATGGCATGGAAAATAAAGGAGCATCAGTTACTGCTCTTACACAATGACCACAATTATCAAGCAAACAGCTGCAGGCTGCCACCTGAACAGGCAGCCTGAGTAGCGGGCTAGCTAACGTTAGCTTGTTGTACTTTATAGAGACCAGAACTACAAAAAGGAAGCATGTTCTGTGCTATAATAAGCATTAACTAGAGCTAAATTCAGCAGCTATTTAGTGTTATGTTTTGCTTAAGTAAGTGCATTAGATTAGAAAATAATATTAAACAAATGTTATAGATATTAATAATGATGTCATCAGTAGGGTAAGCCTTGCTAGCGCCGGTTTAGGTTTGCTTTAGTCCTCGTGACATAGACACACATATCTTTAATAAAATCATCTTCTTGGAAAAGCATTAGTTAATATGTTTCAAAGAATTACATTCATAGAATAAATGATGATGATGATGATGATAGTATCATCATCATCATCATCAGACAGAGCAATCAGAACTAGAACCAACCGTCTCAGAGACAGTTTTTACCCTACAGCAATGACAAAACTAAATGCAATCAAAAACGACCACTAACCACCAGGAATGATGTGTGTGTGACAATGTGGCCATTCTTATTTATTAGTTTTTTACCAGTTATTTGTTATGTATTTCTTACATTGTGTGTAAACTGTGAGCCAGTTATTTTTAACTGATGGCACTTTTTAAATTTCGTTGCTGTTGTGACAATGACAATAGAGATTTATCTATCTATCTATCACTGTTGGTGAAATGAAGAGTTAGGTAACCATGACGTGAGAACCTCTTACCGGCCCGCGTCTACTCGTGAACTAACCTCGGCAACAACGTATCAAGGTTCTCGTTGAGCAGTCCGACTGCTTCTTGCTCACTGATTCCTATTAGCGTGCTACATAATGAATAATGCATCCTTGGGTGATATGATTAAGTCCAGGCATTAATGCAGACGAGAGTTTGAAGAAACGAGAGACCTTTCCACGGTCTCTGATTCAGACTGAGAGCTCGTCCACATTTGGTCAGCGGGCGACTATAGATAGCCCAGTAACTCTACCACCTCCGGGACTGGAGCTCAGATTGTAGAGTCGTTTAGCACGGCTTCGCACTCAAGCATGTAAATGTCCAAACACATTCAGGCATTCAAACATGTGCCAGTAGCCGCATATCCGTTACAAACATGTGCAAAACTTTTTCAATATTCGTCGGTGTGGGGGGGGAAACAATTTAGCAATTTTGGTCTGTCCATTACATGTGAAACAGAATTTTAACAAATCACACATGAATAAGTTTCTTCGTGTGATGAAAACTTGCCTTGCCAGGATCCTCAAACTACTTTCTGTCGTCTTCTTCTTCGTGGTTTGGGCCAGTGATGATGTCTGGTTGTTTATACCTGACTCCAGTGTTGTGAAAAAAGCGTTTCCATGGCAGCTTTGCGAAATAAACCAATTTCTATAGAGTCAAATAAATAAATAAATGAATAATTGCATCATCCTGGTGCAAAATCTTATCAAAAAAATGAGTGGGTGTGGGGTTTCCCAAACAAAAACCCCCCACAATTTTGTCATTGTGGTGATTCTGTGAAATAAGAAACACAATCAAGCTTGTTCATCAAAAAACACGCTGCGCCATCATCCTCCAGCTACTTCCTGTCGCCGCCTTCTTCGCGGTTTGTGCCAGTGGAAACGTCTAGTTGTTGATCATGTGAAAAAAGGATTTTCATTCCATTTGGGCAAAAAAAAAAAAAAAATATATATATATATATATATATACCGGTATATATATATATTTCTATATGGCTAAAAATACATACCCTACTGCCAAAACATTTTATTAAAAAAAGAAGCTTTTTTTTAATTGTCCCATTTCTATTAAACATGTTTATGTTTGAAATGTCAACAGCACTCAATAGAAGCGCTGCTAGTGTGATTTTATTTATCTAAAACCATGAAAGTTGTGCTGCAAGAAGCATTTTGCCTCCAAAACAACCCAGAATCGAGTCCCAGCGACATTCTCACACACTGAACAGAGCGGCCTCCTGTCTATGAAAGGATCTTTGCAGCAGTTTTACAATGCTTATCATTTCATTCTTACAGCTCGCAGTTTCTGCTGCTACTCAAAACGCTGCAGTGGCTAAAATAACATAGAAACATCCGTGTTTAGATCCCATACACAGCCGCAGAACAAAAACAGCCGGACTTGTTCCTCCCTCCCAGTCTGTCAAACCAACGTGTCCCCGAGTCGAATTAGGAGACCAGAGGGTCCCTCCAGCTCTCCGTTTTCTTTTCTCCTCTTTGTCAAGCTCTCCAATTACAGCCTTGTTCAAAGCGTGGACTCTCAGACGGAGCGCGCTTTTGTGGAGTTCCATTTTCCATTCATCCAAAACAACTCGAAGGCCCCGCGAGAACTGACTGTGAGCCTCTACATGATTATTTTAGTCTCTCTCTTTTTTTCGTTTTTGTTTTTGTCTGAGTGGAACAGATGAAGAGAGAGTGGGTGTTAAGGCAGATGAAAGATCCTTGATGTACTGCATCTTTTTTTAATGCAGAACCATATATTGTAAAATGCTGAAAAAATAAAAGGGGGGTGGGGTGGATAAATCATTGATAATATTTTGGGAAACCGATTCAGTGAGAAGTGAGGATTTACTGTCTTTGAACGCAAGCCCTTTTGAAAAAAAATCACGTGTAAATGTGTAATCTTTTATTATTTTTCCATCTTAAACTTGGAAAAGTATTCATTCCGCTTGAACTGTGGTCATAAATATCACACACTTTATGGTCCTTTTTGTGTTTTTTTTTTAGACGAGAGCACCACACAGTTGTGTGGTTGAAGAAAAGAAAAGTTTTTAAGTGGGAAAAAATCTGAAAAGTGTGGTGTGCATTTGTATTTCTTGATATTGCTGAAGAGAATCGAGTGAAACGTAATCAGAATCACTTAACAGGTAAAATGGGTGTGAACCCACCTGTATACTCAGAAAGCAAACTGAAACCTCAAGGTATAAACTTTTGCAAGATACTTTTTATGTATTTATTTTTGGAAACCAGTCAGTTTTTTTTATTTAAATCCGCTAATTAAACCAAATTACACTTTACTTGATACTTTGATTTCTTGATTGAGGTCATGGAGCTCAATTAACCGTACATGTTCCAGTTTTCAAAAAAACAATTACTGACTACATTTTTCCGCTTTCCAATCACAAACTTCTTTAAAATTCTAAATAATAATAAAAAAAACCCATGATAGTTTGTGGGTATAAATAGCTTTGCAAGAGACTGTACAACATTGCATTTCTAACCCCTGTTCAGAAAAGACAATGAAGTAATAAAATGTATATTTTCTCTATTTGGATTTGATGTCACTCCAGATTGAAGGTGTATATATTTTTAAATCCTTGCAAGGATGAAGAACAAAAACTGATAAAGGTTTTATTTACTCTTTCTGAAAGTGCTGCAGTTTTAAAATGCATTAACGTGTCAATACAGGCCGCAATAAAACCCAGAATTTAAAGGAACTGTAAATTGCACTTTGTGCAAGCCTTGTTAAGTTTTCGACAGGAGGTTGTAAACTTACTACAGCTATATTAAAACCCAATTTTAAACCCACAGAGTGGTTTAAGCAAATCCTTTAAAAAAAAAAAAGTCAACCTCATCTCAAGCTAATTTTAAGCAGACGGTTGACAAAAACTTCACTTTCAAGAAAGCAAGGCTTTTCAGATTAAAGTGAGAATTAATGCAGATCAACTAAAAGATGTACTCTTTGGCTTCAGGAAACTGTAAAACAACTCTCCATATAAACAACTGAATGGAGAATTAATAACGTGAATAAGTGTTAATTGCAAGTCTTGGCAAGAGTTTCCTGGAAGTCAGCATGAATAATGCACCAGGCAAATCCGAAAACAAACCCTGAAAGTGAATCGGTGACACTTTGAAAGAAATAACTTGTGTGGGCTGCTCACCATCCACAGGAAACCACACCATCGCTTTGGCCGCTGACAGTGAGATTCATCAGTCTGAGTATTCTTAGGGTGGCAAACACCTGCACTAATCGGAGCCTGAATGATGTCCTCCATCCATTATACAATGATTAAGTCATTACTCCGCCACCCACACACCCTCAACCCTTAGTCACATCGCTGTTATGAACCAGACATTCATCAAGAATTATTTTTTTTTTTTTTTTTTTTTGGCAGGAAGACGAGGACCAGGAGTCTAAAGACGGAGCGTGGCAACTTAGCAGCCCTGAAAAGCAGCGCTCAAAAGGATGGGAACAGATCCGGGGACAGATCTCTCTTCTTTGTTGTAGCTATAAGTTAGTACAGAAGTCAAAACGTGCCAAAAGTCATTAAGTAAATAAATTGTTGAGGGATTACATTCAAAAACCTGGGAACAAATACACAAAAAAATTGTAATTAGTAAATGTGTGACTGACTGGAAAGTCACGATTTGGACTTATTTTATGATCACAAAACTTGCTGCCAGATGGCATTGACTGATTTTTTATTTTCTTTCCAACGCCAATGGGCGGAGCTAAAACTGTTCTGGTTGTTAGAACACATCTACACTGAACCAGATGGGACATATAGACTTTTTATTCCTAGATTTTGTGACTGTAAGAATTATTTATTAGTTCTTTTTTTAGGTAACTGTATGGCTGTGAAATCGTGTCTTAGCAGTTACAGCCACACAATCACAAATACTGCTCTTGAAAAACAGTCTGTAATGTGTCTGTAATTTCTTTAGAACACTAGCGACATGAGGAAGTGTGATTTGCCTCACTAAATTAATATTTATTGATGCTTTCATTGAACAAACAGTGGCAGACATAGTAAAAGCAACAATCACGACTGTACGGATTCTGAATTTTCTCAAATTTCACTAAAATCTTGTCTCCTTCCTGTCAACTGAATTCGTTTGTCACCCAGTCTCGAGATCTGGATATATAGTCACACCGCAATAAGCAGACTACATGGTATGAAAAAATGTATTTTAAGTTATTAGAAATTAGAGGCTTGTCTTGGACTTGGGAAATATGACTTGTGAAGACATCAGTCACTTTAATCCATTTCTTGGAGTTGAAAAGCGGACGTAGTTTCTGGTTTAAACTCAGTCGTGAAAGTGAAGCTCCAATCATCTCTTCATAAGTCGTCATATATTTAGCTGCAGTTTTTCTTCTACAACCTACAGACTGCAACGCCAACAAGTAGTTCATGTGTAAGTTCCCACCTCCACCAAAGCTGGGTGCTGCATGTTAAGCACCGGAGGGTGTGTGTGTGTGGGTGTGTGTGTGTGTGTGTGTTTGTTTCTAATACCTTGTGGGGACCATTTTCCTGACATGTACTACGTTGTGGGGACCCACTGCTCCTTGTGGGGACCGAAGCCTGGTCCTCACAAGGGGAAACTCTGTTTTGGGGTCAGGGGTCAGATTTAGGACTAAGGTGTGAATTGAGTTTTTTTTAAGGTTAGGATAAGGGTAAGGGTGAGGTTTAGGCTGTAGAAATGAATGGACGTCAATGGAAAGTCCCCACAAAGATAACTGCGCAAACATCTGGGTGTGTCTGTGTGTGTGTGTGTGTGTGTGTGTGTGTGTGTGTGTGTTTGAGTGGGTGTCGTCTTACTGCTTTTGTGACACAACTCTGTTTCATACCTTCAGCTGCAGGAAGAAAATCTACAGCTTCTTACAAAATCTCATTTCAAGCGAACAATCCTTCACCAATCTATCTCGCCCTCTCCTCCCCCTGCCGCCGACTTTTTACCCCCCTCTTTCCTTCCTTTGAGGCTCCGCATTTGCTCCGCTCTCCGAGTGCCTCAGTCACCACCACGCTTGTCTGCCGGCAACAGAAATTCTATACTTCTCTTTTCCTCTTATCGACATTCTGATGAGATGGCCCTGGCCAGAGATGACAAGCAACAGATTCTCATTAGCCGGGTCTGCGCTGCTTCCCTTTTAGACGCCACATCCCGTGTTCAACCAGGGCCCATCAGCAGAGCAGCGACTCCACCTCAGCTGCCTCCCTTCCCTCTCCCTGATACACACACGCTTCTGCTTCTGCACGGTTTTGAACTCCATCTTTAATCTGCGCTCACTTTGAAACAGTCTGAACTTCAAACATTTCGAGATCAAATGCCGTCTCCCTTTATCTTGCTCGCAAATTGCCTTATCAGAAGTGGCTCGGTTGTAATTTTAAACGAGGTACCAAAAGATTTCAAACTGAGGATGTGGAGAAGGAAAAAAAAAGAAAAGAAAAAGAGCACCTAATTTGGGATTACAACGGGTAATTTTGAGCGAATGACATTGCACTAATTGCTCAATTAGCAGTCAAAGGAGCGATTTGCTCAAGCGGTTGGATGACAGACGATGCGGTTCTCGCAGAACAAGCTGTTTTGAAGATCTCTGAGGACCGACGCTCACGTTCTTCTACCAGCAAGCGATTTAGGACGGAGACGTGTTTGCATCTCTTTGATGGCTGTGGTGTCGTGGAAATTTACCTTTCAGTTTGAGATTAGAGTTAAAAAATGTCTCACAGACACATTTCCTGCACTTCAAAACATAGTTTTGTTTATTATTAATTATCAGAGAAAAGGAACTAGCACCATTAGCTCCAGGGGGCTAAGCAGACACTGAGTTCATTTTGCGGTTTGGAAGTAAATTATTCTGCACCTTAAAAGTGCTACTGTTTTGCTGACTTGTAATTATAATAATCAATGTGGATGAAATTTGTGAAAATTAGGGCTTTAATAAGCCTTTCAAATCTTAAAGCTTTATGGCCTCATTTCAGCTACTTCAGCGCAGGCCAGTATGACATGATCACAGTATGACAGCCTTTAGTAAAAATACCACAGAATAACAATATTTGCAAGAGATACTAAGAGATACTACAATGTGAAATCTTGATAAAAATGTGAAAGTTTGGACTTACAATGGAAGTATATAGAGAAGCTGGTGATGAGATTTGCAAGGAAACTAAAATCTGTAGAATGATTTCATTGCTTTTATTTCCTGTTAGCCTCACGCAGAGGACAGGACAAAGAGGACTTCAGTCGTTATGTCGTGTTCTGGGTCTGAACCGGGGCCTCCTGCGATGGTACCATGTGGTACTGGCAGTAGGTTAGATTGATGGTCCAGGCCTTACCCGGACTTGAACCAAAATTTTAAGCGTTTGACGCGCATCCGACGTTTGCCGCTGGACATGGAGCGTCAACCAATCAGAGAGACTCTATGTGACGTAGTGCTATGTGGTCGTTGTACTGCAAGGAAATGCAGGCACCGATGCCGGACAGCACTTTGATGAAACTGGGCTCAGGTGCTATTGGCGTTGAGGGTAGTTTCACAAGGTAGCGCCCGACTAGCATGTAAAACTCACAAAATTCACAACACCTCCGAATTATCTGTGCGCCCGGCGGCCACGTTTAGTCGGTTTCAGTAAATAAAACCTACACATTTTTCATATTTCATCTGCCATTGTTCAAAGTAACCGGGAGAGGAAATGAAAGGCAAGAGGCTCCAACGCGCCACTATCAGCTGTCACTGTTGTTTGTTCAATAGAAACTGAACACAAAATGTTCCGCAAAGACATCTGAGTCTCCGTTTATGACTGCAGAAGCTTTCACTTCATAATATTTTGGTGCCACTCATAATTTCGTCTGAGAAATTACAAAGAGACTGGCAACAGAAAACAGCTCGCCCCGACGCGCGTCTAAAGCGATTTTTGACATGCGTCTACATAGACTTTGAATGTAAACCAGATGCGGCTTATGCTCAAAATGTGTTCAGTGTGAACGCAGCATTAGGCTGTATTAGTCTACGTATCGTAGTCTAAATAGGTAATTAGGTAGCTTGTTGAGGAAAGAAAGCAAGTAAGCTGCCAAAGTTCATTAGATTTGAATTAGTGCTGGGCTTCAATGCGTACACATCCTAGCATGTTGCGCTCTATCAATCACACATCCCAGATGTTTTGCACCTGACTCACTGTGGTTACAACAATTGACAAGATGGAGCTGGAAGATGACAAAAGCTGAAAACAAAGTTGAATTACTATGCTCTAAAAAGGAAAGTAATAAAGCCTTACAAATACCCGTTTGCCTGAGAGCACACCAACAAACACAAGCAAGACAACTTTGAACAGCACAGTGAGACTAACTAGAGATGAACTGACATCAGTAGAATGATGCATGCCTGTGAAACAGCTAAATGAACTTTATTCTTTTTTTATTTTGACGGAAATGACAACCGGGGAGATAGAAAGGCTTAAGCAAGAGGAACTGGTGGGTTACAGGACAGCGCCGGAGAGGGAGAAGCACAACACCAAAGCTCATCATCCAGGAGTGTGTTCAGAGATCAAAGAGAACTCGAAGCTTTGAAAGTTTTAATTAGGCCCGTCTAAGGCCTCGCTGCCTCTCTCCTTACCAGCGTTCTGACAATGAGAAGAAGAAATAACACGATGCCTGTGTATTTCTGGTTTCAAAGACTCTGCTCCTTCTGACATCCGCTGTGGTACAGAGCTGTGCAGTTCAATAGGAAGTGTAGAGCAAGCGTTTCCCACTGGAGCCACTTGTGGCGCAAATTAATATTCTCGCAGAACAGTGACACGCCGCGAATGCTAAATGTCAGCCTCACAACGTCTGTTTTAGGAGCATGTGGACAGGTGGGGCACCTGAACACCATTTCCTCTCAGTAGGTTGCTTATTACGTTGGTGACACGTCTAAAAAAAAGTGCTTTCCACTGAAAAGGTGAAGAAATGAAGGGCGTTTTGTGAAACGTCAGGCGCTGTCACATCTTTGAGCCGCTTTGCCTTTCCAAAGTGTCCATGCCTCTGCGGCTTCTCTATATTTACTTCCATTATAACTGCAAACTTTCACGTTTTTTTTTATCAGGATTTTACGTTGTAGATCAACGTAAAATGATGAAGGTGTTCATCTTTTACAGCTTTAAAATCCGAAAAGTGCGGCGTGGATCCACATACCCCTTGAGGCATGTGGGGTATGTAGAACTACCCATTACCGCAAAAGTATTTGGAAATGTTTCTCAACATGCTAAATGTATGGACAACAATTTTTGCATCTTGACATAGATCCTCAGTTGGATTCGGCCTGGTCTTTGACTTGGCCATCGTAACACATGAATGCATCTTGATCTTAGCCATTTCATTAAAGGTCAGGCTGTAATGTTAGGGGTGAAGGTAGAGATTAGATGTATTATGAACCGGACCCAACCTGAAAATTTGGGCCAGGTTGGTCTCGGGCTTCTTTGGCATGTTTAATAAGCCTACAGTACATACACCATGGAGAAAACTAAACAAGAAGGCCCAATATAAAGTCGTATTAATCCACTTATTACAGTGTAAAAAGAGGAGTGGGCAGCTTAACCTGTTGAGGAAAGAGTACAGAAGTTCGTTGACCAGAGCAGCACATTGCACACTCAGCCCCGCCCTGCTCCGCTCCTGTCAGTCACACATCCCAGATGATTTGCCCCTGACTCACCCTGCTGTCACAACAAGCGACAAAATGGAGCCAGAAGAAATTAGACAAAAGCTAAAAATGGGAGAATTTACAAGACTTGCTCAAATGGTGGTCTAAAAAAACGAAAGCGGCAGCGTCTGAATTAAAATAAAATGTTGGGTTTGGGTCTATGATTAAAATTAATCATTAGGGTTGGATCAGGGTCGGACACAATGGGCCTTAAAATGCTCTGAATATTTTAGAGCATTATAAATGTCACGCTCTCATTAACTGTTTGAAAATCCTCACGATTATGAGAAATAAAGGCGCTAAGATATCAGGTTTTGTCTAAATAATCAATATAATGTGTTTTACATGGTGATGAAGTTACTGAAATAAATGAACTTCTCATTAATATTCTAATTTACTGAATGGATCTACTGAGATTAAGTTGGACGCTCAAGTAGAAAGCAAATGCAAATGACTTTAGCTTAGCATATCCGAGTAAGGAGAGCTAATATAAATGCATGCCACACCTTTCAGGTTTTTATTCATGAAATCCATTGTAAAACCTTTTTCCTTCTACTACTTTTTGTAGCTCAAACACAGGAAAGCTAATCGAATGTACTGAAGCATGTGGCTGTACTGTACTGGCACTGTAGCTATAGCAACTACCGTGATGTACCTGAATGATAAAGCTAAATGCTCCCTTCTGTGTGTTATCAATCAAAAACCCGACTGTCCTCCAGGTGTGTGTCTGGAGTTGTGCAGAACGGACAACAAGCTGAGTGTCGGTGTGACAAGGAGGAAACTGGACCGGGACTTTTCCAGGTGTGCGATTGGCCGACCGTCGATCCCACATCAAGATCTGGGCTTTCCCGTCTCGCCTCCTCCCGTGCTGCTGCTTTTCACACATCTGGCCGAAGCCATCGAGGCTCGTCGTGAGGAAAGTCGGCCCCATTTACAGTAACTGGGCACCTTCTTCTTCTACCTCCTTCTCCTTCTTTTTCACACCTGGTCAGGCCTCATCAAATCTGCCAAGAGACGCTGCGAGAGAAATCTGGGGGCTCAGCGCTCATTTTCTCTCCTCCATCCCCTCACCCTGCCTGTCCCTGTCTTTTCCTTTCATTTCCTCCTGTCTGCCCCAGGTGCTGTTTTTCCCCTCTCTCTTTTCTTCCTTTCTTACTTTCTTTCTTTCTTTTTTCAAACACGCTCCACACTTCCTCCTCTTCTCTGCTTTCCATTTCATGTCTCCATTATTATCTTTCTGCACCTTGTTCCCTCTGATGCTGTCTCTCCCTCTCCTCTCCTCTCCTGTCTCTTCCTCCCTCTTTGCTCCCTGCATGTTTCATTTCACCACCGCCTCCCCTCCACCCTCCACCTCCCCCCTGTTGCTGCTTCAGCTGGTGGCATGTTAAAGAGCTGCTGCACAGAGGTGGATGAAATCTAACATGACAGATGCCACGAATGTTACAGGAAGCCAAATGGCTTCTGTGTTTTTGGGGGGGTTTTTTGGATGCAAGGGGAGCTTGCATCCAGGAATAACTTCCTACTTATTTCCTTTAACACAAAACCTGAAGGTTGTTTGCTATAAATAACCAGCCAATCAGGCGGCTGAGAAGAGCTTGAACTGTATCTCCGACATGGCACACATCAACAGGATTATCTTGTCTTATTTTTACCACTGAATAACTTTAACAGAACAAGACACGTGGGGATTAAAGAAAATTTTAACCCATGATTTCAACTACAATTAAGATATTTAGCTGCAAATCAAAGGACGTAGCTACAAATCCACATTTTGCTAACGTTCTTCTATATATGTAATTTCAGAGTTCACGCAGTGGCCCCCGTGGGTTTTCAGAAAAAACTCTTCAAAGGGAATCTTTGATACCGATGCTAAACGTATTTCATAGTCCTCTGATTAGTCAAGAAAGCAGGATTCCAGATTGTCATTCCTAACAGATTCTGCTTTAGAGACCTTTTCTGCTTCCCGAGCTGCATTTTCTGTCATTATGTTCTAGATAAGCAACATGAAAAAAAAAATTATCTGGTGTCACGTCTCACACACACGCACAAAAGCAAACGATGTTATTATGAGCAGCATGGAGTAATTCAGAGTCCTGGTTGTTGCCGCAGACTGCCGGCCAGCTGGCTGAAAGAAGGCTGCTTCTTGTAAGTTTTCCATCACGTGTCAAGAGGATGAACTCAACAGTTTGGAAACGTCGGCATAAGAAAACACAAACAAGAAAAGCACAATTTACTGACGACACTGCTGGGTTTTTTTGGGTTTTTTTACTACATTTTCAGATCAATCTAACCATAAATAGACAAACACAAATCAAGATGTAGCTCTATCTTAGCAGCATGTTAATTGCAGCTTTTCTCTGTCAAATCAAGGACATGTTATCTTCTCATAATTTTCTTTGCATAAATACCACGATATTGTGTTTTAACCGAGCGAATACAGATTATAACATTGTAACACGCCGTCTCTCTACTGTACTGACACTCAGAGTGAAGCTGGCCTGAACAGCCCTAAAAAAAAAAAACAGATGGTGAGACAGAAGTAGGCCAAAATGAAGGGACTGCAGATATTGCTGAGCATAAATAATAAATACGACAGCGAGAAGAAATGAAAAAGAATCAGAAAGATGCACATGAAGATAAATTAAAGCTGAAATTAAAAAAAAAAAACAAAGTTGGAGAAAAGTGCAGAAAAACAGAAGCGAGGCTGAAAAGCCCACACTGAAAATGGGCTCAGGAAGATAAAACCGAGAGGAAGAGTGCAGAGATTGGTGGGGGCGAAGGTGCAGCAGGCGGGAGGGAGCCGGCAGCGTGTTCCCAACATGACTGGGGAAAAACGAAGAGAGGGCAATAAAAGGGGAGGACGCTACAGCAGATTATACTGAGCGCTGTAAAGAAAGCCGGGTCCCACCGGCCTCAGCAGAGCTGTGATCCCAAAAGCGTAACCTCTTCATCTTTCAGCAGCTCCCTCGACATGACAGCTTTACCCATCTCTGGACCCCAGAGGAGTAGCACAGACATGCTTGTTGCCCAAACTGGCTCTCTGCAGTTTTTCCGCACGCCACCCGCAGCCAGACGGAGAACTTCTGAAACGCCTCCGCTCACTCAGCCTGAAAAAGCTCAAACTGTTTCGTTTTAAGTCCATTTGGAGGGCCGCGACAAAGTCTGTGAAAGGGAAGGAGAATTTCATTTGAAAATCTTTGTTTTACCGATACGAGTCTGAAAAGTGTGGAGTGCATTTACGTTTCACCTACAGCTGTAGGTTTCTATCTAGAGATTTTACTTTTCTTCAGAATGGCTCAGTTTCAGTCCGATTAGATGAAGAACAGCAATTTCCAACTTGCCTCAGATTTTTCAATTAAAATTTGGGTTCAGACTTTAACTGAGCCACTCTAAAAGTTTTTTTTTCCCCCAGTTTTTACCACAGTACATGTTCCCAACCAGCTTTTCTGTTCCAGATGAAAAAACCTCAGCTGCAAAGGATCTGCGTTGATGCTGCGTTGGCTAGAGGTTTGTTTCAGCAAAAGTGCTTCAATTATATTCTTTCCAGCGCTGATCCCCACAGCATGACGCAGACACCACCATGCTGTATGTGTGCTTTTGGTTTCATCTGACTATCCAACTATAGGCTGCTTTATAAATGCCAAACAACCATTTTAAAGTTTACCGTAGCTTTTTCCTTCACCCAAATGTATGCTTCTTTTTTTGTGTTGGGACTTCCTGTTTTTGTCAAAGAAAACCTACACATCTTTTTCCTTCCATTTCACAATTCTGCTTTTCTTTGTGCTGCTCTCGCACATAAAATCTCTAAAACTACAGTGAAGTTTGAGTTTTGCCAGTACAGTAAATAGAAAATTGAGCACAAGCACAGACAAGAACATTTCATACTGGAAAAACTCGAAATGTACGGTCTGAGGCAACGGCAAGTGTTGTTTGTGAGCATAAAGTTGATCAAGTAGAACAGCATTTGTAGGGTGTAATGTGACAAAACGGGGTAAAAGTTTACAGTTTGTATGGCACAATAAAATACATGAGTTCTTCTCTCTTTATTCAAATAGTTTTGTTTAGAATTAAGGTACTTATTTGTGCTCTCTGTAGCCGATTTGTTAAAACAAAATTTACCTTTAGAATTTGGTTGTGAAACGTTTTCTACCTTTTGAGTTTTGGAGGGAAGTTGGGGACGAGCTCAGACAAAGAAAACTGGTAAAATCACAGAGCGAGCGCAAGCCACAAAACAGAAGATGATAAAAACATCTCCTTAAAAAGAAGGAAAAAAAAACTGAAAAAAAAATAATAATAAAAAAGGAATGTATGAGGCAGTCGACAAGCGATGAAGAGGAGGAGTATGCAGAGGAACAAACAGCTTCTTTCTCAAGTTAGTGTGATCGTGTGTTTCGTGAGAGCGTGGTTTTTAAAAAAGAAAAAAAACTATGTCACTTCTGTGAGAAGGCAAAGCAGAGAGACATGAATGAAACGAAGAACTGAAACATCGACTTGGTGGGAAAGCCCTCAAAATCCACAGGGAGACAAACGGTATAATATATACATATATATAACTAAATGAAAACGGGATCCGATGTCTGACGGAATGTGAGGAGAGAAAGAAAAAGCGGCGAGGAGCGGATCGGGAGCTGCGTCTCTTTGAACCAGTCTCTGGGTTTCGCTCTGATGTGTGGAGGAAGTTGGTTGCCCTCCGTTTTCTCAGCCCGTTTCAGGGCGTTTCCCTGCTCCGTGGAAGAGACGCACACCGGCAGGCGGCGGTCAAAGTCAGAGGTTAATATGATCATCCTGAGATTTCATCTCTGCTCGCACAAAAACATTCACGGTCTTCCGCTTGAGCATTAATAACGGGGGTTAGCAGGAACGCGGCATCCTTCCTGTTTCTGTGCCGTTATGAACGATCAGCGATAGGGCCTCCAGATTTACAGAATAACCAATCGTGTTGTTCTCAGATCACCGACAAAAGGACGCTCCGATTGCGCGTGACCACCTGAAATTTAAATTTTTGAGCAGTAAAGTTGGGTTTGCCCCTCCACCAGATTAACATGATTCACAGAGTCACAAAATCCTCATTAGGAATCGCAATTTCCATAACGTGGTGAAACCCATTCGTCCATGTAATTACAATTCGCTTGTGTTCGTTAATGAGCGTGTGTCCTGACGATGACGGAAGAGAAAGTAAGACCTGCACATGGAGGAAAAGATTTTCCGTTCTCCTGGCTTTTTTTTTTTTTCCAGAAAGCTTGATTTACAGAAGCTGCAGCTAGTGGCCGAAGTTGACCTTTGACCAGCGCGTCGGAAAAGTAAAAACGACCTTTTTTTTGCCGTTAGTGAACGCACCGTGCACACGCACATGTCATGTTCCATGTTTTTCTGTGTATTTATTTCAGTTTCCTGTGTGTCTGAGTCTCTGTGTTGTCCTGTCTCCCCTTGATTAGTTCCCAGGTGTGTCTTGTTCCCTGATTACCCTCTGTGTATTTAGTGTCACCTGTGTCTCTGTGTCCTTGTCGGGTCCTCCGTCTGTGTACGTCTTGTTACGTCTCTAGTCATTCGTGTATCCAGTGCTACCGGTGCTGAGCCCTGGATTTTGCTCTGCCGTGCTGCCTGGTTTTTGGATTGCTTTGGACATTTTCACCAATCAACATCATTTTTCACTACGCCCTGGGTTTCCGTTTGCTACCTCACCACCTCTCCACCACAAATCATGACAGCACAGACAGACGGTGCGGATGACGACGCCAGTCTGTGTGGAAGTTGTTACTGATGGAAGAAGATCCATCAGATTTTATTAACAGTGAGGTTTTCCAAAAATGAAATCTGAGGAAGCTAAAGTAGAGATGCAGCAATCTGAGATTAACATCTGGATTCTGTAAAAAAGAACCTGCATCAATCCTGCTCTGCATAACCACCACTGTCACTTGTCCAATTATTAATATCTGCCCCATTGCAGATATGGGAAAGACATGTTAAAAAAATGTCTATTTCTGCATCCCAATTTTTATTTTTACTTATATAAATACCTCAGTTGGATAATTTGGAGGATTTGTGATGCAGAGAGAGACATCTCAGAAATTTTGATCAGTTTTTTGTTAAACTTGGCTGTATTTTTGTTTTTCAAAAATGTCCTGTGTTGAAAAAAGTTTGCTATTTATCATTCTATTGAGAAATCAAACCACGTAAACCTGGCGAGGTCAGAACCTTCCAAAAGAAAAAACAAAAACGGTGGTCAGAAATTGGCCAGACGTCTCCGACCTGCGCATTTCTAAAGTTGATCACTGGGAAAACTTCATCCTGTTATACTAGCATGGGGATTCAAACATAAACCAGTTTGACTGAACAATTATAAGAATTTATTTGCAAAAATAAACAAAAACCCAAAAGGTTAAAATAAAGAGTCTGCAAAAAAATTACACATGAAGTTACACAACTTGCTCAACTCTTCCACATTGAAGAATTGTCCAAGTTCTGCCTTGTTGTAAAAAATATCTTCAGAGTCCCAAGTTAAAGTAGAGAATCCTGGCTGTGAATAAACACAACAAACATCCTTCCAGACGTCCTGCTGGTGCTGCAGAAACGCCTTCGCTTCATCTTAAACCACAGATCAGCCATATTTCCCTGCCGAGGTCACGCCTGCTTCTCCACTTCTAGGCGGTTGAGAGTGGATGTGGAGGGACAGGATGTAGTGTGTGTGTGTATGCGTGGGTGTGTGTGTGTGTGCGTGTGTGTGTGTGCGCGAGAAGGGGGGATAAGGCGAGGAAACTACTGATGCATTCTGGCGCATTTTCTGCTGCAGCACCCTGGGATTATTATTGGAAAAATAAGTTCCTCCCTAAAGGAGGTCCCCCGAGCTGCAGGCAAAGCATACCGGCCCCAGCCCCAGCCCCAGCTCGCTCCGACAGGAGAGGAGGGGAAGAGGGGCCGCTGTGGGACGAGTGGAAAGTCCACACAGGAAAACTGGAGTGAGATCACAGCAAATATCTGTTCAGGGAGCAGAGAATGAGCCCCGCTGCTGCAGGGATGGAGGGCTGCAGAGAGGATGAGTCTACAGTCCTAATCAAAGCAAGAAACAAACCTTCAGATCACTACTGTCCCCTCGCCCCAACCTTTTGGATTTCCATCTAAGCAAATCATTAAAAACTACTGACTCTTTTTGTTTTTTCTGACCTCAAAATCCCCTTTTGTCAAAAATAGAAGCCATGTAGCCCAGTGAATCTTTGCACTTCAAGCTAAAAGACTCTTACATAAAAAGGAAGGATATCTTTATTGTTGCCTCTACTAAATATTAGTCTGGTTTTTAAACACAGCAACATTCAGAAAGCAAAGACCTGGATGTCGATGAGAACATCCATGTGAGCTTTTTCCAGGGCATTTTAGAGACAAAAATATGGTCGGATATTGTGAAAAAATTCAACAAAGACTCAGCACTCAGGCCGGGAAGGATGCCATTTCTGAAACTATATGGAGTAAATCAGCCGACAGTCAAGCAGACTGTGTGGGAAAACTAACAGAGGAGATGTCCAGGGAAGTTTGCTCCCAGAAGAAGTATAAAGAACTCCAACAACAGATTGTAGGCAACTGCAGAAGTTTTCTTACATTTTCTGACAGCAGCACTCATGACTTCATCCACCAGAACAACAGGAGACCAGAGCGATGCTCACAACGGAGCGGCACGGAGAAAACATTCCCTACACTGCAGATTAACTACACCCTGCAAATTTAACAATGTTGGTAAAATTGTTGAAGGTAACATCCTTTCTTTGGAGTCGTCAAGTCAAAGTATTACAACAGCATGTAGATAGAAGAGAAGGAGGAGTAAATTTCTGCCAAACAAATTTCTGACAAGGAAATTTCTAACTTTCCATAGTCAAAAATGTAAAACTTTTCAAACTCAGAAATTTCCAAAGGTTTTTTCTAGAAAATTTCTGAGATTAATCTCAAATTATTATTTTTTTGCTTCTTTTTTCTTTCTCTTTTCCTGCCTACCATCCCCCTGCTATGCTTCTGTACAAACCATCTATAACACAAATGCCGGGAAAAAAACTTGAAGAAAACTGTCGTTTTGAGGAAATCTAAAACAAAAGAGTGAAAGCACTTCGTAAAATCTAGAAAACAGAAATCGCTGCTGCATAAAAATGTCATATCAAATCTGATAATCACAATAAAAATCAAATGAAGAATTTAACACTGTGTATGTGCACTGTAAATAGTCCAGACAATACAATATACCATCTAATTAGAGATAATATTTATATGCAGATTATGGATAGAATAGGTAGGATGTGTTTGGGGAGGAATGGAGGTTTTCAGACTTCCATGATGGAAAAAAAAACAAACAAAAAAAACCTTGATTTAAATTCATTCCTTCAGCTTTACTGCTTCCATCTGCCTTCAGAGTTGTTCACTTGTACATTGGCCAGACATCCGGTGCCGGCAGCAAAAATTCTCACATTGAAATCAGCTGACTGCTTTAAAAGATTTACAAAAACATCTTGCGTTTTCACACGCTTTTAACGTTTTTTGTCTGTGGAAGATGAAAAAAGACGAGGGCAGGGAAATGCGGCGCCGCTGCCGCCTCCTGCAGCATTTTGGATTCGTGGCTCCGTTCATTGTGAGCCGTATTGATTTCTGCTTTTAAAGCCGCTGCTCTGTGCATGCAGGAAGGAGCCACGGAGCGGGACTGACCTTTATCAACGTATGCAGATGCTAGAAATAGTTGCGCGGGCAGGAAGGGCCGCCGTGGCGAGAGGCGGACGAAATGGGAACGGTGACCCATATTGACCGCGGCCAGACTCTGTCCATTTCTCAAGAGCAAATGTTTTATTTATGTGTCTCCTGACATGGATGGAAACATCATCAACTGCAGTACAAAGCTGAGACAACGAACACTCCAGCTGCGTTCAAATTGACCAATTTGACATTTTGAAAATACATTTGCTCAATGGAAACACGGCAATTAAAAAAAATACTAATTTTTTGATTTAAAATAAAAAAAAGTCTTGCCTTTAGGATGTGGTGTTTTTCTTTTCTTTTGCCATATCGAAATCGGTTCATTTTGCAATGCAGATGCTTTTTACGCATCACAACAATCACATGATCAACAACAGGAAGCTGCCACTGGCGCAAACCACAGGGAAGACGACAGGAAGCAGTTTGAGGACGAGGGCGTCATGACGTCATGACGAACTAATTCAATGAGTGATTTTAAATTGCGCTTCTAATTTAATGGAAACAGAAATTGCTAAACTGTGGGTTCTTTTTGCACTCGTTACTAACGGAAACGGAGCTTCTGAACGTTAATGGATAAAATGAAACCGTACATTTTATCCATTAATGACCCTACAGGCATCAGGAATCTTTTTTTTTCCATTTACTACAAGCAAACAAAAAACTGAACTTTTTTAAGTTTAGAACATAAAGATGATAATAAATACCTTTTTTTTTTTTGGCCCACAAAGCCAAAGTTTGGACCCAGGTGGTTCAGGTGTTGTTGGGTATACTGATGTTTACAATGCTACTGTTTACACTTCACTTACTTATAATTAGCTGTAGTTTTTTGGTGTTGTGTTTTTATGCCATGTGCTTCATGATTGGCTTTTAGTAGTTTTGCCTTGTTTTAATACTTAGATTGTATTAGTATCAATATCTTTGAAGAGTCTACCTTTTAACAGAAGAACCCAGTTAGCATCTGGCTAAAACACCAACGTACCAGACAAACACTTACTTTTTCTCTTAAAATAAACAAGCTAGTAATGCTAATGTAAGATGCTAAAAACAGTTTAGATGTCAGCTCCAAATCATTTTGTATTCAAATATTAAAACCCCACAATGTGAAGTCACCTATACACACACACACACACACACACACAAAAAAAAAGGAAAATGTATATAAATCCTGTTTAATGGGAAAGCTAACTATAAATTGTGTTTCCTAAAGAAAAAAAATGTATTGGCATTAAAAAAAACAAACAAACAAAGAAACATTGTAAATTGGAAATAATTCTCTTTTCAAGAAAATCTCTACGGGTTTATTACAAGTATTAGAGTTAAACTTCTGTGTTTTCAGGTGTTGGGAACAACAGCTGGATGTGAACAGTTAAAAACCCTGAATTCTTGATACCACCTCTAAAAACGTTCATAACTGCTTATTTTAATAGTACAAACACCAAATAAATCTCAATATGTCTTCATTTGCGCAGTGGAAACTGTCCTGGCACTACCACAGTGTCCCTTCTCTTCGCTCTTTGGGTTACAGCCAATCAGTGCCCAGGAAAATTAATATGTCTGCTGGGTTGGCTGCTTTGAAAACGCCAGCCAATAGCATGTCAAGTAGCACTTATCCTCACTACTTCATCTTCCAAAGCCATGTTGTCCTTCCAACATTATTTTATGTATGCTGAACGAAAAAAAATCCATAAATATTTTGGAGTGAAGTGCCACAGAAACATTTGTGACTGGAGGAAGACGCTCCGACGATTTAAGACATCAACACTCCAGGACCAATCACAACACACCACAAAATTTACATTTAAAGAATTCCTTCCCTTCTTTGTTGGCAACACTTTTGATGGCTACATAAAGCAGGCCATTAAGGACAGATATGCTGCTGTTTCAAATCTAACATCGCCAGGGGCAACCGGGAGACTCCGTTGGTCCTGTAGGTTTGATGTTCCTGCAGTTATTGTTGGTTCTTTGCTGCACCGATTCCTCACAAGTAGCAGGTCACCAGCTGGAATCTGGACTGAATTTTTCTTGTTCTCTCAGAGCATGTACTGACACTACAGATACTTTCCTGTAGTGTGTGTGTGTGTGTGTGAGTGTGAGTCTTTTGTTGGGTACTTTGACTTATATTACTCTCAAAAATAGCTTTTAGTTGTAAGGTTCTGTGACAGTCTGCTCTTCTTCATCCAATGCATTGCACTGCAAGATGGCTGTTACACACAGATCGCATCGATAGCTGACCTGCTATGTTGTTCATCATCATTAATCTTAATTTGTCTTTGGTGTCTCATGAAGAATCCCAAAGGTTATGGACAACCTGCAGATATTAGCGAGTTAAAAATAGAAATCTGCTGGCGTGAAGCAGGAACATGATTGAAGGCAGCATCAGAATGCCAGCACTGTGTACTCACAAACTGGCAGACACTAATTCAAGAGCCACATCGGATACCGCGCCGTGCTCCGGTTTCAGGCCCGGGACGATCACAACATTCACTCTGAGTCGGGCTTATTCCACTGTGGCCATTTATTTATTTATTACATTTTTTTTTTTATTGTACAAAAATCAGCGTTTTCATTATAGTAGATTTCTCTCTTGGGGTTTTTTTCTTATTTGTTGTTGCTTCATGTTCCAGATCATCAAACAAATTCTGAAAGAAATAAAGGGAATATCCAAATAATTTCATTAATCTGGGGGGAAAGCTGTGTGAACCAACCCTGTCTTATTCCTCTAAACCTGATAACTTGTTGTTTCTTGTGATAGCTGCCAGTGAGTTTTTCAAATCATTGTGGAGGAAATTTAACCCACTGAATTTCTTAATTCAGCCACATTGAAGGGTTTTTAGGGTGTGAATGAAGGTCTGATGAAACACTTTGGCTGGATTTCAGTTCTTACAGGTGAGGATCTGTCAGTAATCTGTACATATAATCTGTACCAGTCAGGCAGGAATCCAGCCTGGATGAGATTAACAAAAAAGGAGTAGTTAAAAAACTTCTTTTTTTATAAAGCAGTTTTAAGATAAATTCAAATTGATGAACAACGTAAAAATAAAATTAAATTGTTACAAACCAAATTAGTTTGGTTTGTGTAACTTTTCCCCATAGTTAAATAAATGTTTAAAAGCAGTGTTTTTGTTTGTTTGTTTGTTTTTTAATTTGTATTTTCTTAGGTTATCTTTTTTTTAATGAAGATCAACCACAGCATTAATCAACTCAGGTTACATGTTCCCTTTCTTTATGAATCATTACCAAACATCAAATCCATGATTTTGGATGCCAGTCAGACAGAAGATTATGACCGCTGGCTCATTGTTTACTGATATAGAAGCTAACTTCACAAAAAAACTATTAAATAACAGCCAGAAAAGTGCAGTCTCTGGCATAATCCAAGAAAATTTTGTTAAGAGTTAGACTCTGTGAAGCCAAAATATTGGCATGAAATACGGCAAAAACTACTGAAAGAAAATGACATTACCAAAAGTCACATTAGCTGCGTTTCCATTACAAATGTGCATAAAGCTTTACTATTCCGCTCATGTGTATATAAGAAACAAAACAAAAAACGCAATTTTGCAATTGAGGTGTTCCAATTAACAAAGAAATGTATTTAAAATCGGATGTGAATAAGTTTGTTCAGTCATTAAAAAACGGAGTTCATCCTTGAATTACTTCCTGTCGTCGTTTTCATCTTTTCCACCATCACTAACATCCAGTTGTTGATCATGTGACTCATGTGACGTGAAAAAACTGTTTCCATTGTAGTTTTGCAAACTACACCAATTTTGAAAGACCACCTCATCTTAGCACAAAAACCTTTTATCAAAAAATGTTTTGTTTTTTTTGTGTGTTTTTTTTATGTTGGGACGTTTCTATTAAGTGAATTTATTCTCGTAATTTCAAATTGCATAACTACATGGTCAATGGAAACACAGCTATTGACTGAGTGGACTGATACAAACAGTGTTGTTCTCCAGGATGTCATCACAACATGACCCTTCTTTTAAATCAAAACCAGTTTTATTTTAACTACATTCAAACAGTGATGAAGAAAACTGAGTAATACTACTGAAACAATTCCAACAAATTACAGACAAAAAAAAAACCCCAAAACAAAACACGACAACCAAAAACAGAAAGATATCATTTCAGAGACCAGAGATTATAGCCTTAATGAAAGAAAAGAAAGCGGCGGCCGTGAATATGATAAGCTGAGCTCAAGACGATCCAGGCGGAGTCAGGGGACCGGCTGCAGGCGGGTAAGGTAAGCCCCGTGGGTCCATTCTGGGCTATATGGAAAAGTGCTGGCTGGGGGGAAAGCTGCCTCGCTCAGCAGGTCGAGGATCAGAGTAAACATGTGTCCTGTCAGTCATGATGCCAGGAGGGGGTAGCGCCTTACATATTCCAGAAACACCAAAGGAAACGTTTCAGGAAAAGACTTCGGCGCCTACAAAAAGTCAAAAATCGCGCATTTTATCATCGCCCCAATTACAAATCTTTACAGGTTGCATGTGAATGCACGGGAAGATTCATTCCCCCTTCCAACCACGACCACAAATACTCCTGGTGATTCTGGTCCGTCTGCTGCGCACCACTCATTTGTTTATGAGTCCAGTTAAACATCGGCCTCTCCAGGGATGGAGCTTCTCAGCGGTGTTATCTTCAGCGGCTCAATAAGGAAACCCAACCTGGCCACCTTTATTACTTTAATATTCTCTGCAGCTTTACACAGGCAGCTCCCAGCCTGGAGATAGTTTTCTCAGGAGGCCTAAATGTTAATCAGAGTCATCACAGAGATTAAACCTCCCCCCACACTGCTCCATCCCCAACCCTCCTAAAAAAAATTTACTTGATTTTATTAACAAAGCTATCTCTGGACTGCACACCATCTCACCTGTAGGAGAATATGAATCCTTTGAGGATGTGTGGCGAGGCCCCGTCCCCATTCGCAACACTTAATCCTGCTTCTATGAGCCACTAAAGGGAGGAGAGGCATTTAATTATCATTATCTTTCTTTATGTGGACTTAGCGGCAAAACCACCAACAGGAATTTTAATTTGTTGTCATTTTATTGTTTTCATACCAAACAGGGGTACAGTCCAGTGAGAAATAGCGTCACTATACAGTACACCCAAGTGACTGCTGCTGCATATATGGAAAACATATACACATAGGAAAATTCACTGTCCATAGTAGCCGTATCTGACACTATGAAACTGGCCTCTGTCTCTTTAAGACGCTGCTACGCTTTCAGACACTCCGCCTTCAGCATGTCATCACAACAGCGCTGCTTCATGATGCCACTTATATCCGTTTTAGGAGTGTTGTAGTTCAACATTTGTGCCGTTCCACCAGGCTAAGGCTGCGTTCACACTGCAGTCCGATTTAAAAAAAATTTTTTATCGTAATTCGACCTCGTAATTCTGATTATTTCATGACAGTCTGAACAACAGAGGTCAGATTGTTTTCGAATGCGACCCACGCCACTTTGGGTATCCGATTCAAATGTGACCTAACAACCAGGTCGCATTCCTCCGACCTGAATGTCACTGATACTCGACAAACGTCACTATTCTGAGTCCTGATATACGCTAGCAGAAAGAAAAACAACAACCATGGCAAACTGTAACGAGGATGAATTTGTTTACATGCTGGCTCCGGTCGGACAACAACTTTAAAATCATAAGCTCTGCTCCACCGTTAGCATCCATGTTTGCTTCCACAAACACTGAACGAGCACAAGCTCTGTGTGTGACGCTATTGTGCCCTTTGTTGCCACACTTTCAGGTCTTGTTTGCAGTTCACACTGGAGAACTATACAGGTCACAGTTTTTTATAAGTGTGAACGACCACATCAAAAAAATTGGAATTGGGTCACTTCAGGTTGCAGTGTGAACGTAGCCTAATACTATTTGCTACTGCCTCTAGGGAACTCATTAAATAAACAAGTTCTTAGGCACCCCTGAATGGTTGCCACGGGAGATGTAAGGATTCCTTAAACACGTATGAAAGAGTCATACTCTGAAGCGTGTGTTTGATGACGGAACGCCATTATCACCTGTTATAAAGCTCAAAAAAGTTGATTTTGCATAATACCTCCCCTTTAAAAACTGACAGACAGGAGAAAATAACTGCGATGACCAAAGGTCAATCATTTTAACAGCTTTTCAGTTTTCTTTTAACAGTTTCTAGTGGAGGAAGTGAGGGCCAACCCATTGGCCTTTTCAGTGCCCCTCACTGTCCTCTGCAGGGCCGTCCGGTCTGCTGTAACACAGTTGGAGCACCACTAGCATAAAGCTTTAATCCAAATTCGATAAAGCAATACATACTTAATAATGCAGCTGTATTTTCTACTAAACTTTTCCACTAAAATTTTAGCACACCAAATGAATGGATGCAAATATGTGCCTTCAGTCACATCTAATAAATTAAAATATGTGTTCTGATGAGATTCACAGATTAAAAGTACTTTTTGAAAATAACATTTGGTTCCCGGCCGTAACAGACATTGTTGTCATTAAGCCCACATTTCTGTGTTAAAAGTGTTTGGGGGTTTTTTATGGTCTGATGTAACATGTTAATCTTAAATGTAATATTTTTCATTAGCTGTAAGCGGAAAATCATCACAGTCATCACAAAAATATCATTCTGTGTGTAATTAATCTTTAATGTTAATGAGGTAAATGAAGTTTTCAATGATACTGTGATTTATTGAATATGATTGTGTGGTATCATCTTCCCTATGCATGGGTATAAAAGTGTAAAAACATGGAGGAATAAAATACCGGCTTGCACAAATATCCAATCCCCTAAAACACAAAAGCAACAATTAAATAAACTACTGAAAGCAGACATTTACATAAACTGCATACAAATGCCCACAGCCGTATCGCAGTCTTATATGTGGTCGATAGCAAAATAACCAGCAAAAGGAGGTGCTAAAGGGAACCAGATAGAGAGAATTGTGTGATCTAATTGTGCTGAAGGGCATTAAACACTCGGCCTCTTCTCACACACTTCATCTATTCACTACGATGGCTTCACACCAAGAACTGTTTTAACCTTGTAACAGAGGAACTCCTTCTGGCAAGAGAAAATATAACATTTCCCTGGTTAAATATGAATGTAGGGCAGCGGAGGCAAACACGTTTTATAACAATCTCTTTGTCCCACAGAGAGAGAAAAATGACTCCAAGGAGAAGTTTCTAGGTTGCAGAAGAACCAACATAATTTTGTCTTCTTTGAATTGTAGAAATATTCCTTTTCCCTGAGAAAATTAACATTTTGGAGATGTTCCTGTCAAACTTTTGGTATGACTGTGGATAAAGTCATACAATTTGGCAACGTTTTAAAAAAAAAAAAAAAAAAAAAGATCATTCTCTCTTTTTGTTTTTATAATGTAAGAGTGTTGGAAGTGTTGGGAGTTCTGCAAAAGCGCAGCTCAAACCCAGATCCAGTCTTCTACGTGGATTTCAGCGAGACAGTTTCATTATATTAGGAATTAAACTGAATTAGTTCCACCATATTTTGGTTTATATTACATCACATTGTTTTATAGTAGCTATTTCATTCAACAGTTTTGATTATTTTTTGCTTAATATCATAATGATTTTTTGTTTTATTTTTTTGCCATAATAGTTCCTGGTTTAAGAATATTGGCTCCATAATAACTTTGGTCATCTGGCATTGTATCTCTTTGCAGACTGAACCATGTCAATGACTGTTTTTATCTGTTATGACAATTCTTTAGGTTGGAGGGCAATGTGTTGCTTTTTGACTTCTTTTAGCCTCACTTTGTCAAATTGGGTTTTTTTTGGTCATTCCTTGATTTTTCTGGTAATACAGTAATCAGGCTATTGAACCTCAACCCCAATAATATGATTAATCGGTGCTAATTTGTGATTTGGATAGCTTTTACTCTTAACAAATGACATCATCGTTTGAAATCTTCCGTTTCTATTTACTCAAGCTATTCAAACTAATTAGCTGAATTGTCTTCAGTCGATTTGTTTGAAATTGTTGCAGCTTCTGTTGAATCAATACAACAGGCTGATTTCATTTATAGGGACTCCCACTATTTAAAAGAAGAACTGTGGTGAGTGGAAGCTGCTGAAGGAAGTAGAAGTAAGACAGGAACAATGGTGATGTTCATGCCAGAACTGGGTCATAAAAGGACCAAAGCAGCAGTACATCTGAGCCTGAAAACTGGGAAAACAGCTGGCATGGCTTCATCAAGTGGTATGCAAAAAAAATTAATTCATAGGAACATTGTGTTATTAGAAATAAAGGTTTCATTTGACTGCTCACAGCTTAAATAGATTTTCTCTGTAATGTGTAACATGGTTTTCAAAATAAATAATTTCTAACAGTCAATATTTATGCAAAAGATCTTTTAAGACATTCTCATTGGTGTCAAAATTGATGCGAACTGATTCATTCTGATGCACAGCAGCCGAATCCAGAGAGGGATGTTATCGCTTTCTTTGCTAATAAGTAGCCCTGCCACTGAACACATTGGTTATTAACTACACCGTTTTTCTAAGGAAAGACGAGTGTTCCTCAACAGCGCTCTGCAATTTTGTCATTCTTTCCCCACTAAATATTCAGCAAATTCTTATGCAGTCTGATTATGTTCAAGATCTCTCAGAGTTAACCAAATACAGCATGCCTTTTTTCTTGGATTTGCATCCCCTTGGTAGAGAAGTGCGGCACTATGTGAGACTCTAACATTCAGCGCGATATGCAACACAGCAAGCAGATCAATAAACCATCATCATCACAACTGCATCACCACATCTCCTCCTTGTATTCCCTCAGCAGCCTGTAGGTCCAACCCAAAAGCCTCCCCCACATAAATCAAGTAAAATCCAGAGTGCTCAGCAGGTCCCTGGAGCATGCTGATCACCCAACACTCATCTCCCTGCCATTGTTCTCCGGGGCTGTCTCAGCCCTCACACTGCAGCCCAGTCTCTGCCAGTTAGGTCCATTTGGTAGAGAATCGGGGAACAGCAGACACTTGTCTCTGTGGTTAAGTGGCTGTAGGTCAACATGTACAACACGAGTGCCTGTGAAGCTGCATTCCAGAGACGCCAGAATCGTAACGTCTCAGGAACATGTGCTGAAATGTTGTCCAATCGACAAACGCTCTCCATGCTGCAGCACAGTTTGCTACGTTCGTTTTAACACTACCAAATGTTGCATGACTATGTTTGTTGTAGTCCAGTATCATAGACAGATGGTATAGCTGACAAGACCACATGACATACCCACTTTACATAAGACATCATTACCAATCACAGGATTTTTATTGATGGCTAAACCTTCACGTGTCATAATTCATTTCAACACCATCCACCATCAAACGCAAAACACTGTCACACACTGATTATATAAATCAAAGCCAGACCTTTGACCTTGGAAGTGAATCTCTTCTAACTAGGCTTCTATCCATCCGCTCTGATTTTTATTTTATTTTTTTTGTCAGAGGAAGCTGACAAGGCGTGAAAGAACACAGGGAAAACGTGCAAAACTCCAGGGATGGAGAAAACAAAGCAGCAGGGAGTTGAAGGGCAAAGAGAGGGTTACTTCAGGACTTCCTGTTTCCACACTTGCATGGAAACTCCAGCACATGAAAAACAGGCGGCTGCTGCTGAAGTTGTCTGATGAGAGGAAAACTCTCCACACAGAAAAAAACAAGGGTCAGACAGGGGCGTTTGCTGTCTAACTAATGAGAGAAAAACAGGGAGTCAAAGTTCACAAAGTGGTGAGTGGAAATGCCACAGAAATAGGTAACATTTGTATTAATGTGTGTCAAAGAATGAGCTGAGCCTTTGGATCAAAAACAAAATGCCGTTTCCTGCAGACTGCTAAAAAGCACTAAAGCTTACGTCATAGACAGTAAAGCTTTTGCATGTTTAAATGCAATATAAAATAGAAATCAAGATTGTCGAAGAAATAATTCTCAAGTTATATTATTTAACTATGTGTCCAAAACACATTGTATTTTAGATCTAGAAGCCTTGATCCATAATAATCAACCACTGACCAATGAACATGAGCCAATAAAACTTCATAGAAAACTAACTTCTACAAAAAGAAGAGGATTCTTCTTACCAGGTCTCGTCGTTTTTGTACTCAAGTTCTCCATAGGTGTCTTCAAAGTCCTCCCCTCCGCCTTTGGCCAGTCCCTCCACTGTGCGATAAGGCACAATGACAGTTCCCCTTGCTCCAGAAGCCCTCAGCACTTTCACTTCCATAATGCCGATGCTTTCACTGACGTGAACTGAGCTACTCTCAAAGGTGAAAATGCCTGAATGATCGTCATCCAGAATGGTCACCGTAGCCACAGTGGGAAATCCTAGGATGGCCATTGGGTATGGGAGACTGTTGGCAGACAACACCTCGTCTTCAGTTTCCAAGACCCGGAGATTATTGAGACGCACAAAGAAGTGCTCGTCCTCTTCGAAGATGTCATCGTCTATGATGCCAATGCTTATTTCTTTGATTATCTCCCCTGGTTTGAACACCACTGTGCCCTCTGTGAACTCGTAGTCTGCTCCAGCATTAGCTGATCCGTCCTCTGTTTTATAATCCACGTAGATCGTCTTGTTGATGTCACCACCCTTTCTGGTGATAGTCAGGATAGCAGCACCGCAGTTCTCAAGGCACTGGTAGGCAGCAGGCTCAAATGCTATCCGAGACACATACTCTTCGGGTTCCTCCACGTGCACCTCTTGCACACTGGCACTCTTCTTTGCTTGTTCTGCTACATGTTTCTTCAAGATATTCCCAGCGCCTGTCATCATTCGAGTTGCCTGGATACGGTAGAAGGCACGACTCTTTTGCTGATGTGAGAGAGCATAGTAATTAGCCATCTCAACCAGCTGATCAAGATCTTTCTCTGGGTGCTTCTGCTTTAGGTCCTTTAAGATTCGAATCATATCCCGACGGGACTCATCTACCTCTTTGCTCTCAATCAAACCAATCAGATTACTGGTTGCACTTCCATCCATAAAGTGAGAGTTGACCATCTTGCCGTCCATCTCAATCCCTTTGGAGCGTTCTGTTTCTGTCTCAATAATGACGCCCCTGTGTTTGTCAGTGCGATATTTCTTATGCATAAACTTGTAGAAGAGCAGTCGTCTGTCTGCTACCCAGGCGAGTAGGACGCATATGGGAAAAAAGGATAGTGTGACTAGTCCTTCCCAGACCTGGACTACATTAGGAGAAAAAACAGCCAGGATCATGTAGAGCCAGATGTAAGCAAAGATACTCCAGCCTGCTGTGACAAAGAAAACTCTTAGGTGTTTGACCTTGCGCACTTCACCTTGGGGAATGACGGACACACAAAGGCCAATGATGACAAACATATTGAAGGCTGCACTGCCAACAATTGTCGATGGACCAAGTTCACCAGATTTGAACTCATGTCCGCAAACTTCAATCACAGAGAGCAGAATCTCGGGGGCAGATGAGCCTAAGGCCATGAGAGTAAGGTTGGAAACTGTTTCATTCCACACCCGAATTGTGGTTGTTGTTGTTTCCCCATTGGGCCTTTTGATGACAATTTCTCTTTCTTGGGAGGTGATGACCTCAATGGCTGCCATGAAACGGTCGGCAATGATGGACACACCTAGAAACATGTAGATCATGGCCACAAAGTAGACTATGACCCGAGCAATCTTGTCTCCCATGGACGGATCCTCGGGATACCAGATGGGGAGGATGATCCCTGTTTGACATTTTGAGTTGCCCTTGCAGGTGGCATTGTTGGGGCTGAGTAAAGGGCTCGGAGTAGTCCGGGCCTCTGTACAAAGGAAAGCTACGGTCACAGAGACCAGCCCCAACCAGAGACAGGCTGATGTCCCTGGTTTTAGAGGCCTTGAACCCTCCATGCACCCTTCTTCGTCTTAAGGGGCCTTGCAACACTAACAGTCCCTCTGGGATCCAGCACTGGGCTGTGCTTTCTTCCACCCTCCACCTGCCAAAGAGAAACAACCGAAAATACACAATAGTTATATTGAAGCTTTTTGACAGAAATGCAATGTGTTCATCATCACAATAGTAACAATATTCAATCAAAGACAACTCCAATGAAACAATATCACTACATTGGATTCTTGTTGGATTTGTAACTAATAATGATTACAGACCTGCACACATACTTGGAATGCAGTGTGTATTTATTGACTGAATTGAGTTTGAATGGAGAGTGCCAGTGAACAGGAATTCTCTAGTATTGCCACAGATTCTTAATTAGATTTTTTGGCGTAGGCACTAACACATGAAAACGCTTTGATTTCAGTGGTTCCATTACAGCTCTTGCTGTATGTTTAGGCTTGTTGTCCAGTTGTAAGGCAAAACCTAAGTCTCAAGGCTTTAAACTATCTGAACGGCTTGAGACTTATGTTTTCTCTCAGTATTGGCCTGTATTTAGCTCCATCCATCTTCCAGTCAGTTCTGACCAACTTCTGTGTTGCATCAATGATGCTGCCACCATTGTGTTTCACTATTGGTGTGTGTGTTGAGAGTGACACCAATAGTTTTGCTTGTGGGCTGAACATCTTAATATCGGTCACATCTGGCCAGACACCCTTCGTCTACATCTAGAGGAATGTCAATTATTTATTTAGTTACTTAATTAGTTGTTTTTTGTTTTTGTTTTTTTGTTTTTTACAATTTTAGTGGTACCAATAATCACCCTTATAAGATGAATAAGTTTTATATTATATACATATATATATATATGAATGATGTGGGGAAAAAAGGATTTTTGATGGTAGATTTCAATATACACACGAGGACGAGGAAAGAAAAGAATGACAGTGAATTGCAGCCCATGCTGGAGACGAGGAACTTCTTTTCTCCTGAATCAGCAGAGCCATCACTGTGGACTGCAGCCAGCTATACAATCCCTGAGAGAATCAGCAGTGCAGAGCACAAACAAAAACAACAGGGGAGGAACTGTGTGAATGAGGTGTGACTTATTAATTAAAGCAAAGGTTGAATTTTGCATAAAAGTGTTTTTGTTTACTTCCTGGAAATTGATGAGAATAAAATGAAGATATTGTGTTTTCCTTAAGCACTATTTTCAGAGAAACAGAAGGCACTGAGAAGCAGTGGGTAACACAGTTTTCATTGCTTTAGCCGTAGCGGTGACGCTGACCGGCCTGCTTCTTCCCAAACCTTCTTTTATTAGGTGATGCAGATGCTGCAATAAAGCCAAAGAGAAACAACAGAAAATACACAATGCTTATATTGCAGCTTTCTGACGGAAATGCAATGTGTTCAGCATCACAGCAGTAACAATATTCAATCAAAGACAACTCCAATGAAACAATATCACCACATTGGATTCTTGTTGGATTTGTAATTAATAATGATTACAGACCTGCACACATACTTGGAATGCAGTGTGTATTTATTGACTCTGACAGAAAAGAAACGGCCTCTTAATATGATGCAAGGTCAGAATGGGAAGGATTCAAATGAGTCACCAAACTGACTTTTACGCAGCCCTCTAATATTATTCCCATCCATCTCTTTTAATAGCAGAGTCCAATTAATGGTTTTTTTGTTTGTGTTTTTTTTCTTTTTGCTGGAAAATGTCAAACTAAAAGTAGTGAGAACGTAGCTGAAAATCATTTCCTTTGACATCTTTCTCAGCTATTGCTATTGTTATAACCCACAATCAGAATCTAATGTGTGTTTTTGGAGCACAGAGGGAGAAAGTGAAAGGTGAGGATGGATAAACGGAACCGGACTTCATCCAGATTGTCAGGAGCCACCTACTGCCTGATTGGTTGACTAAGCTAGATATTTTTTATCCATTTTGCTGTATTTACTGTTGATGCTTTCACAGATTTTTTTTTTTTAACAGTTTTCCTTTAGTTTTATCTGGATTTTAAATGACAGGCCAACACAAAGCAGTGCATGATTGTCAAGATGAAGTAAAATGGTTTCAAAATAATGACCAAATGGAACCTGGAAAGAGTTGCATTGTCCTCTTTAATGCAAGCACCCATAAATAAAATCCGCTGCAACTATAGGTGCCTCATTAGTAAATAGGATCTCCTTGCATTTAATTCAATCTCAACACAAAGACAAGCAAATGTGGACAAAAATGTGGAGAAGTTTAAAGTAAGATTGAATAATAAAACAGAATGGCTAGTTTTGAACGTGTCACAGAGACAAAAAGCTAGCAATCGGCAGCAGGCAGGCGGTGAGGAGAGAAAGGAGACTTTCATAAATAACCAAAATCCAAGCATTAGAATCAGGTCTAATGCTTCGCTAAAGCTAACCTGCTGTTGCTGCAGCTTTAAATTCACACCAAACCTTTTAAAAGCTGGATGTCAATCGACCGCATTTCAGCTAGAAGAGTTAGCTAACCAGCTCAGAGCTTACTGGATGTAAATTCAGAGTGTAGGTGTAAGAAAAGTAAAGTAGCATTCTTTCAGCCAGTTTTCCAGCAGCATGGAGCAACAAATGTGGGACAGAACTTCTGTGCAATTTAACGTTCACTGCCTCCGTAATCATGAAATATATATATATATATATATATATATATATATATATATATATATATATATATATATATATATATATATATATATATATATATATATATATATAGATAGCCTAAATTAAAGTTTAAAAGTAGAAAAGAACATATTGATCCCACTCTGCATGTGAACAGTAGAAATATACACCTCCACCCCTCTTCTACTCCCTGGGCAACTGCCCATTTGACCCATATTAAAACCTGCTACCGCTGATAACTGACTCCTGCCAAAAACCTAATTAAGCTATAATTATTCCTAATGATAAATTTAGTGACATTTTTTTTTAAAGTATATATATATATAGTCAGAATTTATCTAAATTTGTAGCGTAAGCACATTCTAAACATTTCTGGAATCTAAAAGATTTATTTCTATAGCTGCTAAAACTACATTTCTACATTTTCTTTTTACACTTTTCACCAAATAAAATACATGCACAGTGTTACACTAATGTGTAATTTCAAACAGCTACTATTAGCTGTTTGAATTTATTTATTTATTTATTTTCATGTTTCAGAGGTCGCTGTGCACTCGGTATATTGCTACATGGCTCCGAGCGGCATGATCTGCGCGCAGATCCCTTTTCCCTCCTTCCCCTATTTTGGGAGGTGGGTCTCGTTTAAGGAGGCTATTTGAGATGCGCGTAAACATGGACTCAGCAGACACACCGAGAGCCTCAGCTGTCGCTGATTAATCATCATGAGGGCCGGATGCCATCGCCTCCACGGAGGGGGGAGGAGGGGGGGGGGGGCAGCAGGGGGGATCCCCTGCTGGAGCACCCATAGGTCCGCACCGTAACTTAGCCTATTATAGGATGCAGGCAGGCCTCTCTCTCTTTTCTGTGTGTGTGTGTGTGTGTGTGTGTGTGTGTGTGCGTGTGCGTGTGTGTGTGTGTGCGTGTGTGTGTTCTCTCCAATCAACTCCAAAGAGTGTAGAAGCGCAGAGAATAAATTAATAATAATAATAATAATAATAATAATAATAATAATAATAATAATAATAATAATAATAATAATGATGACGATGATGATGAAATAAATAAATAAAAACTCCAGATTTCTCTGAGACAGCACTTATTTGACTGTCACACCCATTTAGACAGAATTTCACGAATCCATCCGAACCAGTTGTAATGGATTGTGTCTGCAGCACGATGGTCAGATTGAAGCGCGTGCAGGCTGATGGAGCACATCCAGCTCACATCATCATCATCATCATCATCATCATCATCATCATCATCATCATCATCATCATCATCCTCATCATCATCACTCTCTAATGTGATCATTTCTACATGTGCATCTAGAACGTCTCATTCTACAAAACATTGATTTAATTTGTTTATTTATTTTCTTATGTAATGCATGTATCACTTTGCGTGGCTGCGTGGTAATTATTACTCACCTGGATCTGTATGTGAGTGAGTTTATGTAGAGACAGCTGAGCAGCTCCCGTCCGCCCCCTTTATTGTTATTATTAGTCTTATTCTTGTTGTTGTTGTTGTTGTTGTTTTTGCCGAGCTGGTCCTAAAATAGTCCGCACGCCACAATCCCACCGCGAGGCTGCCGTGTCGTCCTCATGAACAAGAGGGAGCGTGCAGGTCCTCTCTCCCCCCCATCCCCCGCCCCACACACCCCCTCGCACCCCCCAGGCTGCCCACGGTACTGCCGAATGTGGAGGATCAAACCGGGCCAAAGGGGAGGGCGATCGCCTGTCGTCTTCTCCTTGCCGTGGCGCCCTTCCTCCTCAGAATCCTCCCCTGGCCGGAACAGGACGGGGCCGGTGGGTCGCAGAGCTGTCAGTAACGAGGGGGGAGGAGGAGGCGAGTGGCTCGGTATTTTAGGACTGCACGCTGGGTGGGAGATGGATCTCCTTCTTCTTCTTGAGCCCGTCCGAGCGTCTCTGCCTCCTCCTGCAAGCCGTGAATCAGCGCTCTCCTCCTCCTCCTCTTCCTTCTCCTCTCCTCCGCGATAGCGTTGGAAATGATGATGCCGCTCCAGTGGATGTGGAGGAAAAGCCTTTCTATCAAGCGCCGGTGACAAAACCGCAATCGATAGCCTGTTAACGATCGCAGTTTTTCACCCGTTGCGTGTTCGGCGAAGTTGCCACGCAGACCTGCGTGCTAGACTTTGCGCATCTGAGAGAGGAACGCCGGGTGTGCGTGTGTGCGTTTTTCCTCCTGTGGATTGTCGTCCTCTGTTGGGAAGCCCGAGCCGTAGACGCTCACGCGTTAAAGGTGTGAAATGGTTGCGCCCCCCACCGCCCCCCTCCCAACACACACACACACACACACGCCCACACACACACATACACACTCACAGCCCTTCTCTGGTCGTATAAAAATAAATAAATAAATAAAAATCACTCTTCCGATTCCGCGCAGCTACGTCACCATCAGCTGAGCGAGAGAAGCCAGCAACACAAACCCCCGGATCCCCAGCAACCCAAAAACTGAGAGGGAGGGGAGGAGAGAAGAGTTAGACTTTCACTCTGATGCTAAAATAAACACATAGAAGAAGACCACTGGGTCAGTCCTGAAGATTATAGTAAATAACACAGTGACGTCCCCAAAGGGGGGGGAAGGGGGGGACATAGCCCCATCGCTGACCATTCTAAAGGTCCCACAGAAAATCCAGTTCAGTTCACACAAAGACATACAGTGATCTTCTTCTATCAAAAACATACAAATAAAAATGTAAAGCCTAATAAATAATTCAATAAATATATAAAATCAGTGGGAATTTATGTATTTATTGAAAGTATATATTTTAGTTATTTACTGGCCCAGACTGACCATTCCTATGAAAATATTCTGCGGATGTCACAGACTGTATAATAAAACAATATCCATCCATTTGGTCTGGCTAAATATTAGTCAAAATTTGCATGTAGAAATTAGTATTAACAGTTAAAATATGGGTTTGGTAAAAGTAAGCATTTCTGGTAAACTACTGTGAATTATTCTACGGAAGTTCAGTAAAATTACGAAATCTACAGAGTTTTGATGCGATAGCTTTTATTAAATGCACACTAAATTGAGAACAGTTTTCATATTCCATGACTGTTTCGATCACATGTGTATACAAATAAATCAAATCCAAAAACTTTCATCTTAGAGCAGTGCTTCTGATTAATTAGAGGGACAAATTAATGGGGCACCAGAACATCTTCATCACAAAACCACAGAAAGACAGACAAAAAGTCAAGAATTGTGACAAATGTAAAAACCAGCCACCACTTATCCTATACGCTAAGTTAAATTCTGGCACATTCCTTTAGCTCGCTGGGTTTGTTGAAAAGAGAAATATAGATTAAGGCATAAGCTGTTACTGAAATAGTAACAAATTTTTTTCCTATTTTATTCTAACAATGTGGCATATAATTTGTTTCTGCCTAGTGGGCAGAGTGCATGATGAGTCGGTCCGGTCAGGCAGTGCCTCCTCCTCATGAATGGATGTCGTTGTGTTTTTTTGTGTGTTTTTTTTAAGGAAGTTTTCTTATCTGAGTGAAGGAGTGTGGCAGTTGTTTACACTCCGGATAGATTTATGTGTAATCCGGTGGAGCATGTGTTGTATGACTGGATTCACGCTTCTTTCATCAGAGTTTAGGGATGATTAATGGAGTAAAGTTGTGGAAAAAAACGCCAGTCGACGTTTTCACCAGGCAGTGACAGCAGTTAATGTCACTGCCTGGTGACATTAACTAAGAAAGCCGACCTCAATCTTCTGCTCCATAATTATGTCCTGCCGCAAAGCTTGGCATACATCATACTGCGGCTGTGTTTAAACTAGGACTGAAACAGTCCATTTAATCGCGATTAATCGATTATTGAAATGATCGTCAACTGATCTAGTAATCAATTAATCGTTAAAGAAAGCTGTCTGCTGAAAGAACAACACACTCACGGCAGTAATGAAGCCAAAACTGTATAAAAACCTATACATTTTGCATTTAAGATTCACAAACTTTTAAACTGTAAATATGTTCCACCCAGAACTCCTCAGATGTCGGTTTTTAGCTTCACCTGATTCAAATTATGAAGCACAAAAATGTTAATTTCCTATTAAGAACTTTTTCCTATCCGATTACTAATCAGTTAATCCGAAAAATAATCTCCAGATCAGCCTTTATCAGATTAATCGACTGCTCATCCAAATAATCGGTAAAATAATCGAGTAGTTAAATAATTGTTAGCTGCAGCCCTGGTTTCCACATTTTGTCACGCTACAGCCACAAACGTTTCTCATTTGGGATTTTAATCTTAGAACCAACATAAATTAGTTCATAGCTCTATAGTGGACTGAAAATGGTGCTTTATGAACAAAAAGGTAAATAAATAAAGACCTTTTAAATAGAAACCTTTCCTCTATGAAGAGTTTAGTTTCCCTTTGGGATCAGTACAATAATTTTGAATTGAACTGAACTAAGTTAAACTTTTTTTCACAAACCGGTTTATCCAAACACGGGTAGAGAATTCGAAGCAGGAAGAAAATGTCAGCGACAGTAAATAGTAAATATCATTTTGTGTGTGTTTTTTATTTAGTTTTTTTCTTTCTCTCTCTGTCTCTTTCTCCATACAACACATGGTTACTTTATGCATGCTGATCATTTTTTAAGCTGCAGTCACTTCAGCAGGAGACAAATAATAACAGCCGGGTGGATGCGAGTCCCCGGCAAGGAGAGGGAGATGGAGGTGGTGGAGGGGGGCGGTCATCAGCTGATCTAATCCTGACATCACCCCTGAGCCATGTCCTCTTACAGCGGTCAGTAATGAATAGTGAAGCTGTGAAAAAAGAAAGGTAAAGAGTCACCTCGCATCACGATTAAAGGACCTCAGGCCCCAGGGCCCATTTGCTGTCACTGGAGAGTGTTTGCAGCGCCCTGCGAAGGTGTGTGTGTGTGTGTGTTTGTGTGTGTGTGTGACGACCCCTCCCCGAGGACCCGGGATGAAAAGAGCAAGGAGTGTAGAGATGCGCGGTTTCACCTAAATGAAGGGAAGGCCCGGCTGAAGGGGAGCCTCATCCAGATCACAGACGATGCTTCCTCTCAGCTACCTCCAGTCCTTTACAGCTGGAAGTGTTAGCTTCCCTCTCAGCTCCACTGTTTTGGAGACATTTGCTTGTTAAAAAAAAAAAAATAAATAATAATAATAATAATAAAAATTCCTCTAAACGAGATTTTCAGCATTAATATGTAGGGGAAGAGAATGGATGCCAAACAACAACAACAAAAGAAAGTCAGGTTCTGAGTCAGGCTTAACTCTATTCTGAGTCTCTTAATGTGTAGATTAAAAACAGTGCGGCTGACCCGAATTTAAAGCGGAGATTTTGGAGAATTTTTTTTTTTTTAGGCACGAGCCCGCCAGCTGGACTCGCTTCATGTTGCTATATCATTTCACCACAGTGAACGACCACAAACATCAAAGTTCACTGTATTGTATTTGTTGCTTTGTGTTTTGATATGAACCGTTCGATTGTAACTAACTCTGAAATGTGACATTTGCTGAATTGGCACCACATTCAGAACACTAATCAAGCCAAAACTGCACGGAAATTATAGACATTTTGCATTTTAGATGAAAAAAAAACAAACAACTTTTTTAAACATATTTTCAACCCTGAACTTCTCAGGTGGTGTTATTTTTAGCTTCACCTCATTCAAATTCTGCAAAGTGATTCTGTTACCATTGCTATTAGTTAGTTAACTGAAAACAATAGTTTACAGATCAGTGCTTTAGAGAAGTTAAGTGAAACAGACATATTTAAATACTTATTTTACTATTTACTAGTACTACTATTGCTCGATCATTTTGTACTTAATACAAAATGATCGAGCATCCACTAAAGGAATGCAAGTTATTGCATTTTAGGGCATAAAATTATTTTTTGTACACATTTTAATATAGTTTAAGTTAACTACTGAAGTTTAAGTTAACTTCAGTAGTTAAACTTAAAAAGTCTGCAGAATATTCAATTTCTTGTCCGTTTACTCGGTTAATCATCAGAATAATCGATAGAATAATCAGCCCTTAGCTGCAGCGCTAACACAGAGACGTTTGAGGATTACTTTACACTGTGTCCCACTGTTGCTAAAGACACAATCACATCAGACGTGGTTAAAAATCTTGACCTCAGACGTCCTCCAGTGGAAGTAATGGCGCTAAAGGAGAACGTCGCCACCAGCTCGCCGCCTCTGAACCGAGCAGCGCCGGCCCGGACTGTTCATAATGTATGCGCTCTCAGCTCAGATAAGATCCACAAAGACTAATATTTGCTCCCCCGAGTTGGAGTCCTGCAGTCAGTCAGATAGTCCTGGGCGCTCAGAGGTTCACTGGGCTGGAATATGTTAGCGGAGGAGGACTGGTTAGCGAGGTGCACACACCAACACCGACTCCAGTACATCCGGGAGGCAGCTCAGTACTCTGGACCTCATCTACTCATCTCTAGAGACAGCAAGGCCCCGTCTGTCTGTCTGTCTGTCTGTGTAAGGGGGGTCTCAGTGTGTGTGTGCAAAGCTGCCTTCACTGTGAGTATCACCCCCCCACACACACACCTCCCCACGCACCCGCACCCCCCCACACACACTCTCCACCTCTTCTTCCTCTTCTTCAGCCACATTTCCATGGCAACGTGTGGCCCTTGCCTCTCTGGCTCGGCGGCGGTGGCTGGGAGAGTGGAAGTGATGGCGGCGATCTGCGCTTGTTCCGTCTGGCTCATTATGTGGGGAATGAAGTGAAACAGCCAGAGGCTGCGTTTGTGCTGCGCGGACTACCCCTCAGCTGCCAGGCGGCTGTCTATTTATAGATATGAAATGAGAAAGAGAGAGAGAGAGAGAGAGAGAGGTTTCTTGACTCACCATATCCTCTTCTTGCCTCTCCTTCTCTGTTGCCCTTTATATGATATTTCAGTGACAGTGGAGTTTTTGTGGATTTCTCTAATCTGAGGATAAAATTTTAGTTTAGATTTCTTGCTTTCATTAAGTCTTCATGAAATATTTTTGAATTATTGAATGAATCCTGAAGTCAGAGTCTCCAATCCACAACGAAAGCATGAATCATTTAGAAAGGCCTACTTTCTGAATCCATATTTCAAAAGGACAGACGTGGCTATTGCCAAAGTTTACTTTTCAACTGATGGTTGCAGAATTTAACAGTATTTAACTTGTATATTAAAAAAATATATATTATTTACATGTTTGCTGAAATTGTCACCATACCAGTTTTTCAAAACATCCAAAAAAAAAAGTTTCCTTTTTCTAGAAAGTTTTGAAATTGTTTTTTCAAGCTAATTTCTAAAACTTGGAATTTTTTTTTGTCAGAAAAAAAAAAGAATTTCAAAAATAATAAAATTCTTCTTTGAACATTGAAGAACAAAACCCGTGATCTTCCAGAAAAACAAATGCTAAAACTCCCAGCCTGACAGCCAAGTGTCAGATTAAAGGTGATCACAATGCAGCATCAACATCAACAGCACCTTAGCTACCGGAAACAATAATCCTTTATACATTTACGTTGCTGTCTAGTTCCGACGTCGTTTCGAGCGATTCGAAAACATCACGCCATAAAATCGCGACGAGAGAAAACGTCACACGGTGGCATTTTTCTTCCAGACGTTTCCACCTGCTCGTTAAACCGCTGAACACGCCGGTCGCCAATCACCCGCATGCAGTGGAAAATGCTGTTATTTTGTTTTGTTTGATTAAAAAAGAAAAAAAAAAAGAGGCACGCACGTGTAATACTATTTTCATAAACACAATCAGTCCGCTGCAGTGAGAAGTAATAACTGTCGGAGAAACAGATTCCTCCTGAGACACGGAGAGCCCGAGGAAACGCTGAGGTCTTGTGTTATTTATTCTTCTCTATTTTTCAGCAGGTGAATCAATGCAATATCCCCGTAAACAGGCTTTTATTCGTGTTTTTGTTTTCTTGCTAAAAAGAAAAACGGTAATAATTTATTGAAACAGAAAAATCGCATGTACATCTACTGTAATAGGGAAGAAAAATGCCACCTGTTGGCGTTTTATTAGATTGACCCGATCTGTAACCGTGGCAACAATTTTTAAAGGCACGGTATGATGTAAAATTGACTTTTTTTTGCATTTTACATCATATTGTGACGTTATTCCCTCACTGTTATAGAGTTAATATCAGAGCGATGTGATGAAGGCCGAGTGTCAGAAACAGCAGGAGTTTTTAAAGAGACAGAGGCCTAATTTCAAAGCCTAATATTACAAGGTAAAATTTCTGACTTCGTCTCATTTGATATGCAGCATTTTTATAAGAACCGAAGGTAACGAAAGTGACTTGATTGTGCTATGAAGTGGCACTATGTGCCTGGAAAACACACCGTACTGCCCCTTTATAGAATCCACAGATTGTGGAAGTTGGTTGACATCATGTCGGAGTCACCAATGTGGAAATCAGCAGAGAGAGATAAAATCCATTCTGAGTCTCGCTTTATTCTCAATGTCTTCCAACCACAAAACAAAACACCGAACGGGAGAACAACACGCTCTACATTTCCGCTCTCTCCCCTTCACAATAAGGGCCGACAGTCTGACGTAAAATATATATGTTTGTGTCCGCCACGATGTTTTAAAAGCAGAAACTTTTCACCAGTAGTTCTGAAGGTGTTGCAGCCAGAAGAAACCAACATGATTTACTCCAAAATGAACTTTTCCAAAGATTCGGGCCCCGATGCCAGCCAAGGGCTTACAAGCTGTGCTCAGAGCCCCAGAGCCGCAGCGTCGGGGACGACCAAACATCGGGGCCGCCGTCTCCACGGGCCCCTGCGCTGTCTGGTGTGATCTTTGTGTGAGCGCGTGCGGTGGGCTCGGGCCGGAGCCTCAGTGTGTTTTGCTCAGATTGCTGCGCTGCTGCTCCTGGTACTCCCTGGAGTCCTCCCAGGGCCGGGGACCACGGATGTTCTTCCACTCGTCCAAATGAATCTCCTTCAACTTCTGGAAACGGAAAACAAACAGAAAAGGATGAACTTCTTTCTTTATTTATTTTTTTTTTACTTCAGGATGGAAGTTTTTCCACTTCTAAAAAGCTGATTAAGCTTTGCAGACGTCACACAACCAGCATGTCAGAAGAACCATAAACTGCGGACAAGAACCCACCCAAACAGCCACTTTTTTTTTTTTTTTTTACTTTCGGGAAGGTATGACGAGCAACACGCAAACGTCCCCACTCACTCTCAGAGCGTTATAGTTCCACACGACAGGATCTGTTGCCGCGTGCTTGTGCAGTGTGAAGGAAAGAGGAGATGAGCGGCACACGCAGGCTGAGAAGTCAAATGCAGGTGATTGGTTTTGGTGATCGGCGCTCACCGATCACACGCGTTTTCACGGAAAATCTGCACACCTCTAGAATAATTTAAGACATTTTAAGGTCTTCGTTTGCAGATACATGGATTACAAACCACATGGACACCCAGGACGGGTTCAGCTGTTTTCATCACGCCGTCCCCAGCGTCTCTTACCTCATACTCCTCCGCCAGGATGACCGCCTGCTTCTCTGGATTCACCTTCGCCTCCAGTGAAGGATCCAGCTGCAGTATGGCAGAAAGAAAAATAAAGTGAGGCGGTTTTTAATCGTTGCAGTCGGAAGTTTCTGCTTTAAGGCTTTCCTCTGGTGACTTCAGCTATTTCCTTCAAAAACAACATATGAAAAACGGAAGGCTTTCTTAGCAGCAGCAGAAGCATTTTCACCCCTTAAATGTCCCATTTTGTCCCTTTACAGCCACACACTTCTGGGTATTTTACACACCAAGAGTAAATAGTGGATGAAGATGGTGCAGGTGCAAGGCTCTTTCAACTGGACGTATATTTGATAAATCTGGCCTATGTGGAAGAGAGCCAAGAAGATGGTAAAAAAAAAAAAAAAAAAAAAAAAAGCTAATGGGCGTTTTCCACAAGCTATGAAGGAGACACAGTGGATCTGTAGGAGACGGTACTCTGGTCAGATAAAAAACTAAAAACAAAATCCAAGAAGTTTTTATCATCCGTTTCTCAATCATCATTTTTAAATGCATGTTAAGGTGAGCTAAAAATAATTCATTGAGATGTTATCTGACCATCTTATTGACCGACTGCCAGTCAAATTGATCAAGTTATCAAGTTTGCAAAGAACCACGAACTTGGGTCAGAACAAAATTCAGGACGATTGATTCAGCACCAATCTGAAAAGGTTTGACAAAACAAAGAAAATAATAATAAAAGATTCATATTTGTGGTCAAATGTCCAGGACTTTGCAATTGAAATGCTCCTTGGTCAGGAGCATCACTTTTAATGAGTTCATAATAATCCATTGTAACAACGCCGAGGGTTTTTCTGTGTGTGACAGATAAGTTTTACTAATCCAAGACTGACTAATTAGACCTACATTACCATGGCTAATAAATTATTTATAGAATATTTTGCAGCTGTCAAACTGGAGAATTAATGGTCCTAAAAATTAGTATCATATTAACAGTCTAATAGCTGTACTTTATACAAAAACATCTCAAATATGAAGCCATTAAAAGGTAAAAACAAACATAACACACAAAAAAGTTCAGCTAGGAATAAAAGCCTTGACGTTCATCCCGACCCGCAGGCTAAATTAAATCACTGAAGAGAAAATGCAAATTTAATCACACTGGACTTAATCTCTGACGGTGGTTTCAGCGTCTATGTGATGTCTGAGAGGGAGCCGGCTAATGTAATCAGCTGATACCAACCCAAGCAAAAACTGGAAGAGTGCTTTTAATAACGCGCCTCGTCTCCGCTCTTTAAATATTCAGCACATTAAATCACATGCGCAGCCACACATGCGGAGGCGAAGTTGGACTCCGCGGGGGTTTGGAGCGAGTCCGTGTGCTGCACACACCTTCGCAAAATGAGTGCATGTGTGTGTGTGTGTGAGAGAGAGAGAGAGGAGGGAGAAGCCACAGATACAAGGCCCGCGGCAGAGCGTGCTCATCCGCCGTCGACAGCCGCCGCACATCAGTGGTAACGTAAGAAAAGTCGGCCCGGCCATCTGGCTCCCACCCAGATGACTTACATCGAAGTCTGTCAGCGTAAGAGAGCACTCACTGCCGGATCGTAACGCCTTCCGCTTACATAATCACTGTTTTAACTAACTGGTTGCTATTTTGTGAAATATTAGACCTGGCTTTCGACTCTGTAGCCTTGGACTTTTTTTTAACGTTGTAAAAGGAGGAACCTCCTAAATACCAGGGGTTTATTGGCGTATTTGAACTATTTTCACTTTATTTTGTGGTCTGGGGTTAAAAGAGGGTGTACTTTCTTTTTAAACACAATAGACAGTGGATAGAATCCACTTCGATATTAACAAAATCTTCTATAATGACAAATGCAAGAAAAATACAAAAAACTAACCAATGAAACCTTCTCCATGTCAGAAGTCTTATAACTGAAGGCCACTGTCCATATCTTGATACAAACAAAGTGTTATTCGTTTCCAGACTGACCAAAATCTAAATCTAAATCTCTTTTCAGAGAACTGGCGACCTGTCCAGGCTGGACCCCGCTTCTCGCCCGAAACTTTCGCTGGAGATCGGCACCAGCATCCCTGCCGACCCCACTAGGGTGTACAGAAAATGGATGGATGTTTTCAGAGATTCACTTTTATGAGACGACTGAACACAACGGACTTAGAGGTGAGGGGGTGTGAACCGACAGACCACACCGCAGAAACACTCAATCTTACCAAGTACTTTTGGTCTAGTTTATAGTCCAAATATCTTAGTACACTAGAAATAAGATAAAACTAACTAACAAGTAAATTTTCAGCAAGACACAGGAGCTGTAAGTGAGTAATTCTCTTAATATTGATTTTAAAAAGTACTAGTTCCCCTGGCAGATTGTTTCACTTGTAACAAGACTCTTTTTTTTCCCATGCTATAAGTTAAATAATCTACTAGTGGAGTTAGTACTAGTTAGTATAGAGTGTCTCAACTTAATTCCCTGTCCAGGTTTCCTACACTCACTTTGCTTTCTGCTAACAAAATTTGAAAACATATTTGAACAAGAGCGGCTTTGTTGAAAGCTCAGCCATACTAAAATTCATTTTAATGGTGGAATGAGAACAATGTGATGCTAGTTGATAGCATAATCAATATGCTAAATTACAAATGACCTTATACAATATTAAAGACCTTATCTCAGAAAACATTAATGAGTAAACAATAACTAGACCTGTGAACAAACATGAATTACTTCAGCTTAAATGTGAGCTGTACTTAGAGATAGTCCTTGGTAAGTGTGAACTAGGATACCGACAGTTATCCACCTGGATTTTGACAATAAACCAAGTTTTAGCTGATGTCCAATTGATAAAAGACATTGAAAATGATCATTGAAATTTAAACTGAACAAAGAAAAACAGGCAAAACACTATGTTTGTTTGCTTTTTCTATCAGCAGCTACTTGTTTTTTTCAAAAGCGCCTATTTTACAAGCCTCATCTACTTGTAATGTTTTCAAATTTTATTTAAAGATGAAAGAGAAAAACATATTTATTTTGACCTTTTAACGACATGAATCTTCTCTGCGCACCTAAACGCTGCAGTTTCAGTTCTAGCCACTAGGAGGAGTACACAGACTGGTAACGGTGCCACACAGGGTTTTTGCGTTGAAGTTTTCTCAGGCGTATTCATATACTCCAAGAAATGAAATCAAAATCATCTAGGTACAAACCCGTTTTCTGATTTTCTGGGCATCGTAACGGATTTGAGTAAACTCCCGCAAGCCAAAGGAGCCACCAATGACCAGCAGCTGAAAGAAAGACATAAACAAAGAGGGTGTTGGGTTATCATTGTCCAAACTCAGAGGATGCTTGGAGCTGTCTATTATGAAAAAGTGTTTACAGTTTTCTTTCTACGAGCAAAAAGCAAATGAGAATAATTCTAGAAAGAGTCATAAGTGACGTTTTCGTTGACAATTGCTGGCTAGAATTGCTACAATGGTTATACAAAATTTTGTTGTTTTTTTGTTTGGTTGGGTTTTTTAAAACAGGCATTAGTAGCCGACTGCTTTCAACACATATTTGATGGGTAACGATGCAAAGTTACACCCCGCAGTTTTAGACAAGGTCATTTTACAGTGGCTAAAGGACGCAGCATGCCGTCAAAAAATAAATAAAATCAAATGTTACTATACTAAACCGGAAAAATAACGAGTTAAGACGTCTAATAAATATCTGTCTGTGTTATGTTACAACAAGCGAACTACCTGCTTTACTCTTAAGAGTGTTTATGCAAGTGCTAATTAGCTAATACAACCTGTGCTACGGTCAGTTCACGTGCGTAAAAACTCCTGACGTCAGACCAGATCATTCCTTACCAGCATAGGGACTCCATACTTGACGGTTTTGTTTCTCTGCAGTGTCTTCCAACTAAACATAACTTCTTTCTTCAGCTACATGTCCCTCTGTTGTCATCGGTGAGCAGGTCACAACCGAGGAAGTGCTTTTTTTTTCTCCTGTGTCCGGCATCAAAATCTTCCGGATAGGTACGAGTTTACGAATATTAGTTCCCATTGTTGCCCTTTCGCTGAATTTTGGACCTCTGGGTTAGTAAATATCAGCCTGAGCTTCGCATACAAAAATATATATTCGTCACACAATATAATATTTTTGTTATTGCTGCACTAAGAAAATGTTTTATTCCAAAATGGAAAAGCACAAATTTCTGTTAAAGTATTTAGACTTTCACATTCACCCATGTCAGAAATAATGGCTTTTATGTGAAACACTAGTACAGAAGAGTGCAGAATTGTGTAGTGGAAACCAGTGATGTGTTTTTCCAAATCTATTTTTCATTTCAATAAGTGTGTTTTTCAATTGTTCTTCCAGCTGCTTTACAAACTGATTTATTATTATTATTTTTGCCTATCTGTATTTGTAAAATAGCTCAAGCTCAGTCACATTTGATGTCTGTGAGCATCACTTCTCAAATATTGCCACAAGTTTTCAATTGGATGTGGTTCCGGACATTAACTCCGGAACTCCACCTCAGGTTTCTTCTGCTTTTGCTGCCCGATATGATACAAAATGCAATTTTCAAATGATTAATTCATTAGGGGGGGGAAAAAAGCCCCAGTGAACCAATGTGAGAGTTATTACCTAAAAAAAAGCGGCAAACAATTAGGAATTCTCAGAATTGTGAAAATCTTCAAAAGCCATTCACATTTTCCTTTTTTTCTTATTTGTGTGCTGCTATGATACCCAACACCAGTGCAAACCTTAAACGCGTTGGTTGTGATGCAGCAAATGTGTAGAAATTGTAAGAATACTTTGACAGAGTGCTGTATGCATGTACTCTTTGATCACAGTATGATCAGAACACACCCCCACACACACACACAGGTGTTCATGTATCAAAAACCGAAAAAGTGCAGACGTGTTGTTTTTTTTCTTTATTACAATTTTTCATCTCTTATTTAACCAGGTGAAGAAAAATACCTTTTTTTGTTCAGTATAATAAAATAATGTTAACTTTATTCATTTTTCTGAAGAAAATCAATGACAAAAAAAAAAGCACATTTTATCTCTCCCTCTCTGTAAACCTGGAGAGTCGCTGCTTTGCGATGAAAAGCAAACACAACAAAGACGGAGCGAGGGAGGGAAAGAGGGAGCGGTGACGAAGCTGGACAGGTGAGAGGTCACGGAAGATACTGACAAAAAGATAAGGCCTGAAACGTACAAAAAAAATTAAAAATTAAAAAAAATAAATCAGCGCAGCTGGACAGGAGAGTGGAGTCGAATCGGAGCACGTGGCGGTGAACGGAGCGGGGCGGGGGCCAGGATGGTCCCGGGTCAGGACGCCCGGCGCCAGTGTTCAGAGGTCGCTCTCCCCGTAAAGTGCCGTGGAGAAGGACATGTAGTCCAGGGCTCCGGGGACACCGTCGGGGCCCGTGTAGGGGGCCATGCGCGCGATGCAGTACTCGGCCTGGTCTGGGGGCAGCTCGCGGCGCAGCTCGTCAGCCAAGATGTAGTTCTGCAGAGTCAGGAAGAACCGAGGTTCAGTTTCGTCATGACTGAGTATCTCCAGTAGATTCATTGCACCCATTTCATTTGTGGCTTTGGTTGTGTGTAGATTCTATTTCCATTTTATTTACAGTTTTCGGTGGTTGTATTGAATTTTTTAATATTTAAAATGTCATCCAGCTCTAGTGCTTCTATAGCTCTTTGCATAATGTAAGCTAATGGGTCTTTGAGACTGTGAATTTGGATTATTACGTCATTATTGATATAGTATTTCAAAAGAGTCTCAAAAAAACACCATAATTCATCATAAGTTTCATTACGGTGCGCAGATTGCAGTTTTCTGGCTGATCAACGATCTGCAATATATTAATTTGAGGGGATAAATAGAAATGCATGTCATACTTTTCAGACAGATTAAGAAAAATTAACCACTTCATTTTCTTTCCACTCCACACTTTGAGTTGGTCTGTCACCTAAAATCTCACGAATCCTTTCTCTCTATCGATATCTGGTTGTACTGCGGGGGCTCGTTGGGGTTTTCTGAGTAGCCCTGCAGTGCCGTACCTTGTCCCCAGCGAGAACCTTGAAGGACGCCATGACCTGGTCGGCTGTGTCCGTGTCGGCCGTCTCGCGCGACATGAAGTCTATGAAGGCCTGGAAGGTGACAATGCCCATTCTGTTGGGGTCCACTGTGCTCATGATGCGGGAGAACTCGTTTTCCCCCTGGTGGCGACAGACAGGTGACGGTAAAGCAGCTGTAGTCGGACGACGTCACGCAAAAGCTGGTAAATCAAAGTGCGTAAAGACAGCGGAGAATTTACACCTTAAACTTCAGGTTGTGATGAAGAGATTTTCATCAATGTAAAAGGAGAATTGTTCAGAAAATGACATAATTTAACACAAGATTGAAACGATAAATTAGCTAAATTGTGACTAATCGATTATTGAAATAATTTTCAACTAATTTATCAATCAATTAATTGTTGACTGAAGAATACAGTCTCAAAAAAATGTCAATTGTTGAAAAAAACGTGTTCTCACATGTTGATGTTAGAAATGTTTTTTAAGCTGCAGATTCATCCTTTGCTACAAATGATCAAGCATTCACTAAAGGAATTTTTTGAAATGCGATTAATCAATTAATCATCAGAATAAATCAATAACTGTAGCCCTAAAACATCCAGATTGTCCACTTTTTTTCTTTTAAGTCTCATTAAATCTACATCCATTACCAACTCCAGGTGGTCCGGCTCACACACACAAAGACGTGTTCATACTTGAAGAGTGCTCAATGCTTTACCAGGTTGTAACCCATGGAGATAAGGCAGGTTTTGAAGTCTTCTGCATCCATGATTCCTGTTCTCTTCTACAAGGTCAGCGACAGACAAACACAACCAGCAGGAGAGGAGAAATACAGGAAAGGGAGGGAAAGGAAAAGACATCAGGAGAAGAAAGGTTCGAGTGAGAAGATTTTTAAGCAAAGTGTGGGGAAAACATAAAGAGTTCAAACAGGAAAAGTAAAGGCAATAACACACAGGAAGAGATGGAGGGAAAACAGAGGAAAGTGCAGTAGAGAGAAAAGAAAAGAAAAAAAAACTCCAGTTAAACCTCGCACTGCGGGAGTGTGGCTACGATCAAATACCTGCGCGTCGTTGGCGATATCGAAGCCCAGGCTGATCAGGCAGGCCTTGAACTCTTCCGCGCCCAGAGTGCCCGAGTGGTCCTGGTGTGTGGGGGAGGGGCCACAGGCCATGCAGCAACACATACAGCCCAATCAGTGATGGCGAGGGGGAAACGGGGAAGGGTTGTGGGGTGTAGGGTAGGTGGTTGGGAGGAGGTAGTGCACCATGCACGGGAGAAGGGAATGGGGGAGGGGAGGAAGAGGAAGGTGAGGGTGAAGGGAGAGGACCATGCATAAGAGACAGAAAACAGAGAACACAGTGCATATCGATTAGGACCGGGCAGGTGAACACATGGTGGCAGCGGCGCTGCCATGCTCGGCGAGGGCATTCAGAGGCGTTAATGTGCAGCGGGGCGGGCAGATCACAGGGCCTCCAGGTGGGCTTATTCATATCGTCAATGGCACAGAAACAGAACAACAACAACAACAACAACGCAGGAACTAAGAAGTACGACGGAGTATCAGAGCCATGCTAAGAAAAATATGTATAGACAATCACGAGAGCAAATCATAAAATTGTGAGAGCAAAGTCGCACCAGAAAAAAGCTGAGATAAATCGAGAATAAACTCGTAAGTGAATAAAGTCGTAGGATATCAGGAATAAGTTTGTACGAGAAAAAAGTCAAAATAATACGAGAATGAAGTCATAAAATTGCCAGAGTGAAGTCAAAATATAATGAGGACTCTGACACGAGAAAGAAGTCTTACACCTGTGGTAAAATGTTAATAGATTAAGTATTTCCTTATTCACAAGATGCTCTGCATTCGTTTTATGGCAGATGTTTTGTCATGTCAGAGTTCTCAAAATATTAAGATTTCATTCTGGTAACACTACAACGTTATTATCGGAATTTTATAACTTTATTCTCGAAATGTTACTTTTCTACTTTATTTTTTTCTTAGTGTGGCCTCAATACTCCGGCGTAAAAAGGACAAACTGTCCTCTAAAACAGAAACCTCAAACATTAATTTTGAATATCCAACAAATAAATAAAGTCTTTAAATTACCAACCCCCCTCCTTCTCCCCCCAAACAAAAAAAAAACTATTTAACTATTCAATTATTTATTATTTCTTTATTTAACCAGGTAAACCCCATTGAGATCTGGATCTCATTTTCAAGAGGGACCTGGGCCCCTTAATGTGTGCCCCTGCTGAGGATACATTAAAAGACTAGATTAAAAGACCCTCCTCAGTCTCTTTGGAAAAGTTGACACTCCAACTGTAGTTGGTCATATTTGTGCGTTTGGTCAGATGGAGCGTGAGATAGTTGGATGGATCTGCGTCTAAACTGAAGTAATGCTCCTGGATTTCCTGCTCACTCCTGTTCCCAGCCTACGGTCTCGAGATTCGGATCATGGGCCGCGAGGACAAAATCGTAGAAGCTTGTTAAAACTTTGCCCTCGACACTAATTAATCTGGATCATTGTTTTCTTGTTTTGCGCTTACTACAACTTTCCGTTGTCATTTAAAGAGCCGAATGAAATGAGTTCTGAGTTGCTCTGGATGCTGGCAGGACCTGCCAGGAGCAGGTGTGAAGTCGGGGAGACTTACCTGCTGCTGGAACGAACCCAGGACTCTGACATCACAGGAGCGGATGGAGGTCAGCTTCTTTGAGTCAACATAGGGGTTATATGCAGTTTTCCATGTTATTCTTCTTTAGTGGTCTTCCTCTTTATCTCACAGTGTCAGGCAGGCTTACTCAATTTTATGTAAATCGGTAATTCTGAATTGATTTTGTTACCATTCATTTGTCTATTTTCGTTTTACTTTTTATGATTTACTCCCATCCAATCTTGGATTAATTTTAGTCAAATAGTAATATCTTATGTTGTCTAATAGGCTCTAATTTTAAATGTCTGTCCAGTAAGAGTTTAATTACCAAAGATTATTTCACATAATAGATGAAATTTTAGATGAAGCTCCAGATTGCTACATTTTTCATCCCGTTCCCACCTCATCCCACAAAAAAACAACCTCTCAGCTCAGAGAATGGAAAAACTGAGTAAAAACACAGTTCATATTTAACAGCATCAATTAATATTCAGAGAATAGATATTTGAGTTTTGCAAGTAAACACACATGTTTGGCAGCACCTTATTTGACTGACATGACGCTGTCATAAATATGACATAACACCTGTCATAAATATGTTATAACACCTGTCATAAATATGACGTAACACCTGTCATAAATATGTTATAACACCTGTCATAAATATGACATAACACCTGTCATAACTATGTTATAACACCCGTCATAAATATGTTATAACACCTGTCATAAATATGTTATAACACCTGTCATAAATATGACGTAACACCTGTCATGAACATGAAGGAGTGTTTATGAATGTTGATGACCGTTGTAATGAAGTGTCATTTGTTAAATAATTACACTTTTAATGCAAAGTTTCTCTAAAAGTTGCATTAAAATATCAACTTTACAATATTTTATAGCTAATGACACTTTAATGCAAAGTTGGCACTTTTAATGGACTATTAATGCAACTTTTAGAGCAACTTTGCATTAAAAGTGTCATTATTTACCGATTGACACTTCATGACAACAGTCAAACATTCAGAAAGACTCCTTCGTGTTCATGACACTGCCATGTCAGTCTTATGCACACCCCGTTACCACATGGTTCTTACGTATTTGAGTATTTTCCTGCAACAGTTCCAGGATAAATCCATAACTTTGTTCGGCTTCTATTCTCTGATTGGTTCCCACAAAACCCTTCGTATGGATTAAACGGTCAGCCGTCCCTCTGGCCGCGGCTCTGCGGAGCGACTCGGTACTGACCCTGTCAAAGTGGTTGAAGGAGGCGCGGAACTCGTTCAGCTGCTCCTGGCTGATGCCCTTGGCGTCTCGTGTCAGGATCTGGTTCTCGATTTCGTTGATGGTGCGGGCGATGGTGGTGAGCAGCTGCTCCCAGCCCACACGGATGTGCTGCACGGCAGAGAGAGACCGGGAGAAGAGGAAGAGGATGATGAAGGGGTCGGAGAGTCCTGGATCTGATCTTCAGTCTTCACTTTATCCAGCCATTTAGAACCGATGTCAGGGAAAATATGCCCCGATGCATTCTGGGATGTTATATTATTTTAGGCAGGCCTGCTGTACTGATGGATTCTAACATTTCTTTCGATATTTTCTAACATTAAAGTCACCAAAGTCCGTGTACTTTACTGGGATTTTATGTCAGACTAACTGGAAGTAGCCTGTAGATATGAAGCAGAAGCAAAAATATAAAATAATCCACCCATTTAAAAAAATAAAAAATAAAGTTACCAATAAAATGCATAAGAAGTTTGGCATGGAGCTGATCATACATCACTTTGACTTTGAGCCATTTTAATTCATGAAAATGCTTTGACAGAACCAGCTTACATTTACCGTTGATGGACATAAAAAAATAGCTAGCTAGCTAGCGAGGGCATATTAGCAGCTAGTTAGCGGTAGCCTCAACAACTTCAATTGACCATAATGGATTGAGAATGTATCAAACGTTTGCCTGACAATAAAGTCCAGCGAGAAAAATAAACTACATAGAATATGGTGATTAATGTATTTAAGGTCAACTTGGTCTTCTTATAATGAATTTAAGACATTTTAAGGCATTAATTTTGAATGCAAGACTCTACATCTGGACTCCCTGTGTCCCATAATCGATATATCAGTGGAGATTAGCATCAGGAGGACTGGATTTGATTCGTTGCGACGTTTACCTCCATTGTGTAGTTGGTGTGTTTGTTGTCGAAGATGAGAGCCTCTTGAATGAGTTGGTGGTCTCCCTCCAGCTGGTCGATCTTTGGCTTGTAGTTGACGATGCTTTTCTCGTACTGGCGGAGGTGCGTCAGCTGGTCCTCTAGGGTGCCGTGCATTTCGATCGAGATCCGGCCGATTTCCTGCTCAGGTGCACGGACAACGCCATGAGATGTCTGGCTTTTATAGCCTCGCCAAAAGTTTTCAAAATTTAATCTCATCATGAATTTTATTATTTTTTTGTTTTTATTTATATATATATATATATATGTATGTATATTATTTTTTTTTCTTTTTTAAAAAGGATTAGTGAGGGATAAGGTTGTCAACCTCCATCTTGGTCTGGATCCAGGGCCCGATGACGTTGGCCTGTGTGGCGAACTGCCTGCGAAGACGCTCGTTGTTCTGCTGCCGGGCGTGCTCTTCGATCAGAGCCTGGTCTCGCTGAGGCACCAGCTGCCTGACCTGCAGATTGGAGTTTAAATTGTAAAAAAAAAAAAAAAAAAAAAAAGCCCAAGAGATTTTTATAACAAAAAGAAGACAAAAAAAGGAACACACTGAGCAATCACTCTGTCTTAAGGAGAAAGAAGAAAGATTGCTGTGTACTAGTCCCAGTACCTTATCCCATTTAGCGTTGATCTCCTGTGGGTTGATGGTTGTGTAGGGGTTGTTGCCGGCCATGTTCACATGATAGGTCTGCACGATTTTGGCAATCTCATTGTGGATGCCGAGGATGGACAGGCGCTCTTTGTCAGCCTCTGGCAGCGTGGCTTTGAACTGCTCATGGGCTGAGCTCAGTCCCTGAAACAACAACAGACATCTGGAAAAGCACGCACTGTCGTCTTCTTCTGTGTGATAAACGGAAACGGTTTTCATTTTAGATTGAAGAGAACACATTAAAGCATATACACCTTGAACACACCGTGTCCCTTTCTACTTTGGCCAAGTTTGTCCTGGACAATAGACGGCGCTCTTAAACAACAATAAAAATGAGATTTTTAATTTGCTTTATGTTATTTTGGAATGTAGCTTGAGAGGAATCACCAAGACTTCTGCTTAATAGGGATTTTACTACTGAAACACTGAAGCCTGCAGATGGTATCAATGTTTTAGGTGCCACACTTCAATAAATAATCACTTCATTGAGTCATCAAATAAAGTGGGAGGACTCCCAAAGCCCAACTCCAAATCAACTCTTAAAGCGTTTACCCAAAGTTCAGGTTGATAGGGGCAAGTTGAAGTCTTAACTCCATAAAAGGTAAAAGTTTGAGACAAACCTGAAGTCCCTGAGGGTCAACTCTGAATCAAGTCTAAAGGTTCCCACATACTCCTCGGACGAACCGTACATATTCTGAGAGTCCGACGTACGGATCGCCTTAATTTCTCGTGACAAATTCCTTCACTTCCCACAATCCGAATGGATACAAGCAAGTTTGAAGAGCCAGTTGGGCACCTACCCCGTTTCCTCTCCACCAGGCCAGCCACCGTACACTTAGTGCGGCACAAAGTGGAGGTCTACTTTGTGCCGCACTAAAGTAGACCTCCACCAGAATCCTTGCGACTGGTTGCGCAGATACCCAACCTCATCAGCTTGGTATCGAAAACAAAGCAGTTTGATGTGAACACTGTTTCCCGCCAAGCAATTTACCGTGCGACACAGTACATGTAAAAATGCACCTTTGAACGGATTTCTGTGGAGTGAAGTACGCCCGAGAAGGTGGGGGCTTAAACACTTCACCCCAAGTCGGGTCTCAAGACCTTGAGAATGAAGTTCAAATCAAATTTCAAGGCCTTCACCCCAAGTTGAGAGTCAAGTCTGTAGGGATCCGGCTCAAATCAAGTCTCAAGTCTTGAAAGGCCAAGTCTATTTAGCACATTTTTAACATTTCCTTATTACAATAAATTCTTGTTTGGTTCGTCACGGGGCAGGTCCTTGCTCACCTGGATTTCTTCAATTGTGTGAACGATGAAAGTGTCCTGCAGGTCCTCCATGGCGCCCTCCATCCAGTTATTGAATGGCGCTGCTCTTTTGGCAAACTCAAGGTACAGTTGGTCGATAGTTTCAAGCAACTTCTCAGTTCTCTGGTGAGATAGAAAGAACACAACGGCTTTTTTTTATTTTTATTGACACCCAGTGTTTCAGAGAAACAGGAATGCACTTTATTTTCATTTGCCACTAATCACAAGTAACACTACAGCTTTCAGTGAGGTTCACCTGTAGCGCCTCAGTGCGTTTCACGGTCATGCCTCCCAGTGCGTCCCACTGATCGCAGATCCGCTGGCAGCGAGCGTTTACACTGGGGGAGTCGTAGTAGTCCAGCTCACTGCAGAACGAAACAAACCCTCACTTCCAGGCACATTGATGGTTTCCTGTCCACTTGTCCTCTCTCTACCATTTATGGGATCTTACTTTAACTCCTGCGCTATCGCTGCAATCTGCTCCACGCGATCCTGGTGCGCGGCCAGGTCGCTCTCAAAGGCCTCGTGTTTCTTCAGCAGAGCCTTGATCTCTGACAGAGAGGCGGTCTCGTAGTCTTGCTTCTGCAGCAAGTCCTCCTTACCTGCGCAGGAAGTGATGAAACCAGAAATGTCACCAGGAACCCATTTTAGACCTAGAGACGCTAACTGCGTTACTTTAGGAAGATGAGGGATTCTCTTCTTGGTAACGGTTCAGCACCTTCGGTCCAGGCTTCGTGAATCGCCGCTTTCTGCCGGAACTTCTCCGCCAGGTGGTCGAGTCGCTCCAGCCGGCGGATCTCGTTGAGGAGCCACTCTTCGTAACCCTTTTCCGCTCCCTCGAGGCTTCCCCAAGCGTTATTGATGTCCTGCACAAAGCCAACAAAAACATTAGACTGTTTGTTTTAGGCGCCGCTGCCCCGATGCCAAACACTTGGAATAAATCCATTTGAGGCTAATTTTAGATAATATAGCTTGAGCACTTCCTTAAATGGACATTTGAGTTTTCCACTCATGTTTAAAGGAATATTCAGAATTTTTTAAAGTGAGATTATGCCAAAAGGCTATATTTTAGCTGGTATCTCTGGTATCTTCGTTTAGCATGTTAATGTCCAATTTTAGTAACATATCAAAAATAACAGTTTGTGTTGACACTTTATAAACCTGTCCATGTTTTTCCAATGGGAGATTTACAAAAGCTGACTAAACGGGAAATTGGAAGAGGAGGCAGTGCAACAGTAATAATATTCCTCCTAAAGCGTTTCTCACTCAGAGAAAATTAAACCTACAAGGAATGTAAAAATATTACGCCGAATTTATGTGAAAGTTTACACTATTACTACTTTCATTTGTATGAGATAATTACTCTAACCAGAAAATGCTTTACATATTAAGTTGTTTTTTTTAAACATCAAATTATTTTAAAATGTTTGTTTCTCACAGGAAGATAATTGGTGGCGAACTGCCTCCTACCTCCATTTAATTTATAGTTTATCACTCCTATTGTCATAAATAATCAATCCAAACATGGTGGCGGTTTAAATGTTTACAATATAGCACTAGCATAAACCGCCAGAAAGGTCTAGATTGGAGTCGTTCAAGACAATAGTAATATTGAGACAAAAATAATATCCATCTAACATCAAATTTTGACAAATACTTTAGTAGTGTGAAGAAAATTCATACAAATTCACTCATCTTGGATCCAAACTATATTTTGATTGGATCAGAATCATCTTCTGCTGCATTTGAAGTTGTTATTCAGGGTTTCAGCCTAGAAAAGGTGTTAGCATTGTTTTTTTTGTTTGTTTGTTTGTTTGTAACCTAAACTATTTTAATTTCACATTGCGGCCGTTCATCCGTTAACACCAGAGGCATCAGGAAATCATTCAGTGACAAGGATATGGCAATTTTTCCAGCTTGATCAGTCATGACTGGTGATCATCAAATATCAGATTTCCCCCCCCCAACCAGTGAACACATCATATCCAGGAGCACATATGAACAGCAGAGATTATTACTAAGCAAAAAAGACTCAAAACGTACATGAAACGAGGCTCAAAGACGTTTTGGTAAGAGAAGGTTTGTACAGAGTATGATTCTTGTTGAACTGGAGTCGTTCAGAAACCACAGCGACATACCGAGACCATCTTTCCCTCGGAGGGCATGAAGGCGGGCCTGTTGCTGAGCCTCAGTTTGGTCTGAAGGGTGTTGAAGTTGATCTCCAGCTGGCACTTCTCCTGCACTTTGGGCGGCTTGTGGAGACGACGGTAATCCCTGAAGTCCTCCAGCTTCTGCTGCATGGCCTGCATGGTGTTCTCAGGCAGTCGGTTCTCCAGCCAGGGGATGGTGCGACGGATCCACTCCAACAGCTGGGGGATTGTGTGTGTGTGTGTGCGTGTGTGTGTGTGTGTGTGTGGTAAGGGGTAGGGATAATACAACAGAGACGGAGGAGAAAACCAAGTTGATGGAAGAAAGGATGAAAGGAGAGCCGCGCAATTGGAAAAGACGGGGAGAGTGATGGAAGAAAAGTGTGTGTGATTTATGTAGTTGATGGAAAAAGGAGAAATCGTGAGTTAGCATAAAATGTTTTGTCTAAATTCTTGCGATTTAATGTATTTGCAGTACAATTTCTTCTTCAGGTTTTGCACGTTTCAACACTGCGCCAACATTTTTAAAGCTTTATGAACAAAATCTGTAACATAATGTTTAAAATTACTAACACAAAAAAACAAGTCTTTTATTAAACCCTGTTCTAAAGGTTTAATAATGCCTTAGAAGATGATGCCTTCCAAGCATTTGCATGATGGGGGAAAAAAAAGAAGTTAACTCACCATGTTTATAATTCATGAAACAGTAAACGAAAAAAAAAAATCTGTGGCTTGTTTTTAAAGTGTTTGACATTTATCTACTAAGCAAATACAAAGCAACAGCTTGAAGTATTTGCTTGAAATTACAGGCAAGGAGCAAATTGAAGTTTCTCCAAATACATATGCACATGTTGCTGTGCTGTTTTTTTAAAATATAAATATAATAAATGCGAGTTTTGCTCATGGAATAATTGTAATGAGGTCAGTCATCAGATTTCCACAAATGACATCATTACCCCAATTAAAGAAAATGTTACCCTCCTCTCTTTTGTTTCGTTTTCCTTTTATTTTGAATCTTAAAAATAGAAATGTAATTGTGGCTCTTTAAAAATTTCCTTTGGCAGATATTCGTCATAAATATCCAAGTTGTTTTGAGGCTCTAAACTGGTTTATATTGGAGGACTGAGGGCATGGATGGCTGTTGCAGACCCTAATAAAATTCAGTGAAGTAAAAATTCAAAGTGTGTGGATATTTCTGAAAGCCACTGTGTTTATAAGAATTTTGGTGTAGTGAGTTAGTAATTCACTACATAGTCCTCCATCAGCTCCATCACCTCCATAAGCTTGTTCCTTGGCAACTAGTCCTAGTTTTAGCCTGCATAAACAGCAGACAGTCCACAAACTGCAACACGTAAACAATTTTTAAAAAGTCTGCAGCATGATTTGATAACAATCACAAGTGTTGCACAATGCACAGAACTCAATGCAAGTCCCATTTTGTCTGGCTGGCTACATGTTTGTCATTATCCGCCTTATCTGCACCTGAACGCAGCATGAACATCCCACAAGGGTGGAGAGGGCGGGGATGCAGCTCAGAGAGCGGGAAATGAAATAAATGAGGAGGCAAAATGGAGGGAAAAGAAGCGGGGAATGCTCACATCGCTGGCCAGCTTCTCATAGTCCTCCATCAGCTGTTCGTTCTCCTGGTTCACCGCCAGCACCTTGCAGATCCGGTTGGCCGCCGTCTCCGCCTAAACCGCCAGGGCGAAGCAAGAAACAACGTGAGTTCAGCCGTCTACGACACCCCGGCACGTCTAACAGAAGTTAAAGTGTCTTGTTTTTTTTGTTTTTTTGACGTTTGGCTGCGATAAATGAATCCGAACCACCCACAGAGAATTACCAGGGGAATCGCTTCAGGGAAATCGGGCAATTAATCAGCAAACGCTGCGAAACTGATGGAATCAGGACGACTCTCAGTTTGTGTTTTATTTTTAAAAAATAAATAAATAAACAGAAAGAAGCATTGGTTTTCAAAGAGGGGCCTCAGAAAACGACTAGTAAATTAGAAAACAAAAAAAAACAACCTTTTATGCTTATCAGAAAATATTTAGATATATTTTTGTCAAACTCTGTTTTTCAATCATTATTGTAAAATATAAGTTAAAATAATCCATTCAAATGTTATTTGCCATCCTTGTCGAACGTGTCCAGCTGCTTTACTCCTCCAGCTAGCTTAGCAAGGCTAATTAAAAATCATAACGTACGAGGCGGGATTCATGTAATGTAGTAATTATTGAATAGCAAATAAAAGTGAGTGAAAAAACCACCCAACAAATTCTAAAAGTTGATGTTACTTTACATAATTTGTGGCACGGTTTGTGAGTTTGTAAAAGAAGTCATAAGCTAATGCTGTAGCATGGAAACGTTAGCCAAGAGCACAGGTTGATTTCTGCATCACCATCATGTGACATCCTTACTACTGAGATATAATACGTATATAATATAGAAAACATTTAAAAAATCAATAAAATAGTAAAAATATGAATAAAAAATAAGGAGAAACGGAAGATGACCATTTATTTACAAGCTGTCTGAATGTATGAAATGATACTTGCTTAGTATAGGGGATTGCTGCACAAATCAATAACTCATTGTAATACCAGCTGGCATTATATGAGCTGTATATTTAGGAAGGCATGAAAGTGTACTGGATCTAGAATGTGAATATGTTTAGACTGCACTGGAACGATCTGGATTTATTTGAATTGAATATAGATTATATATAATTTGCTCTAAATTGGACATGTATGTTCTGTAAAGCCCTGTAAGATGGTATTTGTTCAAATTTAGAACTAAAAAAAAAATAAACCGATTTGCTTTTTTTGTGTAAAATGTATGCATTGAAAAAAAAAAGTAAAATGTAGCAATTACAGCAGCATGCAAAGTGTAGAAAATAAAGCGGATTTGGTTGAGAAAAGAAAGACAAAAAACAGTTTGTAACTGGGATTTTAGAGGCTTGTGCCTTGAAATTAGAGGAAATTAAGAGAGATTAAAAGCTATCGCAGACGCGTCTTTACATAAGGTGCAGATAAGAACCCAAGTCTCGAAACTCGTAACCTCTTTCACGGCTCGGAGACTCGCATCCCACATGGGGGGCTGCCTCCAGCTTTCCTTTGTCCAAACATCACAAGGAAAACTTGGCCCGGTCCGAGATTCCCTCTAAGAGGAGCGGCCTTAAAAGGAGAGCCAGGATGTGCAAGTTGTGCTTCTGTGAGCAAATGTTTGCACGACGGGGCCGCTTAGCCGAGAGCCCCGACCTCCTTCATGTTGCCTGCTGTTCTGGCGGAGAGCAGGAACTGCTGATTAGAGCTAAAACTGAAAGCTTTCATCCAGGAAGCCGCTGTGGGCAAAGTGTTGTGTGAAGGCTGACTGACCGTAGCAATATATTTCACATTTGGTAATAAGTCTACATACAGGAAGATGTAAAGCTTCTGTTTCATGGCTGCGGTGTAAAGCTTCATCATGATACACCGTGAAAACTGAAAAAAAGTATTTTTGGTCTAGTTTCCAGTGTAAGTACGTTAATTCCCTTGAAATAAGACAAAAATAACTTACCAACAACTTTTCAGCAAGATGCAGGAGCTTGTTTTATGTGAATAATTTCTTAATATTGATGAAAAAGTGCTGGTTCCAATGGCAATTAAGATAATAAGACATTTTTTAATGTTAAGGAAATTAAGGAATTATTAGTTTGGCTTTGTCTCATTTCAAGTCACTACAAGCTAGATTAAAAATACTTGGTAAGAGTTTGTGTGCGCGTGTTTTTTTGTTTTGTTTTTGGAGCGAAAAATCCAATGAAACTTAAAATACAAGGAGTTTCAGCAAGTTTGGTCTGTTCCTACAACAGGCCTTAATAGCAAACAGGCTTGTTTGCAGCTTCACGTAATAAAACGCCTGGTGATAATTTCCATGTACGAACCAGTGCAGTGATGTGAGGTTCACGGTGTTTATGGGGAGATTTCTGCCCACAGGCTGCAATCTGAGGTTCTAGACAGGAGGAGAAAGGGAAAAAAAAAAAGAAGCTCCTAACAGACGGCGGACGGGTTCAGGCTTCTCGGGAGAGTCGGTCGCCCTACGAGACGATCCCAGGAGGATTTTAAGGACAGCGGATTTAACAGGATGTCCTGAGTTATTGTTCGCGACAGAGATCCATCCTAATCTTTGTCATGATGTTTTACACTTAAACCTGTTGTCAGATGCTGCTGCTGAATGTTACATTGACTTCCTGTCAGTTTACAGAGTATATATACATACCCTCACTATGGGCCTAAATGACCTGAGTGATTATTTTTTGTCAAAAAGCCTTTTAGCAAGTTGTAAAGAGGCCGTCCTGGCACAGTTCTGGCTGAATGTTTAGCTGTTCTTACCAAAAATGTTGGAGCTTTTTAAATAGTTTGTTTTCCTGGCTTTTGATAATCAGTTTTCTAAGGGAATGGAGTTGAGTTTAATGTTAAGCTTGATTTATTCGTTCCATAACAAGTTTCAGAGTGGGATCACCCGAGAGAAAGCAAATTTCAACCAAACGACCCAAAACAGACGCAGATTCTCTACAGCCACGGTTCTGCACCTTGATTTAAGAAGCGGTTTCAGGGCCCGGTTTGGTATTTCAGACCCAGTTCAGTCACCACAGGGTCCAGCTGAACCAGTAACAGCTCCAACTTTTCTTTTTGAATTGCAGTGCACTGATTGCAGTTTTCTGGTCAAACACATTACCTTTCGATTTTGGCCGATACACTTTTTCTTTTCGTCTGGAATTTAGTGAAAATATTTCCAAGTTGAGAACAGTGATGTGAATATATTTAGCCAGTCGTGTACAGACGTGATCTGGTGTGGAAACCTGTCATTCTGCCCTTTCTGACAGCAGAGATAAAAGGACGGCGGAGGATTTCCAGACCTTTGCAGAGGTACATAAGATCAGTTTCCAATTCAAGTATCAGATTATCGCCGATCTCCCAAAATGAAGGAAACCAGAGTCCATTTATCAGCCGGTCGATTTCATCTGTGCATCCCCATTTCTGAATGCATTCAATTTGCGATTCACTACCGATGGGTAAATCGGTACAATCAAGGTGCCATTTGGCAATATAAAGATGAAGCAAAACATTTTAATAAGAAACAATGTAAAAAAAACAAACTCCACCATATTTGTTGAGTACTATTAAACTTTTTTTCTTTTAAACATGGAAGAAAATAGAATAAGCAACAAATTCTGGGAAATAAAGCATTATCCTGTAATTAATTACATTTTTTTCCCATATTCATGCAAAACATTTAATTATTTTCCAGATTTCAAGACAGTGTAGGAGCTCTGGAATAATTTGACCCAGTCTGAGTTAGAGATAAATTCACAGGAAAATCTAATCAGTTCACAAGTTCTAATTTATTTTTGGTTTTGTTTTTTTTTAAGTTACTTGTTGAGTTATCATTCCATCCCAGAATAAAAAAAAACCCTCAATCCAACATCAAACACTGACAATGCAACAGTGACTGTATTTAAACTTCAACAACTTCAGCAGAATAAATAATAATAATTTAAAAAAAGGCAAAAACAATCTGCTCAGAATTTCACTTTCCTTGCGCAGTGCTTTCACCATTTCAACACTCAGGGTGAATTATTGTTAGTGCTAAAACAGTGCTACACAAACAGACGCTGTCATTTTCCTACTAACTCGCTGGACTCGCTTTTCTTGGACTTGTTGGCTCTTTTGGGTCGATTCTCACCTTCTGCTTGCCTGAGAACGCGTGGTAGTAACACGACACATAAGTCATGACGGCCTTCTCATCTGGCCTCAAGGTGCTAATGATGTCTGTCCGAGGAACAGAGGAAAAGGGAGAGAGGACAGAGGAGAAAAATGCAGAGTAAAAGTGTGCAGAGAACAAAAGGGGCCAGCAGGGGGCGCACTCATGAGCCACATGGGTCCTCCAGTCAACTTGAGGTTTCCAGTGGGGAGCACAAAGAAAAAAACAAGATGGTAGCGTTTTTATTTGTGTTTAGAGTCAAACTCTGATCTGTGATGCCTTCAAGTGTCCAGCTGCAGTCTGACCTCTCAGTTTGGTCATAAACACTGGTTTGTTTTAGTTGATTTACTTAAAGGGACAGTGTTATATGAGTTCTAGGCATATAGTGCCATTTTATAGCAGAATCATGTAATTATGTTAACTTTATTTGTTCTGGATATGAAACAGGATTTAAAAGAAATTTGAAATTGTGCCCCTGTCTCTTTAAGAAACTCCTGCTCTTTCTGAAATTCCACCTTCAGGAAGTCATCACAACATGGCTCCGGTATTAACACTTTAACAACGTTTTTACCAGCGTTGCACTGAGAAGTAGCTCCTATGATGAGCTCAGCAGTTCCACCTGGTGTTTGCTGATTGTTGCAGGATAGTCTGAAGGAGCTGGGTTGCGGAGGTTTGCTCTGTCAGTTGTGAATTTGGAAACTGCTTCTCTGAGGAGGAGCTTTGTTTTGGAAGGCGGGGCTAGGTCCACCCAGGCGTTTTGCACAGCTGAATGGTTGCGATGGAGATTAAAGAATTTCTCAAACAAGCATAAAAGAATCCAGGCAACACTCCAGGTAATTTTTGGGATGAGGAAATAACACTAAGACATGATGTAAAGCTCAAAGTAGATTTTTTTTTATGACACTGCCCATTTAAGTCAATTAAGGCGGCTCAATCCTTTCCCATAAACTCTGGCCTGTGACACCTTCAGGTGTCCAGCTGCAGTCTGACGTCTCTCAGTTTGGTTATAAACACCGACTTGTTTTAGTTGACTTGCTTAAAAGAGTTGCTGAGATTACAGCAGCTGTCAGAGAAAAGTGTTATTCATTACCCAGCCAGTCTTTCGCTTAGAAAAGGAGGAAGACTGACAGAAACGCTGAAACCAGACGGGCCACGGCCATTAAAGCCTCGCTGTTTTGACTTTGAAATGCCAGTTTTTGTTTCACTCACTCCTCCGCTCTCTAGTCGAGCCGTCGCTCTGAAGGTTAAACAGAGCTGTCTGTTTAAACGGGTACATTTCCCCTCCCGCAGGCGGCGAGAGACATCAGGCGAATTTGTGTCAACCGCGCGGTCGGTTATTGCAGACGATCGCCGTCATGCAGATCAGAGGCGCTCCGCTCGGCGTTCCGCCTTAGTGAAAAGAAACCCGAAACGACTGGTGAAACAACAAGGTAGACTGGAGGCCCGCCTGCGCTCATTGCCTCTGACAGCACAAGACGTAGTCCCATCATGCATTTTGTGGTGGCGTGAACCATGCGGAAAGTAAAGGAGCGCTGTGCACTGCAGAGAAAAGAGTACCGTTAAGAGACACCTGCACACACACACACACACACACACACACACACAGACACTCCCAGACAGGTAGGGGAAAAAAAGGGGAGGACAGGGTAGGAACTCTGCATCCAGGATACCTTTTGGGCGCCCGAGAAGGCGTGGTAGAAGCTAGAGACGTAGGTCATGATGGCCTTCTCATCCGGACGGGCAGTGCCTACAATGTCTGTGGGAAGAGAGGAGGTCAGGAGGGTGGATGTGGGGTGGAGGGGGGCATGAGGGAGTCAAATGAAGGAACTAGAAGTAGAGCTCATCATGTTAATTGTAGACCAGAGGGTTTGAATCCTGAGTCTGCCCTTCGCAGCTACTCACAAGAGGAAGCCGTATTTGGAGATGCAGCGTTGACGTCAGTGAGGCTTCATTTATTTGTACGAAAGACAAGCGCCTGTTTACATTCCGCAGAGAATATCCTCACTGTGTGCACAGCTGCGACACGAAACCCCAAAACATGCTCCTTCAGACGGCAGAGGAAGCCCGGCCTCGTGTAAAAGATATTATACCACGAAAACCACAAGTCTCTGCGTATTTTATTGGGATTTTATGTGAGAAACTAACACATATGGAGTACGACTGTAAAGGGAAATGAAAAGGACACATGGATTTCTTTTAAAAAAATTTTTTTTTTTTAAAGGGATCTGAAAAGTGTGGCTTGCATTTGTATTCTACAACTGAGTATTAGAGCCATGCTAAGAAAATTTAATTCCAAGCATAAAGTCGAATATTACGAGAATGGACATTAAAACACACAGCCAGAGCTACAATGGATTTGTTTAGATCAAAGCCTATTTATGTGTCAGAATGGTCCATTCAAAGCCCAGATCCAAATCTAATCAGGTATCTGTGGTGGAATCCCAATAGAATATGTTGAGGTTTGTGGCGATCCAAAATGTGGAAAAGTCAGCCGACATTCCAGCTCTCAGCTTCATTCACTCTGGTTTTTGTTGAGTGTTGTTGAGAGTGAACAATACTTTTAAATGCCACCAGCTGGCGTGACTCGGTACTATACTTTTAAAGCACCTTGGCTCGTTTTGCACACCTCTGCAGAGCATAGCGGCCAGATGTCAGAGTGCAAAGTATTTAAAAAAAGAATATTTGATTTGTGGTGACCTCTCTGTGCCCTCTGTGAACTTTTATCTGGCTAAACGGCTCTTCAGAAAGAGCATGTTTTGGTTTTCTAGTGTGCGAAATTGTCTGGTTTCCGTTTCATTCTTTCACAATTTGAGTTTCACACCAGCTCACCTTCGGCATCCAACATTTTGGGGATGTCCAGGTACTTCTCTGCCACGTCAAAGGCTGTGTTTAGATTGGTCATGGGGTCATCCTGTCAAAAGCAGACCATAGTGACCGTTAAACTCAGCTTCTAGGCAAAAAAAAAAAAAAAAAAAAACTGCTACAAGATTTTCCACTTTTTAGATCAGCAGACTTTTTCTGAGTTATTAGTGTAGCTTTAGGGGAGTACGTAAACTCGCTCACCTTGCGCAGTTTCCCGTAGTCTATGAGTTCTGGACGGTGTCGATGAATGAGTGCACAGAAGCCCAAGCCGTCCTTCCAGCTGAAAAAGCAGAGGGGAGAAACTTTGGTGAGGAGGAAAGTGAGAAAAACATTTAGGGGAAAAAAAAGTCAGAAATTGCTACCAATAACTTCATGTTCTCTTTGTACTGGTGATAAACTTGGCTCTGTCCATGTGTGTTTACTCCCGTCTCTTCTCTAGACAACACGACTGACGGAGATCGTACCGTTGAGTGTTGAAAATGAAACTCAGAGAAATCACAGAAATTAGCTTTACCAAAGTTTATTATCTGGACAAATTCTAAAGCACTAATTTACTTTTGCTTCTTTTCTTCAAAACTAAAAAGTTCAACATCTGTGTTTAAGTCTTGGTTATTGACCACCACAATTATTAAGGAGAAGTTAATATTCATGCTGTTATTTCAACATTTAAGGATGAGCTTAGGGCTTTAGCAGTAGCTCCTGCTAAATGCTATGCTTAGCATTGGTGGTACTAATGTTTATAATTAGTGCTTTAGAGTTAGCGCAACAAACGTTGGAAATGTTGGCAACTTTTTAAAATAGTCTTTGTTTCCAAAATGTATAGTTCTTTTCCCCGGGATGGACAGAGAGTACCGGCGTGTCGCCTCTGCTCAGAATATAGTTATTGATAGCTAAAAAGAGAAAGGCTAAAAAAAAAAAAAAATTAGCAAGCTTTTCTCATTTTCTCAAAACAAATATAAGACCTAAAAAACCCACAGACATATAATCTTTAAAACTGTTGCATAATTTATGGATAATCTAAAATCCATCCTAGGTGGAGCTGGAGCAGCCTGGTGAGTCACAGCTAATCTGATGCTGTTAGCTCGTGTAGAGCTAACTCTACATGAACACAAAACAGCACAAAAAATGACAATGGGCTGTTGTAAAGTTGTATACTGTTGATAGACTAATTGATTTTATTCTGAGTCATTTTAAATAGTTAATGTTTCCTAAGACAGACGGCGTACATCTGATTAGCTTGTTAGCTTCCGCCATTTCTCCCAGTCATACGACATATTTCTACTACAGCTAAGGAAACTATAAGAGATGAATTTACAGACAGTCAGTTTAAAATATCCATTATAAAACTGAATCAAGCAGAAAACTCAGACGTCTAACAGGACCCCGTTTGTCTTGAGGACATATTTTTAGCTCGGCTCTTTTTGGTTCATTGATTAGCATCCTTGGTTCTGAAGCCAGTCAGTTTAGAAACTGCATCATCTCAATGCGGAGTTGTGAAAAATTGATGCTTTGTGCTTCCAAGGCAACAAAGACGGGTTATTTACATCTATCGCCTGCCATAAAAAGTTTCCATGCTGCATGGAGAAATCTCTCACAAGGCTATTTAACGCTTTTTATGTCTGAAGTCCTCCAGTAAAAAAAAAGAAAAAGAAAAAAAGCTCTGATCTCATCTGCCTCTCATCTCCTGACTGAAATGTAAAGCTACCATCTGTCCCTGAAAGGCCACATCAAAGTCAATCCATTTTTTCCTTCCAACGCTCCGTTTATACCTTCGCTTGAGATGACCTCAGCTCCACCTTTTCGTCTCGCCTCAGCTTTCATCCACATCTGAGTGTGGCAGTGGTCGTCGTTCAATAATTCAACACGGAGCCATTGGGAGTGTTCTGTGAAGCAGACACCGGTCGAACAGGTCCCACCTTCAGATCGGACTGCTGTTGCTAAAATAATTGTTTAACATTTCTGGGATGCACAAATTATTTCTTCCTGCTCTCTTTATTTATCGGCCGGCCTTGTTTAAAGGAACAGGCCTGGTCTTCATTCTTGTTTTCAGTTCTGCTCTGATTAATGGCACACAGCAAAATAATTTCCGTTGAAATCTTGAAATTTATATGCTATTATATATATTAACTATCCTCTCAAAATTTAAAGAGAATAAAAGGGAGCCCAGCAAACACATGGAAGAAAGTGAACCAATCAGATGAGACCAAAATTAAACTTCCTGCTTAAAACACAGCATCATGCTGTGGGCTTGCTGTTCTTCAGCAGAGAAGGGGAGGCAGGTCAGAGGTCATGGGAAGACAGATGGAACTAAATACAGACCAATACTGGAAGAAAACATGTTAGAGGCGGTAAAGACTTGAGACTGGGGCGGAGATTCACCTTCCAACAACAGCAGGGTTTACATCAAAACGCAAGTCAGATTGACCCGGTCAAAGTCTCGACATCATAATTCTAATTGTGAATCTGTGGGTTTAACTTCTTTCTAAATGTGCGAACCTTATAGAGACCTACCCTAAAGGACTCGGATGTAAAGGCAAAGAAACGTGATTCGACAAAGCAAAGTATCGACTCAATGGAGGCTGAATTCAAACACAGGTTGCATCTGGAAATTTCACGCCTGTGCACAACACTGGAGGGCAAAAAAGATGATTCTTTTTCACGCCATCCACAGTGGTAGAACAGTTCTGTTAACAAAAATGAGATCTGGGTATTACTTAATCTGGTGCAGAGACACCGCAAAGAAAACTAACGCTGGGAAAACGCCAAAGAACAACTCAAAACCACTGGTACTCTGCGTAGCTACACGTCACACAGACTCGTTGTCATAGCAACTGACTTACAACGCTACTAATGTATCGGGATTCAACACCAAAAAAAGACATGCAAACATTTCTCGCATGAAGAACAGGACATTCAGGTTCTTGTTCCAGATTGGTTGCTGCTGTGCTAATTGACCAGCACAGCGATGGTTGACTAGCTAATTTAAACACCTGTCATGATGATCTGCAAAAGTCGGCATGTAAGTCGCTTTTTTTTTATTTTTATTCTTTTTTTGTAACTGAACCGAAACACAGAATTCCACAGCACAGCTACATGTTGAGGTTGTCAAAGTCAAGCTAGCATAACTCACCTACTTTCTGCTTCCTCACTATTTATTTATTTCTTTTAAACTTTTTTATTCAGATTTTCCAGTGCATGTCACATCTCACACATCTTACAGACTACATGTAGAAATACACGTTATATTTTTAAAAAGGGTTTTGTTTGTCCAGGGTCTTAAAGAAAAGACAAGAAAAAACAATGATAACAGTAAAAAAAGAGAAATAAATGAAAAGAGAAAAAAAATAAAGTAAAAAGATAAAATAAAAATACAGAGGAATCTCCCATTCATTAATCGTAATTTCCATCAGTTGTGTATTGAAATGGCTCACTATTTTTTTTAATTAAGTTACTTGTTACAGTGTTGACAATTAATAGCAAAGCACTGCGTCGCCTTGTCTTTTATATATCATTTGTACATCTAAGATCTAGATTGTTATGTTGACAACTTGACAGCTAAAATTAGTGGTTAATGATTAATTAATCGTAGGTTTTTTGAGGGATCTTGCACGCGTGGCGTCACGCTGCAAAGTGTCTAAACTCACAACACATGTATGTGAACTTGTGGCTTTAATGTAACCAAGTGTTTTTAAAAGGTTCAGAAGGGATTGAATGTTTTTTCCCCATGTAATGCAGATGAACACCAGAAAGGCTGACGTGCAGCTGTAGAGTCTCAAAGTCCACTGATGTTATTTTCGGTCAAAATATGAAAAGATTTCACAGTTAGGTTGACTTCTTTCAACATCATTTTAAAATAACTGGAACAACTGGAAGTACCAACCTTCCAGTAAGTCTGCACAGATAAAGTAAAAAATGTACGCCTCTGATGATTCTGTTTCTGCTTTCCTGTGCCTCAATCTCTGCAGGTGAGTTATTCCCTCTTCTGTGACTCGTTACGTTCCTCCAACTTTACCTGATGTGAAAGTTCTGGATGTTGACGTTCTTGTAGGGTGCAGTTTTCCTCTGGCACCACAGCAGGAGGCCCTCTTTGGCCGACGTCTCTGTGGTTGGGGAGAAGGGATCATTGTGAAGTCGGACAGACCTGCAGCCGACCGACTCGGCTAATCCCCGTTTAGTGCTGGATTAAGTGGAGGTACAGAGAATAGGAAGCATCTGCAATGGCTCAGATGTTTTGTACTTTTTCTGTTACCGTCGGTTACAAAGCTGGGTTTTGTACTGCGCCGTTTCCACACTGTGAAATTAACCGCTCAAAAGAATCTCCGACTGTACAAATTAAGGATGACCAAATGGGACGTATTACTCTACGACTTTCACTGTAAGTTATGAAAGTACTTTTGCTATAATTTACAAAAGGCCTACAGACCGAGACAGTGAGTCGTTTTCAATAAACGACAAGCAAAATGAGCAACAAACAATGAAAAATGTCCCCCAAACCCAACAAAGAGACACAAACGCCTGTACATGAAGTAAACCGTCACAGTAATGGCTAACCGCTGCCAGGGCTTTTAAACATGTCAGAGCAAGAAATATTTCTCAGACACCACAAGCATCACTAGCATTTTTCAAAAATTAAAAACGCACATGCTACCTTCCACAGAAATGTCCTGGATGGCGAAGCGAAGGATAATGGTCCAGATCATTCCCAGGGTCATCTTAGCGTTACCGTCTACAATTTCTGAAACACAAAGGAAGCCGTGACAGTTTAGAATCTGCAACTTTATTAATATTATAGATTGCTGATTTGTTGAGATTGTTTCAATCTTTGGGTAAAAACCAGTCCTTTGCAGTTAAAAAAAAAAAAGAAAAAAGAAAGGTAAACATATATTCTATCTGTGAATTTCAAATGTATAAGCTATAAAATATTTTAGTTTTTTTAAAGGAGCAGTATTATGTGTCTTCTAGGCGCACAGTGCCACTTTACAGCACAGTCAAGTAACTGTGTTAATCATGACTTAAAAGAAATCTGACTTTGCAATTTACCACCTTAAAAGTGGGGCTCTGTCTCTTTAAGGAAACCCCTCCTGTCTTCAGAAAGTCATCACAATGTGGCTCCTCTATGAACCCTTCAACGTGTTTACCAGCGCTGCATTGAGAAATTTCTCCTATCAGGAGCTCAGTAGATGCGCAGTTCCACCAGGTGTTTGCTAATTGCTGCTGGCTAGTCTGAAGGAGCGGAGTAAGAAGAAGGGCTGCTCTGTAAAACGGGAGCTCAGACACTGCAGCTCTGAGGAGGAGCTACATCTCAAAGGCGGAGCTAAGTCCACCCAGGCATTTTGCACATCCGAATGGTTGCCATGGAGATTAAAGGACTTCTCGTACATGCATGGAAGAATCAAAGCAACGCTCCAGGTATGTTTTTGATGAGGGAGTAGCATTATAACATGATGTAAAGCTCAAACAGTTACATAATACTGGCCCTTTAAAACATTTAAAGACACAGTGCATGTTTAGCTCCAGGTCACAAATGGGTAATTAACTACCTGAATGTCCTGCAAAGAAAGAGGGAAAACTTATTACACTAAACACTGAAATCTACTTAGATCTATTTAGAAAAAGATTAAATAAACTGACATTTCAATAGAGCAAATTAGTCAAGCTAATATCACCAATATGGTCACCCAAATGTTTTTAGCCGCTCAAATTTGCTCAGTCAGGTGACTGCAGACAGAAATCCAGTGTCACCAGAGGAAACACGCGAAGCTTGGCCTGAGCGAAGCGTTGATTAGATGAACCGCAGCTGGCTGTGAAGGACCGGCCCTCAGTCCAACCACCTCTGTGCCGTCCACAATGAAAATCCCCCTTTACCAGGTCACCCTCTTTCGCCGGCCTCCAGATAATCGTATGTTTGTCCCGCTAATCCAATCGGGCTCGGAGCGTGGCGGCTCAGCCATGACGGATGAGCTGACTGCGTGATGCCAGTCAGATGTCTGGAGACGAAACGCGCCGTGAAAGGCGGCTCGCGCCGAATTAGCAGGCAGGAAAAGTGAAGCGCGCCGCTTCCTGGTGACACAGGCAGATCATGTTCAGATTAACTCAAACGAACAAGAGTGACGAGCAGAAATCCACCCAGCGGGATTTGAAACTGTACCCCTCCTCCGTCTCCGTTTCATCCCCCCTGGTCAGTTTGGCGGACCTGACCGTCATCTGGTCTCATCCCAGTGCTAAGGCCACAGCGAGAGGGAATGACCAGGGAGATAATCTGTCTGCAATGCTTGTCTGGTTTTGTGACATTGTAACAACCCACCTCTAGTTCCCCTCTAGTGAACCTTTACTAAGTTATGCTACTACTAATAATTAAAAACCTCCAAGCATCACTCGTCAATCGGTTACTGTGACTGAGTGTAAATGACAATTAACCCAATTTACAGTGTAATTATAAAGTATATGGCCCCTTACAGATAAATCCTGCTTTAATGTTACAGATCACAAACACATTTTGAAAAGCAAAAAAACCCCCAAAAAACCCTGGGTCATCAAAAAAGAAGAAATTTTAAAATGACATTTTTTCCATCCTCTTGGTTGTGGATTTTATTTCTTTTACAAATATATCATGATTAAGTGATTAAGTTGGTCAAAAATTGGCATTTTGGTTAAACAGTTTGTCAGAAATTAGCATTTTTAACCAAACAAAAAAAAAAAAATACATAAAAGTCCCTAGTAATGTAAAAGTGAAAATTGGTTTCTACAAAATAAAGACAAAAAAATAAATTAAATAAAATTTGGGCTGTCTCCGATTAATCGATTAATGATGTTCAACATTAACGTGACCAATCACCTTAATGTTTGGTCAGTGATTGGTCTTTTCTGACCAATCACCTTACTGTTTTGTACGTTTCATTCTTTTCTGACCAATCACTGTAACTCGGCTGAATTTCGACCAATCCCTTCCTCCCCTTCTATTTGAACTTCCTCTTTTACGACATCTCTTGAAAGTCAGACCTTTTTCTTTTCTTCTTTTTTTCCCTTATATTTATTTTTGCAAAAATCATTTCAAGAGATTCTCTAGGGTTTGTTTATACTGATAGAGTTCATGCTGCACTTTGCCCCCTGCTCAGGGCATGGCGTTATTCCTATTAACACCATTTGAAGAAAGTACATAAAGATGTACTTTCTATGTTTCTATTTGAACTAAATTAAAATCCTGTCTTTTTCAGGACGGCTATGTGCAACAATTTAAAGTTTTTTGCAAGGCCACGTTATGGGAAAAAATAAAGCCTTAAAAATATTCAACTTTGACCTCAAAGGTTTGGAAAAAGGTGTAACGGTTTTAGAAAAAAAAAAAAAACACACATTCTGGAGTGACTGCTTTAATTCACATTTTAAATATATGCTTCTGCACCGTAACATCAGATATTGGATTCTGCTCATCACTATGGTTTATAACCAGATCTAAACATCATTACACTTTGTATTTCTTAGTTAAATGGACATCTCTGTCCACACTTCACTCACAAAAATCAATTCTTGGCTTGTTGCCTCGTACTTATCTTGCTATATGTCGCCCAAACTCAGCAGTCACCACGCCCGGTACCCTCCGTGTGTTCACTCGGTCCGTGCCGATGACAGCCTTTTCTTACTCTGCACCATTACCGTTAAAAATTTTAAGATGTTACAGTCAGATTGACTGCGGTACCACATTACACTATATCGTCTCAAACCGTCTGCTCTGATATCCAGCGGGGAATTCAACATGCAGGTCAAAAATGTTGAAAAAAAAGAATGACAGTCGGCTTTTGGTTTTGTTCTTAACCGTTTCTTAATTATAACCGAAAGGCATTCAAAATTAGCTGATAGGAAAAATATTGTTTCATCTTTCTGAAGACATTATACTATCAGAAATTGGCACGGAAATGTTATTGAACATCTGACACAAAGGCAGGAGGTGCTGATACCTCAAATTAAAAAGGTCGACCCGGTGCTTGTCCAAGTGTGCCGCCACCCAGTCTGGCATTGGAAGCAGATGTCAGGGTTTTCTGGCCTGGTCTTACAAATATTTGCAAGTTTTAATGTGGAAAGGACATAAATGAAAGAGGAGGATTTTTGATCTTGATCTTGTAGTCTTTCTCTCTCTCTCTGTCTGAGTGATGTGGGGTTTTGTGGGCTGGAGCAGAGCAGGAATCAAAGAAGCAGCCAAAAGGCTCAAAATAACCTGGAGGAGCTGCAGAGAACCACAGCTCAGGTGGAAGAATCTGCTGACAAATATATATATATATATATATATATTTTTTTTTTTTTTCTGCTGACAAATATTAGCTGTGCCCTCTAGAAATGTGACCTTCATGAAAGAGTAGTAAGAATAACCTGTGATCTAATCTGGCATTAGAGCTGAATCCAGAATCATTTTCCATCTGCTTCACAATTATGCACTATTTCATGAAGTCTATGTTTGTAATGTAACAAAATGTGAATGCTATGCAAGGCGATACTGATTATTTTAATAGGTTATTCTGACAATTAATTGAATTAAAAAAATGTTACATTGGACAGATTTATAATTAATCACTTCTTCTACAATATCAGAAATGCATTGAAATGCAAGTAAACAGCAAGTAAACAGCTCAATTCCTTTTTTAAAATAGAAAATAAAGAAATTATTGCCTCAGATGCAACAGCATTCCTTTAGTGAACCAGGGGAAACTAGAATTGCCACTTGTGCAGATCTGGTTAGAACACGGTTTCCCCAAAGTGTATCATCAGTCTGGCGGGCCACCAGGCTTTACTTGAGCCCCCACCAGACTAAACATTGCTTATTTACTTAAGTCTTTTTGAAATGTTAGCATTTTTGTTTTGTCCGGTTTTGGTTTAATTGCTGGATTGTGTTGCTCTTTCAGCGAATGGCATGTTTTGCAGTCTGTATACTCCAGTAAGTGATTGATCGATTACTAAATTAGTTGATGATTACTTCAATAACCGATTCATCCGGATTAATCATTTCAGCCCTTCACTTGACACTTATGTGTTTGTTAAATTATCACTGACTGATTCAATCACATGCAGACATGCATCTCTTAGATTTTGGAGCACATGAACAGGACAAGCAACAAAAAAAATAAAGCAACTGTCAGCAGTTTTTCATGGATAAAAAACTCAACCTGATGACATTGAAGCCTGGATTCGTCAGAGTAAGCAAAGCAGTTTTCCTCAACAATCCCACATGGTCCACGTTCAAGCAACTCGACACATTTGCAGTTCGCCGCGGGATTTGTTGCTGCAGCATTAATCCCATCCATCCTCAAACTCAAGAAAACAAACCGTTTACTCTTTAAAGCAATTTGCTTCAAGGAACCCGTGAAAATGTTACCCGCTCGAAGTGAAACGCAAATTCTGTCATTCCCCCAACGTGTGAGAGGACATGTGCCAGGCTGTGACAGTAGGCGGCAGGAAGGAAGTGCAGCATTTGTGCAGTTAAAGACTTGCTGAGCCTCTTGTGGCAGAAAGATGGACGTTATTTGCGCTAAACGACGAGGAGCCTCTGGGCTCCTGAGGGGGATTTGCTGATCCTGAGATCTACTCTAATAAAGTGCAGCGAAAGCAAAAGCGACACCGCCATAAGACTTTGCAGTTTGCAGTAAGGATCTCATTAAACAGCACAGCAGCCACCGGCCCTGCCATGGTAACGAGGGAGAGAGAGGGAACATTATACAGGACGATTTGTTTTGTTTCGTTTTGTTTTTACATCAGAACAGTAGTTGTGGATTTGTTTGGCCTTATTGGTCATTCGTGGACAATCCTCGTCTCTCTCTCTGCGGCATCGCTCACCTTCTGCTCCGATAGAGACCAGCTTCACTCCTTTGCTGGTGATGAAGTTGAGCGCTTTGTTGACGTTGGAGATCTTGTGGACTCTCATCTTGCCTCTCTCTGGTTTGGCCAAGCGTTCACCTGGAACCAGAAACGCAGTGCTGATGACGACACGGTTCAGCTTTCAGGGCCTCAGAAACAAAACCAGGGAACTGTTCCCACCTAGTTTTGACTACAAATGTCTGCCAGTGTTGATTATAAAACCCAGTCCTGTTACAGAAGTCTAAACTAGAAATGAGAAAATAGATCGACTTGAAAACACAGCCTCTACAGATGCATCTGAATAAACTGCTGTACCATCAAAAATGTTGATTTATACTATTCAAATTGTATATATTATGCGGAATATTGCAAAGAGAGCAACATATTCAAAGCTTTTATTGATATTAAGGACTAATTTTTATTTTAGTAATGAATTATTCTGAATCGAATAAAAACTGTCCACATTCTGCCGACTTTTCATCTAAACACTTGAGCTCATTTTAGACTCTATTAGAAGCATATTACAAAATATGAAGAAAGAAATTAAACTTTTCAAAAAAGAAAATAAAAATTTAATTTCCTGAAGTGTCAAAACACAGCATTCCTTTTGTGAGAGCTGGATCGTCTGTAGCAAAGGATGCATGTGAAGCTAAAAAAAACAACAAAAAAACACCTAAAAACATCAACAAGAGAAAAGCTCGGCCCTTTCTGCTCGACTTAACACTACTGCAGGCTGATCGGTCGACTGATCGGTCGATTGATCGAACAACAGCAGAAACACATAAAAAGAAACGTAAAAAAATTTCTAAAATATAATAATTCTAAAAGCAGCTGGTGGCAGCACGGTTTGCATCCGGCTAATCCTGTTCGGAACGGGTCTCTCCACCTGAAATGACCTCCAGCAGCAGCATGAGCTTCAGCCCGTCCCGAAAGTCCTCCTCGATGTTCACGATCTGCGTGCCGGCTTTTCTGAGGTGAGAGTTGCACCAAGCTGTAAAAGTCTGGAGAAACAGAAAGAAAGGAGGAGAAAAAAAACAACCCATCAGCACGCTCGTCTACCGCCAGTCAAAAGGACTCTGGTCTAGATCAGAGGACGCTGAGATTTGGGCTGTAACTAATAATCGATTCATCTGATGAATAGCACAGTCTGCAGATCAATTAAGCCTTTTTATAGGCTCTCTTTCCCTTTTTATAGAGAGAGATTTCTCAAGTACTTGATTAATCATAAAAATAATCGATAGAGTACTAGATTCCTAAAATATTCTTTTATAACAGCCCTAATATATTTCAGTAGTAGTTCGTTAAAGCACTCCTACAAATTTTTGCAAGACCCCAACAAGCTTAAATTGTTTATTAAATTATTTTTTGTATTGGACCAACTCATCGTGTCGTAGGAAGCAGGTGTACCGAGCTGCTACTCCGCTCTGAAAAGATCTGCGGCGGTGTCTGCGCCGCCCAACGGGAGCTGGCACGATGAGCGCCGACCCTGCTGCGAACGCCTTTTTATGAGTTCCTGAGTAAATTACACCCCGAGTCTAAAACACCAGGCCGCATGTTTCCAGCCGGGAGCCGGAGGAGCGGAGCCAGGCGGCTATGAAAGCCAGCACTGTCTCTCAGAGAGGCCTGCCTTCCACCGTTGGCCGACGAGCGCCGCTTTTAAAAAGCCACCGGAGAACGGGTTCCGCCATGAGATCACGGTTAAAGACGGAGAGCGGTGAGGTTCGCGTGGCCATCAGTAAACTCAACTGGGGAAGAGCTGGGTTTCAGATGTGTGCAAGCCTTGTGGCTTTTGAGGGGTGGAGGGGGTTTACCAGTGAAAACGCTTGAGGAAACTCTCTGGATACTAGGCAGGATCAGAGGGGGAAAAACAGACAGATTACATGGTGTGTTATCTTTGAAGGCACAGCTGACAGAAATAGAGCAGTGCTGGAGAGTTTTCTGCAAACACAAACACACCCCACTTATGATTTAAGTCAGGCTCCAATGGGAAAAGAGGTACTCAATCAATAGCCTATTAGAAGCTTGCCAATTATATTAAACTATTAAAGCAGAGCCATCAGCGGTTAGTGTGGATACCGTAGAACAATCTAATCAAAGTATTGAGACAGAGCTGACCGCCGGTCATAAAAGGTCAGGTTCATGATTAAATTTCTCCTGGTCAGCATGAGTATCTGTTGCAAGGCCTTCACCGAGTACACAAAGCCTGCCATATAATTGAGAACGACATCTGCCAAATCATCTGCCACATTTACTCCTGGTAAGGATTTAAAGAAACGTCTCATGCCAACTTTTACGCACAGTAGAGAATCTGTGTTGCCGTGGGCATCTCTTCCACAAACCTTAAGAACATCATTAGAGTCAATTTAGCGTTTCCAAAAGATGTTAATGGATGTAAATTACATCTGCTGATACGGAGCAGGTCTACTATATGAGGAAGTGTTGTCTAAAGTTTTGTTCAGCAGCTTAACAATGTTGGTTTTGGCAATAATATGGTACAATGCATATAGTCACAGGGATTACAATAAAAAAACAACTAAAAGTCCCTAAATTCAATAGAAGGTACAACAGTAACCAACCCTAAGAGAGATTTCCTGTTTTCTAGGGGAAATTAGAGACGACTACAATCTGGTGTCTTAAAGTCATATCTTGTGATTATTTCACAGCGGTTACACTATAAAACAGATATACAATCACTTCAAATCACAGGAGGTTGGTAAAATTCACGGGTTTTAATAATTGAAGACTGTCCAACACGCCATCCTGTTGTCTACACTCGTTTCTCCTTGGTCATGAGTGGGGTGTTTATTTGTGTTGCGAGGTGTATGGGGGGTGGCCGACTTCTTCCTGTGGTCACCAAGCGAGAGACAATCCATCACAGGGCGGCACAGAGACGCTCCGTACCAACAGCAATGCATAAACATGTTGTTAGACAAGTAAAAGAGTGCCTTTAGCAAACGGGGAATGTGACTGTACTTTCTCAATGACATTTGCCATCGATTTCCTGTGCAATGCCACTTGATTCTCATCTCCCTCCAGTGCTCCGTCTGGGATTTCTCTCATTGAGCTAAATTCCTCAGGATGAATTTCATTTTGGCCTACTAGAGAACAGAATAAAGAGTTGTGAATGATGACATCGAGTTGTTGCACACTTCTCTCTTCACAGTTGAGGACGGTTGTTTACAGCACACGCAATTTCTGATAAGCTTCATAGCGTACGTTCCTTCACAATTGCGCGAGCATATTTCAAACATCACGACCAGATGGTAGAAATTGGGTAAAACCAGTTCCAAATGTTTAATATTTCAGAGTCGACACTTCCAGCAACCAACTGTTTCTCAACAGCCAATTGTCCAGACTCTCTGTGCGATGCGAAGAACCAGAAAAAAACACTTTTGTTCCATGAAAAGGTTCATGTGGCTGAAATCTTTGAAATAGCAGGATATATTAAACAAAAACCTGGTAGATTCTCCCACAAAACTGAAAAAAAAAATGGGTATTTCAACAGGGTAATGATCCAAAGCATAAAGACAAAACCTGTGGGACGAACTAAAGAGAGAAGAACAGGGACAATTCAGAGAAATTACAAAAACAAGGGATGGCCACAAATGATTTAGTTAAAATATGTTAACATGGGATTTTTAACAAATGTCCTCAAATTAAATGTTGGACAGCTGTTTGAGTTAGTGTCCCGTTGCATTCAAAGCTCATTTTACAAGTCTCTACCAGGACACCAACATATCTGTGCTGTAATTTATTAAAGTGCACCGTATGCAAAAATGAACCTGCTTCATATCAAAGGACACTGTAATCTTTAATGAGACCAGACAGACGAAAATTACTCAAGGCTTCAAGTCACAGCTAGTAAAGAACATAAGCACTGAGAAAACAAGTAAAAGTTCACAGAAGGAATGTTAGCTCGTTAAATGTGCTGAAAGGAGGAGTTTGGCTCTCTCAGGCAGGATGACAGGCCTCCTCTCCTGAAGAACCAGCCACCGCTCCTGCAGTTCCTCCAGCTCTCTGGGTCACTGTGGAGTTTGGCAGAAGCACACGGCCCAGGCTGCCAGCCACCTGCGGCGTCATATGACCACCAGACATTAAGGCCTGCAGTCCCGGGTCCTTCAGGTGTTCTGCATTTCTCTCATGACAAGGACACGATTCAGAGTCTCTGCTCTGCCAACCTATGTGAAAAGTGGTCCTAAGAGACTGAGTTAAAGGTGACCTATTATGCTTCTTTGAACAGGTTAGGATAGGCCTGTGAGCTATTCAAAACATGCTCATTAAAATTTTTTTTTTGCTGAAAATTATTTTCCGCAGCCTTCTGCACAGCCAACAAAAATGCAGAAAGTGGTTTCTGGACGGCATGTCAACAACAAAGCCCTTGTCTTTTCCGGCAGCCATTGTACAGCGCATAGCCAAACGTGCAGAAGGTTTACTTGGGTTGCTAGGTGACAGGCTAGGCTTCACTGGGATTGCTAGGTGAAGGGTAGTGTCTCTGGATGGGCTCTTTGCACCTCAGCTTCCGCGTTCAGGGAAAAGCGGCTCAATTGTTTCCGATCTATTGAAAATGGCATTTTACACTCGGTGCTTGCAGGGCTTGTCCGAGGTAACAATTAATGATGTACATCGAGCCAAAACCCCAACAAGTAGGCTGGAGAAAGGTTTTAAGATGTACGCCTCGTTATACGTTCACAGATGCAAAGGTGAGTTTTACTTTTGTGATTAACATTAGCTTTAGCTTATGCTAGTAGGCAATATTCTCTGACATTTTCTTGTAAAAATGTGCTATTTAAGTATCTAAACGTTTTTCATCCATTCTAACGAACAATGTTTTACCTTATTTTCAACTATATTACCTGCGTTTATCGTCAGAGACCAAGTAATGGGGGACTTTATGGTTCGGGCTTTTTGCTTCTGAAGTATGAATCACAACAAGCCTGTAGCTTAACAGTAGATCAGCTCTGGTGTCAGAGTTCTAGTTCAGCTGACTGTCCATGTTCAACGTTGTTGTTTTAGAAAAATATGGCCGTCTTTCTTAAGGTCTCTGTGTTACTTCGTTTTATTAGTTTTGCATGCTTCTTGTGAAGCAGGACGGTGTTTACAGCGGTGTGTACAGGCAGATCAGTTGCTCCTTTACCTTCTTCTTTAGGCTGCAGAAGCTGATCCGGAGTGAAGTGAAGGCTGTCAACTTTGCTGTGCGGCGTTAGCTTTAACTGGTAGCGACGAATACTTACAAGTCACCATCTTCTTAATTCAGGATCGTTTGGAAATCCATGAAAACTTAAAAGCCCATTATAGTAGGAAGACAACAATGTTTTTAGTATTGCTGCATTTGCTTCTGAAATACGACTTTGTCTTTTCTAGCTGTCACTGTAACTCAAAGCGGAAACAAGGAAGCCGCATTTGAGCATGTGGTTGTGACGTTATCGCGGCCCGTTAGATCTGTTTTTGAAACAGCTTATTTTTCTAACACTAATAAACATTAACTTTATTGACAAAAAATATCTGCGTTTTTTTGTTTTTTAGCGCTTAGGCTGTTTTGTGAAACAATAGGGACCATAATGGAAGTACAAAGACACGCAAAATGTGAATTTTTCACAATACCAGGAACTTAACCAGACAATGCAAGCAACATCCCAATGTCAAACTCAAACTCTGAACGGTTTTAAGTCATCATTATTTGAAACCAGTTGAAATAAAAACAAAAAGCAAGCAGTCTGCTTGTACCCACCAATCCAGGCTCAGTTTTACAAAAGCAACAACACTGTGCCTCTGTTACAGTAAGCAGGAGTTTTATGTGTGTGGCTAATCTGAAACGGAAAGCAGCCTTTTTGCAGCAAATCCTGGTACTTGACATAATAAACCCTGACAATCCTGTGCAGTTTTTGTCCCAGACTGCTGTAGTGTGGTTTAGCAAGAGATCATCAAAATGGAAGACCATTAGCTGCTGTAGCAGACCGTAACACTGCGGGCCCCCTGAGAGCTGGGTTTTCATTAGCTCTAGAGAGGCTCTGGATGCACTAAGCAGAAGACGATGCTGGGGGGTTCTCATCGTTGCGAGTCTTGATGTGTAGAGATGAATCAACGCACAACATGATGCATCTCGCACTCCAGCGCATTGCTGCTAACATCTGGGACAAAAAGTCCAAGTCAACAGCTGGCTCTCGCCCTTTCTAAAGATATTTAACGGAAGAGGATCTTTCAACGCTTTGCTTCACAGGGCCTGATTAGAAACCACAGAACACTGTTCGGTGTAGAAGCTGCTACTGTGGGAAGAAGACTCAAAGTTTTCTTAGTATCATTAAATATGTAGAAAGCAATTTAAAAAGGAGCATATATTGTCTATGAAGACATACTGGAAGGCTAAACCGACAAAGATAATGCAGTATTTTAATTCCACAGTAGAAAAAGCCATATAGTTTCAGAAAGTAGGTATAGGGGGGGGGGGGAATATCGGTATTGGTATCGGTTATCGGCCAAATGAGTTTTAGTATATTGGCATATCGGATATCAACCAAAAATATTGTGCATCCCTAATTAGGATGCTGGAAAAATGCTTTCCAAACCCAAAACATCACTGTCAACAATGATAAATATCCAAAATACTGAAAAATGACAAAAAGCTGTTCAGCAATCATAGGAAAGGTTTAACTGCTGTAAAGCCAATAAAATAAATTCCACTGATTATTGAGAAGGATAAAAATAATTTTCTACTTGAAAGTTTTAATTAAAAACAGATTTTTTTTTTTTCCCTCAAAACTGACACCCTCCACAATGCTTTACTATTGTCATAATAGAGCTTCTTGGTTGAATGGAAATAATTTTAACCCCAAATCAGCAATCGGTATGAATAACTTTGAGCTGAACTGTATGTGGAAATAATAATAATAATACTTCACCAACTGTACAGCAGGACAGAGGGTAAGCAGAGCCATTAGCTTCCATCTTTAAAGTGTCTCTCTGTGTGATCGTCGGTGCCTCTGGATCAGCAGCAGGATGCCAGTGAAAGCCGATCACATCAATAGAACAAATGGACCTGAAAACACATGTGGGCGTATGGGTGGACACACCTTAAGACACCAAACTGTCTGATGTCTGAATGACGGATGCAGCAGTGTTAGTGCAGCCTGTGAACTCCATGTGTGACTGTGTTGTCCTCGTAGTGTGTGTCGGTACAGCATGTGCTGTGAATGTCGGAGCTGTTAGCATGTCCTGCAGGCTGCTCGCCGCCTGAAAACAAAGCTTAAATGCTGCAGCTTACACACGATCCGTTTCTGCTCCAGCCGTGTGCCATGTGATGGAGCGAAGCAAAAAGCAGAACAGCTGCTTCTCTGAAGGAGCATATATTTTCATTTTGCATCCTCTTTTTCTCTGGTCCCAGCCTCCCAGAACAGAGGCTGGCTATAAAAACAACAGGGGTGAAGAGAGGAAGGAACCTGCTCAGCATCAATTTTTGGGAAAATTGTCCGTCAGCATCATTAAAGTCAATGGGTTTTTTTGGGGGGGTTTTTTCTCCATAGCAGCTAGCTGAGGCTCCAGCAGCAGGAACATCCTTTTACTGCTAATTAGAGAGAAAAAAAGACCGCAATAAATTGAATAAGATGCATCTTATTTGAAGCACTTAGGCAGCTACTGGATTTAACTCACTCTTCTTATTTCACTCAGTTCACTCTCAACCAAAATGTCAACCATGGATCACCTGAATATATTTGATTTCATGGATACAAACTATCAGAAAAAGTGGAGTCACTGTAAGGGGTTCCGCCATATTTTACAAGACAACTTCAACTTTCAGTATCTGACAGTTGTGTGGTGTAATTTTGTCTGCTTGAAAAGACAAAACAAATCCCATAGATGTTGATCTCAGCAGTGTTGGTTTATCACTCTATTGCAGAATAACCTGCAGTTTTAAAAATGAGAATTTTATCTCCACGCAGGATTCCAAAACCTTTGTGTTAATTCCCAAGATCTTGTTATTGTTAAAAACAAAACTGCAAGTCGCTCCAGCGATTTATTTCCAATTTTTGCTCCGCTTGTGTCTTATGTTCGACTCCAGCCGATTCTTCAACAGGAAAACTGCACAGCCCCGATATCGTGGAGAAAGTGGAACGCGCTCTATGTCTGAGTGTCCTTGAAACGGGTAAACACTGAGGAGGACACGGCGAAGAGAGATACGGTTTAAACCTTCGGTGACACTAAGCAACACATGTAACGCAGAAGGCTTGTCGAGCAAAAGACTCCAAAACCCAAACCAAGCCGACCTGAAACTATTTCACACAAATAGTTTTGACTGCATTAACTTATAGATAATGAAGCGCTGCTAGATGCTGACCTTGTTGTTGATTGCTACCCACAGAGAGCCTCACCCAGTAATTTGGAGTGACCTAGTGTTTAAATCCTGCTTGGTTATTTGGGGTCGGTCAGTGGTGTATTGTGATTCCTGTATCAGCTTCATTCATACCTGTGATGCAAAAACTAGCATTAATCATGTAAAATACAAATAAATTTACCAGAGGACAGAATCCTCTTCAATTGTACTTTAAGGTACAATCAAATTCATGTGAAAGGTTTCTATTTGAACTATTTGTAGTCTTTAGGGGTGTATTAATATTTTTGCAGTGCCAGCCAGTTGGTTTTATCACGTGACTTTGCCTGGAAAAGTAAGTCTAAGCTTATAGTGTGAGCAGTGCACCTAATATGATGGTGTGTGTTTTACGCTTGACAATCTGTATTTACGGTTGACACTTAATTAGAATGGAGGGCTGCACAGTGGCGCAGTTGGTAGAGCTGTTGCCTTGCAGCAAGAAGGTCCTGGGTTCGATTCCCGGCCCGGGGTCTTTCTGCATGGAGTTTGCATGTTCTCCCTGTGCATGGTGGGTTCTCTCCGGGTTCTCCGGCTTCCTCCCACAGTCCAAAAACATGACTGTCAGGTTAATTGGTTTCTCTAAATTCTCCCTAGGTGTGAGTGTGTGTGTGAATGGTTGTTTGTCTTGTATGTCTTTGTGTTGCCCTGCGACAGACTGGCGACCTGTCCAGGGTGAAACCGCCTCTCGCCTAGAACGTTAGCTGGAGAGGAACCAGCAACCCTCCTGACCCCACTAGAGACAAGGGTGACCAGATAATGGATGGATGGATGGACTTACTTAGAATAACTACACTACTGGCTAACATTAAGAAAACCCACTACTTTTGAATATTTTGTGGTGTAATACATTTGGTGCTCTTTAGAAAAAAGAAATCGTGACAAAACACAAAAATTTCACAGGTAGCTTGGAGTTTTTTTACATAGCACTAAGATAAGGATCCATTTTACCGTTTCTTAATTACTCTGGACTTTCTGACCATCTGTAGTTCAAAAATAAACGTGACTTAATTGCAGTAAACATCCAAGTTATTTTCTAGATAATTCTTTACAAAATGTTATTCCTGAAAATTTTGTACTTTTTTTTTTTTTTTTAGCTAATCTCAGACTTGTGTCTCATTTACAGTCGTTAAAAATATTACGAATTTTCAACGTTAGAGAATATCTACGCTTTCAACAAATATATTTATAAAATTGTTCTTGTGAGGAGTTTTTAACACTGCCATACAGTCATGTGAATCATTTCTAAGTATTAGCCGCAAGCAACACCAACTTCCATCCTCCTCAAAGCTTCTTATCAGTGAAAAACTAAAGGGCGATTTTAAAGTTCTCAGTGACGATGAACCAAAAAACTAGATAAAGACGATGAACAGTAAGGAATATAACTTAACATTTGTGAGACCCTTCTTTTCCATTTGCACAAACACAAAAATTGATATTTCCAGTGCTTTTTTGTCATAAGGAGCATAAAAGCTCCAATACACAGACACTCCAGACTGGCAGGTTATAGAAAATAAATATAGGTGTTTTTTTGGGGGGTTTTTGTGATCTTGTGACACGTTTCCTCTTGATTGAATTTCCTGATTGCACAAAAAGAAAGATAATTTACTAAGGACTTAGTCTACAGCCTACTTTTACAACATCAGTTTTTTTGTGCAGATGAACTCGCTGCCTCCCACCTGTCACTCTTCTCCAGCATTTCTCTCCTCACGCCCCGCCTCTCCATTATTCAGCCGCAGTTAGGAAAATATTCCCTACCTCTCTGCCAGTACCATATTAGTACAATCGTTTAAGTGAAAAGAAGAAAAAAGGCCCAGCTCCTGAGTCCAAGCCACTGCCACTGTCCGAACACAACGGCAGGCGGACGAGTTCAGGGAGGAGAGGAGAGGCAGACGTCGCTGGCAGAGTTTCCGACACAGGAAGGAGGTTTTCAGGTTTTCAACACTGCAGTCGGTTTCTCAAGCCTGAGCTTCCAACTCGGAGCCTCCCAAGGCGCATCGAAGCCTCGCCGAAACTGCTAAAGCAACGTCTGAGATGATATTATTTGAATGTTCTGGCCAAAACGCCTGACTAAAACGGTAAAACAGGACGTGACCCCTCCAAAGCCTGGGTGCCATTTATTTTTATAATCTAGTCCACAGCTATAAAACGACATCACTGCCCACAACTGGAGCCGTAAAAAAAAAAAAAAAAAAGGCGCTAACACGGTCGAGACGAGCTGAAAAGCAACTGCATTTCTGTGCATCCCAAAGAGGTAAAGTATCCCGTTCCCTCTCCTGTTAAGTCTATTTATGCTGCCTCAATTTCACTCTGGGTTGTGTGTGTGTGTGTGTGTAGGTGTGTGTGTGTGAAAACAATGCTGTGAGCCAGGAAAAGCTGAGCTGCTAACACTTTGCTCCATCCAAAACTCCCAGATGATTTTGCGATAAGTGATGAATTAGAGCGTCGAAGTTCACCAAACAAACGAGCCTCGCAGGAGTTTGATGAGATTTAAAAAGGCTCCTTCGATGAAAACAGAGTGACTACAGAGAAAGTTATGCTTTTCTCAGGGGTGGGTCACTATTAAATGATAAGAGATTAAAATAATTTAGCGTAAAGTAGTACTGGTCTGGAATGAAAATGCTTTCAGAGAAGTTCAAACCAGTGTCCGATGTAGAGGATCAGGTTTAAATTCAGTTCAGTTACAAAATTAACCACCAGGTTTTATTTTATTCGGCATAAAATGCTGTCATTTTACAACTTGTTATTAGATCTTTTGTGTTTTCAAACCTGACGACGCAACAGAAACTCAACAGAGCATAATCCTGGCACTCCTTGAGATGCTGAAAGTCAACCTCTACCATCATCTTTAATAAATATTTTTGAACTTCTCAAAGGTTTTCTTGATAACGACACAACAATAAATCAATTACCAGCAACTTTCTGGTCGGGAAACTAAAGAGGTAGTACATGTTCTGTAAAAAATACACATGAAGAGAGGCGTTTTAGAAATGCTCGACACGCTAACCGTGATCATTGCTAGTGTAAGATCGGTAATCAAACTTCACCAACACGTGTCGTCTCGGTGAAGATCACTAAGAGCAGAAAAGACAGAAAAATATTTATGATCTTACTCTTATTTCATAGTTTTTCACCGGAAGAATCAGATTTAGCTAAAAAAAAAAGAGCATTAATGGCCAATTTAACACTATTAATGCGTCAGAAACGCATCGTACAACCAAATCACGGCGCACACTGCAGTCATACTTAACAAAAACATGCACTTGATATTTTGACTTGTCAAACTGAAGATGAATTAAATTAAGGGGAAAAAATGATTTCTATTATAATTATTGCAGTAGAGAGCTCAGTAGAGACCGTCACCCAGAAAGCAGACCGGATGAAGCCGGGCCAGGAGCCAGCATATTGAGATGCTCGTTACTGCTGTTTTCACTTAGGAGGCACCGTGGGGAAAAGAGCCAAACTGCTGTCTGAAGCCTCTGCAGACTGCCGCTTCTTGGCTCCATGCATCTGGCAAGCAGAGAGGCTTTAAAACACTAAATCCATTCCAGCAAACTTGAGTGGGAGGCAACAGGAAAGCTAAAGCCAGAGGAAGGAACGGCTCCGCAAAACAGCCGGGGATAAGACCGTCAAGACGGAGAGAGCGGGACTCATTCGAACGTTCATGTGTGATCAAATAACTTGAAGCCAGAAATAGATCGTCTCCGTCCTTAACTGATATGCATGATGTAATTGGACAGAGAAAATTAGGTTGTTACTTATTACGGCAATAAAAACACAATCTATCCTACAAGCAAACATGAGCTACTTGCCATGGCGGCGTTAGGGAAGAGACCTAATGAAGGGAAACATGAAAACCTGGGTCAATATTAACATCCAATATCAATCAAAAATAAAAATTAAAAAAATCTATATTAATTTTATAAGTGTATAAGTATATACAACTATATAATTTTCAGGCCAGTCCTGATAAAGACTGCAGATATTAATATCTGTATTGGTCCTGACACTTTAAAAGAAATTCTAGATTTGCTAATGTTGACAATGTGCCCAATCCATAAGGCCAGATCTGTTCAGTGTAATTCTATGCTTATGTGCTCTGAGTGAAGTTGTGTTTTATTGCTTATTTTACAATATATTTAGAATTCCTCATTGTATTTTCTGAAGTTTGTTGCAGTTTATTTTTACATGTTTTTGTCACTTTCAGATAATTTATTTTCACATTGGCTGTTTTATTCCTAATTGCACCGACTGAACAAATTAAAGTTGAATTGTTTTTACGTTTGATGTCACTTGTGAAGCTGTAAGCGTGCTGTGCCGGTGCAGAGTTATCAAATAAATTTGTAATTCAGAACATTTATGCCTGTGATTGAAAAAAAAAAAAAAAAAAGAAGAAGAAGAAGAAGAAACGTTTTAAGTCAATTCAGCGATGTTTTTCTGTACCGGATTGTATTGGCTGATACTAAACTTTAGATATCTGTATCGGTACCGGAAGTGATAGAAGAAGATCGGCGCGTCCATCCCTATGAAGACTTAAATTAATCCGAGAGAGTAACCATTTTAGCCTTCTCATACTGTTTCGACCAAATGTTAAATATTATTTGCAAATAAAACCGACAAAAGAAAAAGCTGGATTGTTCTTCTTCAGCAGCCATTCAGACAAACAGATGTAAACAGACCAAAAGTGTTGGACCAGAACCCCCGCAGGACTGAAAACTAACTTGGCAGATTAATAAGCGCCATGGCTCCATCCGTCCTGCTCAGTGAGTCACCGACTGAAACAATATGACCTTTCTGCCAGCCCAAACCGGTGGAGCTGCAGTCATCACACAGCTCTTTCTCTAAAACAGAGGGAAGACAGGAGTCAGGGGGGCTACCAGCCAGAGAGGGGAGTACGCTGCGTGGGTCAGAGGTCATCAGCCATGACCTCTCTGTCTCCTTTCTCTAAAGCTCAGTGGAGTATAAAATGTGACTGCCCACACAGATATTCAAGCAAACGCTTGCTCCAAAAATACTGAATGGAGCTCAGCTGAGACGACCAGGCAGATGTGTTGAGTTCGTTTTCTGTGGGGAATTTCTACTTCCTCACTCCTGCTGCTCGCTTCCCTCTACAGACCTTCAAAAAGTCTCTTTTTGTCCTTGCAGTGCATCTAAACTTCTTGCTCTTCCTTATTTGACAAGTAAACATATTTTTTTATTTAAAATGTATTCTAAAAATTGGGTTTTAACCAAAATTAGATGGTTTTTAGTTTGATCCACCCCTGTAATGCAAACTGAAAAAAATCCTGTCTTTAACAGATTCTTGAACGCAGCAAACCTAAGCTCTACCAGGGACAAACTAACAACAACCCTCTTCGGTGTGGAAGGTTCTTACAGTGGATTTCACTTTGTTGAATTCAAAGAGGACCAAACTGATTCACAGCTGACTTTAGCAAACAGCAGGAAAGCTAACTTTGTAAACCAAATTCTTTGTTATATTTTGGATTTTTAAAATTTTGTTCTGTAACAGAACTTGGGGGAATCAGATAGAAACCGTTTGGATAGCAGCCAGTCAAAGTAAAACTTCTGATTAAGTTATGCTAATGGTAATAGACAGAGCTAATTACTAATGTAAGATGCTAAAGAAAGTTTAAAATATACATTATATTAGTATTACATAGTTTCACGTTATATTTTACAGCGACTGCTCTTCAACAATCCACAGTGTGATGACAATTTAGCTGCTAATAAAAATAATAGGCCTGGAAATTTGAAAATAAGACAGAAGCCCAGTAGGTGGCAGTAATGTACTCGAAGGGTGTTTCCCCAACATTTTATGCCTATCATAACATCTCTATGCGAAACACGTAGTCACCAGCGCTAACGTTAGCCGTCATCTTCTTGCAGACTGTAGTCAGCCCATAACATCCCAAACAAAGGGAAATAGAAGTAGATATTTATCTGACATGATCATAAAAATTTTCATGTTTAGTTACTAATTCAGTCCTCAACCTAATTTATTTGTCTAACTTGTGAAATGTCAATATTTGAGCCAAAAAAGAAAAAGTGCAACCACTAATAAATTGGCTAAACAAAAAGATTAAAGCGAAATCACAACTTGCTACTAAAATTAGTAGAAATATGTCAAAACTTTACAAAAAGCAGGGATCAGAATTCAGCTACAAATCTCCCGTTTGGTGCATTTTTATGAAAAAAATAAACTCCCAAAGTATCAACATCAAAAATTCCCGCAAAACCCAGAAATACTAATAAAAACAAGATCCAAAGTTTAAAAAAATAAATAAATAAAAGGTCTGGACTGTATCACAATGGTCCAGCTGTCCCTGCTGGCGGTGAAGAGGAAGGGGTTTTCCCAGCAGCTGTGATGAAGTGTGACAGTCTCTCAGGTGCAGTCTCCATCCAGGCAGGCACTCAAAAATACACTGTTACTGCAGCAAGAGCTGAATCAGCATTGTCATCCCATTACACTTATCTACTGCCTTGGCTGCTGCTTCAGCACATGTGTGCAGGGGGGCGAATGCGCCGCAGAGCTCAAAGGAAAGCAGCAAAACACGAGCCCGGCTGCATATTAGTCGATGCATGTGCAAGAAGCGCAGTCTCCAAACAAAGCCGCCTTTGTGACCGGTCCGCTGATTATTGACTCTGTTTTGGCCCGAAGCGGCCACCGATGCATATCAATGTTAGAGTGCGTTATATTGAGAAGTCAAAGTGTCGCGGCAGCTCATTCCTCTGCCGAGTTCGCTTAACAAAAGGACGGTTCGCCTGTGAAAATGCCCGGAGAGAACCTGAGACTGGCCGGTCGCCATGGCAACCACAGAAGCCTGCAGACTCTCAAACAAAAGCCCACACCCATGCTTGCATGTTTGGGCAACACGAGTTTAAGAGCACACGCGCACGCACACACACACATACACACACACACAAACACGAGGCACGGCTATTTCATGTGCATCGTTAGCAGGAACCACACAACTTCTGCTTAAATAGAGCTCACAAAGTCTGGCCCTTGATCAAAAATATCAACTCTAGCAAGAAGTAGTAGGCAATATAATTTTCACTTCAGTTTAAGCCCCATTTTGTGCTCCATTAAAATCTGTCATTAGCATCGTTACCACAGAAAATAAAAGGACAAACTTATAAAAGCTTTGTGTTCCAAACAGATGCTAATAGCTGCTCTAGCTAGCCGTTCCGGGTACCCTAAAGTAAATAACTTTCTTGCAATTTTTCTGCGCAATTTTCTTGTTGTATCACAAAATATTTGATCACCAGCTTAGCTAGACTATCACACGTTTTTAGGACATCTTAAAAATAATAACAAACATCTAAAACACGTTTATAGCTGCAAATAAAGTTCCTGTTAATTTCTGGGGGGGGGGTTAATTGTCAAATTTGAAACCTTCTTAATCTTATTTTAGGAATGACAGAAGTTACCAGAGTTATCAGGTTTTGTCTTTCACTCCAATTTATTTTTATTAGTCTATCTTTAAGCAGTTAAATTAAATTAAATGAATGAAATATGAAGATTCTTACTAATGTTAATCTAAATGAAAACCAGACAGCAGCAGCTTTACACATGTAGAGGAACTAATAACTAGATGATGGACAGGAGTGCCTGTGACTATTTTGGATTGGCCAGTTACAGCACACACTGCTTGATGAATAACAATAAAAACAAACAAAAAAAAAAAACATAAAAATATCTAACAGCAGAAAAAGTCACTAGATATATTGCTTATTTGCAAAAAATCTCTTGCTAAACATGGTGATATAACCTTCACACTCATGATGCTACTTCCATATTATAAAAGATGCGCATCATTTATTTATAGATCCTTGTTAGACACGTTTTTCGTATACACCGGCAGACAAGATTACGGCAGCTTTATATCGGAAAACCCAAGTATCCAGTGAGCCTCAGTAATGTTTTATCTTTCCTGTGACGTCTCTATATTTGGTGTGACTGCAAACAAATAGGTTTGTGTCCCGACTGACACATGCCTGACCAGGCTGATAAGAAGATGGGGCCCTTCTTCCGATATTGCAGCACACAAATTGGATGCAAATTTAACTGCAGATGCTATTCAAATTAAAGCAACCAGTCGTTGTGTGAACATCTTCTCGGTTCAGCAGTTTAGTGCAGGACTCCCCGACTGTACAACGGATGCTCTGTCAAGTAAACATCCACAAGCACAAGCTGTGGCTCAGCTTGGACACCATGCATGTGCACAGTACGAAGAATCAACAAATCTTGAAGTCTAAACATAAGAACGTGAGCAACGGCAAAGTGAGAGCAAATGGACAAACGAGAACAAATCTGTCATCAGAACTCAACGACCTGAGTCACGTCTGAGCCGTCAGTGGCAGCAAACCGTCTGACGCGGCCCAGAGTCAGAAACCAGAGCTCATGAGTCAGCTGGAGCTCGGTTTGCCAGAAAACAGCCGTGTGACGCGAAGGCAGCGGCCCGGCTCGCCAGTGGTGCCGGTTTGTGCCGGAGCAGCATTTTCCCCGCTGCTGACTGTCACCTGACTACAGGAAGTGCTGAGCTGGGAGGAGCTACGCTCCACTCGAACAAAGGAGACTTTCAGCAACTCTGCACATCAGCAGGACTGCATGCGTCCAGTAGAGGCTATTGTACTCGTGTTGACCATTACTGTCCAGCTAACATGAGCTTACCACAGGTACATCATGCTTTAAAGCAATTTCTATTGCTATGAAGCCATTTATGTTATTTTATGTCCACTGCATTGATCATTGCATCATTTGAGTTAAAAAACTTTAACTCGTCATTTTAAGTTATTATAAATTGTGACATAATTTTACATTTTTTAGAACATCCATTCTGAAAGCAATATATGGACGACAAGCCAAACCTGGACTGGACTATTTTACACTGCTAAGAGACTCTTTTCAGATAAAGTTTGCGCTTGGTGAAATCTTTGTAATGACGAACCTTTGTTTCCTCAAAATATTACAAAAATTGTCTTATTTATAGTTACAAATTAATGGTAAACAGTAAGACTGTTAAACCAATTTTTGGAAGAAACATAAGTCAAATGTTTAGGGGGAAAAATAGCTACCCCATTTTGAACTAAATTAGCATTTATTAGCATCCTTCTAACGTTAAGTTTTGCTTTCATCATCACTATATTTAAACCAAATGTTCTCCAGTAGGGCTTCCTCAGCTTTTGCACCTCAAAACATAGCAGTTTACAAGAAAAAGTTTACATGTAGCTCTCTGGTTTATTGTTTCGTTTGGAAAGTCAAATAACTTCCCGGTGAGGAGAAAATAGAAAGGACAAAGAAGTTGGTGTGTGTGCATTTTTTCTGTATGTGTTTTGAAACAAAGGTAATTTTCTCATACAGAAGCCGGGAAATTTTCAGAAATACACTGAAAGCCTGCTCCAACGGCCGAAAAAAAAGAAACAAAAAACGAACGAGAATCAGCTGCAGTTCAGCTAATCCGAGGAGAAGTGAAATCTTGAAAGCCACAGCGGCTTGGTTTAGCTTGAGCGAGAAACTTCCCTCAAAGTGCTTATGTCGCATACGTCATGAGTAACCCTCCCTGGAATCGGTCCAAGCTGCTGCCGCGGCTAATCCCCACAATACACTTTAATTCAACACTGATCGCTACACGAGAAAACCTTTTTCCAGAACACCTGTTACATAAAACCTTTATCTGAATGAGTCATTGCACTTACCACAGACCAAGAAGGTAAAAAAAAAAATAAGAAATGGAGTCCGGCGATGAACATCAGTCATTTCTTCCAAACTTGATGAAAATAAGTTCACATGCAGCTTGCATTCTGACATGGGACTAAACATGTCCGGAGCCAAATATATAAATAATTTTTACACAAAAATAACTAAATAAAATAAAATAGAACTGATCTGATAGAAGGCAACAAATAAAGCCAGCCGTAGCGATGGACGGGAATAACTGTTTGGAAATTACGGGATTATAAAAATGAAAACCAGCAAAGACAAAAGTCGAGGCTCTGTTATGTCACTGCACTAGCTACAGGTTTATCAATAAATAGAGGAAGAGAAGAACCCTGGGAGGAAAGCAGAGACATGTGCTGGACCGAGTCCAGCTCCAGGTAGTAGGATTACATCCTCGCTGTGGTCCTTAAGCCACCAGTACAGGCTTTAAGACTTTCAGATTAAAGTAAAATATTCTGGAGTTCAAACAAACATTGGAATAATAATGCACGTCCTGGAACATATCATCGAATTGAGACAAACCAAGTTTGTAGAAAAGCGAATAAATCCCCAGAGTGGTAAAAAGTAAGCAGATGTTAACTATTTAAATACAACAAACTGAAATGCTATCATCACCAGCAGAGCTCAAATCCACATCGGCATTAAACACGCACCTTCCCACAGTTTTTACGTCCATCACTGTTTTGTTTTTGGTTTTATTTTCTGTGAAAACATGCAGAGCTGTAGGGTTTATTCTCATCGCCACAGACGGCATGGTGCTTTGTTGTGCTTCTTAACCTGTTCAGTTCAGCACAGTTTTTAACCTGCCACTGAAATTGTGCAGCTTAGCACAATTTCTGATCAGAAGCATGTGTGCTAGTTGAGCACTTTCATGGGAGATGGAGACGGGTTATTGTTTTCTATGAAGTGGAAATCAGTGAGATAGATACTAAAGGTCAAAAAGCACATGCCCATTTCATGACGTTATGAAATCACAGCGCCAACTAGTGGCCCGGAATGACAACTACAGCCGGGTCAATGTGTCTTAGCCGTGCAGTCTAAACGTGGAACTTTTCCCCTCAATCAACAACCAGACATGCAGGCAGCAGTCTCGTATAGACAGTCTAAATTACTAGTAAAATGTCTTGTCACTCTTGTTTTACAAATGTGTGCTGTAGTTCCATGAGTGTAGCCGTCAGAAAGCGGTAGCTGCAACCCTGACCGTGATGTAAGACTAATAATCCACCAGGAAGCTCATCACAGGAGTCTCTCTCCATGCCAAGGCTTCCAGCTTACACAGCAACAACCAGCAGGCCTGCCTTCCAGTTGCTCGGGGTGACCAGGTATCAGGCTGTCAAGGGGGCGGTACCTGTTGCGGCGTGTAACAGGATCTGCCGTGAGCGCTCACGGGGCTGCCACTGTTTACTGTCAAACATGAGGTGACGTCGAGAGCACGCAGGTCACTGTAGCAGGAAGCCAACAGGGAGAGACGGTACTCTCCGCTCGCTGTACCTGCAGCCGAGTTCACATGTGCAGACGGCATCACACACACCGACATCAGCAGGAGATCCATAGTCGTCACCGACTGAAATTCAGATGATCGACAGTCGTCCCGCTTCACCGCAGCAGAGCAGAGGACCTCTGGCCTCGATTTTTGTCACACCGTTTTCCAAAGAGCCATTAACCCAAACCATGACGGAGCATTACAATCATTCTGAGCTTACAGGAACACACACCGCCACACACTGTGGCTTTAACCACCGACTGTTTACTTGCTCCCGCTTATCTTATTGTGACCACCTAGGCGGGCTGATTCACTGCAGTGAAGCTAACTCCGTCTGAATTAGCTTTAATTGCCCACAGTGCAAATAAACCTGTAAGACACATCCTGTCTACATTGTTCAAATGCTGTGATTGTCCATTTCCGACTCAAAACAAACGAGAAAAATTAAATAAAATAAATTGGCACGCACCACCCTCTGCGCTAACGCAGAAGACTGGCTTCCTGGAGGATTTTAATATGCTCAGTCTGCAAAAAGGCAACCCTTTTTTTGTTGCTGTACCTAAAACCATCTCCACCCACATCTAACAAAACAAAACAAAACAAAACAGAGACAACAGGGAGGCAAGCAAGAGATTTTTGATGAAATATTTCAAGGTTGTGCTTCAGGAAGATCTGAATGATAACACTTCTAGTGCCGTCTGACTTCTGCCACATAAAAATGCCTTTTACCCTCTTTGTCGTTGTCTCGAAAGCTCTTGTGGTTCTAGACTCTCAGCAACAGCAACTGTCATCCAGAGAAGAAGAAGAAGAAACAGTTTCTTCATGTGGAAAGAGATACACCGATAATTTAGTGCAGACAAAGCAGTCGCAGCTTTTAGACAAAAACAAAAACAAAAAAAACAAACAAAAAAAAAAAAAAAAGAGTAAAACAAGTTGAAGAGTTAAGAGTGCCGATGGGATTCCTTATACAGAAAAATAGTTCTTCAGGACACCAGCCGCATAAAGAAGTGTGATCTGTGTCACTACAGTGCAAACCAAAGGCATATTTTCAAAATTTACTGAGACACGTTTATTGAACAAAGTAGCATAGTAGCAATATGAACAGTTTTGGGAGTTTTTAAACATTATTAATTGGAATTTATAGTGAAAACGTTGATTAAAAATCTTATTATGATGAGAAAGTTGATGAGTTAAATGATATGATATAGGCCTAACCCCGGTTGCAATTTTGTAAACTTTTATAATAAGATTATTCTACTTATATTTTTTTTACAGAATAACATATATATATATATATATATATATATATATACACACACATATATATATATATACACACACATATATATATAGAACAGACAAAAACAAGTCAACAATACTTAAGACAAAGGTTGTTTATAAACCTAATACCTTCCCACAAACAATAAGAAAAAATAAAATAAAAATAATAAAAATAAAAAGTTAAATAAATATGAAAGGGGCGTCAGGGGGTCAGTGTACATCATGATAAATATGAACTGAGAAAGAAACCTTAAGTTAAATATTTGTGGCAAGCAATACATCAAGATAATGTGACTAATTTTATACATTTTGAAGTGACAATTAAAGCTGTTATATACTGACAAATCAAGCATGTTGTAAAGGTAACACCCGCAGAGGAAGTGCATTTGGATACATAATACGCCAGGGGTTTGATGGGGTTGCTAAATTATTGACTCCGGGTTGACACGGCGACACGGAGAGGCCTCCTGAAGCCACTTCCTTTGTGCAGAGCCCTGAAAGCTCCTCTGTCTGAGCCTCTTCTTCCACTCACTGCCCCTCTCCTTCGTCTTCCTCCCCCTTCCTGAGCTCCACCCAACCAGCTCCTGAATGGAAAGGTGTGCCGCCTGCCTGCTTTTACCACGGTATCTGTTTACTTAAAGCCTTTCTTTAGAAATAACGGAGCGCACTGCAGCTGCTCCTGCTACCACACTCACCTGTTCACCCACTCTCCAAGTACTGTAAAAACCCCCCCTCCCCATCCCCTTTGCCTTCAAAGAGAGGCTTCTCGGTGAGCCCATGCATTCTCGAGTGCATGTGGTTTGATTAATAGCATTAGCGGTGGAACAACTCGACTACGTCCTTCCCATGTGGTGCAGTAACATTCCTTGGAAACATGCAGACAGATCACCTACAAAGCCCGCCTTTTGGTTTCCACGCTATTGGAAACATGTGACCAGACGTTGTGCAGCGGCTCCAAACATAACCAAGCGCCCCCCAGCCTTTTTATTTTTTTGGGCCCTCTTTTAGCACCAAACCCTCCACAGGAAATGCACCTTGACCCGCCATCTTAAAACGAAGATGTAATCGAAAATCCTCCCGGTCTGAGGTCTTCGTAAATATACAACACGCTCTAATCCATTGTGAGAAAGTGTCACAGTCCAAACCACTTCATCCGACCCTCTGTGAAAACTTCATTAGATGAAATATAGCTGGGCTCCACGTTCACTTCTAAACTTGGAGCCTCTGCCTGAGAACATAAGCAATGCAAGAATTTGCATCAGTGCCCTGGCGTTTAGAGCCGCTCGGATAAGAACGCTCATAATTGCTCACATTTGACTCGTCAAACAGCGGGTTTTTTCTAAAAACTCAGTTTTCACCTTCCTGACACACATAAAGGAGACTCTGTTCCAGGACTGGGAAATTACAGCAACGCCAAATGAAAATGTTGCGACAGAAAAGACAATTAGGAGTTCCCATTTTTGACAGCGTCCTCAATCACTGGAATGTGTAATATCATTAAGAAACAAAAAACAAAAAACAGAGGATCCACACCGGGTCAAGAGACATTTTTCCTAAAATCCCCTTAGTCTTTAGAGAACATCATCTGAGGATAATTAAGATTTATTTTTACTCCACTGCATTCCTCCGTTCTTCATCCCAACATTAAAATGCCGAACTTTGATGGACCATCAATAAAGACACCCGACAGCAAACTAAGTTGGAGACGATATTCCCTTCAGCTTGTGAGGTGAGGGAATTCAGTCCTATTCAAAGGTCTTGTGAAATTACTCTCCCCATCTTTTCAACTCAGAAGCAGAACAAACCCCTCCAGAACAGACAGGGTGGGATTATGTAACAGGGATTAGACACAGGTCACAGTGTCTTTTGCTTTACCACATACCATCCACCGGTTTCAAGTCTTTCCAGAAATACACACAGGATTTGGCTGACGACCAAAGTTGTCCTATTTTCAGCTTGATAGACCCTGATGGATGGAGATTCTCAAATCGGACCTTTTTCAAACCAGTAAAGGCAACTTACTAATAACCATCAGGTCGCCGTGACAATCGGACTTTGGTATTGAGAGAAGGAGGAAGAACAGGGAGGTAAAACAGAGAGACAGAAAACATCAAGACATTTCTGTGATTAGGTCTGGTTGAGATGGATCGAGAGAGAGCAACACTTCCAGCAGACAACAAAAAGGCTGAAAGGTTACAGCAAAGTTGGTCCCTTTTGTTCTTGTGAACATTCAACCCCCTGCCTGTAATGGAACAAACAAGTTTGGAAATGCTGGTAACATTTTGGAAATATAAGTTCAGGTAAGGGAGACCTGCTGTTAGCAGAGCTAGTTGCTAATTCAAGATGCTAATCAAACCGTTTTTTTCTACAACTGTTCTCTTTGGGCGTTTCCACACTAGACAGTCCAGTAGACTGTGTTCAATTGGGGACCAAAACGTACAGCTGGTACGGTTAGCTTTCACACTGCACTGTGTAAAACGATCCAAACCCTTCGAAAAACCTGTTCTCCTCCTCACCTAGAACTACTGAAGGAAATTACACAAATACTTAAGAAGACAGTGAGCGCAAAATGTAATCAAAAAAAATGGAGTGGTGTCAGATATTTGTAGGATTTAATTTTTGCCCTCGGTGGCAAACCACGACCCATTTGTCCCGCTAGCGCTAGACTCGCTTTTGATTTGGTGACATTTATCAACCAAAGGTTTGTAGACGCCAGAGTTCGCCTTTTTGGTCCACATCAGTTCGATTCACACGAACCAAACTTTCTAGACAAACAAACTAGAGTTTGATTAAAGCAGTCTAAACAAGGCTGGCGTGAACGAATCGTTAAACAGAGTGGGACGCTTCCGCTGCAAAACTATGAATAGCTAAAGATCACAGAAAGGATAGAAATATGTTTTTACAACTGTTTATACATCGTTTTAATTTAAATGAGCTCAAACTGCTGTTGCGTCTCCACTGAATTTGTCTAGTCAAACAGAGAAGCCTTGACCATGTCTACACAGAATCAGCTACAATATCAAAGCTCTCCACAAGAGAGCTTTGTGGATCATTTCAAGCTTTCGGGTTGTTTGGAGTCAACTGACAGCCGTTCTGCGTCCTCAAAGAAATATTTATCCAACCCCATACACATAAAACTTCCTGCTATGACTTGAGCAGATGCTCAACGGAGTCAGCAAGAGTGTCAGAAAGTATTTCAGTAAACTTGGGAGTCTGGCTGAAGTATTTCTCAGTCAGACGATACAAGCACTCGGCTAAAAGAGCAGTCTGAGCTATCGTGAACGATCTGAAGGCCAGACGGGTCACATACTTAACGTTTTCCAGGGAGAGACTAGATCCAATGCAACAGATACAATAAAAATGTGATAACATTTATATTTTGATGATGATGATAATAAAAAAAAATAAAACATGAGTTCTCACGGTAATAAAATATAAGCTTCACACACATTGCATAGGTTTGAGACTCTTATTTATAAGTACGGGAGGAAGTAGTTCTTGATTTGCAGCGCTGAGCTGACAGAGTTCATGAAGATTGGTCATTGAGCATCCAGGGTTCAATTTCCAACATCAAGACCACCGTTGCACAGCTGCCCCGTCTCTCTCGGCCAAGTTCCTGATTGGTAAGGGTCACTAGCGCCACAAAAAGGTTGAAAAAGAGAGAACTGAAGACGATGCACCCCATTAAATCATCCATATGGCAGCTTTTTTGGGTATTGATGACAAAATGGCAAAATACAATTTATTTGGAAGGATGCTAGTGGCTAATCGTTAGCTGCTAACACTACTGAAGTTGGCATCTGCTTTGTAGCTTGGAGAACTAAAGCGACATGTCACAATCTGAGAATTAGGAAGTGTTTCTTACTTGGTGAAAACCCCCCAAAAGGAAGCAATTACAAAGTCTTTTTGTGTTGGGGCTTCTTTAGAAAAAGACAAAAAAATTGACTAAATGCACTTTTGTGCGGACCACTGAAAGCACTTTAAGAGTGGCAAAGATTTGACCAACACAAGCAGTTCATAAGCTGCAGCAAACATGTTTGAAACGGCTGCCAAACATCCTGCTCTTGTGTCTCAGAATAACCTAAAATTTCAGAAATGATGCACCTGTATTTTAAGTGAGAGTAAATTTCAGATCTAGCATGATCAGTTTTCTATAACAGTGTAGATGTTTAACACAAAACGCTTTTTAAAACTTGTGGCTGCAAAAATGTAATCATATTTGGATTTTCAATTAAGGCTACAAGCAAATTACTAAATATTCTATTTTCCACCTCCTTTGTTTTTCTTAGTATTTTTGTTTTTGCTAAAAGTCAACGAGTAACTGCGACAAGATATTGCGATTTTCATTATGGACTAAATCAAGCTGACATACTTTGACTTTAAATACTGTGCGTCTTGTGGGGACACTTTTAGATTTGAAAAACAATTTTGAGGTAGCTATATAGCTAAATGTTAAAATCAGCTGTATGACAGGAGCAACTGCATTGACTCTTCACATATGAACTTTTAAGTCTCTTGCCTGCTGACATTTGTATGATCACAGTTGGTTTTCAGGTACAAAACACAACTCTTTCTAAAAAGGCAAATTAATGCTGCGTCACTCCTGCAGTTTCACTGCCATTTCGACGCTTATCTGTTGTAAAAAAAAACAAAAAAACAAGGTTTTCAAAAGACGAACTGGGGGGAGTTTGATGACAGGAAGCACGCAGCGAGGCGGCCAGAGCTGACATTACACATCCTATTATGCAATCTAGCAAACAGATGCCGCTGTGGGACAAAACATGCAACTCCTTTTGGCTCTTTTACTAGAGCTGAGGCGTCATACGCAGTCACTCATGTGCTGAGTCAGTTTCCTGGACACTGATAATGTAATTTCAACATTCCTGAACATGAGGAAACTAAAACCCAGCTCTCTTTTTTATCTATAACCTTGTTTTTTTTTTGTTTTTGTTTTTTTCATATCTATCTGATTTCTTAAAAATAGCTGCCATTAGGTTTCGGAGTTTGTTTTTTTAAATTATTATTATTTCTATTTACGGTCCAAATTTATTCAGTGCTGGATTAAAAATTACCCACTTTCATAGTAATTACTTAGAATAATGCAATACAGGTTGTAAATCCTAATATTTTAATACAGAAAAGAAGCAATTGTTCCCACTGTTGTAAAAGAAGAAATTAATATACTGATTGCAAAAATTACAAGGTCCAGAATATTACCAGAGTTTATTTCAGCTGGTTAGTTAGTTGGGCAATCTGCTCCGATCCCCAGCCTGCAGTTCGCTGCCTTACAGACATGGCCTTAGCAGCTGAAATATTTCAAACATTCAAGTTTGCTCTTCATTCTAACCTTTTAACTGGATACAAAATAGTAATGAAAAGCTCATAGCACGCCAGGCCAGACTTTATAAAAACTGTTTCCCACTCTTGCAGACTTTCTTGATGTAAATTGTAGCTGTACTAGCAGCCTCCGCTCCAGACGAGTTTAGCAACGGGGACATCAGCTTATTTTGGGGGGCCAAATTAAACAGTGTAGCAATAATAACATTACTAGATTAAAAGAAAAGAGTACAGAGGAGTAAAACTACTCTTATAAAAACCTTTTTTCCCCAAAAAAGAGACTCAATGTAACAAGTACTACTCACTTTTGAACACAGAGAACCTCATTAGCCTACAGGCTACTTGTTAACAAGCTTAAGGAGATGTATTGGTATTAGCTAGTCATCTCTTAGCTAACATTACCTGCATCCAGCAGCATTACTCAACTCAGTCTGTTAGTTTGGGAATAAATCTGTACAAAGTACGTTGCGTTTCGCTGGTTTGCTGCCATGATTCTAACACACCCGAGTATCTCTGCACAGCAGCAGCAGATTGGGTAAACCCAGCCAGAGCGTCTTAGCACTGATGTCGCGTTTAAAGGCGGCTCGGAAAAACGGGTTACTAACAAGTAACCTTTACTTTCCTGTCAAGTAAACTTTACTGTGACCCAGCTGTTCCCAGCTGACCAGCAGTCCACAGTGGGGCATCACTGTGTTACTCTGTGCTTTATACAGCCTCTGGGGGATCCTGCTACTTCCTCTTGCTTCTTATTAAAACCACTTCCAAACTGGAGGAATAGTGGGACGGAAAACGTTAGCAAGTTGACAACAGTAACTCTTTAAAACTTGGCAGCAGCCTGCTTCGTTTCCCGTAAAAAGGACAATGTTGATAAAAGTTGTAAAATTCCAAAAGAGCTACTTTGAAACATTTTTCACAAAAAAATGTTAAATGTAAAACTGTTATTCCTCCAGAGGCAGTCCTGATCGTTCCTGTCTCTGCCTGTGGGGTCAGGATATATTTGACCTTTGGGTATTGACCAAACAGCCTGATCGTTTTCAGCAAAATCTTCTGCTGTCCTCCTATTTCTTGTTCTTCTTCTTTTCTGAAAGGATACAGTGTGAACTTGTGAAGTCAGCCGCTCTTATCTCAGACCTGACTCGCAGCCCGAGTTGGGAGACGTCAGCGCGGATTCATTGGGAGGGTTTGGAAAGTCAGGGTAAGGGTGTGGGAGATGGGAAGTAGGAGGCGGGAAGCTTACAGGCAGCGACGGTCCAAGGTACTGCAAACTCATGTCCTTATAAGGAGAAACCCAGGCAAATTAGCAGCAGTGGTTAACACCTGAACTCTTCCCGTCAGCTGGAAAAAGGCTGAAAAAAGAAAAGAAGATTGAACCCTGCAGCGGTAAGATGAAGATGATGATACATACGGTCATAAAATGTGTTAGCCTGCTTAGAGATTGCTTCTGTTCTTACTTTCCTGAGAAGAAGCGGCAAATCAAACCAATTTAAACAGGCAACAAAATGTGAGTAAGTCCAAAAATGCAGTTTTGAACTTATTTTATTCAAAAATATGTCAAACCTCCTTGTTAAATTGCGATTAAGTTGCTATGAAGCACTTTTTTTTCCTTTTTTTTTTTACACTAGCAACACCCAGAACTTATTACTGCCAGACATGCAGAAACAACAGAACCTCACTGACAATGTGAAGCAGGACATAAGAGGTCAACAAGCAACAGGGTGCCACAAGCTAGAAAAATCTATTGACTTCTATAAGGAAAAAAGGTTTTAAGAGGCTTCAGGGCACATTGAGAGCAATTATTCATGAAAGAAGAAAACACAGAGCTGAACCTTCACAGGAAAGGCTGGCCTGCCAAGGTTATCTAAGATCCCATCGACGATTCGTCTAGTCACAGGTGTCAAACTCCAGTCCTCGAGGGCCACTGTCCTGCAGGTTTTAGATGTGCCACAGGTACAAAACACTGGAATAAATGGCTCAATCACCTCCTCCTTGTGTAGATCAGTTCTCCAGAACCTTAATGAACTAATTATTCCATTCAGGTGTGGTGTGGCATATCTAAAAGTTGCAGGACTGCGGCCCTTGAGGACTGGAGTTTGACACTCCTGGTCTAGAAGATCAGGAAAGTACCAGTGACAACAAAACCGCTGCAGACCTCGGTTAAACTCAGTGTTAACGATGCAACAGAAAGGCAGAAACAGCATCCATGGGAAAGTTTCAACGTGAAAACCACTGGTGACCAAAAACAACAAAGAGCCCGTCTAAGACCTCCATCTTTGAGAAAACATTGTGATGACACGCAACTGGAGCTTTGTGGAAAGAGGAGGACATCATTTCAGGAAAAGAAGATCAGACCATCAGTCAAGCTTGGTGGTGGTGGTTTGATAGCCTGGCAGCTTAGTTGCTTCAGGACCTGGACGTCTAGCCGTAGCCAACAGAACCAGTAATTCTTCTGTCAAATAAGAGACTCTCTACCCATTAGTATGTGAAATTAAGCTCTAGTCCACTTAGGTGACGCAGCAGCTCAATGATCCACAGTCTGCAACATGACCAGAAACAGGCCATGCAGAGCTGCCATACACAATTCATTATTTCTTATCACATAGGGCTAGGTGGGTTTGAATTTATTTTCTCCTTGATGAATCAGTCAGTAAATCATTTAGACTAAATATCAATGACGCTAATACGCATTTTAGCAAAACATGTAAAGGTTGTGGCTTTAAAGTCGGAGCGTAGGTGGGGTCTGCAAAGACATTAAGATCGGGAGATAAGAGGATGCCAGCGCCTTTATTCCTGCACGGCAGGTTGGGACTTGAATGGAACACAAAATATTTAAGCACACTCTGACATGTTGGGGTTTTGTGCAAGAAAATTGCAGAAGCAGGGCCTGGCTGAACATCCACACCTCTCCGACATTCACTTCCCCCATTTCAGCAAAGTCTCTAACTGCATTAGACGTGGTCAGGGCTGCTCTGGTTGTAAACCGTCCGCTGTCTCCTCATCGACCTCAAAAGGTTTTCTTCAGGCGAAGCGGAACTGAGCTAACTTCAGCTACGTTTGATTACAGATTGTCCCTCTGTACTTCTCTTATCTGTTCTTGTGCTAAAGATTTTCAGGTTATCTGTTGCAAGGCTTACTGCCAAAGCCTGGAAGGAATTTAAGTGGTTTGTGTTTCAGCGTGCATCCCTCTCAGCCTGTAATTGTGCGTATGGTCGAATCTCAACATAACCGCTTTATCGTCGCGGAGCGGATGACTGAAACATTCCTGCTTTCTGATGGATGATTAGATCGGTGAGGGTCATGCAGGCGCAGAAATATGCAGGTCCGCACAGGAGAAGGTATTTCTCCACGACAATTAACCAATCGCTACAACCAAAGTATGCACAACACCATCTCCGAAACTATGGCATTTTGAGCCTTAAAGATGCACTATGGGTGCCCCAGTTGCAACTCTCGTCAGCCAGGGACAAGAAGCCGAGGCTACAATTCACCCAGGCTCACCAGAACTTCACACTAACAGACTGGAAAAACAACGTCTTGTCCGATGAGTGTCAATTGTAGCTTTGAAATCCAGATTATGGGGTCAGAATCTGGTACGAACATAAAAGCAGGAGCAAAAGATCGCTATCAGGAGGCCCTGATGTAAAATTTGCTCCCGATACCTTGAACAGGAGCTTCAAAATATGTTACAAGCTACAAGTAACATCAAACCAACAGACATGCTGTGTTAGCCTAGTGAAGCTGTGTTTGCAAAGTCAGAGATGTCTTTAAAAACAAAATAATAAAGCTGCAAGGATTTCAGGTGACATGTTGGGAGAATATTCCAGAATTCTCGGTTAAGAAGCTTTCTTAACCGAGTCAACATCATAGTATATCAGAAGCGTCCACTGGGGTGAAGTATCTGTCAATATTTAGCAGTACAAGAAAGTGAGAAAATAAGTGTCTTACTGCTGAAATGAAGTGGGTTATTTCACTGCAGTGTAAGGATACAGTTTCCAATCTTATGGTTGGTTTTCATCATTTCATTAGCTATTTATTAATGGTGGACGATAACAAATCCCTACGTAATTAATTAAAGCCTTGAAAAGCCATGAAAGTTTGTTGATTTTATTTTTAAATCAAAGGTTCTACGGCCAGTTGGACTTTTACTGAGGCGGGATCAACCCAATGTGGCATCATCCTAGTTCAACATCAAATGTTGGGCACTAGTGCTCATCACAAAAAGGAATGTTTTTCTGTCACCCAATCAATGGAGTGTGTTGTGTGACGTCATTAGCTCCATCCCGACTGTACTGCTGTGCTTTGCATCTACAACTCAAGGAAACCCAGGAATGGTGCGGTTACAGGTCAGCTGTACAGGCCACATTTACAATAAAAACAGGCAAAACAGCACAGGGAAGCCATCCACTAGCACAACAGTATGTATCTGGTTATGTATGCTAGCCAAATAAAAAACAGCCCTTGGTTCTACACTTTGCTTCGTACAGATGGTCCGAACCGTCTGTACCAGCCTCCGGGCTTTTGCTTCCCAGAGGCGTGGACTCTGTTTAGGTTTTAACTTGTACCCCATCAGCAACGTTTGGCTGTGTCGTATTCAAACCGCCAGTTCGACACTTAGCAGAAATGACCTACACCATGAACAGCATCCTCCTCTACCGCGAAGAGAGATGTGCCGAGCTGAACAAAGTGGCTGTTAATGTTACGGCCTCGTTCACTTCATACAACGGACATACAAAGGAACTACAATTCCACAGACTACAACTCCAAAAGGAACTGTAGTCTGTCCGTGATGCCGCCGATAATCAACGCCATCATTCACAACTTCTTCTGTTCGCCGATTGGCCCGGTTGAAAATCTAATGGGAGAAATCCAGCTCAATGGGAGAAACCCCAGCTGAGAACTGAAGAGAGATGAGAATAAATTGCATGGGAAAGGAATGGACATGTATGCGGTCATGTATGCACAACGGATGCATGATGATGTGATGCTATCTGAGGAATGTCCAACATTCCCCCCAAAAAAATTAAAAAAGATAAAGTGGTGCTTTTACATAAAATTCTGCTCAGGGCCGCATGTCATGTAGGACCGCCTCTGTATTTCAGGTGATCCTACTCCAGCTCCATCGCTTCAATGAAAGAGAGGATGTCCACCTGATGCACCACCTTTATCCCTCTCACTTCCCACTGCATTTGCTCTCAGGACCGGTAGCAGCCTGCCGATGACATAATCCAGGAAACTGGGAGCCGTGAGCTACCACTGAGCAAAAAGAAGAGAGAGAAAAAAAGGAAAAAGAAAGTTGGGGAAAAGTTTTTCCAAGTGCAGCGAGAGGGGCCGATTATTACCATTTTTGGGCACGCTCGCTCCCATGCAAGCCCAGCCCAAACCGCGACGCTTACTCAGATTCCACAGCGTTTTTCCTTCTACCCCCTTTTTTTTTCTCAAAGCGGAGGAAAAGTATGTAACACCCCCTTCTCGAAACAGACCATTCATATCATACCCCTGTGTTAAGAGTGGAAAAGGACGCGGGGCGGGGAGGGGGAGCAGCAGCTGTGAGGCGCGTGGGGAAAAGAGTTGCGACAATATATGGACGTCAAAAGCACAACAGAGAGTGGAGCGCTTTTAGAAAAGAAAATTACTTCTAAGCGACTCGAGTTGAATTTGAAATTAGGTTTTCCACAAAGGCGCGCGCACGGTTGTTAATCCTGGCCTAATCCAAGTCGCATCATAAACCAGATGACAGGAGGTGGCCAGTCCAACGCGTGGCTGACATCTGTTGCGCCCACCGCAGCCCGGCTCACCTCCCCTCTGCTCCCAGCAAACCCGAACGGGCCGGTGGGCCTCCCTGCTGAAGGATGCTGCTTCCGGGACACATTTTAATCTTCCAGGAAGAGGGAGAAAAGTTTAGGAGTAAGAAGCCCAATCGATAAGGTCTCGCAGGTGGGGTTTTTTTTGTGTGTGTGTTTTTTAAAGAGGCCCATAATTAAACTGTTGCCCACTTTGAGTGACCCTGAGGAGGAAATGTGCCCGCACTGCTGCGTGGCAACAACATTACCGCCTCTTATTGTGACTAGCAGCAGAGCAGACGGCATACATAAAACCCTTCGCTTCCGCAGCGGAGGCACCGGGAAGTCGGTCGGTCTGTCGGTCGGTCGGGCTCACCTTTCTCTGCTGTTTCTCCCAGGCTGGGTCCAGGAGCATATCCCGGTCCCAGTCATCTTCCTGGTGCATGTAGTCGTTCTCTCCGTCATAGTGTTCCATACTATCTGAACGCTGGCTGGATGCGGTCGCTCTCTGGTTGCGTCCCAGCGGGGCGAGGTGATGTTTTCGCTGCGGCTGTACGGGCTACTCTCCTCGGTGTGTGTGGATGAAATTAACGGTCCAACCCCCGGCTTCCCGCTCTCTCTCTTTTCTTTCTATCTCTCTCTCTCTCTCCTTTTGTCTCCCACCCCTCCAACTCTGCCTCTGTCTCTATCTGCTCTCCGTGTTCCCCTCCTAGCAGGAGCAGCCCGCTGGAAGCTGTAGGCAGGTCTTGTATCGAAGGAGCGACAGACGCAAAAACTTTGCCTCAGCCAAATTGGGATCAATAACTGGCTGCTGTAATCTGATTGGACGACGCTCGGGACGGAACCCGCCCTCCGGTCTTCCATTGGATGCCGTGGCTGTCAGCGGCCAGGCTTTATGTCCAAGGTTGCATGCACAGGTTGAGCCAAACGTAAGACTTTGTTGAGCTTTGACAAAATTAACGGTGTCGATTTTTATACGAACATTGACTAAAAGTCTCGCCGTTGACCCTCTGCAGCAGCTAACGCGGCGGACAGAAATGTTTGTAACACCGGACAGTGGCGGTCCTTGAGTTAATGGGGTCCCGAGTGAGCCCTCCCCACCTTTTCCTTCTGTTTCTTGTTTTTCACAGGATTCCTACATAGTGTGGACGAGCGTGGGATTGAATTTCCCCCCTATTTTTCAGGTCTGAAAATGAAGAGAAAGGAGAGCATGAAACGTGTTTGCATTTTTTCTTCTGCCATTCCTCCTGTCCTTTCCTTCTACTGTTTGTTTCCTCTCTTCTTTGCGTTTCTCCATCCTTTCTTCTTTTCTTACACGTCCTTTCATATCCACTTTCTTTCTGTTTTCTTCCTTGCCTCTATCTTTTTCTCACTTCCCGTGTGCCTAATTCCTTGCCTCATTCCTTCCCCCCTTAATTTTTTTCTGACTTATTCGGCTGTGTCTTTCCTTACATCCTATTTCTTCCCATTTTCTATCCTCCATTTTGTCCTTTTTTCCTTTCCTTGTCTTTATCTCTATCTTTTTCTCACTTCCTGTGTCTCATTCCTTGGGTCTTTTCTTTTGTTAATTTCCTTGTCAGTTGCTTGTTATTATGCACGATATGTGAAAAGCTAAAACATTTACTTCCTTGGGCAGCATCGTCTATGTCAGGCATGTCAGGCAGACTCTCCGTCCACCATGCTGCTTATCTTATTGGCATGCAAAGTCTGAATTTGCAACAGCTGGAAACAAGAACAGCATTCTATGCTTCACTGTGTAATATCATTTTTTGCACAAACTGATATTGCAACGATCGGGACGTGAGTCAGCCTGGTGCCAAAACCCATCACAATGGAGCTGTTGCGTTTTCATTTAAACACTAACAAAACTCAAACTGCTTTCAAAACTCTGCGTTCAATGAAGATCTGGTACAGCAACAGTCTTTGCACATCTAGAGACTAAAACATTTGTGAACTATCAATGTTGTGACCTTTAAACATCTAAAATTATTTTCAATCCAGAAGATTGACTGATTAAATGCCCCCCTTTTTCAGATTCTTGTTTGGGAAACAAGAATTTTCTTTCAATTATGCAAAGATCCGCAATTTTGTGTTGGTTCAAAAGATCCGATTCTCCCAGAACGCCTCCAGTTTTTGGTTGCACCACAACAAAACGCGACAACACTTATTGGAGGGACTTTATGTCTCCACTGGTGGCAGCTGCTTTGTCAGACGATTGCTAATTATAAAGTTTGCAATTTTGTTCTTCACATTAAAAAAAAGAAGAAAAAGAAACAGATAATTTTAGTCTGTAGTTTTTAAAATATAGATATGCGACTTTGAAGAAAAATAAACAAAGACCCCTGGTCGATCTCAACTTCCATCCACATTTCTTAAGTGGAAATTTCACAACAACGGCATAAATCTAAAAGCATTACGGCCAAACGTAAAAATATCATTTACACTGATGTTCTTTATGCTTAATAAATATTAGAAACGTCACCTAAGAAATCTAAAATGGACATGGATTTGAATGAATAGCCTAAAAAAAAAAAAACCCTGAAATGCGCCAAAACAAATAGAAGCTAAAAGCCACCGTGGGACTGTTTCATTCTTATCTTCTTCTACTGTAAAGGTGGAAGGAAGTTGTTGTTTTTTACAGATGTGAAGTCAAGAGGTTTTGCTCTCACAACCCACCAGTGAGCAACGCCGCTATATGAAAGCAGAAAGGTCTGTCAAACATCAGCAACTGTAAGCATGTGGAGAGATGGCCAAGTCCGTCTGCCTTGTAAGGTAAGCTCACTCTTCCTCTTTATGTCTCCCTCTCCCTCTTTTACACACACACACACACACACGCACGCACACACACGCACACGCACAGGATAGCCCTGACAGGAGAAAGTGGAGCTCTTCCATATATGGACAAACTTCCAGTGGTGAGTGTTTGGGAAAGTGATGTCACGGGAAAGGGGAGCAGACTGCCAGCTCACTGCCTGCCTGGTTCCGACCCGAGCTGAAAGAAACGGCAGCGGAGAAAAACACCGGCAGCCCTCTGTAGCAAGCGCCGCTTGCCACTGTGATAATTATACACACTTCCATTAGCTAATTAGCCCTCCGCCATTTGCAAAAAACAAAGACATTCATTAAATGTTGCATTCAGGAGCACTCGGGAAACTGTCTGGCGATGTAGAATGTTCATACTGACAAACTACTAACTCCCTTTGCGTTAATATTTAAGTTATTAACGCAGAGCTGCGAAATTGTTTATAAAAAGACGCTGTTTAAGGGGAATAAAGAGTGTTCAGCCACACTAATGGAGCGTTAGCGGAGGAAGCTAAATGGGGTTTTCTCATTTGTTGAGAACGATTGTTGGTGTTCTGGTGTTTTATCTCCCAAATTACAACGACGTATTGGGACCATTAAACATACAAAATCACAATAATTACATAATAAAAAAGGAAGTAAATTTCCTCCAAAAACAAACAAACAAACAAAAACTCCAAACCTTTGAGATTAATTTCAGAAATATTTCAGAATTGGTTTTGAATTTATCAGTTTCAAAGGACATCTTGTTTGACTTTTCAAAACTCAGAAATTTTTTGACTTGGGAGTTCAGAAATTTTCTCCTTTTTTCTCCCCAGAAAATTTCAGAAAATCTCTACATTTCTAAGATTTATTGGCGGAATTTTGCCCCCACATGGTAGTGGCAGTATCATGATGTTGGGATGCCTTTCTTGGCGGAGACAGGGAAGTTGGTCAGAGGTAATGAAAGACCCAATTATACAACGAAAATATGTTGGGAGTTTAGAAAGACTTGTTTGGATCTATATAAATACACAGTATGATATCATAGCATACTAATGTGTTAAAATGTACTAGTCAATGTCGAGACCTAAATGCAATAATACTCTTTGCGAGTTGTGAAAGGTTTTGGTAACATATGATATCCGTCTGATCCAAGCCTGAGCCTTTTTGCGAAGACTGGTTTCGTGTCTCTTAACGTGACAAAATGCCAAAACGGAACCGTTTGGAGAAGAGGAGAACGTTCCTGCCGGCTCCCTGGAGGCTCATGCGAAGAGCTGGCGCGTCGTGTTTGGTCTCTGGCAGCCACCCAAGGTATTCCAGTCATGTCGGAAGGGGAATTCTTCAGTCGCCGTTAAGGCCGGAGCCATGTATGGAAAACTGCTGCATGGGCGGCGATGGTTCCCACTGGGCCGGTGTTCTGTCAGATAGCCATACATTGTCAGATCGTCATACGCGTATGACAAACTGATGGCTATATCTGTCAGATCAGCATACGTTTGCATACGTTTCAGCATACGTTGTCAGATAGTCATACGCTTAGCTCAGACATGTATACGTTGTCATTACCATATGATTTTATTTAATCAGCAACATAGAATCATGACGTAGATAAGGATTTTTTTCAAAAGTGAAACACTGGTTTTGCCCCAGTTTCAGTGTGGGTAAAAATTGCGTTTTCATACACGACATGCTATCCAAGTTAGCAGACATGTTATCCAACCCAAAAATATTAAGGAAGTGGGGGACGTTAATTTAAACAGGGCGTGTTTTAGGACGTGTTTTGTAGTTTACTGCAGCTGCAGCATCATTAAATTTAATTTATTTAGTTACTTTTTATTGTGTCTCTTCTCGCGTATGACAAGCTGACGACTCCTCTCAATATGGCGGACCTCCTGCAGAATGCGCATGCGTGCGCATGCGCTCTTACCATATGTATGCTATTCTGACATGTATGGCTATCTGACAGAACACCGTGTTTGGGTTGAAACGCCACGTGGGACCACATCAGAACTATGAACGCATAGTCCCACTTTTCAGCATCAGCCCTTCCTAGGATGGTCTATCGTCTATCTGCTCTAGAGGAAAGCCTTCCAAGGCTGTGGTTCTACTGGGCTCCTCCCAGTTGTGAATGTGGAGGAAGAGGAGAACCTCGGTTAACCTCGCCTGTATAAATACAGATAAAACACGTTGACGTCGCGTCGTCCACGACGTGACCGTGTGGAGGCGTGGGAAGAGCAACATGTGGTCAAGAGATCTCAAGAGGCTTACTTCATGCAGTTACGTGTTATTTCTAATTTGAGGAAATAATTTTGACTCGGCACGTAAATGAAGGAATGTGAGGAATTTATAAAATACAGGACTGATGTCAAGTTTTGCCTCCAGACTACGTCCGGAGCATCCACTTGGTAAGCCAGGATGTTGCCCGCGATTGCATGAATAACAATCCTGGGCGAGGGCCACCCCACCTTTCCTCTGGTTTCTTGTTTTTCACAAAGCGAGTGAAAATTTCACCAAGCGCAAACTCTGCAGGATTCCTACTAAAGTACGGAATTTGAGTCGCGTTTTTTCTCTCTTCCAGGTGTGAATAATTGCAGGAAAAAGAAGATGCGGAAAGTAGTTCTTATTTCCAGCCCCGTAGTCTAATGGTTGAGCAAAGTTACTTTTGTAAATCATGTCCTTTAACTCGTTTTTCCTTCCTACATTATTTCTCATTGCGCATTTCCTAATGTCCTTCCTTACTTTTTATTTTACTTTCTTCATTCTTTTGTCCCCTCTTCTTTTCTTGCATCGGTTTGTCTTCTTCTACTCCTTCGTTGTATCTTTACTTCCTTCCTTCTATGTGTCCTTCATTCTTTCCTTTCCTATTCCCATTTCTTCGCTCGTTTGCTCATTCCTTTGATTTGTTTTTCTTTCTCACTCTCATTCCCTTCTTCTGTCTACATTTGTCCTTCTGTCATCGCCTCCTTTTAGTTGCGTTTTCCTAACCGATCCGTTTTCACAGCTGTTGAAATGTGTAGTTCCTACCCATCAGCTCTCTCTTCTCTCGAAATCAAAGCAGCGATGCTCGTTCCCTCAGACAGCAGTGAGGGAATGAGCTTTATGTGCTTTATGAAGCCCAGTGTATGCGTGACGCCGTCGTCTGTAGGAAACAGGCAGCCAAACGCTGGTCTTCGCCTCAAGATGGGTCAGAATTTGTTTTGTGCTTTTCCTCAGGAATATCTTCATCAATTCACACAAAGCATCTCCAGTGGGATTAGAACTTTTTCCACAACTGATCAGATTCACTTAGGAGTAGGCACAGATTAAAAATGTTAATTTGAAATTGGAATTGAAAACAAAAGGATACTTCAAGTCACCTAGCTACAAAAAATAATAATAATAATTTTTGTGTCTAAATTATACTATCTGATAAGTCCACTTCAAAGATTAAGAAAAACAATCAAACTGTTATTTAAAAAAAATAAAAAATCCTGTTTGATTAATTTCAGCATCATTTCCAACGATCTAACTTTGCAGAACCTTCTCCACGACAGTGCGTTGTTTCTACTGCCCCCCAGTGGCTAAATGTAATTACATATATTCCATCCATCCATCCATCCATCCATCCATTTTCTTACACCTTTCTTCCCTAAATGGGGTCGGGAGGGTTGCTGGTGTCTATCTCCAGCTGCGTCCCGGGCGAGAGGCGGGGTTCACCCTGGACAGGTCGCCAGTCTGTCGCAGATTACATATATTCCTTTTTTTCTTATTACAATAAAAATATATATTTCAGTCTGTAAATATTGCTGGTCATTAAATTGTTCGCTTTGTCCCTGGAGGACATTACATTCAAATTATGAAATATTTTATCAGTTACCACAAACTTTACTGGACAAACTTTCCATTAGGATCAAGATCACGTTGCCGTGGAGACTGAGGGTAACACTTGAATCCTTTATAAAATTTCGTAATTATTTCAAATCGTTGGCAAGTATCAAAGTAAGTAAACACTGACGTTTTTTTGTTTTTTGTTTTTTTGTCACAGATCAGTTTTTTAGTTGCAAGAAAACACATGTGAGATGATTTGTAACTGTAGGCAAGGGCAGATTAAGAACACGGAAACAAAGCAAAATGTCAACACAGTTTATACAAGTGGAAACCGACTGGGAGTCGGTTCTTCAGGCTTCCTGGAGCAGCGTAAACTGAGAAACACTTGATGACAACAAACCTGATCAAAACAAAACTCAACTAAAAACCTCAAAGCTTTTGCTTCACACAAGTTCTTTTAGTCGTCAGAGGCAGAACCGAACTGCGGATCCGGGCAGAACATCGGGAGATGGTGGAGGGGGGGGGAAAAAACCTCAAAACTAAACAAAAATATGAATACTGATGTCTCATAAAAATAAACGCCTCTCACGTAGTACCAATAAGCAGCTTATTTATGTCTTAATGCAATCTGTAGGTTTGACTGAAACAATGAAGGTATGGCCCAATTTGTTTGCTCTTCAACAACAACAACAACAAAACAACCATTCTTAGCTGTTCTTTAGCAACGTGAGGTCATGTGATTCATAACTAGGAGTATGAAATGTAAAAAAACAAAAAACAAAACTGAGTTGTAGAAACTCATAAAAAAATCCACTTCCTAAGTTTTGTTCTGGGTACAAATGAGAAGAGGCTTCTGTTACGTCTTTAGCTTCTTTTCGGAGGACGACAAGCCCAACTCCGCCTCCTCCGACCCGACGCGAGTCCGCTTCAGAGCGCTCTGCGCCAGGCGCTTCTCCCTCTGCGGCCTGGGTTCTTCGGCCAGTGTTCCGATCTCGTCCTCGGACTCCGAGGAGGCGCGGTGAGTGGACGGCGTGACAGGTCTGTGTTGCCCGTTCACGCCCGGACTACGTCGGCTTTGAGAGACGCCGTCCGCGACAGCAGAGACGTCGTTGGCCTCTCCGCTGTAAGGGCTGCCGAGTTCGTCCGGTAACCGAGGCGACGCGACGGAACGCCCTCCCTGCTCAGTCTGGTCACTCCCGTTGTTGTCTTGGCTTTCCGGAGACATCACCGGACTCAGGCACACGAACGCCGACGGACTCAGGTGCTTTTCCTCCTCTCTGGAAGCAGAAGCCTGAGGTTTGATCTCCAGGGAGTTCGGCTCATCGTCCGACGAGGAGGACGACAAGTCATCGACGGAGATCGACGGGTAGCTGTACGAGTCGATGGCTGAAAACAGAGCCTGTATGGACTCAGGTCGGTACCCAGCCCTGGAGACCACGTTCATGCGCCGCCGCCTCATCACATTCTGGCGCCGGACGGCGCTGCGGCGCTCCTCGTCGTCGCTGCTGGAGCTGGAGGTGGACGTGGAGGAGCTGGAGGCCTCGGCGGGGAGCGACGGAGAGTTGCTGGGGCTGGAGAGCGTGGAGTTCTCCCTGGGGCTCGGCGAGCGAGGACGGGGCATCGGGTCGAGCCAAAACTCACTAGAATCAGAGTCCTCGTTGGCCAAGAAGCCTGACTGGTGCTGTGGCCGTCTCCTCTGTCTCCTGGGACACTCCTCCCCGTCTTGCCCGGCGGCTCCCTCCTCCCCGCCTGAGGCGTCGGGTCCTGCCAACGAGGAAGACGAGGAGTTGTCGGAGTCGGTGCGGCGGTCAGCAGCCGAGGCAACGACAGGAGCCACCGATGCGGCCCGTGTGGAGCGCCGGCCGCGGGCGTGGAGCTGCATGATGGCCTCCTCGCTGAGGTCGCTGTCAGAGTCCGAGCTCCAGCCCTCGATCTCCCGGCGCACCAAAGAGTCGAAGAAGGCCATCATGCGCGGGTCTTCCTCTATGGACTGACTGACGTAGTCGTGGGACAGGCCGCTGCCGCTGTTGAGCACCAGGCTGATGTACTCCTCATGGCTGTAGAGGCTGCGGGAGCGGTCCTCCACCCGGCCCTCCAGATCCCCCTCGCTGTCGGGCTGCCGGTACGGACTCCACACCTGGGTGAGAACAAAACGTTGAAGAGCAACGAGACGACATCTTCGAGTTTGTCTTTAATACTTTAGCTTCAAAGTACACAATGTTTGACGTTTTAAAAAAAAAAAAAAAAACCTCTTAATGAACCTGAAAGCTAACAGCTAATTTGAGTACGACAAAGACTAAAGTATCTGTCTTCTTAATGGACTTCGACCTGGAAATCATCAGAGTGGTTCAAGCAAAAACCATTTTACCAACCTTTAAACTTCTGATTTTTGTAGAACAAGTGTTTAATAGAAACACTTGAAATTGAGATTGCAGGTGGTGTACCAGAAATGATTTTCCCACGTGACACTTGGGCATGTCACAAAAACAAATCTTGTCCCAGAGGTTTGGTGTCAACCTGGTGACTCACACTTCCAGAGATTTCTTGTCATCTGGCAGTTTGGAAATCCGTCATATTGCAAAAATTATTCAGACATTCTGAAACCTAAAGTGTCACTCTTAAATCAAGGCTCGTTATGCTCTCACTATACGTAATAAGGCGAGGCGAAACGATGAAATATTGTGTACTGTCTTAGAAAGTTCATTTGCTAAACTAATACTTAGGCCTGTCGCAATAAACAATAAATCAATTAACTGCATGACAAATTAAATGAAATTCAAGCAAGTCAAGTAAATTTTAATTTGCTTGATTTATCGATTTTCCCTTTTACCAGAAAGTGAATAATAAAAGTCTTCATTCTGGTGCTTTGAGCTCAACTGTCTCTTTTTTTAAAAAGGAGATCATTTTGTTTATCTTCATAATTCATTTTATTTGTTGTTTTCTTTATTTATTGTGGATATTTTTAAATGTCTTCCAGTTCCAGTGTTTAAATGATCATTAGAATTTAAAGTTTATTGATCTTTGAGAATCGGTTCTTGCATTATTATGCCATTATTACTTGAAAACAGTCTCAAAGCAACAATATTATCATTCATCGCAATAGGTGCTGAAGAAAAACATAAACATATTTGGACATATATCAAATTAATATATCAGTAATAACCAACAAATTGCAATATTTTAACAGCAGTAACAACAATAATGATCTTCTGTTGAAATAAAAGCAATTAATGGCAAACATTTTTGTGCAAAAACTAATGATACCTTGAAAAAATGGCATTTCTATTCAAGGTTATCACAACGCAAGAACCTCAGTTTCGTCCAGCTGATGGTGACGTTGCCTCTCTGAAGGACAACTCTACTGTCAAAAGCGCAAAAGTGTCTTTAACGCTTTTCAATCAGAGTGAGCGAACGGAGAGATCCTCCTCAACAGAGAGTGACGAAAGTCAAAACGACGACAGCAGAGACGTTTCTTCACTCACCTTGATGACTTTCTCCACTCCGGAGGAGCAGATCATGTAAGAGTGAGGGTTGAAGCGGACCTGGTTCACAATGGAGCGGTGGCCCTTCAGAACCATGAAGGCTCCGTTCACCACGCGACCGGGCCCGCCTGGGGAAAGAAGGCTCACCATTATATGTGCTAAATATAACATACATATATGCTCTTCCAATTGCACAACTGACCTTATTAAATGATGTACATGGACCATAGAAAAAAAACATGACAAGAAGAAAAACTGAAAAATTACAAATGGAGGAAAAATAATAATAATAAATAATACTGTCTGATGGTTAAAACACACAAAGGTGAGCAATTAGAAATCGATATTTTATTGTGAAAATGTATCATAACCTTCAGACACTCTACCAGTGTGTTGATCGTAGTTTGTAGAATGATGAATAATGATTAAAAAAAATACACATTTAGTAAGTTAGTAAGATAAAAAAAAAACAACCTCAGCAAAAAAAGTAAAATTAATATGCAAATATAAGTTAGAAAATCAGAAACTGATTTAGCATTTTCTTTGAAAACCTTTCGACTCCTCCTCTTTTTTTTTTTTCCCCTTCTTCCAAAACAGTTGTATAGACAATTTCAATGACGTGACGTCCAAAATAAGTATCGGCGTGTTTATGTCTTACTCTTTTTAAAGAAATAACAGAGCTTTTTGTGGGCGTTTCTTGCGCACTGTAAACAATCTCCCACCACAGGATTCAGGTAACGTTTTCAGTGTGGAAAAATCCAACTCAACCTGGAATCTGGGAAATCAAAGCAATAACTCACCTGCTTCAGGGTCGTTTGGGATTTTCCACATGTACAGATTAAAGTCATCTGATCCGGACAAGATGTACTGAAGAGAGAGGAAAAATAAAGTACTGAGATTTAAGTTCACCAAAAGGGAGGGAAACTAGGAAAGCAGGTGAAAGCAGATAAATCCAGGGAGAGAAGATGGAGCAGAAAACCAGCAGATCTATCAGCGTTGAGAGTCATGCTGTGTGATCAGACACAGACTTCAACATCTCATGGCCTAAACAAAGCTCCTGCTCGCTGCCTGAACCGTTACTAGTCTTTATGAACAGATGGTTTCACTTAAACCTTTTCTCCCGAAGGAAGTTCTGACAGGGTCGTTGTGGGCTTTACATTCTTTTAGACACATGTAACATTGAGGGAAAGAATGTCTCCAAGCCTGTCTGACAGGAAGGGAAAATGCCAAAATACTCAATGACGTGAGAAGAATTTGTTTAATTCGCCTCTGTAGATTTTCTCCTGATCTCCGTGTCTTGCTTCGGTCACGGCTTTAAGAGGACTCAAACACAGTTTGATTCATTTCTACTGGGACAAGCGGAAAGGAAAACCGTGGAAGGAAAATACAAAGTCTGAAATGAAAAGCTGAAAAGTGCGGCGTGCATTTGTTTTCAGTCGAGCTGCCTCGCTACTTTGGAGAAGTTCGGATCTGGACTTTGTTTGGACCGTTTGAACTCGTAATTATGCCTTCGTCTACACTGTCCCATTGTAGCTCTGGTTGCTTGTTTTTAGGCGCGTCAAAGTAAAACCACGATTGCATATTTTTGTTAAAAACTCTTTTCTTTTTTTTCCAGCATTACAATGTTCCACCAGCTCTTCTTGACCTCGACTGTCTTCATCTTTACAATCTACAGCAGTTGTGGGGCATAAAAAGCAATTCAGTTCAACCAAACAACTCCCAAATAAATTCGAATGTTGTAGTAACTCATATCAACCGAGAATCTTCAGAGTTGCTGTGAATGTTGATGCTGCCGGTAAGAAGAATCTCCACTAACAGTCAGTCTTGCAACAAATCTGAAGAAGCCTCTGACTGAAGACAGGCTTCCACAGTAACATGTCCTGAACGCAGCCATTAGGTGCCGGCAACCACCGCTAATCCACCTCATTTGCTTTTGCCGCTCCTCTTTAATTCTCCATTTGGCCGCAGAGTTAGAAAGCCAAACATAAAGCACCAGATATTAAAAATCTATCTCTATGTGAGTGAGGGGATTATAGATAATTGTTAGCCAATAATTCTTGGCTAATGCACACCAAGAGTTATGAACTCGCATGTGTCATGCTAATGTAATACCTACAGGTGCGTAAATATGTTTTTGAAAACAAACTGATGGAAGCACAGATGAGGGAAAAAGAGGAAAAAAAGAACATTTTTCGATGTCGCCATTGGAAAATTTAGAAATATCGTGCAGTCCTACTTTGTTGCCATGGTTACACAATTGAAATCTAACAGGCTAAATACATTACTGATAATTAGTTGAAAAAAAAAGGCATGATTAGGCATAATAAATAAATTAATCGTGTGACAAATTAAAACAAACTCAATGATTTTCATTGGCATGATTTACTGATTTTCTCTTTTCTCTCTTTCTACCAAGAATTTGATGATAAAAGTCTTCAGCCTGGTGCTTTGGTCTAAACTGCCCCTTTTTTGAAGAACAAATTTGTTTACAGAGACGTCATTCTTTATTTCCAGTGTTGAGTCATTTAGTTATTTTGGATATTTCCATTTTGTGCTCATGCTATTACCAACATATTACTTGAAAATGGTCTCGAAACAACAATATTATCGTTTATCGCAATGACTTCTGGGACAATTTATCAGCCAGGAAAATGTGTTATAGTGGCAGGCCGAGGCACGAATCAAACAACATTATAGCTCACCAAATACTGAAACCAACGTCTTTTTATGGTTGTTACGTTTTGCACATTTAAATGATAAAATACGAAGCAGCTCCAACACCGAAGCAGATTGTGGTTTCTGAAACACTTTGAAAACCGTGCGTCATTTTCCTTCCACATCACCGTTACACTCGTGTTTGTAGTGGTTTAACACAGAAAATCCACCTTAAGTCACAACGACGACGTGGCATATAAAATAAAAATCTCTTTGTTTTTCATAAGAAACTGAGCCACATGGGTTAGCTAAATGAGTTTTGGTGGACGGCACAGGAAGGCGCTGCAACACCTGTGCGCTGCACCCCAAAACACCCCCACTGTCCTTCCCATCAATCACGCAGTGAACTGCCTCTTGGCAACCGTCTGCTTCAGCACCACACTGAGGAAATCCTCAACTGCCTGCAGAGTTTGAGGAGGTCGCTGAAAAATGGAGGTCAGCTCAGATGACTCTTGGAAACCAAAAGAAAAATCCAGCCATTCCTCATCTCGGTCAGAATCGAACCGCTCTTAGCCAAACCTCAGGCACTGTTTAAAACTCGAAAACTCACCGCTTAGGCTGTGCTAATCCAGTAATGAGTGAAAAGTATCTGACAGAGACGAGATTTTTACAAGTTAGCTTGAGAACCTCCTGTTCTTCTTGTAGAAGAACAGGAGGATAAAATTGATCACTTCTTGGTAATTTATTACAGGAGAACGTTGGTTTAATTCCCTCCGCATGTCCGTGAAACGGAAACCGTTACTCGTTCTGTATAGGATGTCATGCACATATTTTCTAGCTGCTTTAGTTTTAGTGCTTGGAGCTGCAGGCGCTTCGGTTTATGACTTGTTGGCCCACCTGATCCTTGTCGCCCGCGAAGCAGCAGCTTTTCATGGTGCAGGAGTTGAAGTAGCCCTGGTTGTCGAACTGGAAGCTGGGCAGGCGGGAGTGCAGCTCGTAGAGGACGGGCGGCAGGCGGCGCCGCAGAGCCAGGAGCTGCGTGCCCGTGCTGTTGAAGCGGACGCTCATGGCGCTCTGCAGGGACATGCTGCCACCGTAGCGCAGCAGAGAGCTGCGAGGCACGGAGGGGAAACAGAGCTTGAAACGTCACAAGGCAAACTACTACCCACTTCTGCCAACAGATCTGATGAGATTTTACAGCTATAAAATCATTCACTATACATGAATGAATAATTCATAGATTCAATTTCCTTGATAGTGAATGGAATAATACAAAGTGGCGCTGACAGATTCTAAGAAAACGGCTCAATTCATCATTTAAATTAGGAAGTTTTGGTTGTTTCATTTCTGACTTTTTTGGATGTAAGAAAGGATGATATGTTGTTAGATGTTTCATGCATCAAGTCATATTAGCCTTGGGATCAGGGGTGTAAAGGTGCACAAAAATAATGGAATAGCATGTGTAGCTAAAGTGACGCCAACGGTGAGTTGTAGCGGTAAGTTTCTTTTCTCGCTTTATTAAAGCGGTGGACAAAGAAAGGGAAACAAAACACAGAACTGAATTAGATATTAGATTTAAGCCTTAATATAATTATTTTTCTACATCATTCAAAAATAACTTTGTATTAGAGATAATTTAGTTATAGTAATATAAACGTAAAACGGTTTGTTTACAGCACATATGTCAGAGTCAAGGCCCATGTGGCCCGCGAGAAGATTTTCTACGGCCCCTGGGATGATCTTGATCTATTATTAGAACCGGCCCGCAGCAAGCCGGCACCCCGTCTGAAAAAATGCACCCCGTTCGATCCATCACAACGCGCACCCCGTTCGATCCTCTGGCGCACCTCGGTCCGCAGGAAATTTACGAAGGCTTGGGCCGGTCCGCTGCACTAGACCAAATGCGTCATTTAAAAAAATCTCAATGAACATTCGATCAGTCCGGCCCTCGGCTTGTAGCTAAATTTTTTATTTGGCCCTCCATCCATTTGACTTTGACACCCCTGGTTTACAGGAACGAAATAAAAGGCCTGGCAGTGGTTCATCGGTGGGGAAACAGCACCCTCTGGTGGACAGAGTTGAAAGTGCATGGCATGCATACAATGGGCCAGCTTTACCAAAACGTCAATAGGAGACTCTCTGTGTGGCTACATTCATGTTTTTTCTCTATGCTAACCATCCCAACTAACTATAGGAACGGTGTTTGCTACTTGATGAGTTTCCTAAAAACGTAACGCCTGGAAATCACATCCAAAAGTTCCTTCTTTGTTAAACCAGAACAGATATTTTTATTTCTCGTGATCTGGGAATCTTTCTGGCACCGTTTGTATCTCAATGTGGAAAAAGTTCTGTTCAAACTGGGAGTGCTGCAGCTCTGATTGCTATCATTTTCATAACTTAAAGGGTTGTGAGAATATTTAAATTGGACTTCTAATGTAGTTTTCCGAACATTGCAGTTAAAAGCCCAAAACATTCAGACCCGAATCACTAAATGATTTGACTGCAAAAAATACAGATGAGGTTGCGCTTCTGACATACGTCGACAATAGTTTGTACAACAGTTTCATGCAATTCAGTCCAGTTCTCCTCAAGAACGAGGTGTATTTTTGGCTGGATCAACCCACGGCAAACAGACGGGCGTCTCACCTGCGTGGTTTACGAATGTCCCACAGTCCAACTCCTTCCTTTGAGTTGGCCGTGGCCAGCAGCCGGGGCTCCACAGGGTTGAACATCACGCTGTGAAAGGCTGAAGGGTAACTAGCCAGGCAGAACGGCTCTGCGGGGGTTAAAACAAAAAGAAACAGAGCGGTGAGAGTTACAACTATTGCTCGGGTCTCTCAGAGAAAGAGTCTGCTGATGTAGTATGACGATTTGTACAAAAACGAGAAAGAGAAAAACAACATATACAGTACAGTGATTTGGAAACATATTAATTTGTTTTTGTCAAATTAAAACCACTAAGACCAAAGATTTCTTCCTCCCACCTCCCCCAAAGCTTTCGTCTCAAATCAAGAGGTAAGTCTCTAATGACTGAAATAAACATTTTCTCCACAAATCCATGACATCTTTCACTGCAGTTCCTTACTCCAAGTCCTCTACGGTGAGTCTCTACAAGTTTTGCACATGGAAAGTCTGAAATGTTTACTCATCTTTGTTTTTCTCCACAACAAAAGTCTGATTCAAGGTACTGATACCAGGACATTCTGGCAAATTTATGTGGACAAATTCGAACTATTCCACTGCAACTTTGGCTGGATGTTAATCGCTAATTTTCCCGTAGACAGTTGGGTTTTCACCCAAGTTTTGAGACGCCTGCAGGCCAGTGGCGGCTAAATGTCAACTACACCAGCTTCACTATTCCTGCAAAAGAAAAGCATTCCCACAGCATGACACTGCCGCCACCACCATCATGTTTCATCCCTGTAAAGTGTTCATGTCGATGGTGAAAGCTGAGTTTGGCAAGCTTTATTAAGGACTTCAGTTTGCCAAGGCAACAAAAGAGAGAAGGAAACTCAGCTCTGGAGGGAAATAAACGGTTTATCAAAATTTATTGCATCGTTTATCTTTTATTGTGATAATATTTTGATTTATCGTTGTCACAATAAATTCCCATTAATTGTCAGAGATCCCTAAAATAGAGGAGATTTTTTTGGGATTGTTTTTCTTTTTACAAATCTTCTCCACTGTTTGTTCAATAAGTGAGTGTCAGAAAATATAAACACATTCGAAAATATGATCAGACGCAGTTACCGGGTGGAGTTTTTGTGACACAAATCACACTTCTTCACGTGACTTGTGTCATGAAGCAGTGCATTATGGGAATGTTTTTCACGATCAGTATTTGTGCTTGTTGTGTTTGTGGGGCGGTAATTACTGTGACACACTAGTGATGAGTAGTTCTCATCGTCACTTTTATTGTTATCACAAAGTATTGTGATGAAACCAAGTCCATATCGCCCACCCCTCAAAACGCACCATAATCACAGCTGAGGGCAGTCCTAAAAATATTCAATTGGGTGTGACTTTTCTTGGGATGGACACCGTATCAACACCTTCCTGTAGGCTGACACAACGCCGCTCACAGAGAGCGAAGGCCGGCTGGTCAGAGTTATTATCAGACCGACTCGGTCACAAGGAAGGGTTCTAAAATAGTAGTGAAAGGTGACGCATCCCGTTTGTATTTCAACACTATTAAGCCTCGCTAAGTTAACATCACTACATATCCTTTTGTTGCCCAACAATTTCAGAACAAGCTTGTGCAATATTTAATATCGAACGAGGATTGACGTCTTTTCACAAAGTCTGCTTTCAAGCAGTATTTCGTTTCAGGTGCTTATAAAAGATTCGCTAAACGCAAGACTTCTCCAAATGTTTTTAGGAGTTCTATAATGATTTTAAAAAAAAAAACATCCCATAACGACAGCTCCGATTTAACGTTTAATCCACCCGTCCTCACCTCCGTGCGACGGCTCCCGAGTGTCCCAGATCAGAACGCGGCCGTCGTCGGACGAGCTCGCGAAGATGCTGTCGTTGACGGGGCTGACGGACAAGCTGTACACAGCGTCTATATGCAGGAACACGTTCAGAGTTTCCTGACTGCAGGAGCGACAGTCGGCCACAGGTTAATTAAAATCAGCAGTGTGACGCATCAGTCGGCCGTTTTAAAACGGCAGAAATTGCTTCAGAAACACACAGTCGTAGATTTTGTTGTACCCACCTCTCCACGTCGTGAAGAATCACCTGTTCGTCGTTTCCTGGGAGACGAAAAAGCACACAAATAAACGGATGAGTGGGTTTTAACTACAAGTTTATGAAAACAAAAGGCTACGAAGCTTTCAAAATGTGTGGTTCCTCATTAAAAATAAAAAAACTAACTCATATATTTTTGAAACAAAAGTCCACTGTAGTTTGCACTGGATGTAATAAACACATGGATGTTTCCATGTATGCTTGTTTTTTAGCTCATTTTGAATATCCCATTACTAATGGTTGAAGGAAATGGCAAAATTCAAGATACATTTCTCATTTTCGCAAAAAGGTTTCCACGTTCCCTTGAGGTGGCTTTCAGCTTTTCCAAAAAAAAAAAAAAAAAAAAAAAAAAAAAAAGAGTTAGCCCGCAAAGGAAGGAGATGGAAATATATTTGCTAATAAAGTTCTGACGTAGCAACTTTCCCATCCACTTGTGAGTGTCTGCCTTACCAGAGGCACGAAAAGTCCAAAGCTCCATCTAGGGAAGGAGAGCTAATTTTTCTGAGACTTGCTAGTTAGCAGCCTCCACTTCCTGTTTATTACAGCGTAGCATCAACGTCTGCTTTGGAAACACACCTAATTCGTCTTTTCTTTTCTTCTTTTTTGGCAACATTTCAAAAGTTTGCTTAAACATGACAATTGCATGGATGCACAGATCTTGTCGGCTGGTGGGAGGGGCTTTTTTCAACGCTCAAACGCTCCATCCCTGGCAGAGTTGAACTTTGGTGTCGATAAAACTGGCTAAAAATTCAGCTTCGTTTTTGGCTAAAATTAAAAGCAGGGGCGATTGGCGACACAGTAGCTTGAATTCGGGCCTGAGCTTTTTCATTTTCTCGTGTGGGGCCAAAAAACATTCATTAAAAGAGCGTGTGCTCGTGCTTGTTTCTTCTGTGCATCTGCTATCAAGTCTGCGCTCTGCCTTACCGCCGGAGAAGACTTTTGAGTTGGAGCTGTCGAAGGCGAGGCAGAAGATGTTGGAGAGATGCTCGCCCTTCAGTTTCACCGGCTTGGAATGGGAGTGGATGGCTTTCTCAATGTCCCACAGAAGCACACGCCGGTCATCTCCTCCTGTGGAGAAAAATAAGGACGTCTGTTATCACCAAACTGAAAGATTTGAGGAAAGCTTTTGTCAAGCACTGAATTGAAAAGATGTTTCGCAAAAAAAAACAGATTTTAATTCTCAAAGAGGCAACATCACAACACGGCAATAAGCAATTGATCGCACAATAAATTAATATGAACTTGGTGCTTTTTATTCTGCTGACTAATGTTTTTTGACGCACAATTTTGTTAAGAAACTTTATAAACCATGTTATTTACGGTTTTGGTTGTGTGTGGTTTATATTTTCTTTTTATTTATTGTTGGTTGTTGTGTTTTGGATATTGAAAATGTCTTCCAATTCCAGTGGGAAGTGCAAAGTTTACTAGTCTTTGAGAAGGCACATTTGCAGTATTAATCCTATTATCAATGTATCACTTGAAAATGGTCTCGAAACGGCAATACTGTTCTGGGACAATTTATAGTCCAGAAAAATGTGTTGTTGTAAGAGGCATAGTTACGCTTTCTTCAGTGTGCTGAAGTTGAATTAACTGATGATACCAGAGCAGTGGGTTTAATTATGAAACTTGCAAAAAGAAGAAAAAAAAAAAAGCTTGATAACTTTAGGACAGGTGCAAATAGCCTGCTAATAGCATTACTTTCCCTTAATTTGCTTCTACCTATCCGCAACGCCCGTACTTTTCCAAACTAATCAGGAAACCTGATGTAAACTACGGAGTAACTTAACGCGCTAAGAATACTCGTTTTTATGCCAGTGTCAGTGACACGGCCACGGGGCTCGACTGTAGTCCTGAGGTTAGCACAGTCAATGGTGCACTCTGAATTAAGCCACAATAAAGAGGGTTTCCAAGCTACAGCTCCAAAGGGTAAACAGCGAACAGCCAACCACAAGCTGTCACACTGGGCCAGATGACTGTTTGTTATCTTCTGTGGAGCTAAACAGTGTTGTCATTTTAAGGAAACGTCGTTGCTATTACACAAACCTCGCTCGGAAATGTGGAGTTTAGAAATTAAACACGTAATTTAAAAGACTGACATGGGGTAGCAGTGTTGTGAGCTCCAGAGTGCCCAGGTTAATGTTTGCCAGCTAGCAAAACAAGCTAAGCTAGGCTAGCAGCGGAGTCTCTCCCTGGAAGCGGCTGACAGCCGCTGTTAGCATGCTAGCAGAAAAACTGCAGCCAGGCTTCGCCAACTTACCAGACACCAGATATTCTCCGCCGTTGTTGGAGAACTCAATGGCGTTGACGCAGCCAAAATGGCCCTCCAAATTTTTCTTGTAGAGGCTGGTGCAGCCTGCCAGCCTCCGTCTCTGGAATTCATCCTTCATGAGAGTCTGTCCGGTCAGCTCTCTGCGGGACAGAAAGCCCACTGAACAGCGCATACCGCAGCCCTTCAGCTCCTTCATTTTGACCACGCTGAAAAGAAACAGGCCTTTTAACTCCACCACTCCACCAGATACATCTGCTTATGTAAATGGGTAGATGTGGCGCACGACTGCTCTTGCTGGCTTGGTTCTACATCCTGGTGGATACGGGCTGCGTGTCCGCTGATGTCGACGTTATTTCGTACCTGCTCTGCCCGCTTGGTGTGGGTAGTCTGGGAGCAGCTTCGTGTCTCCCCCGCCTTCCTTCCGCTGTCATCCGGTGGTCCGCCAAACTGTAGCAAGTAATAATAAACTACAAAAAAATGGCATTAAAATACGGACAAAATATGCTCAGTTTTAACTTTTTTTTTTTTAACCGTTGGAGGCCCTTTGAATTTCTGCTCCACCTTGAACACAAAATACTCCTAATGTTGAAAAAATAAATATTATTCATCAACATACTTTTATACGAACGTGAATGGTGGTAATTACACACAGCCTTCCATTTATTTCAGATTTTACCTCATACCTACCTTTGGATTTGGCGATGAAGACATCTTATTATTTTAATTTATTTTTTTCAAGACAAAAAAGTACTTTCTTCCCATTTCATACATGCAAATTAAAACTGTTATTTACGTAAGGTAAGGGTGGGCATTTATCGTGTCGTTTATCATTTATCACGAGAAATTTATCATAAGATTTTTGGTTTATCGTTGTCACAATAAACTTCCAATTATTGATGTTTAAATTGCTGAGTCATGCAGTCACAGCCATACAATCACCTAAAAAAGGTAATAAATAGTTCTTATCGTCACTTTAATCATTATCAAAATAGTACCATAAATTATCTTGATAAAACTTAGTCTTTAATTGTTTTCCCATCAACTCCTTCCCACCTCCTTGTTCCTGAAGAAGAAAAAAAAAGAAAAAACTTGAGATGCACTGATATTAAATTACTCACAGGTGGACTAATTTCCAATTAGGTGATTTCTGAAGGGTATCAGAGTAAATAAGTCTCATTACAAATGTATTTTAAAAAATGTTTTAAAGGATTTTGAACACACTAACCTTTATTGATCTATCACATAAAATCCCAATTAAAGACGTTGATGTTTTTAGCTGCAACACTTCATTGAGCTCCTTACAGTCAGGAGTCATATTTTGTCAGCGTCTGCTTTTCAAATTATGGTGTGGTACACTGCTTATTTTACCACTTTTTAAAGAAAATTATTACATAAAACCTCTGCGACCCTACATGTTCAGATAATGGCTGGGCAGATGAATTACATAAAATCCCCAGAGTGTATAACAGTCGCTGAAACGAAGGAAACAAGAAGTAGATTTTAGTGTGTATAGTAGTTTTATTATTCCCAATTTTTGGGATTACAGTGGTAGTCTTTAAGCAACTTTCAGTCTTGAGAAGCTTTCTCTGAGACACTTAAAATAAAAATAGATTTTACACAGATAAGAAGAAACAACCAAGGTTTTCCTCAACATTAGGGGTTTATTTTACTTATAGCCAAGTGGCTAGAATGCGATTTAGCATCGCACACGTGGACAGACGTAACTATTTGTGTGTGTCGGAGTTTATTTAATTTCTCTTGGGCCCGGACTCAGCACCGTTTTACCATAGTTGGCAGGGATTCTTACTTATACTGATTTGTCAAATTATGCAATTTAGGCACTTATTAAGCAAATGATAAGGGTTACGATCAAACTTCTAGTAACAATTTGTGGGCAAAAAGTGTGTTTGACGCACAGCTGAACGCGAAGAGAAGCTTCAGACATTCACTACGTACACAATCTGCTCTAAACTTAGAATATTTGAACTAAACTCTACAATACTCCATTTAGGCCCCAAACTGAGCCTATTAATGTGTTAATAGTACAGCGGCTTGGCTAGCTTTGCATATATATATATATGACGATGCTGCTGCTGCTCAGCATAGCGGCCAGCCGACTGTACACCTGCAGGTTCCCGGAGGGAAGAGTGATTTTACGCTAATCTAAATTACACAAACGTTTAAAAGTGCTTTACAGCAAGGCAGTGTTTCTCACTTCCGGTCCTCACCCCCGCCCCCGCCCTGCCCTGCGTGTTTTAGGTGTTTCCCTTCTGCCACACACCTGGATTGAATCTGTGGGTGAATAACAGGCGTCTCCAGCGCTTGATGGTCACGCAAGCATTTGAATCAGCTGTTCTGGAACAGAGGCACATCTAAAACATGCAGCGCGGTGGGGGAACTGAGGACTGGAATTGAGAAGCGCTGCAGTAAGGTAGCCTTTTGATACATTCATCTCAACGTTATAAAGTAGCAGAGCACACAGGCTGAGAGCGGTGACGAACAAACTCGCTTTGGCCACAGAAAACCCCTAAAACAATCAAAGTCTTTGCTTTCAGCAAAAAGCTACGCAGTGCGAAGGAGTGCTGGTCTTAAAGGGATAGTTCAGATTTTTCAAAGTGAAGTTTTGTGACTGTATCCTCAGAGAAGATAGCAGCTAGTCCAATAGGATCCCCTGTTTTGGCTGATTTTAGTTATTTCAAACAAATCAAACCGAAAATGTAAAGGATACAACTCCACAACTTACTTACATTAAGTTTACAACGCCTTTAAATATCTCGGAAGAGCTTAAGTGATGAGGTCACCGGTTTTTAAGCTTCTGATAGGTTACTTGGAGGTAACGCTTGTGGATGTGTTTTTAAAAGTGTACTTCAAACACGCTGCTGGGTCATTACTGAAATACTTGAAGAAATCAGCGAGGCTATTTGTGGAAAAATGTGGAGCAGAACGAGCAAAACAAATTGTGACCATGAGCTGAAAGGTCACTCAGTGGGGAAGGAGGAATATTCTAAAGATTAAATTAAAAACCAGATTACAGTTTCACAGAGCATGCAGGACCATACATGTATTAAAACATGTCCTGTGCTGAGATTAAAACTAAAATTTAAGTGTTTGACAATAACAAATATTACATTTTAAAATGGAGAACCTACGACCCAGAGCATCAAGCAAGAGTGAATGTTTTTGACTAAAGGGAACTTATGCACTCGGCTATAAACTCATATATTTACATGTACACTAGATGTTCATTGACCTGCATTGTCCCATTTAAAAACAAATAAAATTTAACTTGTTAGACCAAGATTAACTAAACCAACAGATTAGTAAAGCTGGTAGTTTTTGCTAATGTAATTTTAAAATTCCCTAATAAAGCGCAGTACTTTATAACAGTTTGGGTTGCTTAAATGGACAAAATCAGCTTAAACAAGGGGCTCGTCTGGTCACCTAGCTAGCGTTTTATGTCCTGCAAATGTATTTTCTTTTCTAAAAACTAACTGGTATATGACAGATACTTTACAGAACTTTATTACAAAAAATCTTAACTTTCCCTTGAAGGTGGATTAAACAGCTTAGAGGTAAAGATAGGTCTTTCTACAACTAATTCCCGTTAACAAGAAAAACTCAGAGGAATAGTCAGACATTTTCCAACGTACACCCATGTTCAGTCAGATGAGAATTTATGCCACAGTAAATTAGGAATCTTCCAATTTCACCAATTACATCAAACCTTCATATTTCTAGGTCACGTCCAATGCGAGTCCAATATGGTGGAAGGATGTTTACTTCTGGCCGTAGCAGAGTATTTGTAGCCAGTGGCTGTGTAATTAACATAAGGTTAAACTTCAGAACTTTCTAAAGCAAATTTTAAAAATTTACCAGTTTGGAATTTCTTTAGAGCCTTTATGCCATGCTAAGCTAATTAGCTGCCAATAATATTGATTCCACAGCGGGCCCAAAGTTGCATGGGACCTTAGGAATTGTTTCAGGCTCATTCTTTGTGAGTACTTGCTGCCCCCTGGTGGCTGGGAGGTTTCTAGCTGGCACTTGAAGCCTCTTAGCCAGATATTTGTTCGTTACCTTTTAAATGTTAATGAATTCCTTTTTTTTTAAATGATTTTTGTTTCTAACACTTGACATGTTTTGAGTTAATTTTTAGAGCGAGAAATACAAAATACAGAAGTTTGTATGACGTGAAAGAAAATATCTGAACAATGACAGCTCAATTCACTGATTTTACATCTACTCGAGTTATTTTGTTTTATTTATTTTTTTACTTCTCGGCAAGGAAAACCTGGGGATAAAACCTGAACTGAAAGTAAGAGAATTTCATTCCATGGCAGCTTCTCTTGTGTTTTTGTGTGTGTGTGTTTTATGTACTGTAATAATTTTGCTGGTTTAATACAAACCTTAAAAAAACACAAACATTAAATAAAACAACAGCAAAAAAATAAAACAGGTCCTACCTGATGACTCACTCAACATGTTAAAGGTTAAAAGCCTTTTATGAAGACTATTTTTCTCAAAGCTCTACAAAACATCAGCAGCTTTTTTAAGCAGGGTAAAGTCATTTTCACCTGGCAGCTTTACATAAATAAAAAAAACAAAAACACAAAAAAAAACCCTGGAATATTAAATAATCGGACAAATGCAACAGTGGAGAGCGGCAGTTTAACTTAAGACAGCGGAGTAAAATGAAGGAGGCAGGGGGTTAAAATCTTGGCACCGGGGTCAACGGGGGCGGTCGTCCTTGTTTCAGTCTCTTTTCGAGGTGCTGCTAGTACGGGCCCTTATTGTGCCCAAAAATCCCGACGGGGAAGTGTTTGACATGTGAGGACCATTGAGCTGCTAACTGGAAAAACTTGACATCGTTCCACTCGACTCCATCAATCAGCACTGTGGAGAAGACACAAAACCGGCCATAAATAAAGCAAACATATTTTGGGATGTATTTTAGTTGTTGTTGTTGTTTTTCAATTTGTTTTAGAGTGAAAAACAATCTAGTTCTATCTGTACAGTGTCCATAAAGAGTTCCTAGAAACAAGACAGAAAGTATCTTGTTAGAAAACAGTTTTGAGTAAGTAACATAGTTGCACCTTAAAATACAATTTATTGGTCTAAAACGTCTCTTCTATTTCTCTCCAGGTTATTAGTTTAAACAATAAAGTACCATAATCACAAACAGCAGCTGCACAGCTCTGTTTGAGATGGTTATTTAATGACATAAAAACTGTTCTTAATGGTTTACAACAAGAATTTTACGTACGCTACTGGACACTGGAAGATTTAAACTACTAACTGGCCACAACATTTTATTTTTGAATATTTAATTTCCTTTTGGAATCGATACAACAAACAAAACCTGTATCATAAAAGCCATAAAAAGAGCTTAAAAAAAACAACAACAAAAAACAAGAGACAATTTCCACTTTTGGGCCATCAATTGGTTTCTGTTTTTAAATCAATCTGGATTTGTGTTCAAGGGCCGAATAAAATAATTTTGACAATTATTTTATTCCTTTTTTTGTGCCGGGCCACACTTCAGACAGCCCTGGAATATGTTGTATGATTTAACTGGCCCTTTCTTAAAAACAATTTAAAAAATAAAAGGTAAGGGGTAACTTTATTTGTGTAGCACATTTTCAGCAACAAGGCATTTCAAAGTGCTTTACATGTTTTAAAAAGGAAATACAAACAAAATAAACTGCAAAAGAAGAAAAATGATCTAATAATGTTGATCTAAAGCATATAAACTAGATACTCCTGATCTTGCTAGATAAATATAAGTAAATATTCTCTGGACTTTCTAAGTTTGTTCTGAATTTGTAAAAGTCATGAGTACTCCACAATTTTTAAGTAACAATAAAAAGAAAAGCAACAAAAGATAATCCCACCTCTCAGCATGGTTTGCTGGTGTTTGGCAGCGCAGATGAGGCGACTGATGCCTTCGATCACTTGACTCTTCGACTCTACCTCCTTGTCTTTGCTCTTCTTCGGCAGAAACATGACTGTCAGAAGGTCACAGCAGTTAGTAACAGAGGCATTCAGAGTCTGTTTGCTCTCTGCAAGGCTTAAAACGTAACATTTGAAGTAAAAGACCTGATTTTGAGCATCGTTTAATCAAAATGTTAATTTAAAAATAAGAAATAAGAGACACACCCTTCTTATTTTTCTCCTTGGTTACGACAGTCATAGACATGGTGGGCTGGGGGCTTGGCTCTGCGCCCCCCGGTGGAAGCCGGCTGACCTGCAGCGAGCGGAAATTGCACTTCAAAGTGTTTTTGGAGGAGGAGTCCCGCTTCTCCACATCTTTCTTCCTTTCTGTCGGAGCCACCCAGTAATCTACCTGAAGGCCCATCAGCTCCGCCTGGCTGCTGGAACTGCTGAGAAACAGGCAGCTTTATGTAAACCAGCTTTTATTTTTATTTTTACTAAAGCAGACACTGAAAGATTGCTCAATTAATTCTAAACCTGAGAGCACAGAAGCTGGTGTTGATGGAGGGAGAAGGAGGCGGTGTTGGCGAAGCCTCTTTAAAAGCGGGGGATACTTGAGGAGGAGTGGAGGAGAGCAGAGACGAGCCCAGAGGTGCTGCATCATCAGAGTCTCCTGAAAAGGAAAGCTGTTGTTAAAATAATGCACAGTTGGACAGCTTATTTAATTAGGGATTTTATTACTTTGGCACTTTTTTTTCCCCTTGTTATCTCGTTAAAACAGCTTTTAGCAGTTCTGAAAGCGTAACTTTTTTACAACCTTAAAGGGGAAGTTTTATGTATTTTTCAGGCACATACTGATTTTATAGCACAATCAAGTAACTGTGTTGCTTTCAATTGTTATAAAAATGCCATATATATATATATATATTATATATATTCTCAAGTACAACTTAAAAGAAATTTTACTTCCTAATTTAAAACACTGAAGTTGGGCCTCTGTCTCTAAAAATTCCCCTTCAAGACGTCATCACAACACGGCTCCTCTATTAATCCTTTAACAACGTTTTTACCAGCGTTGCACTGAGAAGTAGTTCCTATAATGATCTCACCAGATGCTCAGTTCCAGCAGGTGTTTGCTAATTGCCGCTGGCTAGTCTGTGGGAGCCGAGAGGCAGAGAGCTGCTGTGTGAAGCAGAAGCTCAGAAACTGCAGCTCTGAGGAGGAGTTTCGTCCTCGAAGGCGGAGCTAGTTCCACCCGGGCGTTTTGCTCGGTGAATGGTTGCCACGGAGATTAAAGGATTTCTCAAACATGCATGAAAGAATCCAGACAACACTCCAGGTGTGTTTTTGACGAGGGAATAACTTTATAACATAATGTAAATCTAGAAAAAGTCGATTCTCCATAATACTATGGTTTAAAAACTAATTTAGAAGAGTTCAGGATTTGGAAAAGCTTTCTGTATTAATTAATTAATTAAAAGTTGATCTGGGAACAGCCTAATCTGCTTCTGAGTGAAAGTCACTGTAAGATTTGGGTGCATTACAAAGCCAGGGGCCAAACTTTGAACAGCACTGGCCTTTATCACATATGTGGCTAAAATAGACGGAAAACTTAAAAGAAGAAAAAATCAAAAAATTGTGTCTCTTAGAGCTTGCTCATAAGGCCCTGAACAGAGTTTAGATGAAGCTAATAAACATATTACATGTTTCATTTGTCCACTTGTAGGTTTATTATGCAGCCGTTCCAAAAGATGTTGCTTTAAATAATGTTGTAACAAGTACTTGCCTGACGCTGCAGATGTTTGCTCTACAATGCCAACTTTCACCATCTAAACAACAATGGAGGACCAGGGGGAAGAAAAGGAGGTTTTCAGGTAACGGGTAACTTTGCACGGCAATAAATTCAACTTCCCATTGGACAAATCCAGACAAAGAAAGCCAGGGCACGGCTTTCCTACTTACCCCAATAAATGGGATGAACTTCTGACAGGAGTCCTCATTAGGGCTGGTGAAGAGAGTTAACAATTAGTAGGAGCAAAAACATTCGGTCTGATGATGAAAGAGAAAAAATGTGCAACTAAAACTTGGCTGTGGAAATTAATTTACTACAAAAGGTTCCAATTAAGAGAGTCTACGTCTACATCGGTCGGCATTAACATCTAGCGATGAATGCTGACTTTTATACTGATACCAAATGATTGATATCTGAAACTACGATAATTAACATTGCAGAGATCATGTGGAATGCAAAGCCCTGGCGCGCATGCTGCCATTTTTTTCTTACTTTACTACAGATTTAAGTTGAAAATAAACTGTAGCAGGACGGGCAGAGAGCAGAAGAACATGCAAGCCTCCGGCCAGTTTGTGGCATGAAGTAAAGCGATAGAATCACGGCCGAGACAGAAAAGATCGCCCGATCAGGTAGGCATTCAGGAGGCAGCAAGTTCATAAGGTGGGAATAAAGCATCGCAAGGAAGAAGAAGGAAGAGCACCAACCTAAATCCAAAAACCTGTCTGAGTCCATGCACTGCCTGTTGGCGGTAGTGCATAACCACGCTACGGTAAGAGCTATTTTCCCGGCAACGCCCAGAAAAATAGCAGGATGAAGCGCAGCTGAATTGTAGCTTTTGCGTTTTCTGAATGTGAAGTGGTTTGATGATGCGTAAAGTTGCTGCTCTTGCCTTGAAGAAACCTGCCATCGCCCCCCCAGGGAAGAAACAGAGTGACTACAGAGGCAGGCGGGGGGAGAGAGAGAGAGAGAGAGAAAAGAGGGTCTAAAGACGGAGGGATTTTATCCAACACATTCCTACTGCAGTCAGCTTCAGAGCAGCCAGAGAAACACAGGCAAAATGGCTGCCTGGTATAAGAGAGACGGAGTCCCGTCTCGCTTTGCGTGAGCTTTTCATGATGGAGTGAACAACTTCTTGTGTGTTTAATGGTTAAAAGTTACGTATGCAGGTGGATTAAGCTATTATTTGTCTAAAGTTTGAGCTTTCCTCTCATTTGGCTTTATTCAGAAAGGAACAGATGTGGGTATTTTCTTCTCTTAAGTCAGTTTATTATTTTCAAACAATTACCTCAAAGAACATAGGAGTGATTCTTCAAATTTATTTGTTTCGCAAAGCCTCTGTGAGCTGAGTTGAAATACATCTCTTAATTACCTTTAAAGGAAACTATCTTCAGTTTTGGTGCAAAAGCTTTTATTTAGACTTAAATTGTAAATAAAAAATAAAAAAGAGAGAAAAAAAAAGCTTTTCATAAAGGTATAACTTGAAATCGACTGGTAAGCAGAATCAGACACCGATTAGCTTGATCTATCCTAACCAGCGATTGTTATTATGCCACAATGACAGCCACACTATGTGAATTAGCTGTTGATAACTGAAGATTGAAATTGAGCTACTTTTGTTTTTGATTTGTTAAAAAATACAGAAAGTAAACTGAATTTACTAGAATACGTCTCTAGATCGCTAAAATGGTATCATTAACATGTTGGCTTACGCTAGCATGTTGGGTATCTTCAACAAAAAGTAATATTACTTTAGCCTTAAGTCAAATTTAGCCAAAAAGCTAAAGTTAGCTTAAATGCTATGATTATTATGTTGGCTTGATGGCTAACTTCAACACAAACCGAGCAAAACATTTAGCGGACAACAGGAAAGTTTCTACAGCAAACAGTTTCTGGCTGTTTTAGTAATGCTAGCGATGCTAACTACTATCAGCTGTAGCCTCACACAGCTGACACACTATTTCAGGAGAATTATTACGCTGTGGCCTTGTGTAGATTATTTGAAAAAATACGGCAACATTGTTTTATAGCCAGAAAAATAATAGGAGGGCTATTGATTTGAGTGCTTTGCTAGACATGCTGCTTGGACATGACAAAATCCGTAATTATATGACCGAATGAAGCATCAACACATAAAGACGTTCGCTGACAATGTGCATGTTTCCCTACATTTAAATGGACAATTAACAGACAGACATAAACAGCCAGAAGGCCCATGCATCAAAAGTGTTTCTTTTCAGTAGAATTAAACAGAAACTGAGGAGGTATTTGATGTATTTCATGCAGCTGATAAACTCTTATCTAAGATATTTTCATTTGGGAGATGGAACTGTATTTATCTGGCTGATTTATGAGAAATTACTTTGTTAATTGATGGAGAATAAATCCCCAGAGAAGATAAATACAGAAGTGTACAATCAGAAAATTTGATTCATTTCTAAATGACAAAAAAAAAAAATCTCATTTTCTAATGAAAAAAAAAAAAAATATATATATATATATATATATATATATATATATATATATATATATATATATATATATATATAAAAATTTGTGCTTCATTATTGTTTCATCAATTAAAATGATGCATGGACCTTAGAAATAGAACCACAGTCATGAGTCTGTGTGGAAGAATGAAAGGGAACACAGTTTGGCCTCCTGCCACCTTATCAGCACAAACTTCTTTGTTTTTTCAAAACCCATGATTCTCATTTACAGATTTGTACATCCACTTGGTTCTGGTATTTCTCACAGCATTCCACAACTATTTACGCAGTGGGCTACGAAGCAGAGAATAAAGAGCCTAATGAAACTGTTACTTCATCATTTTTATGAACAGATAAAAGGCTGGAATCTAAAAAAACTCTAATGGTTCCAACAAACCCAAAGATACAGTTACTTTATCTAAGCTCAATATAAAAAAGTAGGAACAGTTTTAATAAGACTATCAGTTTCCCATAATGCTCCTTTAAAGCCAGCTACAGTTGAAACCAGATATTTACATTTACTGTTAAAAAACAAAACAACAAAAAAAAACAGTTCTTATTTTTCACTCTCATTGTTTGACATTAACCAGATTACACTTTTTACCAAAAATAATTTCACATGGTAACATTTGAGCTGCAGGACTCAAACCTGTCTGGTCCCCTCCAAGAGTTTCTCTCAGTAACTTGTTGGCATTTTGGTTCATTCCTCCAGACTGAACTAGAAGAACAGAGTCGGGTTCTTCATCTTCGTCAAACAAACGCTTTTAGCTCTGCCAACTCGTTTTCTTGGACTTTGTTGGGGCCGCTATCAAACACCGGCTTCAGTGTTCTGTAAACAATAAGAATCATCGTCCATTTGGAAAACCTATTTGTGCTACGTCTAACTTCCTGGCTGATTTCTTGAGATGTCGCTCAGTATTTAAATTATTTTCCATCCACATTTTTCAATCTACTTTTTCTTTAGCGCACCAGTCGCTCCAAAACACTGTATACTGCTGCCGCCCCTGCATTTCATGTTCAGGATGGTGTTCTTAGGCTTTCAAGCATCCTTCCCTTTCCTTCTGAATATAGTGATGGCCATTATGGCAAAACATTTCAATTGTAGTTTCAAACTACAAGACATGTACCCAAAAATGTTGGGTTTTTGACCCTGGGGGAATCTGTAAAGCATAATCTGGTTCTCTTGCGTTGCTTTCAGAGTAATGGCTTCTTCCTCTCCGAGCGGCCTTTCAGTCCATGTTAGTCCAGAACTTATTTAGCTTTTTCCAGTTTCCTTTTTACGGGTTGACAATGTCTCAACTTAGAACACACTCAAACGTGAAAACATCCGACACTGAAGAACGTGATGAAAGGATAATGACAATTTAACCAAAACTAAAGCAGGGAAAAATTTGGTTAGATTTGATGTCAGACAGAGGGGGAAAAGAAAGGCGTGTGATTTTATCTCAGTGTATACACACAGAGAAAACGCTGCATCATATTTCGAAAACCTGAAACACGATGCAGTTTCATGCATTTCCTCAGTAGCTGGCCATTAGAGAAGCCATTTCAGCTCATTGTGTAACTTTTCCTGTCAGAGAAGAGACCGGAGGGAAACTCAGAAAGGTTTGATGATCCCAAATGAGCTTGTTTATATAAGGGTTATGCTTTTCAACTCTCTTCCTGTGGAAGCTTTAACGTTGTTTTTTGACCGAAGAAATAAAACCTCGTACGCTGATTCTAATCCAACTCTGTTGTGTTAGATCAACTCAGACCCAGGTTGTTTTTACCCAACTGTTTTTAACTTTACAGTGCAACAATCTGCAAAAAAACCGCTATCTAAACGTGGATGTATAGCTGTTTCATTTTGAAGGGTTATGGGGAATTTACTTCAGAATCAAATCTCAAGGTGTTGGGGAATAAAAGCCACTTTTCAGGCAGCTGTGAAGGGGGCAAGCTCCAACAGAGGCAGACGTGGGTCAAAGGGAAATGACACTGGCACACAGAAAGCACATGAATCACCAGTCTATGCAAGAAACAAACTCAATCGACCACAATACCTTACGGCAAAATCAAAATGAAAGCTCTTTTTCCTTTGAAAACAAACAAACAAAAAAAAAAGAAAACATACAGCAGAACAGATGTTATTCACACGCACACATTGATGGATAAGAGACAGATGCTCACACAGAATACTGCTTACCTACAGTGTCTTCAGAAAGTATTCACACGCCTTAAAGTGTTTAGCATTTTTTTTTATGTTTCAATTGCAATCTTCATGGTACTTTTCTCAAACTGTATGTGTTAGACCAGCACAACGGCGTGAAACGTTAATGGTAGCCCAAATATGGTTTTGCAAATGAATTACATGATCATTTGTTAGAATGGTCCAGTCAAAGCTTGAACTATTTTGTCACAAAAAAAAAAAAAAAAAGTCCCAAGAGACGATGGTGGAGATGAACTGCCATTAAAACTTCCTGTAAGTACTAGAAAGCATTTACTAAGGGCGGACTGGATACACGTGCCACACTTGTTAGGTTATTATTTAATAGATTAAAAATGTCCTTTTATTTTACAATCATGCTTGGTGTTGGTCTTTCACATAAAATCCCCAAAAATGTACGCGGTTTTGTGGCTGTAAGTTGTAAAAATGCAAAACATTTCAAGGTGTATCAATAACTTTGCAAAGGACTGTCTGCAAGCCCCATACCAGTAGTGAGATAATTACTTAATTTTGTTTCCAAAGAGCAGTTTGAATGGTAAGCCATTGATATATATATATATATATATATATATATATATATATATATATATATATTTATTTATTTTAAAAGGACATTTTGGTCAATTTAACTGTTAGCTGTCTTATCTACCAGCAGGATTTTTCCATCTGGTATAAAAATACATGTTTTGACAGTATAACCACTGCTGTTAATGCTTTTTGCCCCCCTTTTGAAAACAGAATGAGTTCAACATTAGAACCACTTGTTAAGAGTAAGTACTTAAAACATTAGTAGGATTTTTTAAAAACCTTTTCTTAGCTCCCAAAGACATAATAAATCAGTGACAGCGGACTCTTAAAATGAAATGAGGCTGAAATCAAAAACAAAAACAAACCTTTTCTGCTTGTAAGTGAGCATGGCCTCGGCGATGGGGAGCTGGTGGGCTCCGTTTGCTCCCTCCATGTACTGCGTGACCCTTGACACCACGTCAAAACTCTCCTGAACTGCACATGGATGGTGATTAGTGTCTGAACGCAACCCTCTGCCCCCGGCCCAAAGAAGAAAAAACAAAAACATGCGCTGCAGAGTTATTCAAAGTCTGGGAATGTTTTCATTTTGTTTTGTGACCTAAAAACCACAAACTCCCATTTTAACTGATGGAAAGACATAAAGGGTTGGTTTTCATTCCCCCTTAATACTTTGCAGAATTATGTTTTGCTGCAACAAATTAGTCAAATTCACTGGAAAAAAAGAGAATGCAGCTCCAACTTAAAAAAAAAAAAAATGTAGTAATTGGTCAAGAGTAACTCAATGAAGTTTGTCAAACTTACGTTACTTAGGTTAGTTTACCTTAACTACTAAAGAAACGTAATAAATTGACTTGGATAAACTTAATCGAATTCCATTCAACCAATTTATTTAAGCTGGATCACCTGAACTAAAAAGAAAACACAAAATCTTACCAAATATTTTTGTCTCGTTTTTAGTGTAAATCTATTGAAATAAGACAAAACTAACTTACAAGTAAGTTTCCAGCAAGAAATAAGAGCTTGTTTAAATCAGTAGTTCCTTAATATTGATGAAAACATACTTGTTCCATTTACAGCTTATTTTATTTATAACAAAATACTTTTTTTCATCAATTTCAAGAAATTATTATTTACGTAAAACAAACTCCTATTTCTCGCTTAAAGTTGATTTTGAAGTGTACTCAGACTGGAAGCCACAGTCGGTGCTGCCAAGGCTCTCGGTTGGATTTAGGTCTGGACTTTGACTGGGCCGTTCCAACACTTGAATATGCTTTGGTGACAAAACAAAGCATTGTACTGCTAGGCCCACAATTATTCAAAGCCATTTAGCTTTGAAATTATCGTCACTCGATTCACTCATTTGGCTGTCTGACAGTTGTGACTTTGAATCATGATTACTGTATTTTGTGTACGTGGGCTGAATGTATGTTTTGTTTTTTATTGTTTGTTTTGGGTTTTTTTTTTATGTGGACATTGCAGTGCTCCATGTTGTTATGGGGTGGGTTGTTTTTGTTTAATTCTGTTGTTTACATAAAGTTATGAAAATCAATAAAAAGAAAAACCCCCCAAAAAAAACCCCACTATTTAGCAAAATTACATAAACTAAATGAAATTAAATTGGTAACTAAACTAATATCTGGCTAAACCAAAGTAAGTTTTGTAATGTTTTGCCAAAGTCAGTTGTATAAAAACTAGAAAGAATAATTGAGAATTTGTGCTAATATCCCCCCAAAAAAGAAAAAAAGAAATTATCGTCATTCGACCAAGAAATTGGTTTTCTCACAAAAATTATTCCAATTTTATGACTTTTGGAGACAGTTGATTTTTTTTAGTAGCATCAGAGCACAGAACATAAATCTACATTACACGTTTCAGATTTTTATTTGTTAAAAACTTTATGCATTTTCCTTAGAACGTAACATTTATGAGCCGGTTTCCGTTGGTTACATAAGATCCCAATAAAATACAATGAAATTTCTGATTAAACCATAACATTTGGAAAAAGGTGGGAGCTGTGGAATATTAAACGTGTATTAAAATTGTAACTTGTGAGGAAAAGTGACCAAAACCCAAGTGCGTGTGTGTTGTTTGCAAGCAACAGCCCACCGATTACGGGAGCCTCCGTCTTGTGGAACAGATCCCTCCAGGCGGCGTCTTGGAACAAACAGTTGTAGCGATGATCAATCGTGCCGAGGTACTTGGAGACGGGATGCGCACCTGAGGACAGCGGAGGCTTTTAAAACAAACGTGCGAGGGTGGCCGCGCTCTGACGTCATCGCCGTCAAGAGTCGATCTCTGACCTAAGGGGATGATGAGGAACCTCATGTAGCCGAGCCAGTCCGGGGTCTTGTGGGAGAGGTGGTCCACAAAGAGCCTCAGAACCGCACTGAGGTAGTGCTGCGCTCCAGCCACCGCGACCTTTATGGGAATGGGCGTCTGGGAGTTACAGTTGCAGCTATAGGAGCAGAACAAACGCTGCGGTTTTGATTTTGCAAAGCCACATACGTTTGGTGTTTTTTTTGTTTTTTTTCCGTCCTAACAGGGACAAACGAGGGTCAGACTTACAATCTTTGGATGCGAGAGACAATGGTGTTGAAAGCAGCTTGGATGTCGGCCGTGGTGCATGTGCAGACCACGGGCAGGTGGTGGTTCTGCAGCAAATCCGACAGATACTGACAGACACGAGATGTAAATTCATTAGTAAGCAGATGGAACTAAACAGAGTTTTGTCTTTATAAATGTGTGGCAACACAACAATATTTTAAACGTGCACAGTAAATAATGTGCTGAATTGACTTTCGATGTTTCCTTTTTTAAAAACACAGAAATAAAATGCACTGAATCATAAACGCATTTGGAAAAACGCTGCACCAGTACGGCTCACTGAGCTCAGTCAAACATGTAAAAGCAACACAACTTTAATTTATTCAGTCAGTGCGATTCAGAGTAAAGTAAGTAATAAAGAAACCGAAACTGACAACTTTGGCCAAAAATGTAAAAAAATAAAAATAAACTGCAACAGACCTTTTTTTGAATGGTTCAGAAAGTTAAATTAGGAATTCTAAACATGATGTAAAATAAGTAATAAAGCATGGCGTCGCTCAGAGCACAAAGCGTAGAATTAGACAGACTAGATCTGCCCTTATGGATCTGGCACATCGTCACAATATCACATGTAGAATTTCTTTCAATATTCCCACCAATAAAGATATTAATATTCCATCGGTACAGCTCTACTTTGAAATCTGGATCGATAGTTTCAAGTTGTGGGATCGAGCTTTAACTTGTCTCTGATTGGTTCATGTTAAGCAGCTGGTGTTCAGGAGTCTGACCTTTCCGTCTCGACCTTACCTGACCTTGCCATTCTGACGTGTTGATGAGGATGATGCTGTCAGGAAGGTGGTTGTCGGACACCAGGATGTGGTTCAGTTGGTCATAAACTGTTTTTCTAGGGATCTGGACAAACACAAAACAAACTCGGGATGCATTTTCTGTTTATTTAATCTCAATATTATTACTTTTATTGTTATTATAATGGCTCAATGCAATAAAAATAAAAAAAATAAAAAACATAAGACACTTGAAACCTGCTATAATCACAGGAAGAAGCTGAGGATAAGAAGCTGCAGCTGCGTTCCCCTACCTGTAGGTGGCACCGTGTGTCCAGGGACCGCTCGTTGTCCAGGCTGTTGGCCCTCTCGTTCTGGGGTCTGCTGGGCTGGCGCTCCTTCAGAGACGTGCTCCGACCTCGCCGCCCTGCCAGCTTCGCTTCCTGCCTGAAAAAGGAAAACAGGACATAAAGACTAACCAGCAGGGGGCAGTAACTCACCAGCTTATCCATTACATTTACAATAGAGATACTTTCTGAGCAGTGGTTTATTTTAGGGTTGCGGACGCCTCCTTGAAATATTCTCAAGCCCACTTTAAATGTCGTTGTGGGGTTTTTATTTTTGGGGTGTTGCTTTTTTTCTTTTTACAAAAAACTGCCAGTAAACTCAATATGATGTGGCCAAAATATGAGTTTAAATCTGTCAGTTTCCATTTTCTTGCATTGTCTAATAAACTCTGAGATTGGCGTGCAATGTAACAGGAATTATTTGGAGGGTGAAACAAGCAGGAAACTTTGAGCCAATGTGCTTCAAAGGGTGTAGAGTCACAAAAACTTTTTAGTTACCTCAGCAACGTTTCCTAGGAAACCATTTTATTATAGTAATTTGCTGTTTACAGTAGAAGAAGTATTTATTTCCACTATTTCAAAAGTGGAAAAAGCAAATTTGCTGTTTTTGTTGCCGTTTGAGAAATTTTGTACGTTTGTTCACAAGGGCTAAGACCCCCCTTATTAAAACCTAGTGACGCCCCTGCTTCTCAGTATTTCTTCCTTAAAGTGAACTCACTCTCTGGTTAAGGAAATAATACCTGTTGGATGAAATGATAAGTGATTCTGTCTTGGTCATTTTGCCACTTGGTGGCAGTCTCTCTAGGAACGTGTCCATGTTGTCCATTTCCAGCTCCGTGGTGGGAGTCACCGCCTCGGGTTCCTCCTGGAGGAAAACGGGAAAAATTAGAAAACCGACCAGATGTTTAGGTTGCGAGCCGAAGGCGGACGGTTCCTCCGTGAGCCTGTACTCACAAAGGTGGCGTTGTCACGGCCGCCATCGTTGGCGAACGTCGTGTCGCCGCACTTGGTTTTGTCCAGATCGAGCTGAAGTGAGGTGGAAGGAAGAAAAACAGACTTGATTGTGACCGAGTCTCGGGAACGTTCATTTCACAGGCGGAAAGTCCGAATTGGTGAACATCTGAAGATGATTCTTAGTTCAACAGGTCTTACAGAGATTGACCGGTGGAAAAGAAAGCAACGAAGTGCAGTTTTCAAATTTTGATCTCACTTATCAGGGAAAAGATGAGATCCAAACCAACTTCAACTTGGAGGAAAAAGTTAAACCCACTAGTTCCACCTTTCATACCATCAGCTGTCAGTAGCAGTAAGTTGTTTTTTTTCTATCGATTTGGAGGGATTTGGTCCCAACTCTTCTCAAATTTCAGCCACGCTTGAAGATTTTCAATCATGAACTGCCTTGTAAGGCTTCACCACTGTAGCTCAATCAGATTTAAATCTGGACTTTAACTAGGACACTCCTAAACCTTCAATTAAAGCCCTGCTACTGCCTGACCTTTAGAACTGAGAAATCACTTAAACACAACATGAAGATAAAACACCATGTAGAACGTTATGTACCGACGGAAAAACAAAAAAACAAACAACCAACAAAACATTTTGTCAGATTAAAAGTTCCCTTTGACAATTGACAACATACTTTTTATTAACCCCACATTTCTCTATTTAAATTGTTTTATGTATTGGTAATATTGTCATTTTAAATGATTACAGTTTAATGAAAACATGACATCATAATTAACATAATTAACATCCATCTGTGTGGGATTAATCTGTTTCGGTAAGTGATAAAGTTCCTGAAACTTTTCAATAACACTCTAATTTATTGAATGCCTGTGAACCTACGACAGCGGAATGATATTTTAAATCAGGTCTTTAGTAGACAGAAAGTGGGTAACTAACCGGGCTCGGCGGCTCTCTGTGGCTCCGGCTGCTGTGGATGCTGCCGATCTCAGTCTGGGAGCTGGAGAGGGACAGTCCCTCGAAATACGGCCTGAAACACGGATGAAATCAAACACTCTGCACTCCGTATGTGTCATCTCTTCACAGATGATTCACAGGGTCGGCCATAAACACGACTCGGCTAAAAGGTCCCTGCAGGTTTCATTTATTTTTCACGCTCCCATCTGAGTGTGAAGGAGCCTGTTGGCGCTTGAGGGATGTTCCCGGAAAACGACGGGCTAGACGTTTCCGGTATTCTGAAGACGTAAAGCATCCCAGATGCTTTACGTGAGGGAAACAAGCTGCGCTGAATTTTCTGATGTCTCACTCACAGGTGTCCTGACCAGTGTGGACAAGTTTGGAGCTCAAATATGGATATTCATGCTTAAATATTAACAATAAAGTATGAATTTCCTTGTCTTGTGTCCTACTTTCTTTCCATCCTTCCTGCTTTCTTTTCTTCCTTCCTTTTATCTTACTTCCTTGCTTTCTTTAATGATTTCTTCCCTGTCTATCCTTTATTACTTCATTGTCTCCTTGACTCCTTTTTTACCTGAATCTGTCTTTTTCCTTCCTTCCTACTTTCCTTTCTTCTACACGTCCTTGTGTCTTTCTTTGACAATTCTTTTCTTTCTTGTATCCTTCTTGCTTTCCTTTCTTTGATTATTTATTTTTATGTTTAACCTTTACTAATTTGTCTTGTTGTTTCCTTTTTACTTGAGTTTATCCATTTCCTTCCTTTTTTCTTCACTTCCTTCCTTCCTTCTGTTCAAAGCGTCTAAATACTTCACTGAGGTGCTTCGTCTCTCAAAACAGAAATATTCATTGACTTAAAATACTGAATCTCATCTTAAACAGGCAAACGCACATAATGTTCACACACGCATTTACTTTTTCCAATTCCTCTTGGCTTATACTAAGCATGCAGAACCGTTTTGTAATTCATGAAATGTCAACAGATGGGTAACAAGGGACATTAGATCGGCCCACAGCTCACTTCAGTTTGGGTTTTGGCGTGCTGAGGACGCTGTCATCATCGTCCAGCTCCGGGCAGCTGTCGCTGGGGTTCTCAAACTCCACACTGTCCAGGTCCAGATCCTCCTCCTCCACCTCAGGAGGCGGCTCTGCCGGGTCCTGCTCCGAGTCCAGCACCTTCGCGAGCACACACACACACACACACACACACGTCAAACGCCGGTTAGTCACAAGAGAAGCAGAGACTCTCTGGAAATCACAAGATAAAAAAAAAAAAGCAGAAGAAGACGCACCTCGTCGGAAACTCTGAAGCGCTTCAGCAGCGCCACCACCCGCTGCTTAAAGTTCTGCTGCTAAAATGCAGGGAGAGAAACGCACAGAGTCAGTGTGAGGCACGCCTCTAGTTCATGGAGCTAACAAGGGGAAACATGGCGGTGGTAGCATCATGCTGTGAGGATGGATTTCTTTCGAAGAGAAAAGGAAGCTAATCAGCATTGACTAGCTTCCCAGTCAACGTCTCCATGGAAACGTACACATTTTCTAGCATAGCGTGACATTATGTAGAGACACCAAAGAGTGTGGGTGTCCAAACTTTTTGTCGGCTCAAAAGTATCTGTGGACCAAAAAAAATGTATTTTTAAAACTAAAACCCCAAAAAGTTTTTTTTTTTTTATCTATTCAGCAGTAAATTAAGCAAGAACTATTTTAACTACAAACAAATAATCAGATTTTTTTTTGTTTTGTTTTGTAGGAATGGGGTCGTAGATTAAAAACTCCAAATGTTTTTTCCTTGTTAAGCGAAAGGCATCCAGCTGGCCTGTTTATGTAGGGTTCAGTAGGAGAAATCTGAAAAAAAAAATATTTCATATACTTTCATCAATAAAAACAGGTTTCATTTGAAAACACTCTGTATTTAAACTTGGCTTAAAGGCAGATTCGGGCGCACAAAGATTTACTTCAGAGTGTAAGTGAATGAGTAGATGACAAAAGGAAACCAGAGACCTTGGAAAATGTTGCTTCTAACATTTTTTTTTTTTTACTTTTTTTTGGGATTTAAATAAATAGATTCACTTTTTTGACACTGTGTAAACACTGAGGCGAAGCAACACTGAGGTATCTGTTGTTAAAAGTATTTCTTTTAAGGTTTTTTTACCTGGAATTGATTGCTACAGAGCAATTGAAGGAAAAAACAAAAACAAATAATAAACCTTCTTGTGTGCACTTCTGGTGTTCTGCCTGAGCATTACACAGAAAAAAAACAAACAAACACAGCCATGAGTTTATTTTCGTGTTTCTTTGAGTTCTCCGTCTCATTTTGCATCTCTTACCCTGGTGATAGAAGGGGTCCTCACGATGGACCTCCTCTGCTTCTTTGGTTTCCTCACATCAAACTCATCATCCTCAAGATCCTGAAAGACGAAGGAGGAAGAGACGATGTCTGAAGTCTTCAGGGAAGAGACAGACTTTTTTTTTCTTCCTTTTGTCCTCATCATCTATAAACCAATTCACCTCATGACCTCTAAAGGTCAAACTGATCTGCAGATGTACTCACCTGTCCCTGCACTGCGTCGTCGCTGGCCTCCTGCTCCGACGAGAAGCTCTCATACTCTTCTTCCGAGTAGTTATCTACGGGACACAATCGGCAGGAAGGTTAAACGCTTACACATTTTGCATAGTTTTTCAAAGTAATTTGAGATAGGGGAGGAAAAACAGATTCTTGATTTATTTACCATCGGGTGATTAGTTTTGCGCTCGTTTAAAATCGGTGGGGAAATAAAAAGCAAAAAAGCCTACCGGTGCATTTGATCTTCTGTCCTCCCTGCAGGGCGCTGTCCTCGTGGTCTATCGGCTGACTGGACAGGGAGAAGATCCAGATCTCGGCCACTTTGCCCAGCATCTCTTTCTGGTTGCTGCAGAGAGGCAGAACCTGGCCTCCCTCCGTCGGGTGCTGCATCACCTGGGAGATGCGGGGAAAAACTAAATTCAATGCAGAAGGAGGGGCAAAGTCAAAAGGATTTCAAATGAATGGAAAAAACGCTGAACAACCTGAAATTGCAATAAATGCAACACTTGATTAAACTTGTAAATAACAATACTGGTCAAAAGTTCAGTGAAAGTCAGACTGAAAGTCTTGATGAATCTTTAAAACGCCACAAAACAGTCTTTTTACAAGTGTATAATAAGAGAAAGGGTAATAATTGAGTTTAGTTCTAGTGTAAAAAATATTCAAACTTCTTTAATTTGTATCCGTTGTGTCACAAAACAGTCATGTACTTCAATTTATTTATTTAACGTTTAGGTCAACACAAAGTCTCATATATATGTGAAGTGGAGGAAGAATGACACAAGGTTTTACAACGCCGACTACCTCCAGTTACAGTGCGTTTCAACACGGCCGCTCCTCTCGACAACGTTAGCAAGATGAGGTGGAAACATGTTTATTTGACAAGACGGTCAAGCAAAAGTGCGTCTAAAATCAAAGTTACATGGAGCGACTTCAACTCTAAACAGACCAAATTAAAACTGACGTTTACTTACGGAAATTAAACCTTAAAATGACGTTTGTCAGAGCTACTGGAAACCATGTTTATGGCCGTAGCCATGTCGGAATTGCGACTTCTTAACCAGAACGCTGCTACCTCGGGTCTGAAGTCAAACCCAGCTCCACTTTCCAATTAACTGGACCGCAGCTAATTGGAAATTAGCTGCCTAATCTGCCTAATCAGATTCACTAATCTGGCCTTTATTAACAAGAAAGCGCGCCATCTTCTGAAGTAAAACCATTTGAAGACCTGCTCGGAGACTGCCACAAGGGGGCGCTGCAGTCCAACGTCGGCGCTCCGGTCAGGTGAGGACAAAACCAGAAACTTTCTGACGGAAATCAAACCCTGCGCATCTACCTTGCCTGAATGCACAGCCCTCGCAGTGGTGGCAGCATCATTCTGAGGAGATGCTTTTCTTTAGCAGCGACGGGGAAGCGCGTCAGAGGTGATTGGATGATTAATGGCGCTAAATACAGAACAATACTGGAGGAAAACATGAAACTCTACCAAAGACGGCAGAGGCAATATATAAAATGCACACTGCAGCTGTAAACGCAGTCTTGTAAAGAGTTAAATCACAGACCACTACTGTGTGTTGGTCTGTCAGATACCATCTCAATAAGACACAGTGAAGTATGTGTTTGTAAAATGCCACATTGTAGACACAGACCAGGGGGTGAGAGTACTTTTATCCTCCTGTCCACTCTGAATGACGAGCAGCTCACAAGCACAACACTCGGTCAGGCCTCTTCATTGTGGCCAGTGCACTTCATAAAGGCTGCTGAGGAGTTTAGAGGACACCACGTCAAGATACAGCTGTGAATCGGCGGGAACGTGACGGCAACTAGACCAGATCTTTATGAGGATTCATTGTACCAACGGCTCAGATCCAATGGAGTTTATTGAAGGTAAGCGGCATTGGGATTTCTACAGAGGAGCAGAAAAAGCTGCTGGAAACATGGACTCCTCTCTCCTCTCATTCCTCTGAATAAAGATTTTGATTCTGAATTAGAGCTGTGACATTTAGTTACCGGATTTCCTGTCGACTAATCGATCGATTGGCTAAAACATTGGCACATTCCTTTTAGCCACTTGACTTCATTTTATACAATATTACAAATAAATTAAAAAAATACATATAAACAAACAATTCAATCCCTTTTTTAAATAAGAACATAAACATTTTTTTAGCTAACATGCCAAAGCATACTGAACCCTCAATCTCTGATGATCTCTGTTAACTTTTTTATTTTTAATTTTAAATATGTGAAGATATATGGGGGCGGGGGGAGTTGCAGCACAAATGTAACACAGTTAATTTACACCATATTTTTGTTTTATTTTGTTAGCTAGCTGGCTGACATTTCATGACCTTTATTGGTATTTTTAAAACGACAGTGGCACAAGCAAACATTTTTGCTGCACAAATGTTTAACACAGATTTCATTTAATTAAAAGAAGGTGAAGGGCAGGACAACTTCACTCAGGTCCCTGAATCCTTTATTAAATGCCTTAATTGTAAAGTTATATCTTTATATCTTTTTTCCTCAACTCCCTGCATAATTCCCACTAAGGCGTTAGATTCCACGTTTGTTTGTTTTTATGTCCAATAAGAGAATTGTAGATTCTTTTCAAGAAAAGGTCAAATGAAATCAATTTAACTTCTAATTGAAGTGCTAATATTGTGATTCAGAGAATGAATATATTCATAAATATATTCCTGTCGTCTCTGTTTACGATTAGAGATCCACGGTTTCCATGACATCTTATTGATTTTGGAGAAATACTGTAAACAAGAAGCAGAACTGTTCAGGTTTCCACTGAAACAGATTGTGTTTCCTGTCATCCGATGTAGAAATATCAAATTATTATTTTTTCTATTTTGTTTATTCGTAGGTGAGGTGTTTCATTCTTTCCTCTGTTGTGGTTCAGCCTGAATGTTTTGCTCTGTGACTAGAAGCACACCTGGGTCACTGTTTTCTGCTACACTGCACTGATCTGGAGGCATCAGCCAAGCAGCTGCAGGGCGACTAGATGATTCAACAGCGCCACAGCGGAGGGATCTCACGTTTTGTGTTTCATTTCTTCCTCTAAAATCAGGACAAGCCTCTCTGTCCCCGCTGCATCCTGGGGAGAAACACCCCCCCCCACAACTTTGCCTGTTCTGCTGAAAATTCAAAGATTTCTCTGTTTTATGGTTTGGTAAAACCACATCCTGTGTTTTTTTATTTTTAAACCTCACTCTGGCTCAATGGTGTCTTTTTCTTTTCTTCTCTCAGCTGCTGAGCCTTAACAAGCCCCGCTGAGCTTTGCCAGCCATATGGGATCTCCTTTGTGTGTGAGGATCATGTGCGCTGAAACTGAGCTCTTTATTTGTGTAATCCATGCTTTCTTCAAGCAGAGGAAACTGTTTTCTCTGTGTGTTTTTGTGGTGGGATATAATTAGTTTATTGAGTCTTTAAAGATACATTGTTAATTTCAGAGCCAACTTTGACTTGTTTCCTGAAATCCATAGCGATTTGTGATGTGGGCAGAAACCCAGGGCGGCATATCATCTAGGGCGGCATGAGATGCCAGAACAACAATGGTAGTACATATAAATTCAAAAATGTTTTCCTATTAGTTCAATTTAGAAATAACTAATAATAGTATGTATTTTCCATAGCATTTATTTTCTTGTATTTGTATTGTATACTTTAAACTTAATGGGATACAGTATGTGTCTTGCTATGGGTGTTGGTAGTATTATTCTAGTTTAAAAAAAAATAAAATAAAAAATTTCAAATAAAAAATAATAATTTGAGTTTCTCTGCCTTTTTGAAGAGTTGTTCTCCCAGGGCACCAAAAAGGTTAGGACCGCCCCTGTCTGAAATGATGACACCCAAACAGAATCCTGAAGCACTAATTGCCCCAAATGTTTGTTTATTTTTTAATATTATGTACGAAAATACTTACAGGATAAAGATGTTGTTTTACATATTCAGCCCTTTAACTCACCTTACATTTTTTACAAGTATAATCCATGTAAAAAATGTATTTAATGTAATGTAAAACAACAATTTCCACTTTACAATACAAACTGTATCCAGTATTAGGATTTTACAGCCCAGCCCAGGACAAACATCTAATCAGGGGAAGATTTTGAGGGGGAAGAAAGTTTAAAACGCTTCTAAAGCTGGGATGTTTACTAGCACAGTAACAGAAGTCAAGAAGAGACGACACATCAATGCACTCTGGACCATGTGACACCCTGGAAATGCTAGCGAAGGCTTCAGGATAATTTAGGTCTGTCAGACACAAAAGAGTATTCTTCAGCTGTATTTGGGCAGGTTTTTCTTGCACTGTGTGACTCTAAAAGGCCAGAAGTCATTAAAGAGGAAGCAGCAGCAGACACCGTGGTAGCTGGAGCTTCTAGCACTCATTACGTTTCCCTGATCTTTCTGACACTAAGAGCTTGTTAGAGCCGAAACACCTTTCTGCTCCCTCCTGACCGGAGACCGCCAGACAACAGAAAGGGCAGCACAGGCTTATTACTGCCTCCCATTCACACACATACACACTGATGTGCTTTACAAAACTTTAAACCTGCAGTGAACAAACTGAGGATGAATGAGCGTTATATGAAGCGCTCACACTGTACCTCTGCCATATCAATAGATCCCACGGCCAAAGTCTTGTAGCCTAAAATCGTTCGGTTCTTGTACCTCTTCCGTCTTTGGAGCATTATCTGCAGCTTGTTGCCTTCTCTTTTCAAGAAGTGAGGGTACTGAAAGACAACAAACACAAGACAAAAAAAAAATAAAAAATCAGAAAAACACAAAAATATCTGGAAACAAGAGACATTTAGATCAACAGGTGGTTTTCTTTTTGCCGAAAAAACAAAAACAAAACATAAATAATTGTAACGTTACTGCTCAAAGTAAGTCAATACTGAAAAAGAAAGGTTGGGATCTGACCACATTTAAGTGAGTTTTAGCTAAATTGCAATATAAGGAGTGAATACTTGATAGTGAGTTTATTACACAAGAACATGTTTAATGCAAAACCAAACTCAGATAATGCAATGTCGAAGAAAAACAAAGTTGGATATAGGAGAAAGCCAGCATAAGGTGGGAAGGAAAAGTGAGAAAAAAAATGAAGTCTGGGAGCATAGATGTGCAGGGAGGAGGATGTTGTATATTTGACTAATCCAGAGACGATAAGGAGCCAGACGTATTATTCTGATGAACTGTAGTAAATCAAAAAAGGACGAATGAATCATAGATAACAGCCATGCTGATTTACTAGGGTGTCAGAGCTCAGAAAAAATAAGTCTCAGAAAAAGCCCTCCATCTTTCTTCTTCCAAGTTAAGTCTTCTTCTGAAGCATCGTGGGATATTTATTCCCTTCTATTAAACAAATATAGTACGCTTTTGAACCTGATATTAACTAAATCTCTATAAAATAACAATTACAACTCAAAATAGTAATTCAAATTACATTATAATATCCCAAGTAATGAGTCATAAAAAAACTCAAAACAAATCGTCGATAGAGAATTTACAGTGACTGTTAAGGTTACAGAAAGTTGCAGATTTTACTCCAACTCCAACCTTATAATCCAACATGGCTTCTTGTGAAAAGAAGATAGACTACTTAGTTGCCCTTCTGTTGGTTTCCATGTCTGAAAATCAGTGGAACACAAGATCCATTTATGAAGATAATCATAAATTAATACTAATGTTATTAACTTCATTCGAGTCATTTTTTTATTTATCATCATGGACAACAGATAGAAAGCCTAAGTAGTTTTCAAACGTATAACTGGATGTGACTTCCAACCCAGATCCGTGCTCTGTCGAAAACCAAAGAACAACAAGCTCTCTTGGGGGCCCCCTACTGGTCTGGAGGCTCACTTATGCCTCAGAAAAACTCACTTTAGGAGCGGATCATGTAAAACTGATGCAATCTCTGTAACTGTTCGTGAATCTAAAGCAGAAAACTATTAAAATTAAAGGACGAGCTCCTACTGGGTAGAAAGAGCATCTCAGTATGTGTCACCGCACTCTTTGTTCGTCACATGTAGAGCCAAGACTAAATAGCAATAGAAACACATTACCTCTACCAAACATCAACATGAGGGTGGTGTTTGTCCTGCTTTACCTGCAGAGAGAAGGTGAGAGCCAGGTCAGTCTCCACTGACCCACTAGGTGGCAGCACAATCTCATGGGACCTCAGAATGCGTTTGGAGCCCTGTGGAAGAAAAAGTTATAAAAATGTTCACAACATTCCAGGAGGTACAAGACCAGACCTCACGAGACGCTCACAGTGGACAATTTATTGGTTCTTTTCAACATATATACCAAAACGTAGAAATACAGACCTGAATCTTGACTGCGATGACCACAGAAATCAGCTCTTTATCAAGCTCCTTCATCACCACCAGCTTTTTAAGAGTCAGGCTGCACAGTCTGCAGAGAGACACACACAGAAACAGACCAAAGGAGAGGTGGAGGTTCAGACAGCTCTTCTGGTGTGTTTTCATATGCTCAAACACGTGAGTCATGCACAACAAGTCAATCTGTTTATCAAGCAGTGGGATGAACGGTTTACGGAGGAGAACGCTGCAGCCCCGCCGGAGTCCTCCAAGGAGTAAACAGATTGATCGCATCGGTATTGCTTTGACACATACACAGATTAATCACATACTCTACTAATCACATACTTACTCTACACTGAGGCAGCATCGCTTTCTGCAGCAACTATAGAAAATGCAGCCTACTTTGTTAATGTGCACGTTAGTAATGACCAAATTAAAGAAATTAAAAACACGATCAGACATGAGAATGCATCTTACTTTCTTAATAATCCCACTGTGCCCTAGATTTAGATTGGTTTAGTAATGAACAAGGGTGCAATATGTTTAAAATAGTGCAAAAAATATGTAAATGATCAAAACTGTCACTTGAAAAACAAACATTTCAGTTTGAATTCTCCTGTTCTAAGATTTTAAAAAAAAGTTTCATCAAGTTACATTGTTTTGTATTAAAAGAGTTCATACAACAGAAATGTCATTATTAATTTTGAAAACTGGACCAGGGGAGGCATCCAACCAACCATTAGGCCTGTCATGATAACAAACTTTGCTGGACGATAAATTGTTCCAGAACTTATTGCGATACACGATAATATTGTTGCTTTGAGACTGTTTTCAGGTAATAATGGCGCAATAACGCAAGAGCAGATTCTCAAAGCTCAATGAACTATACATTCTAATAATCATTAAACACTGGAACTGGAAGACATTTAAAATATCCACAATAAATAAAGAAAACAGCAGAAACAAACAATAAAATAAATTATGAAGTTTTTGTAAACAAAATTAATTTTTTCAAAATCAGGGACAGTTGAGCTCAAAGCGCCAGACTGAAGACTTTTATCATTCAGTTTCTGGCAAAAAGAGAAAAGAGAAAAATCAAGCAAATGAAAATGATTGAGTTTCTTTTAATTCATCGTTCGGTCGATTGTTTTATTGTTTATTGTGGCAGGCCTGCCAGCCGTGACCTCATGCTGGTTTACTGTTATATTACCTATTCCTTTTCAAAAGCAACTCATTTTACTGAGCCAGCGCTGACTCATTTTGAACTTCTCTCTGGAAACGAGGAAGATTTCCTGATATCTGGAAACAAAACGATTTCCTGCCAAGATCTGCGTTACGTGTCACAGTTAAAATCTCACTCCTGTCAGTGAGCAACTAGTATACTAGTAAAGAGTATCTAACTCCTTATAAGGCTGTACTTTATCCCAATTCCAGTCTGGTTTTCCTGAGATTGTTTAGTGGCTTCTCCACAGTTGTCAACACTGTGGGTCGGACCTTAATAAAACAAAAATGATCATTATTGAACGATCAAAGAGATGCATTTGGTTGGCCTAAACAAAATGTATCTTTTCATCAGAGGAGTATATAAGAGCTTAAGGCATTTCCTCCAGCTTCCTTTACGTGGCCAAAGGTGTCCCACAAGGATTAGTCCTGGGGTCACTCTTGTTTATTTTGATTATCAACAATCTTTACTGGGAATTATCAAAATCTTACTTCCATTTGTTTTTGTTCTAATGATACTGTGATATAAACTGTTGCATCCACAATTTATCGGCCATTTTGTCACCTCACACACTTTTAGTTTGGTTTAGCTCACTTTGTGTAATATTAAATTGGATGCTGAAACAATATAAGTGTTTAATCTTCCATCTGCTGACTGATTTTGTGTCTGAATCCAGACGTCTAGCAATCCTCACGGATGTTTTTAAACTCTCACATCAAACAGTGGGTAAAAAATACTAATAGAACATCTACTCTTTAAAATCAAGTCCTTTTGGGGAATTATAATAATAAAGTATTTTACATGCTTCTTTTATGTTTCACATAATTCCAGAGATGTCTTTTTTTAATCAATTCATCCTCTGAGTACTTAAATGCTCTTGATACATCAAGATTCAGCCAAAACCTGTATTCATATTTGTCATCATTTTTCAAACCTCATGTCCTCACTTAGAAATCTATTCTTGCTCTATACATCCTCCAACAAAGTAAAAGAGGCCACGATGTTTGACGAGATGAAGCAAGAAAAATAATAGATTTAATCGACTTCAAATCCATCTGAATTTGAAGGAACTGAAACATCCTAAAAATAAACTTAAATCGATGTAATTTTTCTTTTTATTTTTTAGTCTTTTTTGACAGTTGTCATCAAATCCCCTTTAGGTGTTATTTATATTTTATTACTTCTTCTTTAATGCATTTTTTTTTAGCTCCGTGTTGCATTTTCATGCTTATCCAGGCTGCAATCCTTAAAATGTCACAATTAAATAACATACGAGTAAAAGACTGAATTAAAAAAAACTGAGCTGAAAAGCTAATCAGTGCTTTGGTTTCTGAGAACTGCACACTATCAGTCATAAATGCTCAGAAACCGTGGCTGCAAGAGAGAGAGAAAAAAGACCTGATAATCCCTTAAAAGAAGCCATTTCTGTCCAAAAGCACAAGATCCCCATACTTGTTCATTCTTCTCCACCTCCTCACATCTATACCTTGTGGAGGTTTTTATTTTGGTTTTTGTTAGTATGCAAGCCGAATGCTCCAACAGAAACAGAGTGGGTTGCAGCTTACACAGTGTACAGTTAATAAGAAAAAATCCTGAAGGCACTGCATAACATTTCCTAATACAGTAGCTGAAAACTGACTATAAACAAAGCTGCCATTTTGGATTCTGTCAATCGTGCTTCAAAAATGAAACGTTTTACCCATGGATGCATCCTGGGTCACAATTGTAAAGTAAAACGAAACATATGCAGGTATTGATGGACTCAAATATGCTTCAAAAACCAACTTCCTGCTGCACTAACTCAAAATGTAACTAAAATGTTGTCCTCATTGGGATTACTAAAGCCTAACTAAATATCATTCAGTGTTGTCATCTGCCTTTAAAAGTCATCTATTCATTCTGGAGCGGAAACGATTAATCGGATTAATCATGATTAAACAATTATTGAAATAATAGTCATCTAATTTAGTCATCGATTAATCGTTTGCTAGAGCATATAGAGACAAAATTGGCCATTTTCTGAAATAACAGCGGAGTCACAGGAGCAAATACGCCAAAACTGTACAAAAATACATACATTTTACATTTCAGATAAACAAAGACCTGTCTGTAAAAACACTCTACCCACAACCCCTCAGTTGTAGCTTCAGCCCATTTAAATTCTGAAAAATAAACAAATAAATGAAATTATCACTTATTATACACCGTTATTAATCAGTTAAGGAAAAAGCATTAATTGATAGATCAGTGCTACACTGTATTGATGCTAAGGCAAGCAGAGAGGACAGAGTTTTCCACATGTTGATGTTAGAAGTATTTTTTCTAGCTGCAGGTGAATCCTTTACTACAAATAATCGACTGTTCACCAAAGGAATACTGCTATTTTATTTTAGGTAAAAGAAAAAAAAAGAGTGTATATTTTAATTGAAAATAAAATATGCATTTTTTTTACTTGTTTACTGGCACATTTTAGTGTATGTCTAATATTGCATAAAAATGATTAAGTATAGCTAAAATGAAAAATCTGCAGAACGTGCCAATTGTTTTTTAAATCAATTAATCGTATGATCAATCGATGACTAAAATAATCATCGATGCTGGCCTAATTTATTAAATAAACTAAATGTATTTTCAGTATAAAAGCTCACAGAACTCTGAGCTTCAGAGAGCGTCAGTAAACACCTCAGTAGAGCACGGCCTAGTCAAATCCCAAAACAAAGTCTGGTTGGGAATCTGTAAGCATGGCTGATCCTGGATGGATGCTCCCCATCCAATCTGGTTGAGCAATAACTATTTTGCAATAAACACACACACACACACACACCCACACACACACACACAAAAACAAAATTAATCTCAAGATGTGTAAAGACTGTAGACATGCTCCCAAAGACTGGCGGCCAAATATGCCGGAATTCACACGCACACCACACTTTTCAGATTTGTAGCAGCAAAAGCTGCTTCAACTATTCTTTTGCTTCCACATCACAGTTATGCAGTAGAGTTGTATTTGAAATGTAACCGATCACAAATTTAATGATGGCATGTTTTGATTGTTGATTCTATGTTGCATGACATTGTGTTTTTGTGTTTGTTATGTAAAGCACTATGAAATGCCTCGCTGCTGAAATGTGCTATGCAAATAAAATTTGATTGATTGTTTGATTGATTGATACATACTCCGTTCATCATTCACCTGATCAGGTTTGCAGTCATAACTTTACAAAACCCAGAGGTATGAACACTTTAGCAAGGCAAAGAGTGAAGGAAAGCAGGATATCGGGCTGTTGGCAAACCGATGGAGGTATTGTTAGGGTAGTGTGTGTGTGTGTGTGTGTGTGTGTGTGCGTGTGTGTGTGTGTGTGTGTGTGTGTAAGAGGTGCTTTAACAAGCCTGTCACGATCTTGGAGACTCTTCCTCCCATGAGGAGGGGGTAGAAATTTCCTTTAGAGGAGCTTTCTGTGGTTCTTTGACTAAATCATTCAGACCAGCAGCTCAGAAAAGCTCCGTTTATCACGTGGCTCGCTTACTTTTCCCTGCAAAATTAAACCATTAACAGAGTGGTTGCTTGGAATGACATCATGGCTAAATCAGCCTGGGACACACACAAAAAAAACTCGGCATTGGATGTCGTCGAGAGGTGGGCTGAAACTCCCGCTGTAGGCAGAAAAGAAAGAAACGTTACACCAATGAACCACACATTCACCGCAATTTGGGCTTGACCACACGTGTAATCTAACTCCTCTGCAGATCTCCTATTTTGAGGACAGGAAATAGAAAGGTGAGGCGGAGAACAAAAGCAAGCGGCGGCGATATCGGCGGAGGCCTTTCGGAAAGCGCACGCTTTGCTGAGTGGCGTAATTACAATCAGCCTCGACGCGAGGGGGACAAATAAAAAACACACAGCGGGAGAAGAAGAAGTGATGACAATGGCAGGTTTGAAGGAACCCTCAGTCTGAATGAAGACCTTTCTCCACTCCAGATGACACCACCCGAGAAAAGGCCGGGGCACAATGGACGCCGGCCAAAAGAAGGCTCGCATTGTCCTGAGAGCTTCTCGCGTCCAGACAATGCTCAGCATTCTTCCTGCTCCTGTTTGGTATTTTTCCTAGTTTCCACTGATCCCAGTCCCACTGCTCCATCTATCTCAGATATGCAAGGTGGCTGGATGTCGGTCTGCGGGGGTAGGAAGAGGCAACGGCAGCCGAACGACTGCAGATGTCCTGGGATACACTTACAAAAGAAAATGGAGCAGAAGTGGTGAAAAACCTCTTGCCGTTTGTTCATGTAAGCTCGGTTTATCAAGGAATTAGTCAGAATAATTTCCTATAATCACTCACCGAGCTGCCCTCCTCACTCAGCTCCTTCAGACTAGACAGCAGAAATTAGCAAACATCTAGAGGAACTGCCCATCTGCTGAGCTCATTATATAAGCTACTTCTTAGTATTATGCTGATAAAAACGTTGTTAAAGTGTTAATAGAGGAGCCATGTTGTGATGACTTCCTGAAGGCAGAGTTTCAGGAAGAGCAGGACTGTCTTAAAGAGACAGAGCCCCAATTTCAAGACGTTAAATTACTCATTTCTTTTAAGTCATAATTGATATAAACAGCATTTCTATAACAACTGGAGGTAACATAGTTAGAAAATCTGTTATAAAATGGAACTGTGTTTGGAAAACACATGGTACCGCCCCTTAAAGTTTTGTTATCTGGACCAAAGAAATCCAGCAATGTTTTTCTCATGTTCCATTGTTAAAGCAGTAATCTCTGCTCCAGATTACAGGGCTCAACCAGATGTGTGCCGTCGTCAGTTCTATGAGTGGAATGACCATGTTGATTAGAATCAACGAGGATGTTTAATATTTACACCAACTGGTGCCTCGTTTCACTCAGATCGCTGAAACATCAGGGAAATACAAGGAAGACGTGTCACTGGGCAGAGTCTCTCACAAAGCGACTTAAACAGCTAAGAAGTGGCTATGCTAATAAAAGCTAGCGGTTTGGCAGTCTGAACAACTTCTCTGCTCCTTCCTCGCCACACAAGGACAGAAACAGCAGTCGTCTCTTTCACTGAAGGCCTCCTTGTTCACATTTCCTAACATCTGTGCTCACCAACACGCACATTCCCAAACAGACGCTGTTCTGAGAGCACAGCAGAGAAATCTGTGTCCTTCTTCGTTCCCCTGCGGCCGGCCTCCTAGAGGCTCGGCTGACACACACGGCGACCCGAACCCCCGATCCGGCGGTCGACTCGACGCAGATGCTCTGGCGAACCCGGAGCCGAGGAGCGGAAAGGCCCTCTAAGCGTCGTTACAACAGATTTCATCCGACACAAACAACAGAAAAACCATCTGGAAGTTGTTTTGGTGTCACTTCATCGGAGACAGAGAGAATGTAAACATACGCCGCAGCCAAACCTTATCAGGAGCCAGAGACGGTGTCGGCCATGTTTAATGGTAAAGATGTGTAAAATATTTTATTGAAGTTGCAAATTCTCTAATGGCCAATATTCTGAGAGTCCAGACTTCTAAACATTTATTAAAATTTACTTTATTGACTGAATTCCCATAAGCATAATTACTTGCACAACTGTTTTTGTAAACAGTACGGTACTTAGTCTTCTTCTTTGTCTCTTTAAGTCCAGATCATCCAGAGTCCTGGTTCCTCTCCTAAACTCTCTGATGCATAGTTTTTGTGGAACAATATATGACAAAAATGACTTATAGTGTATCATTGCACAGTTAACGCGAAATACAGTCATGGGTTATGTGATGTCGGTGTTTCATTTTTGAGAAAAACAATAGAATTTTTAGTTTCAGAGCCATTTTTCAAAGTGGACATTTTTGACCTTTGTAAGGCCAGGGCAGAAAAAACAAACAGAAGTTTCAAGCATCACTCCCGAACAGTTTATTAGCGTGTAAATAATGTGACCAGTTTGTGGTCTGGTGAAATGCTCTACAATAGATCTGAGGGAGAATCAGTGCCTAAATATCTATAAATAAATATTTCATGACTAAATATTAAAAACCTATTTTTTTCTCCCAAAGCTGTTGTTAAATTGTAAACATGTAACAATCTGTGTGTTTGCATTTTTGCATTTCTACTATTATTTTTTTTATTTCTTTATGTATAGACTGTGATCGTGTTGCTTTGCCCGTGAATCGTCTTACAAATAAACTCTGACTTGACTTAATGGTTGTCATGGACACCAGGTGAACCAGAGATGCTGCAGTTCTCTAACAAAGAGCCTTGAGATTAGAGTTGTGTCTCCTTTACCATCCAACACACCGTGTGACGTGAAAAGACAAACAAGGATTCTCGGGAAAGCTGGAGTGGCTAAAGGGAATGGGCCAGTGTCACATCCTTTTTATACCCAGGGAAACAGAAAGCTGCACGTTATCAAACAAAAGTTCCTAGAGTTTTGATCAAGTACAAACTTAAACAATAAACCAAAGGAATTGTTTGAGTGGCTAATAATTTAAACACTGATTGGCCACTCAAATAACAAGAAAAAGAAAAGTACTCTGTAATTCAGCAGTGATTAAACTATATGAAGCATATATGGATTAGTTCAGAGGTTCAGGCCATAAGGCAAAGGATAAACTGGAGGATTTATCCTTCTATATAAGGATAAATCCTTTCTTTTTGATTACATGTCGCAGTTGAGCTGGGAGAGAGCAGAGAGGCGTCATTTCACAGCAGGTAGAGTTGAAAAATCTGCAAAGCATCGACGTCGCCCTCCAACAAAAGAAATCTCCAGGCTTCTGGAACTTATCGTTTTTGGAGAAAATTCCATTTCTGAATGCGTCGGCTTGAAATTGGATTCCAACCCTTACAAAAAAATCCCATGAAAACATGTGGTTCACACAAATTTTACATGTGAATGATGTGATCTCACATATGAAAATCACATGTGAAAATCACATGTGATTACATATGATTTTACCACAAAACGTTCCAAAATCACACGTATTCATGTGCTTTCACATGTGATTCACATCATTCACATGTAAAATTTGTGTGAACCACATGTGACTTTCATGGGACTTTTTTGTAAGGGAAATCACCTTTCACAGTTCAGCGTTGGTCTCAGCGGGCCGCTCTGACGTCCGGCTCTCCCACTCTCACAGCGAAACGCTTCCACATGTTTCTGAAGGCTGTGGGTGAAGCGGAGTGACTTTTCACTCAAGCACAAAATGGCAGCCCTTCATTAGACGACGTAAAGCTAATTAGCTTGCCGTTAGCAACGGCAGTCCAAACATTCCCACACACGATGAAACGCTTCAGAGTCAAGTCTGACTACAGGACCAAACTGGACTTCCTGTTCATGAATCAGTCCGGCACCTTTCTCACAAACGGGAAAGTAATAATTATGTATGAAGATGCACCGATCCAATATTAATATTGTTATCGATCACAATTCTGAAAACAATTCTAGCTCGGTATCGGTGACAATGTGCTCTATACATAAGGGCAGATCTATTCATTGTAATTCTATGTTTTGTGCTTTTTGGCAGCGTCAAGCTTTATTACTTATTTTACATCAAATGTAACATTCCTAATTGCAATTTCTGAGCCATTCTACGAGAAGGTTTGTTGCAGTTTATTTTTTTCATTTTTGACCAAATTAGTCAACCTATTGTTTTTGTCAGCTTCTGCTTGTTTATTATTTATGTCACATTGGCTGCTATCCTCCTAAATGCACTGACGAAACAAATTAAAGTTGTTTTTACATGTTTGACCAAACTTAATGAACTATACATTTGTAGTTCAGTACATTTAATTCTGTGTTCTAAATAAAACAGACATTTTAAGTTATTTCAGGTCTGCTTTTCTGTATCGGCTGATACAAAACCTTAGATATCGACATCAGAAGTGAAAAAATTTGACTTCTGAATTGTTGCACTGGACGTTATTTAGGGGCATCAGAGAAAAACTGTCTGATTGGAAATGCACAGCACACATTTAAGACGTTAATTCACCCAAAAAATTGAAAACCATCATTTACTGTTGCTCCAGTTTGCAACTATAAGACATCATGTATTGGTGTTTCTCGTAAAATCTCAACAAAATCCACTACGTAGCAAAAAGTAAAAGAGTTTAAGGGGTGTGAATACTTCTGCTTGATTTCTATTCCTGTTCTTCTGAAGGCCTCTGCACACATGATCTTCGGACGTTACCACTTGAGAAGCACCCCTGGCAGGCCGAGCCGAGCTCAAACTCAGATCTGATTTCCTCTAAAGTTTGAAATGCAACACCTTCAGTAAATTGACAGATGCTGCACATAAAGCCATCGCGCACACGCATAACTGCTCACCGCTGATGAGATCTTTTTAGTTGCCTTTTTTTTTTTTAGATACATTAGGTTGGTGTTTATGTTCTCTATGAATCGTCTGGGGTTGCCATGGTGCAGAGTGCAGACGGTTTGTGCTGGTGAAGGACTGCACTTAGTTCTCGTCTCGTTATATGTTGAGTGCTCTTATGTTCATTTCAGTGTGCGTCATAACGAGGCACCTTATGTTCTGACATTTCTGGGAATGAAGGCAGGAAAGGGCCAGGTAGTCAAAAAAAAAAACATTCTTCCCCATATTGAATGACAACATTATGCATAAGGCATGTGGAAAAAACAAAGATGCATGTTAGTTTTTTTATGAAGAAGACAGAAATTAGCTGGAGTATAACCATAACCAACAATCAGATTTTGAAGCGTTAGTCCAAATGGCCATATTAGTGCTCTGAAGAAACTCAAGGATTTATTTACCAAGAACTGCTAAACACTCTGCACTTCCTAAGTCAATGGGCTTCATGAAAAACGTCAACCCTCGTGGTTGAAAAACATAACAATCATCCTCTAAGTAAAGTAGGAATGCACCGATCCACTTTTTCACTTGCGATACCGATACAGATATCTGAGTTTTAAGTATAAGCCGATACCGATCTGATACAGAAAAACAAAGCTGAATTAACCCTAAATGTTTCTTATTTTTTGTCAACACAGACATAAATGTGCTGAATGGCAATTTTATTTGATAACTCTGTACCAGCACAGCATATTTAAATACACCGATAGCTGGTCAAACACGTAAAAACAGCATATATATATATATTTATATATATATCTTTAATTTGCTCAGACAGTGCGATTGGGAATATAACAACCCACGTAAAATAAATGACGAAACTGACAAAAAAAAAGTTGGGTCAAAAATGTAATAAATAAACTGCAATGAACCTGCTTTCAAATGGTTCAGAAAGTGTTATCAGGAATTTTAAATATAATGTAAAATAAACAAAGCACTCACTCAAAGCACAATGTATAGAACTAAACTGAATAGATCTGCTCTTATAGATTGGGCGCACTGTCACCGATACCCAATATAGAATTTTTTTTCAATATCGGCACCAATACAGATATTAATATTGGATCGGTGCATCTGTAATGTAAACTTAGAAAGAAATTCATAAATAAATTTCTGACAAATTCTGTCTCTTGTTATTTTGGCCATTTAGCTCATATGAATAATTTTGACTTAAAACAAGAGATGTTTGGTCTGACTTAACTTCACACAGAAAGAAAAAAAAGTCTATTTGCTCCATGTAAACTTTTGGTTTATCTTATGTCATTAAAAGTTGAAAAAAAATTTTTTTTAAATGGCTCATCATGGTCTTTTTTTCCCCTTCCTTTAACAATCTTACAGGGGTGTGTATACTTCGTACCAGTTTAAATTAATGGATCTTTCATTTCTGTACTGCATATAAGCTTGCCCTACTTTTTCTTTTGTCCTGCCTCACAAATCTTTAACATGGATGCTCAGGTTTGCCTGCATTTATTACATTTTCAGCATCAGAACAACTCAGACTCAACATTATTGATGTCTGGTCCCCATGGTTACAATAATTATGATGTTTGATGTGCACAGACCACGTTTTCAATGTACGTTACCATAGTGTCATGTTTAACTAGTCTAGTTACACCTCTTGTTTGTTTGAACATTCTAGCCGAATGACCTGAACTAGCCAATCAGAGATGAGTATTCCTAACACCTGGAACTCATTAAAATCCAGGTGAAATGTAGCTCCAAGAAGAAGCTTGTATTTTCTCCCATCTTGTGAAAAAAAAAGCTTACGTGACTTAAATTCAGACATCTAGTGGGGTTCATCTTGTCTCTCTATATTCGCTTCACTTTTTTCATTGGTCTTTCTTTCTGTCACTCAAATTTAACCCGTGTTCTGCTTTGTGAAAAATAGTGAGGTCTCAAGGACTCTTGTCTGAGCAGCAGAGAGTTGGGAGCATGTCAGTAATTGCTGCTGGATCAAAGTTTTCTTCCATCCTGCAAACCTTTCGTCTACCAGTGATTGAAAAAGGTCAGATGTGGAGAACAGATAAAGTCTTCATAATGAAAATGTAGAACAAGGGGACCTAACTTTTTTCAGAAAGACAAAAACTTTTAAGTCATACACACCTTGGGGATGTTTTGTGAAACCAGCGAAGGGTCCGACTGGCCTAGAGGCGACTTCAGCAGGTACCAGGAAGACCGTACAAGTTGTTCTGTTCAGTAATTTCAAGCCTCTAGTCTCTTAAGGAACATGTAGTATTTTGAAATATTGGCAGCATCTTAGAAATGCTGAGGCTAACAATGTAATAAATCCCTCCATGTGTCTTTTTTGTTTTGTGGAAGTACTTATATTTCCTCATTGATGTATTATACAAGTTTCTATATTCTCTAACTCTCAGCCTTATCAGCCGAGCGTCCATACAAAACAGTTTGGTGTGAAAACTAGCTGTTTCGATCCAATTGTCAGGGAGTTTTTTTTCTCTGTTGCAAAAAAGGAAACAAATAAAATGCAAATTGGGCGTGTTTCCATCTACTGGTTTGGAGCGAATCAACAAGGCTACGCTAAGCGTAACTGTCACATGTTGAGGTTGCAAACTAGCAAATAAACGAGATTTTTCGGTAATGTATTGTTATTGAGCGAGTTATAGCCTAATTGTTCTGTCATGTCAACTAGTATTGGCGCAGTTCCATGCTGTCCGGAGACGTCAAGAAGAAAAAATGCAATTCTAACGCACTCCAACTACGAAAACAGCTGACTGTTCGCTACGTCAGAACTTATTCTGCAAATGTGTTTCCATTTCCCGTAGCGAATAATTTTTGTTTCTTTTTCAGAAAAGCCTAAAGCTGCTTCAAGCATAAAAACTTTGAGGAAGTAATTTAGAATTTTATCTTTTTCGTCAACCTTTTCCAATGTGATATTTCAAAATGTGCATCTATGCCGAGCAGTTTATCGTGTGACAACGTATTCGTATACGTTAGTAAAATTGCGTCCGCCTCGAGCGCGTGTGGCTCTCCGCGGAGTGATATGGTGTGGATATCACTCCGCGGAGCTATGTGTTAGCCATAGCGGCTGAAACAGGATGCTAACCATAACTTAAAATGTAATTTCTAAATCACTCCTTTTGAAATAGAAAAATGTTGTTTTACAGTTACTGTCATACCTGTCAAATGTCCCGTTTTGGCCGGTGTTCTGACTACCTATACCGGACGGCGACATTTCCCGCATTCTCAAGCTAGACGGGTATGGTGCCCTCTCTCACACAAACAGTGTGACGCCACTATCAACAACTACCACTCACAAATGCTAAAGAGAAATATATAGAGTACAAATCAGAACAGGCAGAAACCGCAGGTCAATATTTTTGTTCAACAGAACCTAATGACTGTGAATTTCTATGTATTTATAGTCATTACTATTTTAGAGAGAAACAACGGTTTGCGGGATACAGTTGGATTTAATTTTATCGCCAGTCTGCCATTTTCTGCTGCTATCATTTTGGTTTTGAAAACAAAAATGACAGTGACGACTGTGTGTTTATGGTGCCTTGAAGGTGTTCACACATCACACCTACTCAAAGTTATGCAAAAGAAAGAGAAAGCACCTTGCAGCTGTCACAGCAACAGCAGATGACAGTTTTAGTGTTGGCACTGTGAAATATAAAAAAAAAAAACTAAACATACAGTAATACTGAAGGGAGATGTGTCTGTAGGTTAAGACATGAGAGACGGAGGAAGAAGGGACATAGTGTCCTGCCTGCCCTGCAGACCCAAAGTGAAACCTGAGACGCACACATCACACAGGAATACTGCATTCCTGCTACTTATACACACTCCAAATACATCCACAACACAGCTATGGTTGGTGTTATCCCGTCCTAAACATGCCTTGCCCTCAGCTATGAATGTCTGACATGTTGCAAGAGAGCTTCTAACCCCACCGCCCCCCTGACACCTTACCACTTCCTCAGCTGCTGCGGTCAGAAGCCGAAGTTGACAAACAAGATGCACTTTCAAATAATTTCCTTTTAGAAATGGAGAGAGAAAGAAAAAGTGGCAACAAAAGTATTTAAGCTCCTTGTCTGGGTCTTCACAGGTTTTCAGAGTTTGCTAGATTGTCATTAAAACACTTTAACTCAATATTGGTTCCCTCTTAGTTATGACTGTTTCTGGCTGTGCAAGTGGATAAAAAAAAGATGCTCTTTATCAGTTCAAATGTTTAATTTATTAAGACTTACAACAATGTTCTTGGTCTAATAAAAGCCTAACATTAGTTTACCGCAATCATGACATTGTTTATTATTCAACAAAAACTTGGCAATAATCCAAAAGTAGTTGTACAAAAAAAATAAGTACAACCTAGAATTCAATACCTCCCTTTATTAGCAAAAGTTTAAAATACTTATTGTGAGGATATTTCCTCAGCTGGACTTTGAGCAACTGGAACTCACTGATTTTGTTCTTCTCCAAATATCCTAGTCAGCAGACAACTTTCTAGGCTACTCGATTAGTTCAAACTATCCATAAAAACTAATTCTAAAGATGTGATTATGATAAAGGCAGTAGCGTTTCCTCTTCTCCGGGCCCCTACTTTCTGAACCTTTAGCCCAGATTCAAGCGGAAACCCCCAAGTCTTGTTATTGTTAGCAGTTTAACAAAAGCAGATTGGTGGGATTTCAATGTACAAACTTCATTCACCCAACTTGAGATAAAGTTGTACATACCCATGAGTCATGACAGACGCAAAAAAGCTAGCTAATTAGACAGCTGTTTAGCTAGCTTGATAACTATCCTAGCTAGCATTTTTTTAAAAACTGGTTAGCTAACTAACTAGCTAGAAAGGATATATTAGCAGAATCTGACAGAAGAGTCCCACAAGAAAAGAACAGAGAAAATAGTGATTAAATTGTCCTGTTAAGACAAAATTTTATACTTGTAATGATCATATTTAAGGCAAACTTACATTTTTAAAAATTAATTTAAGATATCCACAAACAATGCACAGACAACCTGTATAAGAAACAATCTGTCCACTGAAAGAGCTGTAGTATTTTGTTTTAGCATCATACAGTAAACATTTTCAGATGTCATTAGAATCAAAAACAATTTAGCAGTGGTATACTGTCACAATAAGAAGAAAAATTTTTCATTCATTAGATTAATTGTGATTTTTTTATTTTTTTCCCCTCAAGGGGGTCTTTTTGTGGGCTCTAGTGTCCCTTATATGACAGTAGGCTGACAGGAAAGGGGGACAGAGAGGGGCAAAGACATGCAGCAAATGTCGCCGGGTCCGGGAATCAAACCCGCGACGGCCGCGTCAAGGATTCAAGGCCTCCAAATGTGGGTTGCGCTATCCCCTGCGCCAGCACAGCACACCCGTGATTTTTTTTTTTTTTAACTAGAAGTAGATTTTCAAAGTAAAGAGCTACCTGCTTTGACTGTATAGAATATAGATTTTGAAAAGAATTAAGCTCTACCCATTGAGAGCCTTGTTTCTTGATGACATAATCATTTAAAAACATCCACCCATCCATTTTCTAACATTCTTGTCCCTAGTGGGGTCGGGAGGGGTGCTGGTGCCTGTCTCCAGCTAAAGTTCCCTAGCGAGAGGCGGCGTATATAAAAATATCCACTAAAGCAAAAAAAAAAAAAATAATAAAAGTCATATTTAATGAAATATTGATGGATAAAAATGTTTGCTCATTTATTTTTTTAAGACAGCCTGCAGACTAATTTCTCAAACTGGGAGGATGTAATCTGCTGATGCTTGCAGCTTGGGAACGAATTACTCTTCCTCTCCCCGTTTTTAAAAATGATTCCTTGAGACTCACTTCTTTTTGGACTTTTCTGCCTTTTGTGACAGTTGCACTCCGTCACACCAAACTTATGACAGGTTGGTGTTGCCTCACGAGCCGAACCGCACACGTAACGATGACTTCGCTCCTGTCAACCAGCTGAAGAGCGATGGTGTTTGTGTGTTAAAGTCCTGGCTGCTGTCATTGGTGGTTATGTTTAAAGGTAAAAAAGAAGCATTTTATTGTTCAGTCCAACAAAGAGCTGCTAGCTCACATTCTGAAAATCCAACAGATTTTTAAGTTGCAAGAAAGCAAAACGAAGAAAATAATCTCTGAAAACAAATGAGGGAAAAAAAGAGAGAACTTAGCCTACACACCATATGTAGAAAAACACTGGGGACAGAGTGCTAAGAGCCTGATGCAACAACATTTTCAGCTGGTTTCATATGCAGATTCTGACTGATTTTGGTTTTAACCCACAGCTGTCAGCTGCTGAATCATCTGGAGCAGGTAAACTCACCTCAGCAGGGCCACAACAAAGCCATCGCCTCAAAACCTTCATTCTGACTATCTCAAACAAACCTTTATATAAGAATTGGAAAACGTCGCTTTTGCAACAGGGTGTAAAACCAAGGGCACTTTTGTCAAAACGCGTCAAAAAGTAAAAAATATAATTCAGCAAACATGTCATGTAAGGATCCCGGGGCTCGTTGTGTGCCGTCAGTCGATTAATAAATGTAATCAAATTAATCGCTGGAGCGTTGTGATTAATTACGATTATATCACTAAGCTCAATTTTGTTAGCTTGTAATGTTTTCAAACAGGTGATTATAAGTGCATTTAAAAATGTTTGTTTTCCTTGTTTCCATATTCAGGACGGTTTGAATGAAGTCATTTTGTTTCAAATGTTAATGTAGATAAGTTAATTATCATCTATAGTCTACATTGTTGCGAAATGTATACGCCACCTCGGTTTTATTCAAACCTCCATCCCAATGTCTTTTAAAGTGAAATCTGCCTCTGAACACACCAGTCTGACTCTTCTCCATCAACCTTTCACTCGAGTTTGCAACTCTGCATTGTTGACCGCAGTACAAGATCATGTAAGGTGACGCTTTGAACTATGTAACGCTCCACGTGAGAGAGGCTTTTAGGTCAAAATCGGTAATGCCATCATGTAATCTTATCGTGTTAAATTTTCTCGATTAATCCCAACGTTAACGCGTCAACATTGACAGCCCTAGAGTTCTCCTGTCTTCTCGTCTTTCGTTGTGTTCCAGTAGAGAGACTCGTCTTACTGCTCCAGTGAACAGCTAACGTCGTCACCTTTTGATCTCTGCTTACTCAAACCAATCCCACCACGAACCGCTGGATATTTGCAGCTTTGCATTTGACCAGGCTAACACATTGGCTCCATGCCTTCCATACCATCTTCATGGTACGGAAACAGCGAGGTGTTTGGCCACACAAGACAGCGAGACTGTTTTTCATAATACAAAGGGAAGTGCTTTGTTTTACAATGAGCACTAAAAGGGCATGCTGCGCTGCGGAGTGAGCTCACAGAAAGCGGCCATGCTGCGTCAGCTCGCTTGAAATTTAGCTACCCTGTTGGGAAATATGGCTTTTTGACACTTGGTGGCTATTTATTAGCGGCGGGCAGTCAGTGAGCAGAGTCGGGCTGAAGATCCGAGGCCTTCATCTTGATGGGCGATAAAAATAACGAGGATAATTAGCGTGTTTAGCATCATCATCTCAACATTACTCCATATATTACTCAGATGCCTTCACTGCAACACCCCAAAAGCAAGGTAACATAACCAGTAGGTGTGTAAGTTTCTCACACACACACACACACACACCCGCCCACATGCCTACACACACACGCACACACTACAATCAATCTGCCGCTGGTTCTTTCCCATTATTCTGCCTGCTGCCTGAGGCCCTCCAGCGCTCAGCTGCTCATGCAATATTCAGCTGAGGGATTTACCGGCTGGCTGAGGAGACGATGTAGTGAAGTGACAGAGCAGAACCTGGCATGGCTGTGTTTTCATCTCCAAGTGTGTGCTGTGTGTGTGTTGGTCATGAAGCTCAGGACACGACAGGCCCAAAATAGATCCAAGTTAAACCTGTCAAACTGGAGAGAACAGCTCTGCCAGGACGAGAAGGAGTATGTGAATGAGTGTGTGTCTGAGTAAATTAAGAACACACACACACACACACATGCACACACACACACACACACGTAAACAGCTTTGTTTCTTGGACTGCAGAAGACATGACATTCCTTTCGTTGAGACTTACTCCAACCTTAACCTTAACTACTGCTTACATAAAGCTAACGCCTCATAAGGAGGCAGGTGACAGATTTATGTCGGCACAACATGAGTGACAACAAACACACACACACGCACGTACAAGCAACAAACAAACACATATTTTAGGTAAAAGTTTGAACATTTTGGTGCTTGGCAGGTGACCTTTAACCTCTCTCTGAGGCTCCTTAGCCCTCCCTGGGTGATCTCAACACTAGGTTTGTATCTTCTCACCTGGTGTTTAAATGCATCTTGGTGCACGATTCATAGTTACTTCAAAACAACAAGCATGAGCAGGATGTTTTAATTTAAAAAAAAATTATTCATAGTATTTTAGAGAGAATAGCAAATTTCAGAAACTCTAAACCTTATTCAGATAGCTTAAAGAGGCAGTGTTATGTATTTTCCAAACACATAGTATATTTTGTACCACCATCAAGAAACCATATCACCTTCAGTTCTTATAAAAATTATGTATATATCAAACATGACCTAAAGTACATTTGACCTTGCAATTTAATGCCGTGAAATATAAATCACAACAAAGATCCTTCATTAAGCAATTAGCAACATTTTTAGAACTGAGATGTAGTTCTAAATAAATATATGTGTTTAGATATATGTGTTTCCATCTCCCCTTCTTGCGCACTCTTTTTTCGAAAAAGCTAAAAACAAAGCTTAAAAACGCTCTCAAGTTTGTTTGTTTTTTTGCAAACTTGAGGACGTTTTTAGTCAAACTTTTCCATCAACGTTTTCTACTATGATCCTTCAAAAGGCAAAATTACACGGGAGGCTAAGTGATGACAATAAAAAGCATCTCTCTGGTGGTGTATGTATACATACGAGTCTGTGTAGATTCTTGACCAACAGTGGACTAGAGAAAACGCAAAAAAATAAATAATAATTTAAGTCTTCGGAGTGGAAGTGTAACCACCCCCAACTCTCCTACCAGTAAAACAAATTTTAAGTTGTCCTCAGTGTCCAGATCTGTGTTTATATCAGTAGATCAGATCAGAAAAAGGTGACTTATCACCAGGCTAGAAAAGCGCTGGCTAGCTCAGCAGTTAGCTTGTTTTGCTAATAAGTATTCTCCATTAAAAAGAAGAAAGAGTCAAAGGCCAACACACAAAAATAAAAAGCACAACAGCGTGCACTCGTGCGCCTCCATCCTATCTTTGAAGTCTCCCGGGTTCAGACATAAAGCCCCGCTCTCCTCCCTGCTGCTCATGAATAATAAACAGGGAACTGGAGGCAAAGTCTAAACTCCATCCTCCAATAAATCTGGCTCATATTTGCTCCATGAATCTGTGTCAGTAGATCATTAAGCCTTGAAGGCCAGTAGAGCAGCAGGCAATATGTGCAGCGCTACTTTAACCTCACTTTCTGTCTACACAGTTCTAAATATTACCATTTAAGAAAGAGAGAAAGGCTGCGACTCGCTCAGCCAGAGAGAGGGAAATGAGTGAACATTTCAGCTTTTTATCTCGACATCAGTTTGGAATTTCCTAATTGACTCTGGAGGAAGAAATGATCAAATTAGTTCTGTATAAGAGAACATGAGCCCACTGGAGACGGAGTCAAACCAGAAAGGCGTCCAACACGTCCGCTAAATTCAAGATAACACAAAACACATCGTTTTTTTTGTTTCTTCTTACTTATTCCTACAATTAGTTTGGCACAAACAGCACGACGGTTTGTTTGTGTGTGCATGAAAAGCATCTGAATTTTTTATCAGCGCACCAGCATGATAATGAGCACAGGAACAGAACCGGCCCGGCTTCAAAGGAATTCCCCTGGCTACAAAACCACTAGCTAAACTAGAAGATGGCAACAATTCAGACACAGAATAAGACGAAGCAAAACAAACCAGGGGCCCCTCTGTGGCTTTCAAAGTCGACATAAAAACTGTGAAGATTAGAAAGTCAGAGTCACGGCACTGACGGGGCAAAAAAAAAAAAAGAAAGAAAAGTTTACCAGGAAGATTCACGTATCCCCCTTCTGCCCTCTGTTCTGTCATCCCAAACGTTACCTTGACAGCTCTATAATTGACAGCTTATCTTTTATTAATGGAAGGAGCCATTAGACCACAAAGCCGTGTCTTGGATTCAGAAGGTGAGCGTTCTGAGACAAAGCAACGCCGGCCCCACGGATCCTCCTGCCCTTTTCCTCCCGTCAAACTCTTTGACGGCTGCTGCATGCTTCGCCGCGCCGCTGCCATTTTATCAGCACAACACACAGCAGAGGTGTTCTTAATTTAACTGAGGCGACACCTGTGAAGAAAAGTCATTATCCCAGTGTAGAAAGAGGCTTTTATTTTTAAGAACGCAGAGGCTGAGGCATCATCGATCCATGTTGTCCTGACAGTGACCGAAGACTTCGGGACACTAGAGAGGATGTCGCTTTTTTTTTCTCTTCCATTTTCAAGCAAATACATGTCTAAATTATATCTTCAAAGCCAATCGCAAACGTATGAAAGAAGCTGGGAATTAATGTTAACTACATCAAAATTCAAGCAAACGACACGCTGCATGGCTAAAGCAGTCCTAGGTCATTCAAAACAGTTTCACCTCGTGTTTTCTTTGACACGGTTCACCTTTTACTCTGGACTTGCACATTTGTTCTGGTTGCATTTACACAGAATGCACTGAGATATAGTCCACTTCCTGCTTCCGGAACGACGTCCATTCACATATTCAGCTTAGACGAACCAGAGGTCACGTTCATGGTTTGCATCAGAATTCAATTGCTCATTCTGATGCAAACCAACCGGACTTTCTAACAAAGTAGAGTTCGATTAAACAGGGCTAGTGTGAATGGACCTTTACACTTACATTGGTTTATTATAGGGTAATATTCTGTCCCCTGGTAAGAGAGTCAACTGAGCCAGACAAACTAGAAATTAGAATAGCAAGTGATACAAAGTTTTTATGATTTGTACATGAGATGTGAGCATTTTTAACGCTTAATTCATCAAAATATTTAACAATAGAGACAAACAAAGGAATTCACAATGGCTTCAGAAGAGGGGTATCAAATTATCCATTTGCAAAATGGTAAATTGCCTGTATTTATAAAGTATATTCAATCATTCACGCACACACTCTCACATACTGATGGCGCTGAGCTACATTGTTGGACCTAGGAAGGGACAAAATATCAACGTGTTGGGTACAAAAGAGGGAATTGACCCAGAGCTGACAAGAACTATAGACTGAGCCATCCTTAACCCAATAATGAAACGCTCTGCATTACTAAAGGACTTCATCAGATCTACATTGACCAGTTTCTCTGCTGGCCAGCGAAGTCAATAACCTAATGTTTATTAGTGGAGCCAGAATGAATCACAGATCTGAGGAGCTCTCCCTGAGCCGTCGAGTTAAGGAGCGCCTTTAAGGTCACCAGCAGCGTCACTAGCTACCTCGCAGACTGGATAAATTGGCTGTTGGGAGTTTATGGCTTTCAGTACCTGCGGTCAGACACCAACGCTTCAGAAACGTCACTAAAGCAGCACAGAGAGGCTATTGCTCCAATACAAGCGCCGCAGGGGAGATAAGAGTTATTGGAAGTGCGCTCGAGCAAACACAGGCCTTCACGCTTCGAGCCGATAACGCGGGGAGAACAGGCTCTGCAGGGACGAGAACAAACTGGGGAATATTGAGTAAGTGATGAAAGAAAAGCCTCATTCTCAAATCCCGAGTTAAAGAAATAATGCAATATTCATGGTCAACTCTGAATTTCTTTAAGGTTAGACTGTTGCAGGCACTGATTGCGGCTCATCGCACCCACACCCTGGATACGCACACCCCATGTCGGGACATCCGGGTTTACGCTGCGTAGTTGGGCGTCTAAGACTCATTGACTTGCATGAACTTGTCTGGATTGCTGTGTTTTGCATAACTGCGAAGCATCAAGCTCAAGAGAGGATGCAAAATCTGACTTTTTTTTATCTCAGTGAGCAAAGAGCTTGGTTAAACACGGGACTTTTAGGGATGGGGGAAACCGCTGAATTATTCATGCTAAATGAGTTTTTCTGCGTGCAATCATGATGAGAAACTGATCTTTTATAAACTCAAAATAAATGGACTTGTGAATAAATAACCAGAATACTAGTTATGAATCAAATACAGTGTCCTCAGTCAACAAGGAGGGTTTATTGGAATATGAGACAGTTTTATTACCAATTAAAATATGATTGTTGTGGCAGCATGCACCCTTTATCTTTCTCCAAAGAAAATAAATAAAAACTTAACAAGGACTCTCAGTGCCAGCCATCTTTTAAAGATGCTCACGAAGCCTTAAAGTAAACATGTCTTTTGTTCCTGCAGTCTAATCGCTCACTTAAATGTTTTGGAAAAATCAAACCTTTAATTTTAGTCCATTTATTCAGTTGGGGAAAATCCCATCTGAGGAAACAAACCATTTTTTTAAACGGCACTTTACAAAACTGAGAGGTTTAGTTCATATCCAGAAATATAGACTGAAATCAATCCAATTACATAGCAAGATTTGATTTCTTTTCCATTAATAAAGTCAGGTTTACTTTATAATTGCAGGTCAGACAATGTTATGCAAGAAACACCAATTGATTGTATGCATTCATTGATTTTGTAGCAGTACTCGTGTCACCAACAATCCCTTCAATTTTTTATTATTTAATGCTTACATTTTGAAGAAAGAAAATGAGTCTTCATTGGCTCTTTAAATAGGATACAAACCCAAAGCAAATGACAAAATCAACACAAAAATGGCCCTAAAAAATGTTTTTCTAACATAGATTTCCACTCTTCACTAATACATGTACTTCAAGGGGCAGTATTATGTAAAACTGACTTTTTTGAGCTTTAAATCATATTATAACGTCCTTCCCTCTTTAAAAACATACCTGGAGTGTCGCCTTGATTCTGTCATGCATGTTTGAGAAATCCTTTAATCTCCATGGCAACCATTCATCTCTGCAAAACGCCTAAGTGGATCTAGCTCCGCCTTGAAGGATGAAGCTCCTCCTCTGAGCTGCAGGTTCCAAGCTTCTGAGCTTCTGCCTCACAGAGCAGCCCAACCCCGCGACTCTCACACTCGGCTCCTTCAGACTAGCCAGCAGCAATTAGCAAATGCCTGGTGGAACTGAGCATCTGCTGAGCTCATTATGGGAGCTACTTCTCCGTACAACACTGGTAAAAATGTTATTAAAGGGTTAATTGAAGAAGCCATGTTGTGATGACTTCCTGAAGGCGGAGTTTCAGAAAGAGCAGGAGTTTTTAAAGTGACAGATGCCCAATTTCAAGACATTAAATATTGAAATGAATTTTCTTTTAAGTCATATTTGACATGTGTAGCATATAGAACCTTAAGTTAACATAGTTACTTGACTGTCATATAAAATGACATTATGTGTCTGCAAAACACATAATACTGCCCCTTTAAAGGTTAGATTTTTGTAAAATCCACTAAATAAGAAGGCTGGTTTTGCATCCCTGAAGCTTTCCGAATGCAGTGGACAAACTCAAAGGCTATCATAACGATGAGGCCTAATAATCACATTTCAACCTGGCTGCTCTGGGCCAGACATGCTCCACTATCAGAATCCACAGCCTTAAGAAGAGAGAAAACCCTCCATTTGCACAGATTCAGAGCTGAGTTCTGTGAAGCAGACATAGACATGCCGTTTGTTTTCATTCGTAATGAATGCAAATGTGTTAAAAATGCAGGACGGACAGAGAGATGGATTTCAAGAGCGACCTAGAAACAATTAAAACCGACATCGATACCACGGGACTAATTTTATCAGCTTGTGTGTGACTGTGGTTTGAGGGGGGACAAAAGGGCTGTGCTAAAAAAAAAGAAAAAAAAAAGCTGACTTTGTGGTAGATAAATAAAGAGATGAAGGAAAAGACAACGAGTATTTGGGTCTGCAGTTAAAGCGGCTGACGCGGAGCAGCATGCAAGAATCGGATTTGGAGTTTTGTCTACCGGCGCCAATGTTGAGGAGAATCCAAACCAGAGAAGAAGACGACGCAGCGACCTGTGCCTTCTAAACGTCCTGCAGGGGTGGAGGGTAACGGGAATACAAATGGATGCTTTGTGCACGGCCGTGTTAATTATCACAAGGCCATCAGGTGGGAACATTCGCAGTTGGTCTGTGAAGTGTTCATATCCAGAACTTTAATTACGTATTTATCTGTGGTCGGTTGAAACAGCAGCACATTTCCAGTCCAACGTTAACACGTGGATATGGAAATGTTGCATCTGCAAGACCTGAACAGTAAACCTGCACAAAATAGAACTGTACTTTCTTCAAACCAAATAAAACTGGCGTCAAACCCTTGTGCTGCTAAGATAGTGGATATGAAATTAATTAAAGTTTAAAGGTCAAATGTCAAGTGTCGCATCTCTTGGCCATTAATGATCTCATTTTAATTTATAATGCAGCTAAATGATTACTTGCTTATTGCGACAGGCTTCACACCGATTTTGTTTGATTTGAAGTAAGTGGGGGAGGAGAACAGCTTCACTCAGGTTACTTATCATCCGGTCAGGACTTCTGGTATTTGGGTTGGAGGTGGCGCGACGCTGTCAATGATTGGATCAAAGATGGCACATTTCAACCACAGTTAATGAGCGTCTGAATTCTGACAACTTCTTTATCAAGTTGGGTTTTACAAACCCTACAACCTGCCAAGATGAACAGGTACAAACTTCTTTCTCTAATTTCTGACTTTAATCCCAGAAGCAACATCACTTAAATCTGACGTGTTCCTCCAGAACTCACATCACTGTGAGCTTCTCTCTGGTTCTCATTTCCATTAAGGTCAGAATTCAAATATTTTTCTTAGTCGGCCCTAATGCTCTTCCGTATAAATTGGCCATATTTGGACCCGGACAAAAGCGTAGATGCTGTGGAACTAGGATTGGAGACAAATTCGTCTAAAAAATTCATCACTGCTGAGATAAACAGAAGAAATGCACAAATAATGAGCTGCTGACCAATCAGAAACTCAAAATGCTCCACAGCAAAGCACTGACAGGGTGCTCTGTTTAACAATCTTCTCTATGGAAGTCACACCTGAGGGAAGAAGACCTAAAGTTACCTTTTTAAAAAGATATCTACAGCAAAACACGTGTGTCTGCTCTTTTTCCGCAATGCTGCAACAGTGCGCTAAATTTTAGAGGGTTATTAAAAGGAACCCAATATAAAACTGTGCTTGTCATATTTATAAAAACACAAATAAAAACCTTTGAAAGACAATAAAAAGAACTAGAACGTATCAGTTGACTCCAATAATTTCTCTTTCCTAAAAAATATTTCATTTTCCAATATTTGTATTGTTGTCAATCCCAGAATTTTAACCTCAGCAGTTTAAGTCAAACTTTTGAATTGATTTAAAGACAAAACTTGCATAAAGACACGTAAGTGAAATTGGCAATGAAATGTCATCGCTTGGCCACCGGAGCACACACACAAACACCAGTGTGCCTTTAATTACACAATATACAAACAATAATATATTGCTAAATATATATAACATAGCATTTTCAAGCAGTATCAGACAGTCTTAGTGATGGGATTGTTGAGCAATCTGAGCAAACTCTTGCGGAAAACATAATTCATAGAGAGCAAAAGTAGCTTATTAATGGGTTCCTTTTTTTTAATGATCAAAAGTTCCTGTTATTTTTGCACCAGGGTATAAAGAAAGATATTTTTGGCATGCTATTCAGAATAAATCTACGACATCAATTAATAATCTCATGAGAAACATATTTTTTGTGAGTAGTAGGCTCTGTGAACCCTGCAGAGTCCTCGTTTGATTCAACTACGAACGAATCAAACAAAACACAAAACTTTTGTCCCAAAGTCCAACAGGACCAGGAGAACTGCAAGCTGCCAACAGAGAATATAAAACAATCACACAAATCAGACCTTTTTTTTTTTCTCTGTCTGAGTAATTATGGAGCTCATCAACAAAGCTCAGATCAAGCTCATGTCTGATCGCCTCCATGTTGTCGACTTAACGAGCCAGATGGCAGGATCTGTTATTGTTGCTCTGGCAGATTTCTGTGACGTGGAGCTGCTGCACAAGGACATACAGAGACCTGCAGCCTTTCACAGTCACGTTTATTGACCGCTGTGGCTTCGATGGTCACTGAGGCCAAATAGAGAGCGGCTGCCTCGCCCTGCGTGTGAGAAGCTGGTTAAATACAAGGTCTCTATTGGTTGGATAAATGTCACTACGCTAAAATTAAGATCAACAAATGCAATGGGTTTTGTTTTTGTTTTTTTTAGAATAGCTGTTCAATGGATCATGTATTCAGTTTGCACTCATTCTAAACAATAGAATGATTAATAGATGTAATCATTCATAGATTAAATGTGTTAAAATAGCTTTCTCATACAAGTCTTAACAAGGAAAGCAGGGGAAATCTACCAAATCTAACAAAAAAACATGAAAATAGTAGTCCAAGTCAAGTCAGTTCATTTCAACAAAACAACATGGTTGTGAGGTTTTGATTCTTGAGTGAAAAATGCACAGAAAAGTAATTCCTTTTTACAATGTTATGGAATTTCATTTTAAAAATGAGTGTTAAGCTAAATTTACTAGCAAAATAATGAGTATGTTATGTGAAAATGTGCCAGTAAATTGGACCAGAGTGTTTGTTAAAGAGCAAGTCAAATGAATTTGGACTTTTTCCAGTGAGCGCATCTCACACGCTGCAAACCACAAAAAGAATAAATTACTTTTCGGGGGGTTTTTTATATACAAATTGAGAACTTGCATTAGTTGTTGCATTTCATTGCTTTTACTCGTTAAAGGTGAAAACTGAGAGCTGCAGGCCAGTTCCTAACAACATCTTCTACCTTAGCGTTCCCATTTCCTTCCTTCCCACTTCCCTTTCGCAACTGGAAGGAAACATTTGGATAAACTACTATGAGTGGGAGATATGGAGTTTATCACAATGTTATATGGTACTATTGTGACAATGATAAAAGTGATGATAAGAGCTTTTCATTGATTATTTTGTTAAGATAACTGCATCCTCAGAAACACAACTACTGCTCTAGAAAGAATTAGTAGAAGTGTTGCTTTCAGAAGAAGAAGTGGGATTTGTTTCACTAACTGCACACGGCAACTGAATTTGAACATATTTCCAAATTTATTACTTATTGAGACTTTCATTGAAGAAACAGTGGATATAATAGCAAAACTAACAAGCATCCCCCCCAACAAAAAAATAAATAAAAGACAGATGGTGTTGGGCATGTTGAAACATCATTAATTGAAATTTTATCACGACAGCTTTCATTTTCTTCATATTAATAAAGACAGTTAAAATGCCATCATTTTGTTTTTTAAAAGAGCTCTCTCTCACACGTGCACACACACAGTGTGACATCGCCTCTACTACAAATATGAGGCGATGTCACTTATACATACCTTTATATATATATATGTTAAAACATATCTTTAAGAGAAAACAAGTTCAAATCAGAAGTGGATACTCAGAGATTTACATAACCAAAAATTAGGGACAAAACTCTCTTATTTGGCTCAGCCTGTTGTGATTTCCACCACATTCTGCTCTGTACCACATTAACCCATTCTTTGTGCCTCCATACAAGCATCAAATCTTTTTCAGCCGGTTCTGCTTTTGAATGAAACGCCCCCTCACTCGCGAAGCTAAGGGCTCCAGCCGCTCTACCTACTGTAGATTCAGCTGTAGCAACAACCTCATCATGTCCGCTGGCTGTTTTCACCGCTTTTTATTGCAGCGCGGGGAGCTCTGCTCTGCGCTGCGATGCTGCCGCGCGGCCACACATCGTCCGCTCAAGCTTTTACCTTCTGTTTGGTAAAACTAATGTGCATTAGAAAGGAGGAGAGTAGGGGCTCTATTTCACTGAAAGCTCTGGAAATAAAATTTAAAAGAAAAAAAAACACCAAAACGTTCCCACTCCCTGGACAAACTCAGTGTTTCCTAGTTAGCAGACATGATGAATCATTTGTGTGTTTTTGTTTGGGGTTTTTTAAATCCCCATGACTTCAGTTGATGGCTTTAGAGCAGCAGATTAGCAGGACTTTGCTCAGCATCCGTCAGGTCAGAGAGGTCATTTTTACAGCCTCGCAAAGTGCTGTTTTATTTAATTTATTTATATATATATATTTTTTATTATTATTTTATTTTCCTCTCCGACTGCTGGCTGTAATGAGCGCTCACTCCGCCCGTTTGCTCGGTGGCACAGATGAGTGGTTTCGGTTTGCGATGCCGACCTCGAGATTTTGTCCATGTCCATCTGTCCAGCCGATACATCAGCCGGGTGGAAACCAGGACGGTGGTCATGTCACTCATCAGTCACCCGAGGAGCAAAATGCCAGATGTGACACATGCAGTGGCGCTCCTAATTACTACAATATGTTAGAGCTTCGAAGCTCTCCTCCAAGTTTTCCAAAAAAAAAAAAACCTGACCTACATTTCCGCTCCGTGCTCTGAATTCAGGAAAAAAAAAGTTTCTTAAGCTTGAGGGAACTGAAATAGCAGCTTCTCCGCCTTTCCCCGGTTGCAAGCCCCCAGTCAGTCCTGGGAAGAGTTTCTATTGAGGCAGAGGAAGGAAAAAGAAGCACCAGACATCCTACTAAATGCCAGATTGAAGATAGATGCACATCTGTGTACTAGGAGCTCATCAAAAAGTCGATTTATTTCAGTAATCCAATCAAATAAGTGACACTCACAGGAGATGTGTTGCACACTGAGGTTGCATTCACACCAGCCCTACTCAGTCAGGTTTACTCAGACTCTAGGAAGTTGTTTGGGGAGACGTGAATGTGTGGACCAAAGACGCGAACTCTGATCCGTCTAAAAACCCACATCTCAGTTCGGTCGAAGCGAGCTCTAGAGCCATTCGAATTCGTAGACGCACGCAAGCAGACCGGAGAACAGTTTGTGGCACACAATGACAACTTCCAGTAAAGGTTTTCTATGAGCACTTTCTTTGGGAGAAGTTGACCTTTTTGCTGTGTTTATCGCCACCAGGAGGCGCATTTCATGCTGTGTTCTGAGTATGTCTGAAGAGGGATGAGGTCATTTAAGGTCAAGTACGATTCTGTTCAGGTGGTGCTAACGGGAAGGGGCCAACGGTTCTGTATTGCTTGGTTTGGATCCATGTCTGATTTATGTGTGGAAATGACGGGATAATGGGCATTGTACAGAAAATAAATGACTTTATGATTATAAGTCCAATTTAACATCGGCAAAGCGAATCTTGAGAGCACGTAAAACCAACGCCTGCCAAGAACAACAGCAACCCGTAGCCTAAAATACAGGATACACTTTCTAAAAACCTGCCAAATCTAGTGAGAAGCTGCCGGAAAAAAACAGCCAACATGTTTGACCCCTCAAGAAACTTTTTTTATCTACAAAAAAGAGGCTAATGACAAATGTAGCAACTTTATTCTGCTTTATTGAAGACTCTCACGACAAAATAAAACTGAATCGGCCAGAAAACTGCAATCGGTGCGCCGCTACCAACGACACTGATTGTTCCAGTGACATCCCTTATTTTATTACTTGTTTATAACTTATTTTAAACTAGCCTCTTGTAACATTTGTACTCTATAATAAGCTTAATTTGGGCTTTTCGTTCAGCTGTAATGGATAATGTTTACAACAAACAGAAACAAACACCTGAAATGTGTCATTTTGTGTGGCATTGATCAAGGAGATATATGACTTTTCTAACTGAACTACTGACATCAATAAAATGTTTAACAATGTCCTCGAAATGAACTGAAACTGGGTGAAAACATCGTCTAAGGGAAGTAAAGACCCAGACGCCGTTTACCTGACGCTCTCTGCTGTTGCTGTGGAAACTAACGATGAACATGTTCTAGAATTTTCCCTGGAAAGTCGCTTCTGATGACGCAAAGCAACAAACGCGCCCAGAACGGAAGTACGAGGCGAGGAACTCACTTTCACCCCCCGGCCCAGAGCGACCAGCAGGAGAACCGAGCCGACTCGAATCAGAACCCGGCACCTTCTGCGCGTCGCCATGAATAAAAAAGCGCGAGGTTTAAACGCAGACATGTGAGTCCTAATCACGTTCAGGCTGATAACGCAAGTAATGCGTCTCAAGCGAGGCGGAACAAATAAATCCGAGCATCAAACAAAAGCCCACGTCGCTTATTTTCTGCGGAATCGTATGACGGTGAAGATTAAACGGGCACTTCCGTTCCAACTAAACGTCAAATGGGACAGAAGCTCGTCTCATCTCGCCTAAATTATGTCGTAATTACGTTCAAATCATTCATAGAGGGACGATGCAGCACTATAAAGGAGCTCCACATTTCCCTTTCGACGCCACTAAGCCACAACTGTTCGCCAGCGTAATCTCATCTGCATCTGGCCCAAAGTTTTGACACATCGCTGCTGTGTCAGGCTGTTAACCTCATTTTCTCTCTCTGTTTTTTGTTTTTTTTGTTTTTGTTTTTTTTTACTCGCTTAAAGTGCTGGAGCTCGGGAGCAAGTAAACAGGCCCCTGGACGGGCCGTGTAATCACAGAGCTATTTCCATAATATGAGCCACATTTAGAAATAAGGTCACCTCCGGAGTCAACGGTGACAGGAAAATCCAGTTTCACACGATGATGCTCTTCTGAAATGAAATTCGTCTATTAACTGAATTGAGATGGGATTTTTGTGGATTTTAGGCTGCCAAATGAAGTCTAACATACTTGAACAAAGGGAAAATGATGCCAACTACAGAGTCTTTTTTTCCCAACCACAAACTGTTTAAAAACAGTTTTTTATATAGGAATTTACAGAAGAAAAACACAAAAGAATGATCAAATCAGAAAATGTTCACAAATGTATACACCGGGGATCAGGGACCTCTATAACCCTGACACCATTCTTGCCTGCTGTTCGGCTGAACAAAGTTTGTTATCTGAACGGTTGCTTATTTAAAGTCCTTTGTGGACTTATAAAAACATATGTTTGATAATCTCCTTTTCTGCTCAGGCAGTCCAGTCTGCTCAGACCGGTTCACATCAGCTGGACACAGACTAACGTTTTGAATCTGTTACATTAAACGTATATCTTTAGATAAGAAACATTAAACAATCCCCTAAGCATATTATGAAGAATACCAACAAAAAAATAACAGTTTAATGTCACTGTTGGGTCACGTAGTGGTTAGTAAGTGGCATTTTGTGCATAGCACTAAAAACATCTAAATGAGGATTCAATTGGAATCGACTGGAATTAGAAGATTTTGACCCAGATTGGTGACCGACTGGTTAGAAGCTTTTACGTTTAATGTTTAATACACCATGTACCTCAGTTTTTTATTCATTTATTTATTACAACAAACGTCAGCGTAGTTAGCTTAAACAAGTTGAAATGAATCTGGACTTTTATTGCGGAAAACCTGCTTGATTCATCTGCGTCTGCGTCCTGTGCTAATGGATTAATAAGTATGCTACAGTGAATTCTCCGTGCAAGCACTTATCCATGGTACAACGTGTAGCACATTATGCAGAAGGACGCGCTTGGTTAAAAAAACTAAATGGAGCAAGACGTCCAGATACTTTTGGCCAACTGCATTTTGGGGTAATTTCCGAAATTTCTGCTTTAAAGTAGATCCTGCAAATCGCCCGCACCTGTGAAAACATGTATGGTTATGATCTTACCTCACAGTTTTTATGACCATTTACCACGGAGTTACTCATAACCGCAAGTGAAATGTTTTCTACTACACAACGTGGTCTAGTAGTCACACTGCTCCACCATCTAAGCAACAAATAAAAGATCAGAACTCCGTCTTTATTTGTGTTTCTTCTTGTGTGATTCAGAAATATCTCGTTTAATTAGATGACAGCATTACGGATTCAGGAGTACTTCAGTATTAGGTGGGGGGAAAAAAAACACCTAAAACACTCCCAGCAGGCTGCTTTTGTATAGCCAGACAGAACGTCTTTAATGAGCCGAAGATTAAATTAACTGCTGCGGATGTGAAGGGTAGAGTAACTTCACTGAGTCAGAGCGCTGATAAGGCTTTGGGTTCAGATAGCTGGCCTTTAGTCTGCTGTCCTTCACTTTGAGGTTTGTTTGGGCTAAAAGACGAGCACATCGGAGCGTTTTGTCCTTGAAGTGAACATTGGCGACAGCCGGCTACGGTCGGATGACCTCTGGAGCCTCAAAACTTAAAGATGAGCAAATGTAATGAAAGCAACGGTCATGTTTTGGTTATCTAATCAAAAGAGTTTATTCCTTCTCTTACCATCAACCTTGATTGCGTTTCCGCTACAAATGTCAGCAAAGATGTGTCGATATTCGACTAACGTTTAAAAAAATAAAAATAAATAAATTTTGCAATTTGTAATTCCAAGTTGCACAATTACATGGTCAGAGGAGACGCAGGAACAGACTTGCTCTGTCAGCTTAATTTATTGTGAACACACAAAGAGTATACAACGCCTGTCGTACGGCGGCCTTTGTTGTGCTCCCAGTTTGTTTGCTTCTGCACAGAAATGATCAGGTTCACAGAAACCAAACATTGTCTGCAGGGAAATAATAGGAGAGCACAACAGAGCAGATAGTGAGACGGGGAGGCAGGTGTGCATGAGGGAGGCCAGCAGGAGGCAAAATTGATCGGACTGCAGAGTCACAAAGCATCTCAGATGTATGCCGAGTGGGTCTGGTGAGAAGATGACCGTCCTTTTCCGTACTGAACTCTCTGTCCTCCAAACCCAGCTGCAGCAGCACCCTGATTTAACTTTCAAAGGACCCGGTGGTGATACACTTTACAAATATCTGCGTGCAAAGTCATTTCTCATCCATTTCACTCCACCGTCAACATCCGTCCGTCTTCTTACGGGGTAGGGAGGCCCAGAGACCATACGGATTGAAGACTTAGTCATCAGGCTTGAGAGATACATTTGGAGGGTCTTGAAAAGCTCACAGGTTCATCAAGAAGGATTAGAGGCGTGGAGAAGCCAGGAACTATCAGAACATTTTCCGAAGACGTGGCCACAGCTAAGCCTAAAGCCAAACGTCAAACCAAGAATGGCCGCGCCTGGAGTCACCTAATTTATGGAGTTTATGGATGCAGGTTCCTGATTGTGTCTGCGACACAGGTGAAAAAAATCCATAGTTTTCAAAAGAAAAAAAACTAAAAAAAACTACAGCATCCAATAAAGAAGAGGTACACACATCTCCAGATTGCACCTTTGGCAGGATTGTTGGAAAGAAAAATGATTGAAAATGTATTTATAAGAAGAGAGATATGTGGTCAGTAAAAAGTAGGGATGCACCGATATGAACATTTGAGATATTGATATCCGATATCAATATTGCTGATATGGCTAATAACCAATATTTATTGATATGGTATATATTTCACTACCTTTGTGACTCCTTGAAAAAAATTTACCTCTGACTTCACCGCTGCTTCTCTCTTTATAACTTCTCACAATTCTGCCCTGCATGACCATCACATGATCAAAGAAATACTGCATGACCAACCTCCAGAAACAAACGGCAACAAGATGGACGTAAGTATCGGTTGTTAATATCAGTCCGGTTTTATGTATCAGACAAATAACGACAAGCTAAAAATGACTAATATCGACCAACACCGGTGTTGGTACCGATGTATATTCTTAGTCCATGCTCGCTCAAAAAAGAAAAAAAATTCAGTCATCCAAGTCGAGGAGAGGTACGCACATCTCCAGATTGCACCTATTGAAGGGTTTCTGAAATAAGATTGTTAAAAAGAAGGATGATGGACAATGTATTTATCAGAAGAGAGGATGGAAAGAAGCAGGAGCAGCATAGGTTTTACAATGTTATTACAGAAGCAGCACAAAAATGATTTCCGCTCAGGATGAAGGGTACTCAGATTTTCTCTCCTCTTAACTCACAGAGTGCTGAGATAGATTAGAATTATGATAAAAAAAAATATGTAAGATGCTCTGCACAAAAAAACAAACTCCCTGACCCGCTTCCTCTTATGCTGCTGAGAAGCTGATGGAGCCCAATCTGACAGAACAGGTTCAGAAACCTCCTAGATTTTAAAAAGAATTCATTTGTAATTTTAAATAAGGTTCCAGGCTTCTGAGTGCGCTTTCGGGGCACGGCGAAATAAAGCAAACTTACAAACATCGGTACAGAACAAGGCCTGGACTGCAGGACAACAAAGGCCACAAAGTGAACATGAAACAATGGGACGTTTTCACAGCCCCTCGTCCGTCCTACTCTAAATTCCCGCAGTGTGACTACCCGGCAGCCCGGGGCACAAAAGAGCAAGTGTCTCCCCGCCGCTCAAAGCGACATCTCGGCACTCTCGCCTCCAACAGGCCCAAATACGACAGCCTACGGGCTCCAGCTGCCACCCGAGGGCCCGTTCAATCCGCCTCTGTCTCTGAAATTGGCCCCGTATCTGGCAACACTTAGCCTCTCTCGCCTGTGGGCTGACGGGCAAAGAGAGAGAGAGGAAAAAAAAGAAACATGCAACTGATGCCCACTTCAGAGGCGCTATTATGAAGCGCAGCTCGTCGCTCTAAGGGCTTTCAAGAGCTGAGCGACTTCAGCGGGCGAACTGCAAGGAAAGGAGAGTCTGATTGCGTAAGCAGGGGGCGGGGAGGACGAGGTCCTCCGTGGAAATGTCCGTCTGAAGGTGCAATTATGTGGACAGAATGAGAGGGCCGCAGCCATAAAAAGCCACGGAGAATGCTAATTTAGACGTCTCTGAAGGAGAAGTGACGCAGCTTAACGATAGCTTTCACACTGACGCTCACAGTGTCAGACAGACTCTCAGGAAGACCACTGATGACAAGGACCTGATGGAAATTCAAGTTAGAGTAGCACTACCTCAATATAGTTTCTACTGAAGTAAAAGTAAAACGTAGCTGTCCAAGAAATGACTCAAATGAGAGCAAAAAAAAGTATTTGGTGAAAAGGCGACGTGAGTGCTGAGTAACTGACCAAAACACCATTTAATATTTAAAAATTACATCATCCGACAGACCAAAATTACCTCGAAATTTTTGTAGTTTATTTATTCATGGATTTATGCTTATTTGAATTAGAACAACGCATATGAATCAACGTGTCAGCATCAAAGTAAAAATGCCAGCATTAGCACAAAAGCTAGTTTTCATCCATCGTCCTATAGCAGGTCAACAGCAAGGAGTGACATTAAGTTATAATAAAGATAAGATGCCCCAAGAGAACACAGCGAAAGTTCAAAATGAACATAACTCATGTAAATAATTACAAACTAAGAAAATCAGGCATCAGAAACAGTTTTCCAAATCGATTTCTCTAAATTTAGAACATATGACACTTAAAATTTTTCTTTTTTTTTCTTAGCTCTAGTAGTCTTTATTTAATAGTGAGATGGCAGGAAAGTTACTTTACAACCTAAAACTAGAAATAAAATTGTTGTTTCACAAAATAACACATTTCCTACAGTAGCTATTTATCCAAAATTATAAGTTGTTTTTTTCTTTCTCTAAAGGTCAAGCAACTCTAAAGCGACTCTAAACGAGCGCAATTTAGGTGGACTGAGGGCAAAATTGTCTCTCGGAGTTGTAAAGGTTGCAGTTGCTCTGTGCCTCAAAACATTTGTGAAGCGGCAGCAAAAGTCCCATCAGTTTGGACGCTAATGTCAATCTGGGCAAGGTTTCTGAAAACAGATGAAAAAAGCACACTAAGCCGTCATTTTTCACGCCCGCAGGTATTTTTAACACTTTTCGCTTCATTACGAGCCGCAATCATCAGAATGAAAGCTGGCTGATCCAAATTAATGGGACTTTACTAAATGTCAGAGAAAAGAGGATTTTTTTTGCACGTCCGTGCAAATTCTGTTCCAGACACTCCAGCGGTGCGGCGCAGATGTTTTGATTCCACTTGCAACCGTTTTTTCATGAACTTGGAGGGATTTTGTGTGATAAGTCGACTTGCGGCATAAATTTGACATTGTGAAAAAAGAAGCTGAGTTAAAATTTCCTTTCACAAAATAGATCCAGCTATAGCAGATTGGATGAAAGTATCAAATGTTGCACTCGAGCAGCTTCTCAATTTCTGGCTTTTTTGAGTTGGATTATCACGTAACGTGGGGGTGTCCAAAGTGTGGCCCAGGGGCCATTTGTGGCCTTCGAAATGACTTTGCTCGGCTCCGCCGACCACAAGTCAAGAGGGGAAAAATTACAATATAAAAAAAAAACATGACCCCAAAAATTTGGAAATGGCCTGTTTTTCTTCTAATAAGGTAAGCAGTAGGAAGTCTTTTATTGTTTTTCATCTTTGAGGATTTATATTTTATTTAAAAAAAAAAAAAATTTTTGCAAGCGATTAAAGTTTGTGGTCGCATTGCAAATAAGGTTTTCATTCATCCCATTTTTGTTCACCTATTTATTTCCTTTTCCGTTTCCTATACAACACAGACGGAAATATTTCATCAGCAGTTCTAACAACACAATCAAACCCCGTTGAACCTTTTAATTATCGAAGCGACTCTTCAGCGAATAAATACGGCACCAAGAATGTCATCCCTGTTCTGAGGTGCTTCCAGACAAACGATTTAGGATAAAATACAAAATGTTCACAACATTGCGCCACATTTGAATAAATACCATTAAAATGTCAAACGCAGCAGCAGTTTGTTTTTCCACCGATTTATAGGCTGTAAAATCCTCCGGGTGAGTTGACTGCACTGCAGTAAGGAGCTCGATGTTCATTGTGGTACAGAAGTATTCAAACCTTTCCAGGTTTTCTCACGTTGCAATCGCAAATGTAAAAAAAAAAAAGAAAAAAAAGAAAAAAAAACGATACGGGTCCTTTGCCGTTAGGCCCTTCTGATCCGAAATCGTGAAGCTACTGAGACTGACAACCAACATGTGGGAGAAGGTGCTCTGGTCACACGAGACCATACTTAAACTTTACATGCAAAACACTCGCATGGCGGAAAACAAACACTCCACATCACCCCGAACAGATGAACACAGACAGATGCCACAATGAAACACGCCGTCCGGTCCCTTCAGGACCTTGTTAAGTTCTTTTGGGGGATCGTTGCAGCCTAAAATGGCTGATTTTGCGGCACCTTTTTCAAAAAGTTGAGAATTTTCTGACGGTTTACTTTTCCCATAAAAATAAAAAATAAAAAATCCCCAAAAAGGACTGGACTTTTATCTGAAGTCGCTTCTTGAAACAGCAAACTTAACACAAATAAAAACCATGTTCCAAGGAGTCGTCAAAGTGCAAAAAAAGAAGTCCGTATTGGTCACTAAAGTTAACAAGACCTGCTTACGCAGTAGAAACAAATCCTACAGAACATCTCGAAATGTTTTTTTTTTTTTCCAAAAATAAACCAAGAACAAAAGAAAAGCGAAAGCTATCGTTTAGCGTCACACATGCTGTCATCTTCCAGGTTCGGCTTTCAAGAAACACATAGCGAAACAGGAAGTTAAATCAGAAGGCGGCTGAGCGGATTGGTCAAAATTCAGCCGAGTTGCAGTGATTGGTGAGAAAAGAAGGAAATACAAAAAAATAAAAAATAAAATAAAACGTTGAGGTGATTGGTCAGATTTGGTCCAAAGCTGCGATGACTGTTGAAAGCTGCAAGTCTGTGCAAAGTGAATTTACAAAAATAGTAATAATACATCAAACTCACAATGCTTTTAAAGAGACTCAAAGACTCTTTGCAAGGGGAAAAAATGTAGTGTAGTTATGTAGTTGCGATCGCAACACAGCAACAAAGATGAAGATGAACGAAGTTAAAGACAAGATTTACAAGAGCTGATCCTACAAACAGCCACGCTCAGAACGCGTGTCGGATTCTTGATTGTGTTTGACATCTTTACTTTGACTGGGCCATTCTGTGACAAGACTTGAGACCTGATGACAACATATGCTACCCTGTCCAGTCTGACTGAACTCGAGCTATTTTATGAAGAAGAATGAGGTGAAAGGTCAAACTATGGACGCACACAAACGTCAGAGTAAAAAAGACTAAGCAATTAATAAATTACTATCACTCACTGTTTTGTGTTGCTCTAGTACAGCGGTGTCAAACTCATTTCCATTTTGGGCCACATCAAAAATCTGAATGTTCTTAAAGGGCCAGCTGCGCCAGAATACACTGAGGAAACCAAATAAATATCAATAGCCGATCCTCCAAGAGTTTGAGATTGTTTTAGTGGGATGTTTTTTTTTTGTTTGGTTTTGTTTTCGCAATCATAATTACAGATTTTGTGGTGCCAACTTAGAAATCTTTGTAAGGAATTTTTGTGATATTTGTCAAATGTGACTTTTTATTATGGACTACATCTTGACATCAAGAAAGGCTGAGGCAGCAGTCACTTAAACTCAATGTTTTAGACCAATCTTGAGAAAACTGGCAGTATAATCAGAAAGAAATGTGGAGATTTGTTCATTTTGTGTGAATTTCGCACATTTGTGAAAAACTGGAGGGACTTATTGAAGTAATTTTGGAGTAATTTTGGAAAAGCTGCGGTGGGCCAAATTTGGCACCCGGGGGCCTTGAGTTTGTGCCTAGTGCCTGAAAACAGCCGTAAGCGACACCCTGATGCGATCCAAACCGGACAGTTTTGCAGCGAAAGACGCAAACACCAGCGAATCCAGCTTGACTGAGGACCAGACTGTTGTTGTCAACAAGCTGGGACCCCGCTGTCTCCACTCTGACCGACAGAACTCAATACGAGGCTGCAGCCTTTCGGGAGAAGACTAACAGCAGCGGCAACTTCTCACTGTCTGCTCCTGACCGAAGCAGCCTGGTGGCCGAAATGAGAGCGTGAGCCGACTAAGCCGCGAAATAAAGCGGCTGCCGACAGGTGACCGAGGAGCGAGCACGTCTGTTTTAGTTACAGAGGCATTTCATCTGCTCGTCCGGTCTGCTGAACGATACCACAGCCACGCTGTTCCTGGAAATGAAACGGTCTCGTTTGAGCTAAAAGCCACGCGATGTGCTGTCCGTTGAAGGCATTAAATTAAGAGGATAGAGAGGGGGGAGCCTGGAAGAAAAAAATTAATAATAATAATTAAACACACACACACACCCAAATTCCCACATTAATTAAGGCTTCTGTTTTTTCTAAAGTCAGACAGGAGGAAGTCGTTCTGACCTCGACTAATAAGGTTTTGACTCTGATTTGAAGGCAGTAGATGGAGTTTAATTACGTGAGTGTAAGGTGATTTAAAGCAATAACGAGCTCCGGCATCATCAACGATCCAATGCAATAAACACATCGTGAGCTGAATTATTTATTTATGTCGCGTTCGAGGATTCAGATGGTTTCAACAGGCAAAGCAAAATTATAAGATCGGAGAACAAGACTCCTAATATGTCTGCAAACTATAAACGTGTTACAAGGCGGGTTACTTTGCTTTATGACGACAGAAAAGGACACGAATGAAATGAAAACTTTGTCTTAAACATTAACCTGATCTTTCACAGGGAACCTCTCAAGTGTGTTGAGGAATATGATCACAAGCACAACTTTGATCAAGAAAACAAAACGTGCCATTTTATTGGACGCAACAAATTTGATACGCGTGAGAAGCAAATCTCGGTGCAGCAGGCGAATCGATCATTTTACCGATTTCTCTTTTTTGTCTTCAAACAAAAAAAGCTGCAGAAGCTTCTCTTGGCTGTAGGTTTGAGCAGAAAGTTTTCATGCATGAATAAGTAAAATAAATAAATAAATGAACAAACAAATATAATCGGAGAGCAGTTGTTTCCGGCATTTCAGCTGTGAATCTGTCTGGAGACCTGAGGCATGCAGTGAAAACCGCAGGAGGTTAAAACAAGAAGACCATGTGGGAACCATTATGTTAACAACTGGCGCAACAACTACTTCATAATGAAAACATTCTGGGCTTTAATTTGGCATTTTGGCTCATGTGAATGTAAACCGCAGCGAACTGGAGCAGTAAACCTCACAATATGATTTTACAACAGGCTGACCGTGATGACTGCAGAACCCCCCCGGCCCCCAACCTATGAACCCACACAGCTGCACTGAGGAGCTTTTTCTGCCACCACACAGCGGGATTCACGCCTTTTCTGTGCACACGCCTCAGCTCGGTGCTGCAGACAGCTGAGGAGGGCCTGCATGGGCATCCAGTGGGCATGATGAGACAGCAGGGTCGCTGCGGCTGCAGTGTTAGCGCGCTCACTGATGACACAGCTTGCGCTGCAAACAGGAGCTTTAAACTTTAAACACACACACACACGCACACACACACACACATCAAGGACAGAGCCCTGCCATGCATGCATGCAGCGCCTTACCTCGGGATACAGTTCGGGGAGGATCCGTCTATCTCCCACGTTGCGAACAGGTTCATGGGCACCGGTCGGTTGAGAGCCCCGCTCCCGGGGAAGCTCAGCCGGCCGCTCCTCTCCGCCATGGTTGTCGGCACGAGCGGGTGGGACCGTCCTGACACCGAGTTGGTCGGTTGGCAGACCGGCGCGCGGGTCGTCTGTCTGCGTGTGTGTCTGTGTGTGTGTGTGTGTATGGGGGTGTGTGTGTGTTTGTGTGTGTGATGTGATAATGTGTGCGTTTCCGCGAAGAAACTGTCGTCACGCGCTCACGTAAATAACGTGTGGTCGTCGGACGCCGAGCTCATTTCTCTGTCCGAGCGGAGCCAGGCGGGTCGCCGTGGGGGTCCTCTGTAGCCGGGGAGGGACTACGGCGGCGGGACTGAGCAGCTCGACCGCGGAGCTTGTTGTGCGCGGCACGCTGTCCTGGTATGACGGGTGGCTCGTGCGCAGCGGCGGTGGGAGAGGCTTAGCTCAAGACTGTCACTGCAATGTGAGGAAGAAATCCTGGCCAGCGCTGTCCCACACTTCAAAATAAATTCCCAGATGAATGTTAGAACCGAACATATTTCACATATTTCATACAGAATTGCGCTGTATGAAAACATGCTGACATTTAGAGGGATGTTTATAACCATACAGCCTAATAAATAGAGCTGCAAACAGCGCTTGATTTGGGCAACATGGCTGTCTGCCCAGGGTGGCATAACTTAAAGGGCGTTACAAAGTGGAAATAAAAATGCTAAACCTTATCTTTTGTAGCTCAAAAGGTTATTTGTACGCTCAATTAGAGGAAATTGCTGTCTAAGGCTGTACAAAAAAATAAATAAATAAAAATGCTGTAGAGAGCAGCACCAGGGTCTCTGTGACGCCAAACCAGCAGGGGAATTGTCTAATGCTGCGTTTACACCAATTGCGTTTGGAGCGTCAGGCGCATCTGGCATTCAGTCTATGTGGAGTCGCATCGAGGGCTGTTGCGGATCTTTTTGAGCGTCTAACACGGCATGATTTGAACCGTTTGGACTGTTTGACACATCAACAGTGTCCCACACGTCCAACAGAAAACAACAGCTAGCTAACATGTCTGACGTGCCCTCGACGCGCCTCCATATAGACTTTGAATGTAAACCAGATGCGCGAATCGCTAAGTGTAGAACAAAATGTCCAGCATCTGCACTCAAGGTGCACAGGGGTCGAACTTGAAGTGTCGGACACGTTATTGACGCGCAAAATGCATCAGTGTAACTGCTTGGTCAGCAAAAAAATGTCTGTTCAGTCTCCATGGTAACTAACTGTTACGGCTGTGTGAAGAAGTAGGATTAGATTCAACTTAAGATCAAGTTGGAAATCTATCATGATTTCCTAATTGTTTAGTGAATAGGCTAACTAATATTAGCGACATAAGCTGATAAAACTGCAGTTGAACTTAAACAACAAAGAAACATGTTCAGTTTGATGTATCATACCATAGATAAAGTGCTCATTACTACAACTTTCACTATGTTTTATGCATGTGATGGAACAGCCATATTGGAAAAAGGTTGGGGTTGTAGTGAAATCTCAAGCATTCGCACTCAAAATTCCAACATAAAATGGCTTCCAGGACAGAAGTAAAAATGTCAGAAACAGGCGAGAAATCCAGCGAGATTAATATTTAACCGAACAGGCAACAATATGCCTATAGATAGCTAAAGAAAGCTATAGTAGTGTCAAACATTTGTTCATACCAGCAGCACTGCTCCAAGTAAGCGGGGCACTAAACACCCGTCATATACTTGTCTTTAGGGATATGCAGCGCTGGCTGGTAGTAACAACTCTCTGGATCAGAGGACAAGGTGGAATTACAAGGAGTGATTCTGCAGAAAAATGTCCGTCCAGTACACCTTATTACTTTCTATTCCCCCAATTTGACTATCACATATGATAAAAGAGATGCAGAAATGGTCCCATTTGTCCCAACAGTGAAGTGGTGAATAGTAACCTCTATACTGCGGTGAGTGGCAGTTTGTTGATCCATCTTATTTTCCCCTGCCACATACAGTCATGTTAAACTGTAGCCTATATAATAAATAGCTGGATCTACTGAATATCTACTGTAGATTATGGATTACTTCCCTCTACACTGACGCTGAAAAACAAACACTAGAGATACAATTAAAATATGTAAGCAAACCGCTTTTTAAAGTATAGTTATTTCGTTTACGCCATTCATGATTTAAAGCAACCGTTTTGAAGAGTTAAAACTAATGTCCGGTACTGTCCCGGAAGAAGAGTTTTAACTTTTATTTCTTTATGTTTTCTATTTACTTGGATCAGTTTTCATCAACCAAATGTCTTCGTCTCAAAAACATTTTCTGACCTCAAATGACTTTGTGATAGAGTAAACAGAACAGCTCGTTTGGAAAGACGTCAAAGTTGCTCACTCATTAACGCAAGCGAGTGCTGCCACCTTGTGGTGATCATTATCATTGCAGCGAATTTGGGGGAGAACTATAGTCATTTTTGACCTTAAAATGTTTCATTTTTGATCGTATATGTTCAGCTCTAACTATCTTTCGGGTTCTCATACGTGGACATAATCTCTTCGAGAATTACTATGTCTGGTCGGATTAGCTGTTACTATATTAATCCACAGATTATTGTCGTGGCTTGTCAACAATGGCCATTTAATGTACATTTAATGTACAAAGAAGAAATTAATGTAAGATCTCGCAAGAGGAAGATACTTAGTTTTTTTCTTAGGTGTGGAACATTTGAGAGGAGTTTCAGTGCGTCTTTCCTATGCGAGTCAGAACATTTTGTTCCCACATTTAGAAATGACTTTTAGAACTAAATTTTCCTTCAATAGAGATTATTCGCTGGCAGTGTTGGCATCTACTTACCCAGTCTGGTTAATTTTCAGGTTACGTCCAGTGATGACCCAGTGAAATTGGACCCATCTGAGCTTCCCTTCAAAACAGCTAAAGCGAGATTTTTCTCAGATTTGCAATAAGAAAACACAAATATCTCCTGAAAAAAAATTAATAAAACGTTACTTTTATGTATTATCTGAGGTTGTTTTCTGAAACATTCAATTCTTTGTAACAGTCCCAGCCAAAGTGATTTAATATTAATATAATCTTCAGTGACATTTTGTTCTTTTGAATCAGGATATATTTTTCAGTAAAAATGTGACAACATGAAGACATTTTTTTTAGTACACTGAAGTTTAATTGTTTTATAACAAAGCAAAAAGAAAGTGAACTTAGTTTACATTTGTACTCCACAATAAGTGTAGGACAGAGGGATTGATACATTTCACAGTTAATGAAAGACTTGAGTTGAAAATGAAAACATTGTGTGCGTTTTTTTTTTTGAAACACACATAGTAAACAAAGAAAAAAAAATTACAATATATAGATTCATCAGCATCTAAATATGCAACATTTACAAGCAAACTTGTGTCAGACTCCCGATTCCCAGAAGAAAACGTAAAGACATCAGTGAAAACACTGACTAAAGTAAGACGCTTAGAAAAACTAGATTCCAGATAGCCGCACTTTGAGAAACCAAAAAGTCTAAATCCCCAGCAGAACTGCTCTCATGTTCAAATATCAAATGACTGAATTTCAAACACAGATAGATGCCTCATCAGAAGAATGATCGACGTTTAAGACCAAATCCATACTTTTATTTTCTCAACAGTTTAAGGGAATCAATGGAATAAATAAATCCAGTGAGGGACGATAAGCAGATAATGGGTATCGCCATTCATATGAAGGGGTCAGAAGAATCAATTGTTAAAATTTTGTTTACGATAATTTCACTCGAGTTGAAGCAGATTCAAAACTAAAAAGCACTCAAAAAAAAAAGAGCAAAATTTATACCAATGTTTTTTTTTTCCTGCCTTCAAAAAGACCCCACATAAAGGTTCTTCTCTCCCCTTCAGTAAAAACAAACACACGGCGGCTCGCTAGGAAAACTACTCTGAATCCCTCCTTTGACTTGCAGCTGCAGCCACCTTAGTGTTTGCTGTCTGCTGAGGCAGAGCGAGATCGGGAGCGGGATCTGGAGCGAGCCTTGCCGTTTTGAGCTGGAGCAGGAGAGCGGGATTTGGAGAGAGATTTGGAGCGAGATTTGGAGCGGGATTTGGAGCGAGATTTGGAGCGAGATTTAGAGCGGGATTTGGAGCGGGATTTAGAGCGGGATTTGGAGCGAGACTTGGAGCGGGATTTGGACTTGGACGGGGAATTAGCCGCAGGCTTGCTCCCTCCTGACATCTTCTTCTCTGGGGTGCGGCTGGGAGATCTGGAGTGGCTCCTGGAGCGGCTGCGGCTCCTGGAACGGCTCCTGGAGCGGCTCCTGGATCTGCTCCGGGAGCGGCTTCTGGAGCGAGAGTAGCTGCGAGAACGGCTCCTGTTGGTGGAACGGAAACGACAATGTTCGTGTAACGACGGCCACATTTTCACCATAGAATTTAAAAAAAACAGACAACATCAATTGTCTCACCTCCTACTGTCCTCAAACATCTTCAACTTGCGTCCATTTAGCTCTGTTCCATCCAGTTTGGAGATGGCGTTCTTCAGATCGTAACGAGATGCAAACTCAACCACCCTGCATTCAAACCGATAGCGAGTCATACATGCTTTAGACTTAATAACAAAAACAACAACAAAACGTGAAACAACTTTACTCACCCTTCATTTTTAGTGGGTCTGTGTGCATCCACAAAGGTAACTTCACCTGCCTTTCTCATCAGGTCTTTAAGGTCCTATTTCAAGAGTACAACACTGACTTAGTAAGGGAATTAGACACGAAGCGTCACCGAGAGCCTTCTCGAACCTGGAACTTAAGAAATTACCAAAAAATAAAAACATCAAACAGAAACATGAGTAACCCATTTCTAACACATTTGTATCAGATCCTATTCTAGAGGGCGTGTAAACAAGAGAGCCATAAAAATGATCTGAGGACAGGTTTTGCCCTTTTCTGCAGCAGAAACTAAAATTTACTGCTTTCAACTTAGTAATTTAAAAGGCCACATTAAGCCTTAAGGTGAAAAACTTTACAGAAAACAGGCAAAACTTTTGAGGAATTTGATGCCAATACTCAACTTTTGTAAGTCAAATTTGTGTAGAAGTTTGTGGGATAAACAGATTGTGTGTTGAATTTACAATAAAAAATGTCTATTTTCTTTTTCTTTTTATAAAAGTTGGGACTTTTTTCTTCTTTTTTTTTTTTACATTTACCAAATGACTTTAAAAAAGGGGGTCAACTGTTTACAAGATTCCCTTTCGAGACTAAATCTCTCCACCCTTCTACCACCCGCTATTAAAAAGAATAATAATAAAAAACCCAATCACATGAGTTTTATGCTACTTACCGCTCCAAACCAAGGTAGATAATAGCATAGAGCCACTTGTCCAAATAGCAAATGGGAACCAATGCAGTGTTAAGCCCTTGAGAAACGCCCTCGAGAAATGCTCTCAGCCTTGCATCAGCATCCGGCCTCCTCAAGTAAGGAACCACCAGAGAGAAAGTAGGGGGGTGTGATGTGTGCCCGACTCAACACCCCCCCAGCTCCACCAGCCACAGAAAGAGCCCCAACAGAGACTGTGGGAGGCCGTGGATTTGAGGGGGGCGTGGGGGTTCCTGCAGCCGGGAACGCCAGCCCACAGAACCTCCAGACTGTGGCTACGGCCCTCCTAAGGCTACCGTATCCTGCGCTAGACCACTTTCACCGCTACGGGGGACCAGCCAAGACTTTAGACCGGCAGCAACTGCGTGTAAGGAAAGGCACCAGATGGACACTATTCAGAAAAAAAACAACCAGCAGAGGGCGCTACATACTTCTGACCCCCTAAATGGAGGATGTCTATTTACCTCTGATATACAAAACAGGAAACCATACCAGAGGAGCTGCTTATTAAAAATGAAATATGTTTTTTTTTTCTTTCTTTTTTTAGGTAAAATACTAAACAGCAGTAATATGATTCTTGGAGTAAATGATACACTAAAATGAAAAAAAGAAAAACATTTGCCAATTTGATAAAAATGTGTAGATTTTTAACAGAACACTTATATAATAGCCAAATAAGAAACTGTTACTTTACTATTAAATCACGTGGCAAGATGTCATAGTAAACTGAGGTTAACGTAATTATGTGATCTCATACCTGCCAGCTGACGCGGGACGAGAGGTTCTCCACAATTAGCCTGTGATCAGTTCGCATTGGAGGGCCATACCTACAGAGAAATGTTTCAAACTGAATTTAAAACTAAAAACACACACACTCTTCTATGTCAAACAGGAGTCTTCTTGGTTTCCAGCACAATTTTCTGTTCAATTTATTCATTTCTTGCTCACGTTTGTGTGTGTGTGTGTGTGTTTTTGTCTATCTAAGAATTGTGTCAATATTTGCATTGGTTTCAGTTGTGGAAAAACAGGCTGTCGTTTACAACTTATTCCAGTCCATGCAGCCAAAAGGCCTAGAATATGCCACATTTCAAGCAAGCTTGTCTGGAAAATATACACTTGCTATTTTACAGTCCTGCAGTTAATTATCATTTTAGGAATTGATTAATCGGTTTAAAAAAATTTGCACATTTTGCGGATTTATCATTTAAATTCTTAAGCATTTTTTATACAATATTTTAATAAAATACTTTAAAAGATGCACATTAAAAATTCAATTCCTTTTTTTTTTAATTTAGAAAATAAACATTTTCTATTTAAATAAGAAAATAAACATTTTGTTCCCTAAAATTCCTTTTTCCTTTAATGAATTATATGCACAATGCGCACTGCAGTTAATGATTAACTGATAACTAAATCAGTTATGACTAATATTTCAATAATGGATTCATCACAATTAGTCGGTTCAGCCATACACAATTGACTTATTTTTAAGAGGCTAAATCAAACTGTCTGGTTTGAAATGGCGGTTTTACCGAGATAGAAAAAGACCATCTATAAACTTTTATGAAACAAAATGGCGACCCGAGTCTCATCTACCTAGCTCTGGTATTGCGGGATTGGCGATAGCCGCCGCCGCCACCGCCGCCATTACCGCCGCCGCCAAAACGTCCCATTCCCGGGGTGCCGCCTCCTCTGCCTCTCCTGGAGCGAGCGTGCTCAATGGTGACCCTGAGGAAGAAAATGTAAACAACGGATTAAAGTCGAAGGTCACGCAAACGTACAAAAGAAGAAAAACCTGCTGACTCATGGAGCAGATAACTTTAACTGCTTGGCAGCCACTCAGACAACCCTGCGCTCGTAAACAACTCCCAACAGGTGGCAAAACAGGAAAATCCTGGACTGAGAAAACGGTTTACCTTTCACTGCACAATTCTTTCCCGTTCAGCTCATACACGGCGTCGTCGGCGTCTCTGTGGTCATCAAATTCCTGACAAGAACGGGAGAGCATTATTTCCCTTAAGCTTAAGAGTAAACCAAATCGAAATGTACCAAAAGGGCTTGCCACACTGACCACAAATCCAAATCCGTTTTTCAAGTTGATCTCTCTTATGTGTCCATATCCCTTGAAAAACTTCTCCACGTCCCTCTCTCTCGCATGTGTGCTCAAGTGGCCGATGAAGACTCGACTGCTACTCATGTTGCTCCTTGCTGCAAAGAGATAACAAGGAAGTTTTCAAACAATGGAGTACAGCGAGATAATACGATTTTTATATGTGGAAAATATAACAGGAACATCTTGTTATTGTTGTGTCTTACACAGACTGTAGTTGCAGTTTACCCCTTCTCCAGGAACATAAATTAATCATCATCTCGGTGAGAAAACCTCCACGTAAACAAGTTATTTCCGCCTTTGACTCTCCTCTCACACAGCTATTAGTTAACGTAGTAGCACACATCCCCCTTCATACCGCATTGTTGTTTTAAAATTCAAAAGACAAACATTAACACCAAAATTATTCCCAATTATTTCATTAAAAAGTTAAACTTTCCTCCACGGTGTTTCACTCATAAATATCGCAATATTTGCATATCGTTGATGTTTAATTTCCCTTTGGGATCAATAGAGTATGTTTGAGTTGAATTTCAAAGTAAAACTACGTTCTGAAGAATAATCTTTCAACTTTAATCAGGTTTACTTAAAGCTTCTGAGTCAAAAACGATGAAAACCGTTCAAGGAGTTCTCATGTTGGTCAAAACCGTTTCACTTCTGAGCCGACTAACCGGTCTAAAAATAAAATGTAACATTTACTGCGAGTCAAAGCGTAAATAAAGTAGCGCAGATATAAACGTTATTTTGTTGGTTCCTCTAATATAAAAGTAAAATAAAGGTGTAAACAATTCTTGCCCATTTATGGTAAAGGAACGCGTAGAAGGATTTCGGGCCTGCATCAGCCGTCAGACCTTCACAAACACTGCGAAAAACCTTGCTGTTACTGCGCAATGCGTTAATAAATATACTGTCGCCTAAAAAACTAAACTTAACAGGTAAAAAATTAATTGTGGATAGCAGGCTTAAAAGATTCCGTTTTTTAGAATTAATTTATTGTAGGTTTTCTAGCAAAAATTGCTCTTCGTTTTTTTTTCTTTTTTACTCGCCTCGAGGTCGCTTTCAGTTAGCCGAGGAGAGCTAACGTTAGATAAGAAAACAGTCGCTGTTGACAGTAGAAATAACGTTACAGTGACCTTGTCAAACACACGGAAAATATGTTGAAATCCATTAACGTAATATTTCAGGCATGCTTACCTATTTTCCTTGCCGAAGAAAATTGAAGTGTTGCTTACGTTGCAGGTTGTTAACCGAATGTAGGTCACCCACAAAAACTGGATCAAAATGGCGAATGAGTCCGCAGAGGAAGAAAGACCATGGGTTGCCTTTAGGTTGCCAGGTATCCGATAAATGCACTTTCGAGCACCTCTGGTTGAGAACTTTCGCCCTGTCGTTTACCGTTGTAAAATAATCGGCGGTAGTATTTTAGAAAAAACAGAAAAACAGACGAAGAAAAAAAACCCCCAAACAAGCAAAAAATTTATGTGGATGCCAGAAAGAAAATAAATAACCGCAACTAAGTTTTCTGATTAAAGAGGGTTGTAACTAGTACTTGGCAACCCATCTGGGCGTATTCTGTGTAACATGTTGTTCTTGTCCTGGATCATAAATATATAGAAACATAAATAAATAAATTAATTTTATATATAGCTGTACGCCGCATTTTTATAGTAAATAGAATATAGTAATATAATATATTACAAGAAAGCTAGTATTACTGCTCTTCGGGAAATAAAATAGGACTAATTTACATCTTTACTTTATTAATAATCTAAAACGCAAATAAATAAATAAATAAATAAATAAATAAATAAATAAATAAATAAATAAATAAATAAATAAATAAATAAATAGGCATTTTTTTAAACAGCGTGGTGGTCAGAAAATACATTATATTACAAAATGGATTATGTAACGAGAGAATATAAATTACCTAACAAATAGAATTTTCTCAACATACATACAGAAACATGATTCTTAATTAACAACCCCATGCTTATTTATATTGTGTGATCTAAACTAATTGTCTTTAATGAACTAATGATTTTTGAAAAGAGATGCTCCAAACACACAATGGTCAGCCATGAAAGAAGGTTGCGTATTAGATGTGTCTACACATTTAAGTAAAATCCATTACTTTAACTAACATGTCTGGTAATGCAATGTGTACAATGTTTTATTTGACAAAAATAAAGACAAGGTCTAATTGCAGTCAATTTCTTTATTCTAGAATTATCATAATTTTGGGGATTTATGGAGTTAGGAGAAGGAAACACAATTTTCTTTGACAGACACAATCAAATAAAATCAAATTTAAAAAATCCCCAACACCTCTCTGGCCTGCTGTGTCAAAAGAGAATCCAGGATTTAATACTGAACCACTGTACAGTTTCACAAAATCCAAAAAACAATACTGAAAGTTGCAACACAATAAACTGGTGGGGGGGAAAAATAAGACAAAAGCATGTCAGTAAATGAGGATTCAGCTTACTCAGCAGCACGAAGAAGTTAAATGGTTGATCTGCACTTTTAAGCCCATTCCCTGTGGGATTCAGTCAGTCGTACCAGAAGCCATGTGATTTCCTTCAGAGAGAGGGGCGGCTGTTCAGCGACGCAGCACAACAAAACAGCACGACCAGGAAAAGTGATTCAAATCATTCAACCTTATGCCAACGAGGACAAAACCAACGCAAGTCGTTTGTGTTCGTCTGCTGTCATGCCTTTCAGCCCAATTACAATTGGAATGATGAAACGCGTGACGATTTATTCTCTTCGCAGAAACCTGTCGTTCTTGCGACAGAGAGATAAACTTCGCGGAAAATTTCGGTAAACACACGAGATCACGATCATGGCGATGAGGGATCGATGCCACTACTGTGTCTGCAGATGCAGGGAAGAGTTGGGGCCAATACAGAAATCATATTGAATTAAGACATGTCATGTCAAGTGATAAAAATGAACCGTATCGAACATGCTCATTTTAAATTAGGTGTGACATTTCCAAAAGCTTGGGGAGAGAAAGAGTCCACACAAGATGCAAAATTGTGAAAATTGTGTACAATGATGACTAATTTATCTAAAAAACAGGTAAATAAATAAATAATCCCGGCCAGTATACAGTTTTTCAGGAGGAGACGCTTGATGTTATTATCCAGAGAACCAAATATGTTTAAAAGATTTGGAGAAAAATGCAAATACAAAGACTACGGTGTGAAAACCTTAGTCCTCACCAGAAATCTTTTATTCTGACAATTCTTTGGGTCGGACCATATGTGCTGCATCTTCTTCCCTGCTAAAGAAAAGAGGTGAAGTTCCTAGGAAAAGTTTTCATACTCCGTGAGCTTTTCTCAGTTTTCCCATTTTAACTACAAACGTCAATGAATTTCACTGGTATTTAACCCGATAGACCAGTAAAACAACACCACAATAGTAAAACAGATGGAAATCGTGGCATTTTCTTTCACACACACCCACACACACACACAAAAATAAACACAAATAAAAATCTAAAAAGTGTAGCATTCATTTGTATTCAGCCCCTTACAAGCGTGGATGACATTCAGTAAATCTGCATTCTACAGGAGAATAGGTAAAGAGTTCCAGCTATTTTTGTAACAAAAGGTGTTATCAAATGCATGGCATCATTTTAAAATAGTGTCTGTACAAAGCTACAAAAACTTTGCTGCAGTATTTTCCTCTCACTTCACAACCGTTCACTACTTTGTTTTGATCTATCCAGTGAAATCCCATTAAAAATTCATTGAAGATTGTGGTTGTAACATGACAAAAATATGGAAAACCTTAAATGGTAGGAATACTTTTGCAAGGCACCGTTCCTAGAGGACCGTTTTCAGTGCACATTTTGATAACGACATGACGACCTTCCACTTTTCTGACGTCAGCACTTATAAAATCAGTACATACTCCAAACTACACACGATATTTACTGCACTTCCCAAACGTTCGCTGTGAAAATGCAAATCAGTTTAACATGCGTTTCAGTTCGTCATCATTTCCCTTGCTGTGAGCCTCTTTTGAGAAACAGAGTTGTAAAGCAGACAGGGGTGTCCCGGGGTATTAAAAATCTTCTTTCCAGCATCTCTAACATGTGGCTTGCATAATCATCACCAAAAAAAAAAAAAAACAAACAAAAAAAAACAAATCAAATGGCAAATCAATGCATCTTTTTGTTTCTTTTCCTTTTTTTTAGACGATTATTACATGTTTAGACCCAGAGACATTCCAGGAACGTCTCTTTCCGTGCACCTGGTGCTAAAGCGAGAAACAGTTCAGCACGTAATCTCTCAAAACCAATCCGGATTTGTCGTTTTTGTGTTGTGCCACCGACACAATAAACAGTTTAAGAAGTCAATACAGCGGGGCTGAGCAGTGGCCTATGAAGGGGCCAATCTTAATGCTAAGCTGAACTCACAGTAACTGCATACGCAACATGTTGGACTCTTGAAGGAAGGGAAAGGACAGATTTCTGCTCCTCTTTATTGCAGCACCTCTGTCTCTGTGGTTCTACTGACGAAAAGAGGGACGGGGGGAGTTCAGCTGACTCTGGCTGGAAAAAATGTTAACAGTACAAAGATCACTTGGATATAAAAGAGTAAAATGCGCTAGGTCACAGAGTCGGTAACTGAGAGAACGGCGGCTAGAACCTTTTCTCTGAGACGGTCAGAGACGGTGACCGAGCTGCCTGAGGCTCGCAGAACAGCAGCTGTTTCAACTAAAAGCGTTCACTCTTGATTGTTTGCAACCGTTAAGAAACTGGTTACTCAACTAATGGCTTATTCACGCTATAATTCCCAGTAAAGAGATTTTCTTCTACAAAAAGATCATGAGAAGGTTTACATGACGACTTCACGGGGGTAAAAAGTGTTTGCCAGCTCACAGATTTCTTCTATTTATTTTTGCAATTTCCATTACACATCCAACGCAATCCAATCAAAAAGGCTATTTGGAAATGCGATTGCCCTCCACTCTTTGGTGGCAACATCTTCCGCCAAGCATTGGTAGCATCCGCTGAGTAAATCAATAGAACGTGGCTAATCGACATAAGAATTTTTATTTTTGATGTTTTTAGCCATTCAGATAGAGGACTTGCTGGTGTTTCCTTGGATACGCAAGCAAGCTGTGTTTGTTCTAAAGAGAACAATTTGAAAATAATGTTTCTAGGTCTTAACCTCACTAAACTGTAACGTCTCAAACCTAAATTTGGGCGATCTGCAGTTGGACAGTTTGGATCCAACAGTTCAGTCCTGCTGAATAACCCAGGAGTGCTCGCTTGAGGCCACAAACTCTTGGTCAGAGTTTGTGGCTAAGCCCTGCTGTTGTCTCGTCAATTGTTAACAGGGGTTTGTTTGTTTGTTGCCCAGTCTCTTTCTTGTTGTTAATTCATAAAAATGAGACCAAAGCCAAAATTGAAGTTTTGGAGTTTGGTTTTTTTTCACCTCTTGCATGAGTCGTTGATGCATTCTTGGAGTAATTTTGGGTTAGGTGGACGATCATGGGAAGATTTTCTATCGTTCCAAGTTTCCTCCATTGTTGGTTAATGGCTCTCATTCTGGTTCTCTGAAGTGCAAATATCTTGAATTTCTTTAAATTTGGGAATACTCAGTTGGTTTCTGTGATCTTTGAGCCTACTTCGAGTTGTCAGACAGGTTTGGTTGAAGGGACTTATACATGTCTGGCAATACTCAGAATGTAACTACTGAAACTAAAGAAGACATTTCTATTTTCATCTGCTGTCAGGTTGGTTTGGGTAACTTTTGTCACTTCAGAGAGGGAATTATTTAAAAAACGACTTTTTTACCTACTTGGGTTATCTTTCTCTGATATTAAAATTTAAAACAAAAGAAATCTGTAAGAGGTCAAGTACTGCGTCGCCCCTTTGCATCTCTGGTTAGTTGTCTAACTTATGACATTGCTTCAACATGCAACATTTTCTCTCTTTAAGAAAATATCAACCCCAAACTCCCACCCAAAACTGACCTGTTCATCCTCTGAAATGGCCGCAGAATAGTTACACCTTAAGAAACTGGAATCAGCGATATCATCTGAAGGCCACATAGAGGTTACTAAACGAGGACTTGCCGAACTTGCGGAGATTAGCAGTTTCCTGGTAGTGTTACTATCTAGAAAGTTTTCGTTTTTTCTACAAAAGCAGCTTCAAAGGCAGGGCAGGGAACAAGGCTGACAAAGGTTTTTTGAATTTCTGTGGAAAAGACTAAGAATGTTACACTACAAACTTCGGATCTACAAGTGTGTACGGTTGGAGTCGGAGCCGACCCTTCGAGGTCTCAGCGTTTTCTTCCAGTCTTTCCGTCAAGGAGTCTCCAGGTTTGAAGAGCCCGTCAACAGTTCCCGCACCAAAGAGCAAGCTCACACTTCCAGTCTCTTTTCATTCAGAGGCCAAACAGTATGAGGTCAGTTGGTTGTTCAAAGCCTACTGAAGCCGCCGGCAACGGCAATGTGGGTCCAGAGGTCGGCGGGCGGGCGGGTCACACCCGGGTGTGGCGACAGCTGTGGGAGGAGCCTGAGCCGGCGGCAGCCGCGCCGGACGGCGACGTGGGGTCCTCGTCGCTCGAGTCATTCTGCTCCTCCTTGTGGAGGCCGAGGCTGATGTGGCTCTGCAGAGCGGCTGGGGTCAGCCACTCTTTGGGGAGGCAGCTCTGAAGAAAGGGGATGCAGGAGCTGAAGTAAGCCAGTCTGTTGACCCAGCGGGGGATTTCTCTTCCACAGAGCAACTGAAACAAGAGGGTAAAAACACACACACACAGAATGGTGAGCACAGCATGTAACCACAAAAGAAATCTTGGGTTATAGATCTCTGTAACAGATTATGGATTACAACTTTTTTTTTCTTATAGATTTGTTCACTTTTTGCTTTTTTTTTTGTCAGACTTAGATTACTAAGACCATCAAACAAATTTTGACATGAACTGTGACATGAGAAAAACAGAGAAGAAATCTATAAAAGGAAAATACTTTGTTAAAACCCTGCAGATATTCTGGTTCTAACTATTGCTTAATTATCAAGTTTTGAATAAAAGTTAGTAAATTATCCAAAGTCACCAAAATCCTGCGTCAATGCTACCTGATTGACATTGGCTGCTCTTGTTTAGATTTTCCTATATTTATGAAAACAACTTTCAAATCTGTTTATGGAAAGCGATGGAAACCTTTTCTAAAAAAAAAATTGATTCTATTGCCTAACACTATGATTGCTGTCTGAAAAAATGCACCACTCCCGATCAAAAACGACCAATCAGAGCCACGAAGAGGGTCTGAGCGCTGTCAATCCACCACATGTACCCGATGCTAAATGTGCTAATGGCTGAGAAACAGCTTACCATTACAGGAAACCCCCGCAACCGTTCATTGTTGGCCATGCTAACTACACTGCTGCCAATAAGTTACTGTGATTTTTACAATAAAGAAATTACAGTAACTTTACAGTAACCTTACTGTATTTTTTTTTTACATGCTATTCTTGACTGTAGCTCCAGAAGCTCCAGAGATGACAGGCTTTGTCCGGGTGCCACCCAGTGGAGAGCAAAGGAGTAGGCGTTTATCTAGTCTCCACGGGGTCACTTTTAACTGTCAAATGATGAGCTTATGGCGGAAACAATTAATTGCGATTAATCGATTATTGAAAAAACTGTCAACTAATTTAGCAATCGATTAGTCGTCAACTGGAGTACAGAGAGTCAGACGCAATGTCATTTGCTGAAAAAAATAAAACAACATATTCACACAGGTAATTAAGCAAAAAAACTGTACAAAAATTTTGCATTTAACACAAAAAATTTGTCTGAAAATGGATTTTAGCCAAAATTCCTCAAGTTGCATAGTTTTAGCTTCACCCGGTTCAGATTACTCCCTTATTGCATTTTAGGCAATAAAATGTTTATTTTCTTATTTGAAAAAAGGAATTTAATGATTTGTTTGTTTGCATTTTTAAGTTTATTTCTACTATAGTGTGAAAAAGGAAGATGTGGTTAAATGAAAACTTTGTGGGGGGTGCCATGTTATTTTTCCTCTTTAATTGAGCTACTGTCAAAATAGTCGATTAAACGATTACTAAAAATATTCGTTAGTTGCAGCCCAACAACTAACGATCTTTCTTTGCACAAGAAGCACAAACGTGTTCTGTTTTGTGTTGCTTAAGGCGTTTTGCTTCTATTTTTGAAGATACAAAGGCTGATAAAAAAAATGGTTAGCTTATCTTTATTTGTTTGCTTCTTTCCTAAAAAAAAAAAGGGTGCCTTAGTGCCTGATCCACTAAGGAAAAAACAAATCGGACAGAGCACAACTACAGCCACTAGTTCAGAAGAACGCATATGATAATTAAAATAATTAAATACCTTTTGTTCATTTCTTTGCTTTATTTTTAAGATTCCCAGCACTGTTTCACGAATATGAACATTCCTTTCATCTTAATAGTAATTATTTATTCCAAACATATTTTTCCAAGTTTGAGCGTTTGCGTGCAGAGAGAATGCAGTACGGAAAACATGCAGTAGGCTACATGGTATTTTCTCTCCTGTGTTGCTTCGCAGCACTTTGGGAGGAAGCGTTACATCAGACTGACCTCAGACAGCGAGGAGGAGAAGTGGTTGCAGTTTTTGTGCATTAGGTGGTAGGCGTTCCCTTTGAACTCTTTACCGAGCTCCTCCATGATTTTATCTATGTCCTCCTCTGTGAAGTCCGTGGTGCCCAAAACAATGGCCTCCCTGTTTGAAATAGATAAACAGCGTGGCGTCAGAGCGCGCGCACTCCGACGTGCTGAAATAAGGAAGCGCGCTCACTTGAATTTGAAGGTCTCTCCCAGCTCCGCAGCGTTTCCGGGGTTGATTTCAAAGATGCCGCTGAAAGGGTAGGGGTGACCGCCGTACGCGAACTCTGCGGGGCAGAGGAAGAAGATGCAAAATACAGATCAGAAGTCCCCCCACCCCCCCAAAAAAAAAGAATTAGTAGAAGAAGAAGAAGAAGAAAAAAAAGACTTCCGCTTCTGTAATTACAGAGAAGAGAGCGATTAATCATGGATGTTGTAATTAAATCATTTGGGCTGGCTTGAATGCAGGGCTCTACTCCCTATCATTAGAGCACAGAGAGCAACAGCAAACTGCAGAGCTTATGTCATATCTTCATTGTCACCAGGGGCGTATTTACCAGGATGTGGGGCCCTGGGCTGCACCCAGCGTTGGTGCCTGATCCACTAAGGAAAAATTCTTTCACTTATATAAATTAAAGTACATTAATAGGTAGTCCTACTAGAATACTTCAGTAAGTATGAAGTGATGCTTAATAGCTAATAATCCATATTATTCCCAAATAAATCAACAATAACTTTGTAATTTTCAAATACTTGAATATTAATATATTAGTTGAAAAAAGGATAATATAATGCACATGATTTGGGCCTATAAAGTACAATGTTTGAAAAAGTAAGCAATCATTAAATAATAGTAATTAAAAAAATGAATAAAAGAAATAAAATAAGTCTTTGCCTCTCCCAAAAAAAAAAATAAAAAATGGCGCCCTGGGCTACTGCCCCTGTGAACCCTTTCTAAAGTCAGGCACCATATTTCTCTGTGCACAGAGCCAATATGTCCAGTTCCAAGGGCATACTGGATTTCCAGAGATCAAGTTTCACCAGGGATCCTGCCCCTCTATTTCAGTCAACACACACACACGCACACACACACACACACCCACACACACACACCCACGCACACACACACACACACACACACACACACATAAAAACACATAAACACAGAGTGAGTCAGTGGTGACTCAACCAAGAGAAATGGGGTCATGCTATTCAGAGTACAATTCCATACGCCTTTTTTTTCTCCAAACTTCATCTGCCTTGCACAAATCTCACTATACGCCCGTCACAGAGCGCAGCTCCGTGTCGCCCCAGGGCCATCCTCGACTCGGGAATGCGTAATGCGATTTCACAGACATCAAGACGGTCCTCGTCTTACCTCTGCCATAAATCTCGATGCCTGAGTGGAAGACTCCAATGCCCAGATTGGAGGTGTATTCATTTATCCAGTACTGCGGAGAAAACGAGGAGAGAAAGACGGAGTCAGGGAGCAGAGGCTGTGTGGCAGCTCAGCAGACATGTTCTCATCCTGTCACCTTAAATAATGCAGAAAAAGCACAGGCAGGATACACCAGCTCCTAAATCAAAACCCCACAACGCCTGACAAATAGCAAATAGCAGAGGCCATTTACGGCACGGGTTAAATAAGAGAAATGATTCGAGTCAACGGTTTAGATTCACATTTTTGGAAGATATCCCTTCTTTGTATTGTCACAAAGATCTCGGAGGTCAAAACAATGTGGTTGAGATAAATGTTTTAGTACGTTTTAACTTAAGCCTCCTACTTATGAGTTAGTTTCTCCTACAATAGTTAATTTCAAGATCTCTACTTAAGGATTATTGACAAAATAATCACACAAACTGTGCAGAAGGAGTTGGTGCCTTCTCATAGGGCAGGGGTGACAAGGTCTCTTTGATTTTGGGTCGAGATCAAGATCATAAATGTTCTCAAAGGACCAGTTGAGCCAGAATGTATTGATAAAACTACCCATTAACAGATTGTTAAAATATTAAGAAACAGCGGTGTCTGCATTCATTGGTTTTTTTATTTTCTTTTTGTAATTTTAAGGAGTTAAAATCACTTTATTTTGTGGAGCTACTGTGGAAATATTTGCAAAAAATGTCGCAATATTTGAGCTACACATTAATGTTAGAGGTAATAGTGTTACTAAACGAAACTTTATTTATATTCAGTTGAACGGTCAATTGACATTTCCTCAAAGTTTAGGTACAGATAGCTCTAAACTTTAGCCAACGTTTGATTGGGGACAGAACTGTTCATCTTAACTTTGGGATTAATGTTGAAAAGTGCAGCTAATAGACATTTTTAAATAAATAGAAAAAAACGGTTAGAAAATAGGATTTGGATACTTAAACTATTTTCTGTGATCTAGAGTTCAGAAGAATAATACATTTTTACTTCTTCAGATTTATAAACATTCTTTGACAGCACACCTGGCCCTCTGCAATGGCCCTAATCTGGATTAGCACAGACTCCTGCTCCACATTGCACACCTGGCCCGTCCACTTCCCTCCCCAGCAACCGGCAGCTTCCAGCAACATCACTCATTCGCTGTTTTCCAGGTTCTCCCTTCGTCACTCAAGCACTTAAGTTGTGCAGGCGACCTTTTTCAGGACTCCCACCGGTGATCTCATGTTCGTCTGTTTGCCCTCTAAGTAGGGACAAAGTTCCATGGAAAGGGTCCCCAGGGACTCTCTGGACATCTGAAAGTTTTCCATCCCTGCTGATTCGTCAACAGCGCCCTTTTCAAAATCGTCCCCCCAGTGACTTGTTCTCCCTGGTCGGACCCAGGACCGAGCTTTTGCAACCCTTTGCTTATGCAGAGGCGCGCATATGATCTGACGCATGTAATATGTCCGCGTTCGCTGGCGGCATAAATGTTCCACAATGAGCAAATTCTGTTTTAAGGCGCCGAATAACTTAAAAAGGTGCAGAAGCACAGACAGAACATAGGAGTCATCTGCCATTGTTGATTACAAAGACTTTGGGGAAATCTGTAGGAAGCAAAGACCTAACAGCACTCGGAGTTATAGTTAACCTGTTACATGTTTACTAGTCACCACAGAGCATTTCTGGAAAATACTAAACAGATAAACCCCCGTTGATGGATCCTTCATGTCATCGATTTACAGCGATTCACAAAGGATGGAAATGGGTAGCCATTACTTCCTGACCTCTCTCTACAGACAGCTAGGCGATAATTCGTGGAGAGACAGCAGCTGCCTCACCCACTGATGCATCCAGATTTTTAGGCACCATGAGAAAACATGCTAAGAGTTGCCCCAGCTGCCTCTTATCAATAATAAAACACATTTCCGGTCCCAGAGTCACGCTCTTAACGCATTCCCACGGCATTACTTTGTGTCAGCTGAGTCTCATCATGTTTCTCCAGTGAGCGCCATACACTATAGGCTCTCTGCTGTTTATAAACCTGGAATGCATCGGGAGCACTCAACTCTCGGCTTCCACGCAGGAAAACAGCATAACGCAGTGAAGGTTTTCTAGCACCGTGGTAAATCCGACATGCCTGACTCTCATAATGGAGCACAAAGACAGTGGTGCCTTTTTCCACTCTTGTTTTTACATGCCTTGCTGGACCCTTTGTTGACAATCAGTTCGTCTTCCTCCCTGCTGGTATGACTCACTCCCTCTGCCTTCTTTTATTATTCTTGTGGTAAATTTTTTTGGAGGAATTCGACTGCCGCCGCCCCCGTGATTACTTTTTTTTTTTTTTCCAGGGCTCAAATAGCCCAATGTAACCAGTTGGTTAGAGATTAATCTGGACGTTTGAGAGTCATTGTTACGCCTGGTGGCGTATTGAGACCCTTACTGCCAGAAAGTGTCCAGTGCTAAAAAATATGGCTGGTAAAGAAGTGTGAAAAGGCCAACGTTTACCTGGGGAACATTTCTTCAATGAAGGATGAGAATCCCACACTAAGAAATATATGTTTTTCTTTCACATTTTTTAACAAAATCACTGGTAGCTCAATCATTGTGCTAACTTGTGCCACCTGTTAGTTTTCTCCTTTAATATTCACAGCTCCGCTAACAGGTTGTCTGTGGGATGCAGGCAGTGGAGGTTCTTGCATAAACAGTGTCCTGGGTAACCCCCTCCTTCTGCCACCCCAAAGCCAATCAAAACTGACCATGCATTGACTTCTTGTACATGAAAGCAATAGAAAACTTGTAAAAGACACAACTGGTAAGTTATATTTTTTTAGCGCCCCCCTTTCTAATACAGCCCTGAGTAACTGCCCATATCCTGCAGCCCATGCAAACACCACCTACCTATAGTTTATTCAAGCTGTGCGCTGATTAATCACTCGCGACGCAGCTGTTTCTCTATGTAGCTACAACGCTACATGCGCTAGTTGTGCCAGTGGATGTAAATGCATGTAAAAGCTTCTTCAAAAGGCATTGCCAATAGATTCGGACATATTACTGCTTCAAATCATGAATTCTCTTTTTCAAATCTTCATCCAATCATACCGATTTGCAGAAACTTGAGCCGCTGCTGCAATGACAAGCTGTAAGTCATGCATACATATGATCCACCAAGCGGCACAGAATACGAAAAGCAAGAGGTGCGTTCAGGTCTGAAGGAGGACCCTTGTCTTTGAGTCGCACCCGCAGGACTGAGGACGCAGCAGCAGAGGTCAGAGAGCCCACAGAGAGTCATGTTTCACAGCTCCGAGTTCAGTGTATAAATAGGCTTTTTTTCCCCCAATATGTCTTCTCCGCTTTCTTGTGAATGAACCTGAAGAAAGAGACTAGAGCGGTAAGACTTTCCCCAGTTCGTGAGGTGTTGCACGGTTTTCAGCTGGGTCGTTTGCTCCCTGTACTCTTGTGTTTTGTTTTAAGACTTTGTGAGATTTTAAAACCATCTTTAAAAAAAAGAAGAAGAAAAAAAGATACAATAACGTTTAACAAGATTCTTGTCCCATGATTTCTTTCTGTTTTATTTTGACATCACAACCACAAACTCTATTAAACTTAAAGGGGGTTTTATGTGATAGAATTACACTAAGGAAAAAGGCACAGTTTTAAACATTATAGTCTGATTTTGTAGCATTATCCTCAGCTGCTGGTACGGTTGTAAGTACCATTCATGTACAATCTTATTCAAGAAAATTATAATATCCATTCTGATGAGACTGGTTGATCAGAATAAAAGCACCTTTTAGGTAGGTATTAAGCATGCTTTCATTTAGGCAACATTTCTATATTAAAAATGTTTTTTTAATTGTCCTGATGTAATATTCTTCTTTTAAAAATTGTGTTTCTATTAGCTGTAAGTTGGAAAATCTGAAATAAAGGCTTTCAAACATCCCTCTATGCAACATGTTTCACTTTAATGATTAAGTTCCTGAAATAAATAGACTTTTCTATAAGACTATAGTTGATTGAATGGGTTGTCTGCACATCTATGCAACATTTTTGCCATCCTTCTTTTAAAAATGCCTCCAATGCTGTCAGATGAGATAGAGAACATGCATATCAGAACATCAGTTTTCAAGTCTGTCCATGGATTCTCAATTAGATTAAAGTCTGTAGCCCACTTTGTTCATGCTGACGGATTTTCCCACCTAAGCTATGCTATATTTTTGCAGTTGTGATGTGATGTTTTAGGGTTAAAACTCCCGTACAACTTTCTGCTATGGTTGGCCTTCATGATGTTGGTTGTCCACTGATGTTCTCCTGACAAACTCCTGAGACCTTCATCAATTAGCGGCATCTGTACTGAGATTAAATTATTCATTAGGTGAATTCTGAAGACTTGCCATAGTGGATAAAAATGCACGCCACACTTTTCAGATCTATTCTATTCCTTTGCCACTTTAAGTAAATCAAACTACATGACATTACTGTGATGTTGGTTGTAAAATAGTCAAGACCTGGAACAGTTCATGTATTTATGTCATTACACGAGTTTCCCCACAACCAAAATAAGTGCGAATAAGTCAAGATGTAGCATTTATGAGGTGAGTGCTGTGCTTACCATGTCATACACGTTAAGGATCACAGGTTCATTGGCCATGGTTCAAACGTGAGCCGGATGGGCAAACGATCCTTTACCCCACGCTGTATCAGACGGTCAGCACCCCCCACGCTCCTGTAAAGTCACCGGGGCTCACGGTGGACTGCTGCGGACAGGCTTCAGCTCATTCCCCCCACCCACCCCCACCCACCCCCAGCTGAGGAGCAGCTACTGCACGGACACCGCAATCATCTCCGGAGGTCAGGGGGAAAAACACACACAAAAGAAAATCGATCAGTAGATGTGATTAAGCAAAATAAAAAACGGCAACTAGTTCTTCTTAATACATCAGATCAGAGACGATTCTGTGATTCGTACGAGGAGTAGAAAAAAAAAGGGGGGGTTGGGGGGGCAGCATGTGCTGAAACCCGAAGCGGCCGCCCTCCTGTCATCATCGTGGGCGAGAAGGCGACAGCACGAGCGGCCTGAAGTTGTCGACGAAGGAGGCGGCGATGGGAGCATTTCCACTCGGCCGATGCCGGAGCAGGTGCGGGAGAGGACCGCTGGCCCGCACGGGCGGTTAATTACGTCTACAACCGCGGATAAGGAATTTCACCAGCGAGCATCTCTGAGCCGGTGCTGGAGGTGGAGGAGGAGGTGGCGGCGCCGCTGGACCGCATCCAGAACCCTGTCTTTCGTGGGAGGAGAAAGGACGAGCGGCTCAAACAACCTCTGCGACATGACGCTCCCACCGTCGCCGACCTGCTGCCTCGTTCACCGGCTCCATGAGGCGGGCTCTCGAGCGCGTTTCCTCGATGCGTCCGTGTCGCGCGGCTTGGACCCAGCTCTGGCTCTGCCTCTCTGCTTGATTACATCATTTCTGCCTCCGAGCCATCCTCCAAACAGCTGATGGGAGCCCGAGCCGCTGGTGGGAGGCCAGCGGAACATTTGGCCACGAAAGGCGCCGTTTGTTTCAATCAGACGAGCTCTGTGGGGGAAATTCAGTCAAATTTCCGCTTTTTTTTTTTGTTTTTTAAAAAAGAAGGTCACTAGAAGTAATACAAATTCTATTAGATATTCGCTTTTCATTGTATATTATAAGACGTGCTGAAATAGTGAGAAAAACTGCATGAATCAAGTCACGACCTATAATTTAATATGAAAATACAGCTAGTTTAGCAGCTGCCCTGTCAGATCCAAAACACAGTGGCGATCCAGGGGTGGTACTTGAATTTATGAGGCCCTGTCCAATGCCCTCCTTCCGGCCCCTTGAATAAATGGGCTACACAACCCACCCAGACACTTCTCAAAGTTGTTTTAACTTTTTCATGATAAGAAATTATTCACTTACATAACTTGAGACGTTTAAATAATAAAACAGTGGATATAGCAAAAATAATAGTTTTTCAATCAGGCACAAAATAGCCCTCTATATTTTTTATTTTTTTGAATAAGTAAATTTGACAATGCTGTTTTATTTGAAACTTCATTCACAACTTTTTTATTTTTATTTCATGCTGAACTGCGCCCTCCACATCATGCCGCCCTGGACAGAAGCCATATGAAACCCAACCTGGGGCAGGCTACCAACTTTCATTTAGACAATATCGAATTAGCTTGCGCTAGAAGCACTTTGATGCAAACTGCCGTTCTGTTTAGTTTGTCTATGTTGATGCGTGTCTGTCCCTATCAAATAAACCTAAATTAAATTAAATTCTGGTTAAATTTTGTTTTTCTCTTGGCTGGTTTTTAATAGATCAACAAGTAGCTTTTTCTGGATGTTGCTAGCGAACCCAGGATTAAATCTAGACATTTATCCCCAAATGTTTAAGTTTTTACTGCTTGATCAGCAAACATGTTTATTTGAGGCAGTAAGTAAAAGTAATAAAATCCTGTTTGGCGTTTTTTTTTTTTTTTTAAAGTGGAATGAATGAATATCAAAGTTCATATATTACTACAATTTTCACTTTCAATCAATAATAAACACAAAACAAGTATCATCTATCAAAATACTTCTAAAATTTAAATAAAGCAGTAAACACCAGGTGAATTTAAAAATATTTATTGCATGTCTGAATGTCAAACTGGATATTTGCGTAACTTATTAGTGCTTGTGATTTTCTTTTCTGGTATACTGCACATATTCACAAATGTATTTACATACAATTAGCCACATATGGAGATGGTGATGCGATTGTTGTGACCAAAAGAAAAAAACAAAACAAAAACATTAATTTCTGTTCAAACCTGTTTTGTAACTGCTATCGAAAAATCTCCATGATTGTCGCTTTAGTGCAAAACTTAAAAGTAGTGAGTTAATTGCAACACTGCTGTTAGTCTGAGACAGGAATCAAAACAAACTGCTCACAATGAAACAAAACAAACAAAAAAATAGATCCCTTTACTTGTACAATCAGAACATCTCCATTTCAGACATAAATCAGATATATACTTACTTTTTATTATTGAATTATATCGCCAAAAGCTGGGTTTAATGAGTGACGAGAGCACCTCCCAATGATGATAGGGGAGAAAGTGCATCTCGGTGGATTAGATTACTAAAAACCTTAATTCCATAGGTACATTCAGAAAGTCAAACTCTTAAAATCTTTTACACAAAGGGATACATTTGAACAATTGATGCTAATTTCGACGATCATGGCTTACAGCTGATGAAAGTCCATCAGCTGTATGGGTTTTCGAGTAGCAACGTACACATAGAGTACCAAGAGAGCTGATGAAATGTTCAATGGAAGGAAAACATGTGGCAGAAAATGTCACACGAGCGACTGAGAAAAGCACAAAAACCTGCTTTGATGACCAAAATGTGATTGTTTGGTCGGGAAACTTGGCACACATAAACCCCTCGGAGAACCTGCGAAGCACTGTCACGAGGAAGATTGACAGAAAGCAGCTGTAAAAGCGACCGAGGCTTCCTGAACGCCTCAGTAGCTGATGGCCTCCATTGCGCCGACGCACTAATTCATGCAAATCAACTGTTTGTTTTAATACACGTTTCCTGAATCGGTCAAACACAAACTGGCCTGAACGCATGAGACACTGATCTGATGAAGAATAACTGGGATACTTCAATGTACAGAGCCACACTGTTATTTAAAACCGTTAAAATTTCAAACGACAAATCGAGGGGGGACACCAAAAAGCAATGCGTCTTCATCTGCAGCTAAAAGTAGTCCCTCGAGTCATGTCAGATTTTTTATTTTTATTTTTTTCCAGGTGGGTCTGAATACAAACCCTGGCTTGTATCTCACGATTATCTTGTAGGAGTTGGTGTCAACACTGAGGAACGCAGCGGGCTCTCTCGGCGCACAGGGAGGGCTCTGCGCGGCTAATGCGACGCAGCGCTTACGTTTTACGAACGACTCGATTGTTCCGACGGCTGTCCGAACTTTTCGTTTGCCCTCATCCGCTCAGAGAGGGAACTCTTCACCTCAGTACGGCACAAATTACTTTGCAGGACACAACTCCGACGATAAGAATGGGTCATCAAGGAGCTACCATTAAATCACAAAATACGCACGAAAAAGGAAATAAACTAAATCGTGACGCCATTACCTGCCAATCGGGAAAAGGTCTACCGTTCACATCGTCTGCTTCTTTATTTAATTGGGGGGGTTTTTTTCTTCCTTTTTTTTTTGGCATTTAGCAAAGTTTTTGATTCTGAAACAAACATACAGACATCGTCAGCTTAGATACATAATACATATATATTTAAAAAAATGCCTATTTAAACCGTTTATAAAGAGCTACTATAACAATGATCGACACGGCTCCAGCGAATAACGCCAGCATTCCCAGAGTCGACGAGGAAGGTTGGCGATTGGGTTTGGAGGTGGCTGGTCCATTACTTAGTTGAGACTGCAAGACAGAAAAACAAAACAAAAAAAACAAAAAAAACAGGTAAAACAGAGCTGAGCTGGAGGGGAAACCAAAAAAAAAAAAGAAATCACATAGAAACAGGACTGGGCAAGAACTAACATACAAAGTCACTCTTTAATAATGATATTGGATTACTGGATGTGAAAACAATTAGAACAAGTTTTTGAGTAGCATAGAGGCAAATACATTTTTATTCAAGTATGATTTAATATAGTCTGGATAAAAGAGGAGAAATAGCAAAGAAGCCCCCACCCCCTGAAAAAACTGAAAAAAAAATCAGAATATTTTCAGCTACCCTTTTCATAACGCGGAGCTGGACGTTCTCCCCGGCTGACCGGAACAGTTCCACCACTTCGTGGTGGTACCGGTTCTCGAGCGAGACTCCGTTTATCTGCAACAGCCACATGACAAACACAGAACGCTACGATCAAACATCTGTGTGGCCAGACAGCAGTTAATCATTAGTTTCACTTTTAGGTCAGACTGCTAGATTTTCTGAGATACCAATACGCTAAACGATGCACGGTTTTGAAAAATGGAAAGAAAAAATAAATAAATCAATGCCTACAAAAAGTATTCTCTTTAAAATAAAGCAACAGATGCTTTATTTTAAAGCATTTGTTGCTTTAAAATAAAAGATAAATAAATAAATTTAAAGAAATCAGTCATGATGAGCACAATTTTGCTATTCTTGGAAAAAAAAAATAAGACAAAAACAATTGAACAACCACAGCTACCATGGGATAGTTTAAATAAAACAATATACACGTGGTAAAAATTGCCCAGGCTTAACTCCACAATATGGAGCAGACTTGTGAAAACATGTTCTCCACCTAATCTGATACAATCTAATCTTTAGGCATTCTAAAAGATAAAAAGAAAGGAAGAAAAAACATGTAATGGAGATCTAAAGTTTTCACTTTCCTGCCATTTCTACAACTATGCACAAGTTTCGCTCTTAAAATCCCAACAGAATAAACTTAGGTTTGTGGCCGTAACGTGAGAGAATGTGTAAAAATTTAAAGTACTTTTTTTTTTAAGTATATACATTACCTGAACAATCTTGTCTCCCTCTTCGAGTCGTCCATCTAGTGCTGCTGATCCACCTTCTTTGATTCTACTAACATAGACGCCATTGTCATTCGCGATAAATTGCTGGTCGATGCCCCCAATTATATTAAACCCTAGACCTAGAGAAAATAGGAAGTAAACACAAAGACACAAAATCAATCAGCTGGCCTGGTGTTTACAAGCAGTAAACATCGAGTGTAGCTGCTAGCAAAGGAAGCTGCTGATCATTGAATGTATCTCAGTGGATCAGAGTTCAAGCGAGTAGTGAGGAAGCACCATCTTACAAAGTTTCAAACAATTCAGCTTTATGTTGCAGCTTTAAATATGAACCAACTGGCTTCACGCGGGCACAACCAGCGAAGTAATGCCACTTTTTTAATGGGGAAAAAAACTCAAGTTTTTGCCAACTTTGTCATTTCCGATGTATTAAACTGAAACTCTGGCCCCTGGCAGCTTCCATAAGCAAATAGCAACTTTGACAAAACGAGACAAAGTAACAAAGTAATTAGCCTTTAGCTTAAGGTTGCGTAGCAGATTGTTTTTTGCTTTTTTCAGTGCAACGTAGTCAGCTAGCATCGCCAACACGGTTTGCTAACTGTCCGACAAAAGTCTTCTCCTTACCTGCGGGTCCTCGGTTCAGATTTATATCTACAAGACTTGGGCTCGAGTGCAACGACCCGTTCATTTTTGCCAAGACTTCAAAGGATTAAAATAAGAGAGGTTGGGGGGCAAAAATAACCTATTTCTCTGTAGGTGGACTCATTGAAGAGTTTCGATTTTGCTTCGTCCGCTGTGACCAGGTTATGTATAACTGTTGCCCCCTGACGAGAAAACAAGAAACTGCAGGCGGACCTTTGAATGAAATTTAAAGCAAAACAAACCTCCGATGCCTGTAATATGACATTTATAACAACTTGCAACAAAGTTAAACCGAAGCCAGCAATACGATAAGAGTTCAGAACTCCGAAATCAGCAGAAATATCAGAGCTACTATGGAGTTTCTGTTTGTACACAACGTATGCCCCTTTCTTCCTCATCCAGACACAGACCAAATGAATTGGCACCCCTAAAAAAAAATCTTTCACAGAAGTAGCACAAACATATACTGACTGTGTTTGAATAACCCAGCCTTTAATTTGATTAGTAGTAGTTATGGACTTCTCTGTAATTTCATATCTCTGTTGCCAGGAAAACAAAAGATTCCTAGACAGTTATTGGTTCATTTCAAGCATAAATTAAAAAAATAAAAACGTTAAATTCATAACTACATCCTCACTAATTTTATTAGAAACAATGTTCTCTTAACATTGTTTTTGTTAAAAACTCATTGAATTAATATGATGTAGAGTCTTATTTTTAAGAGTCTTAACATTGTATATAAAACCATCTAAACATTTGATCAAAAATATTAGGGCTAATAAGCTCAAACATATGACCAAAAAAAACAACTGGAAGAATTTTTAAAAATCTTTTTACTAATAGTTTCTACTGAGCAACACAAAAGAAAAACAATCAAATATGGCAGCTAGAAGAAATGGGATGCTAACCCAGTGAAAGTATTTTTTTATTATTTATTAATAAAGAATAAAAATTATTATTGAGGTTTAAAAGTTTACTCATATGTATAATATAAAGTAAAAAACAAAACAAAACAAAAAAACAGACTAGTTTCATAAAAACTAATCTGAATAAGTCAGATGTGTCCAACAATCTGATCACAAAATAAATAAAAACTGATAGCTCACAAGTTGAAAGTTTTACATAGTCCTTTTATTTAGAAATTCAAAATATGTACCACTTCTCTTTGGCACCAAGTCAGAATCTCTCCCACACACATTTCAATTTAATAATTAGTTGCCACTTTTTGCTGTTTTGTTCAAACTCGGAGGAGGGGGGGGCATTACAGGTCGGGAGAAAAACAGCTGAAGAGAAGAGGAACAAACACGGCATATAAATACTTACATTTGAAGAAACTTCATGATTAGCCTACTATATATATGTGTGTGACTCCAGAAGGTCGTGGTTCAGCATGGAAATAAAAGTGACATTTTCAGCATCACACTTTCATGCACTACGAAGGCTTGTCGCGTTATGTTGTGACGAAATAATGAACATGTAAACAAAACACTGCTGAAATAATATGAAACGCATGGAACACGTCTTCCTCCCTGCTTAGCTTACAATCGTCTTCTTTATATATAATAAATTATTCCGGATTTGATTGGTTACACATTTACGTCACTCGATCTTTTCCTTAATTAGAATTAAAAATAAAAATAAAAATAGGAAAACAAAAAATGCAAAGAGGTTCATACAATTTTCTAAGAGGAAAGTGAAAACATAATTTTGTAATGAGATATTCAGTAGAAAGAAAAAAAAAAAAAAAGGATTATCAAGTGCGAACTTAATTCGATCTGCGTCAGGGCGTTGCGATAAAATGTGCCACGTGAGGGACAATTGCACTTTGCTGGCCGCACTTGCAACTTCGTCAGCTGCCTCCGTGGGGGTTGGGGGGGAGGGGAGGCGTTTTGGGCGCGTGGAGGCAGGCGGTCGTCAGAAACGCGGGGGTGTGGGGGCTAATCGTTTCCAGAGCGAGCGAGTGAGCCGCCGGGGGTTCAGATCATGCTGGGCGCCGCGCTGTACAGGACGACGTCGCCGGTGATCCGCACCACGGTCACCTCCTCCAGGCCGCCCACTCTGTGCTCGTATTCCAGCAGGTGGGTGCCGTCCACGGCCACCTTGAACATGTCCTCCTCCACCAGGATCTTCAACTGCGAGACGGGGCGACAAACACCAAGATTTGCCTGGGTCAATTCTTTTTATTTGCTCTGCTGCGAAAACAGTTTGAACATGAACTGCGCAGAAAATTGGCGTGTGCCAAAAAAATAAAATAAAATAAAAATAAAATAATTTTTTTAAAGTGGGAGAACTTCAGCAGTTTCTGTATCAGACTGATTGGAAATTACTTTTGGTGTTTGTGAAATGCGAGTTTGGTGCTTCAAAAATGTGCAATGTTTGCTTGACACAACAATAAAAGGCAAGTTATATGACCCGTTTGCTCATTCTTTGAATAAGTAAATTAAATAAAATACAGCATGAAGCCATAATGTCAAAACTTTTGTTTTGCATATTCAATGGATTCAAGTCTAAAATGTGTCAATATTCCCACTCCTTAACCACCTGCATAATATCTATCGCATATAAAATCCATACATATGATGTGGCTCTGTGGGTAGAGCAGTTGTCTTGTGATCGGAAGGTTGCAGGTTCGATTCCAGCTTCCTCCTGCCACATGGGTGAATGTGACTCTAGTGCAAAGCGTTCTGAGTGATCAAAATGATTGGGAAAGTGCTATATGTGTTCAATCTATTTACCAATATTGTATCTATTTAATTTGAACTATGGCAGATACACAACCAAGGCTTCTTTAAATTTCGTTGATAACGAAGACACCGACAATGAGCGACTAAAAAAAAAAAAAATATCCCAATCGCTCCCAGCAATAATCAGATGCTTGTATGATAATTTGAAAAGTTTGATGTTTGGACGGTGTCAACTTCCAAATTATTCCACAGTTCGATGCCACTTATTGATGCACAAAAGGATTTTCTTGTAGTTATGAATTTAATTTTAAACCGTCTTCCCATGACTTGTATATTTGCTTCTTCATTTTAAACATCTTTTCTAATGTCTACTGGTGGTTGTTTATTTTTGGCTTTGCAAAAAAAAATCGGAGCCATCTGTAGTTTTACTACGTCGATGAACTTGAACAAGTTTCACAAATATCTGTTGGTGTTTTCTTTTTTTTAATATCCCAACTCATGGATTATTCTTATTGCTTTTTTTTTTTTTGCAGTATTGTTAGTGCCTGTAGTGTAGTTTTGTAATCACTGCCTCGTATTTCTGCACTTTTTCCAGATTACAATAAAACATAAAAAAAGAAATATTTATTGCATTAACAATTTGTTTTTTTTTACATGCGTTAAATTGTAATGCCGTTAATAAACAACTTACCTCAAAACGGCGCCCCTCGGCAAAGGGAAAGGGCCCCTCTCGCTCCTCCGGGCCCCAGTAACCTCCTAGGTTGGAGTTTCGGACGATGGTCTGCTCGTTGAAGCGAGGGTTGAAGTGAAAGACGACATCCGGACCTTTAAGAAAGTCAACCTGGAACCTGGAGAATTTATAAATTACACAAATATAAACCCCGACTGTTAATTTCAAGTTGTTTTCATTGAGATCATCACTAAATCCCAATAAAAATACACTGAAGTTTGTGGTTGTAATGGGACAAAATGTAAACACGTTCACTAATCTCTGACACAACTGTCCATAATAACCCGAGTTAAACGGCACAGATCCACTTCATATTCATATTATTTTGAGGGCGTTTGTCTTCTTTCTGAAGCACGTCGTGACTTCAAACGCAGACTGGGAGGATTGTTTGTTTTTTTGGGGGGGGGAATCCGTACCTGTCTGCCCCGGGAACAGGCTCTCCGATCACTGTGATTAAAAGGCGCGGCATAATCCCAGCGTGGAGGGGGAGATCGTATGGCACAATCTGAAAGGAGATATTTACAGTGTAAATACTGACAGCATTGCCTCTGCTGCACAGCTTTCAGGATGCTACTTTTGTTTTTTTTGCTTTTGAATGGTGTGATACAAAGAGAAATTGTTTACCCGCTTGTTAATATCCTGTAGGTGTGATCCAGGTACTTTTAAATTCTTGGCAAATAATTTAAAAGTTCAAATAAAAAAAATAACTTAAATTCTGACTCTGCCTATATTCCCAATGCAATACCTCAGTGAGTCATAATCGCCACGTGTTTCAACAAAAATCAGACACCTGCACAAACTGAAGCCTGAGCAACATGGAACAAATGAAAGGGTTTTTTATTAAAATTCATACATGTGAGGGAGAAGTCAGAACTGCATCTGACTAGATTATATGAGCAGATTAAAGCAGCGTAATTTCCATTATTCGTAAATCAAAGAAAATTATATCATATTGCACTTTCAGAACAAAACATAAAGCGAAACAATTAAATCCAGTGAATTTAGCGCTGCGTTCCAACGCAACTCGTCGATGCGGATGCGTTCGATCTTTGGCGCCTGGTCAGGTGGGACGTCCTGGTCCGGGTGAAAAGCTGAGCTCATTGCTTTCAATAAAACGGCGAGTTATATCTGGGCTGAAAGACAGAAATACATTTCCGTTCACTCCTGCTGAACAGGGCGTTGCCGTTACTTAACATTTGCGGCGCACCCGAGCAGAAACCGGGAATCAGACTCACCCCCCGGTCAAAGGTCACCAGCAGACGGAGAGAAGTTAACTTTTAGTCCACTAAAGCTTGAGTTGTTTTCACCAAAACACCCGGATTAGATTTACAGAAGAGCAGAATAGAGAGCAAGAGAAGCGACGCATTTACTGCAGGAAGGGCTCACACTCACCAATGTGCCTCCTGGACCAGCAGGACCACCGTACGGACCCATGGGCCCGGGGCCAAACTGAGCAGGCGGGGTCGGGAAACCTCCTCCGGGTGATCCCCACGACCCGGGTGGTACCGGGGGGAATCCACCTCCAGGGAACGCTGGGAAAGATCCTGGACCGGCCGGAGGGGGAAATCCACCCTGACCTCCTGGGCCGTACATCCCGTTGCCTCCTGCTGGCTGCCCACCAGGGAAAGGCACGTTCGGATAAGGGCCGGCCGGAGCGCCAGGCCCAGAAGGAAACGGCCCCGATGGGTAAGGAGCGGGGCCTCCGGGCAGCTGTCCAGGAGTTCCTTCAGACGGATAATGCCCGGGGAACTGTCCAGGCGCCCCGAGGCTGGAGGGAAACTGACCCGGAGCTCCCGGTGCGGGATACTGTCCAGGTACTCCGGGACCAGCAGGGAAGCCGCCGGGTGCTGAGGGAGGTCCCGGGTACTGCCCCGGTGCTCCAGGACCAGAGGGGTACTGGAAGGGCCCCGGGGCTCCTGGGCCAGACAATCCACCGCTGAAGTCAACTGGAGCTGAGGGCTGGGTGGGAGCTCCTGGGGCAGAACCGGGCCATCCCGGGTTCGGAGCTGCAGGGTGATTGCTGGCAGGGGCAGTGGGGTTAGTGTGGCCTATTTTCTTAGCCTGGCTCGACGTGTCATCTCCTAAAGCATCTGACAGCTACAGAACAAAAAGAGAAAGTATAAATAACCATCTCCACTCACAACAACAAAAAGAAAAACAGGTCATTTCCACTGCAAGCTACAGGGAATCCAACCATTATGACAGGAATTAAAGGGATACGATCCATTAAACTCACCGAGAAATCTGCCATGATCTAAAACAAAACAGGAAACAACTTTAATCAGTTTTATTGAGTACTTCCAACATATTTTATCAAGCTGTAAAATGTATCTGGGCAGTTCCAAGAGTCTCTGAGTAAATGTTTCCACCCTGGAATGAGGATTCACAAAGTCCATTGCGACACACTGAAAATAACTCAACATTACTCAAAAAATGTAAAACACCACAGCAATAACAAAGACGGCACTTTGCCTCATTATCTAGAGGTGGGTATTTGTTTTGAAATATGCAAACTCCTGATGCTACAGAGTTGGCTAGCAATCTAGCTAACCCTAGCTAGCTGTTAGTTTAGGTTTGTTAGGTCTACATTCGTGGTGACAGTGAAACAGTAAAAGCTGATGTTTTACGATACCTGGTCGGAAGCTGGGCTCTGCTTGAATGACAACAGGAAACAGCGATGTTTTCTACAGGTCTCGAAAAACCAGTTAGCCAACTCCTTTGGCCTGACGAGGCTCACAACTGGAAGCTAACGTTAGATCTGCTAAGAAAAACTACAACTCCTGGAAAGGAAGCTCGCGCACGGGCGAGTTCCGGTGCAAAACCACACACTTCCGCTTTTCATTTACATGACCTGGGGAAATCAAAAATGGGGGGATTTATTATTTAAGCTAAGTATTATTTCCCCTAATGTATTCATTATTTTTTTTCTAAAATTAGAAAGAAAAAAAACGCATGATAAATAAACAAAAATAATTTTAGTATCGTATACATAAATGTCACACTATAATTGTACTTGACACAAAAATAAACGATGTAGCCTATTACATTTTCGCTTACGTCTTAACTCAGTAATTAAAATAACAAATTTGTACTTCTAGAAAAATTGATAAATACAAGCAATTTGTTTCTCAAAAGTAAAATTTCCAATAATATCCAAATTCTAACGCTCCCTTTAAATTTTACGTCTAACTATAATACCGTTACGCCTACAAATACAGCAACAAATAATAATGATAATAATCACCGTAAAAATAAATACATATAAAAAAAGTAACGTCAATACTTCAAATGTTCCAATTAATCATTCCGGTTATTTTATTAAGCTGTAACATGACCGATTATTCCTGTCATGTTCATATTGAATCTATTGAGCCCAGTTACGACGTTGTCTCCCATGCCCAGCAAGCATGGGGCAACAGTAAAAATATGAATTAATTTTCTTTTAATTGGGCTTAGAACTTGTGTGCTTCACGAAAAAATGTTTTTTGTTTTTTTAAAATATATATTATTCACGTTTCATGCAAGAAAAACTTCAAATAATCAAAATGTTGATTTTTAAAATATATATTTTTTTATATATTTAAAAAAGTACAATAAAGATTACATTTGAGTTTTAAAAAATATCTTTAAGGATAAGAAAAAAATGTATCTTTAGGATTTTTTAAAGATAAAAATCATTAATTTGAACACACCGCAATTTTGAATAAATTGCGGCATGTGTTCAAATTCCTTAACAAATAAGAAGAAATTATGAGCTGCTGCAGCTAATGAAAGAAGTCCCAAAATGGCCAATTAATTTTGATGACATGAAATGAAATATACGTATTTGATTGTTACAGTATTAAAAGACTTGATGTTGTGAAGGAAGGGGGAGCCTGTGAGGGATTGGTCAAACCAGTCACGGGATGATGGGAAGTAAAGAGAAAAAACACTGAAACCGTTTCTGCCATTCAGAGCAGTAGCTGCGGCTTCAGGGAGATTTTTAACTCTACAATTATGGTAAGTTGTTATGTTTCCGTACGAACAATCTGCTTCCGGTTTGGCTTTTTTGGCTTAATGCCGCAATGGCAACAGACAGGAAGTTTTTAGGAGTTTTCATGAAAAGTGATATCGGAGATTGTTGAGCGTTAGCCTGCTATCCTAGCACCAGTTACACCCTCCGTGTTTCGTAAATGCGTCAATGTAACCGACACAGAGACAATCTACTTCCGGTGAAATAAAAAAAAAAAATAGGCAGAATTATTAAAAAGTCTGAAACCGCCCGCAACGTTGAGGTTGCGGCTCATATTTCCTAAAGACTCATAGTTCGTACATTTCAATTATGATTGAGTTCAAATCATATCATCAACAAATAATTTCTTTCATATTGCCAATTTCAGGCTTTCCACTCTTTTGTTTTATTTTACTCAAACAACCTAAATGTTGAGCAATTTGTTAAATAATTGATTAACTCTTCTTTTGAGTTTGTGGTTTCCACAGGCAGTTCTGCAAAAGTATAGAATTTGACTTCAGTAGTTTTTTTTTTTTCACGTCCATTTCTTTCTTCTTTCCACCCCATTCCTTTATTTCCTATTTTTTTTATAGCCTACTCCTTGGGTTTTCTGCAAAAATCTTAATTCTCCCATAACTTCGATAACGTAGCTCGGTACTACAGACATGAATAATACGTGAGCTTGTCAGTGTGAATATCGTATTCCTAAAAGCTGCCAAATGCTTTTATTTTGAAATTGAAAGCGACGTGTTTCCTGCCTCAGTGTGCGGGTACTTTGCTGCTGCAGGCAGCAGTGCTGGGTTTTAACACGTCTGGCTGCTGGGGAGCTGCCTTAACGCGAGCTGCCCTGCTTATTGAGCTGAGCAGTGCTTCCCTCCGGGTTTTCCGCTGCGTGTTGTGAGACAGCTCGATGCTCTGCGCTGCCTGTCAATATTCCTCTTTCTCTTGCCCCGACATGAGAGGCATCAATGGTCAAACAGCAGGGGTTAATTCCCTGTCGTCTCCTGGCTGAATAAGCAACCTTGACTGGCCACAGCGATTTGGAGAGCCTGAAGGAATGTGGGCTAAAAGTAAAAAAAAAAAAAAGAAAAAAAAAAGCCGCGGTCTCCTTCAGTTGTCACGTCTGTTCCCTTATCCAACCCACAGACACACAGCAATCACTTCTTAATCTGTAAGGATCTCTCCAAGGGCTCAGTGAAATCCCGACTCCCACCAGCCATCTGTTCAGGAAGGTGCAATCAAAGATTTGCGAGATTTGTGTCTGCAGAGAGACCCTTAAAGATTTTCCTTTTCAAATATTTTTTATGATGTAGTTATGTAAGGCCTCGCGTGTGGACGTGACGGAGACCAATAATATCCTGTTCAGACTGGTGGATTGTGGATGAAATCCTCTGAGTTGTATGGACTGTTGTCAGGATTGCTGCTGTTTGTAAAAAAACAAACAAAACAAAAAACAAGCGTAGTTGTGTGAATTAATAGTTTAATTACCAATAGATTTTGCTGTCTGATTAACCCTGTCGTGATGAAAATACTAGTTTTGAGAAGGCTTACGTTTTTTTCCGAAAGAAATAATCCTTGTTAGGTAGAGAGTGATGTAACACTGATTTATTATTTTTTTTAATTTAAGCAAAAATTAAGAATCTCTGAAATTATTTGTATTTTTAAAACCACCTATATGCAGAATGTTGTATATTTTGCTGCTCTGTTTTTTTTTTTTTAATTATTATTATTAGAAGCCAATGCTAGCTGATTACTTAGCTAGGTTATCTGCTCATGTAGAGCTTGTAGTCAGTCACTTCACTAGCCAAACATTGTAAAACTGTGTTCCCTTGATAAGAGAGAGAAATATTTTCGGATTGCTTTTAGTGAGGAAAAAAAAAAAAATACACAGCTTCGCCTGAAAACACTTACTGTCTTGATCATGTCTGAGGCTCTGTCTAACGTAGAAATATATACAAAAACAAATCTTAAAATGGCACATTTCTCCATGCTAAATGAGGTACTCCGTTACTCTGCAGTGTGCGTAATGTTGTGATGCGAGTCGGAAGCAGGTGGAAGTCCAAACCCTTTATTCAAATGAGCGCGTGGAGCCGTTTGTTAATTTTATGCCTTGAAAATCATTTTCCTCGAGGGCAGAGGTTGAATGTGAGAACACGCTTGTTGTTGTTGTTGGCAGCTGTGGGTCCAATGAGAGATTCTCACTGTGCGACATCATTGAGTAAACATAAAGAATAACGGCTGCTCTATATTTTCATAAACAAATGTTGGTGACATGAGTTTTTTTTATTTAAACCAGAAAGAAAAGTCAATCCAACTATAGCCAAAATAATATATTGAGTGAAAACAGAAGTAGCAGTGCTACTGATGCCACACGTGTGTGTCGACTTATTTTCTTGTGTCGTCGTGTCTGTTTGACGAAAGCTACAAAAAACGCAATTCGTAATGCCATGTTATATTAGTTTCTTTGTCGTTTTCAGTGTTTTAAAAAACAAACAAACCCAACAACAACTAAAATCTAGATGAATCAGGTGAATGGTCTGTTAACGCTTCACTTGGACGAGAGTGTGCAGCGTCGGTTTATGTGAAGCTTTACAGAAAATGGGACTATTTGCCCTGAGGGCAGAAGTCAGATGGACAATGGGTGGATATGAGGACACACTTCCTGTTGCCCAAGAAGTGAGTGTGTTTATATGAAGAGGAGAGCGTTATGGATTGTTGAATATGTCCTGCACAAGCTACATTAAATCAGAATACCACCATTATGTGTGTTCATAACGTACGCTGCTCAGTAGGCTCTGAGTTTTACTAATATCATTATTGCACATTTGGTTCCTATGGAAACTCGCATTGGGATGCTTAACACCTTAGAGTGGTATATAGACAAAGAAACGCTGCTTTCAAAATAAAAGCAGACTTGACACTATGAACATTTCATTAATGTGATTTTTTTTGTTTTTTTTGTTTTCCTGTTTACATTCTCTACTTCATTTATGAGCAAAAGCATCTTACTAGATTTTCACACAAAGAAATAAATAAGAACAATGAAATTATTGTGTAGTTGGGTTAATCTACACTTAGATTTTACTTTTGTATGTATTTATTTAGCTTTTTTTTAATTTTTTTTTATTTGTTGACATTTTTCCGCCCCCTTTTTCCGGTCAGAGTGAATCACTGGTCGTGTGTGACGTGGATGAAGATCTGGTGAAGAAGTTGAAGGAGTTTCGTTTCCGGAAGGAAACCAACAACGCGGCCATCATTAGTACGTCCCCCACCTTCTTCTGTTGCATGTTGATTATTCCTTTGTTTGTGTTCATAATCTCTTACGGAAGCAACTAATTTAGCAATCGGATCAGTCGCTAACTGAAGCGCACAGACTCAAAAACAAAGTGCCAAAATGCAATTGTAAGAACAACATAAACCTTATTTATCCGTAAATATGTTCTACCACCAAGGTTTCTCCCAGAAAACTTGCTAAGCCCGGTGGTTGGGTGCTGGGGCAGTCATTCATCCAGCCGTCCGCCGTCTTTCCGAGTTAAAAAATGTTTAAAGTTGACAGGAAATTTGAAAATATCACTTAATAATTATGTGTTATTGAAAGATTGGAAGTCTTAAAAAATGCAAACATTAAAAAAACCCTTTAAATAAATAAGAAATGCTAAGTCTGGTGGGGGCACAAATAAAGCCTGGTGACCTGCCAGGCTTGTAATACCCTGGCAGAAACCCTGACCACAAACTCCTCAAGTGGCAGGTTTGGCTTCACCTGATTCAAATTTTATAAATAAAAATCTGCCACTAAGCTGTCAAATTATTAATCAGCTAATCTAAAACTTGATCAGCGGATTATCGTTGAGCAGAAAAGCTTGAACATTTGACATGTTGATGTTAGCTGTATTTTAATTTATTTTTAGCTTTCACAACAAATGATCAAGCGGTTGCTACAGGAAAGCCGTTTTATTGCATTTTACGCTATAAAATGTTAATTTCCTTATTTCAAAAAAGAAATAGAATTTTTTTGTTTATCCTTATCTTTTAGTGTATTTTAAAAAAAAATCTTGCGTGAAATAAATGGTTTGATTGAAAAATCAGCAGAATGTGACAATATTTTTAAAATCTGATTACTCATCAGAATATTTGATGGAACAATCGCTGACTAAATTAATCGTTTGCTGCGGCCCTCCTGCAAAGCTGGTGTAAAAAACAGAGGGGCAGAATCACGTGAATGACAGATTAAAAGAGCGAAAATTACGTTATTTCGGCTACAGTTGATTCTTGAAGCTTTTGAGTCAACTTACTTCTTCAGGCATAACCTTTTTATTTTACCGACATGTATTGACAATCTGGAATCTCTTGTGTGTTTCGAAGCCTGAGGTTTGATTTGCAACCGTCTTAGAAAGCTTGAAAAGGCTGGATTATTGAAACAATACAGCCCCATGACTGTGTTTTCATGAACTGGATGACAAGGCCAACATTCCTCTCATGCAAGAACTTTAACCTAATGCAAAAACTGCCAAACTATTTCAGATTTAACTCCTGATTTCTCTTATTAATTGTGCTTAGCTTAAAATACAGATGTGGGGGGGGGCGCAAAAAAGTTGCACGTATTAAAAAGCTTTGTTGCCATGGTGACGCTGAGTCATGTCTGACTGCAGCGAGGTGGAGAACTGTAAAGAGGAAAAGCTTTATCCTCCACCCAGAATGTCATTTCTGCTGAATGGGATTAGCCGCGTGTTTGCATGACAGGGATTCTCAACTCGGAGGCAGCACAACAAATATGACAGGACACGAGCAGAGGAAGGGATTGCTTCAGCTTCTTGGTGTTTCTCACTCTGAGATGCCGGCAGATTTAGTCTTTGACTTTTGTTTTGTTGTGTTTTTTTTCTTGTGTGTGTGTGTGTGTGTTTTCAGTGAAGATCGATAAAGAGAAGCAGCTCGTTATTCTCGAAGAAGAGCATGAGGCAAGTTTTTCTTTCTTTTTTTTCTTTTTTTTTTTAAATCTCCCACTTTTAAATTCGCTGTGTTTAAATTCACTCACTGTGAATTTAAAACATTCCTGTTTTTGAAACAATTTTTTTCTTTTAGGATATTTCACCCGATGCTCTAAAGGATGAACTGCCTGAGAGACAACCCAGATATCCTTTGCACTGACAACATCTGAGTACCTACCTTTATAATGAAATGTAGTCACGCATTAGTTGCTGTCCTTAGCCCAGGGAACATTCATCGTCTACAGTTATAAGTATCAACACGATGATGGACGCGTGTCCTATCCGCTCTGCTTCATCTTCTCCAGTCCAGTGGGTAAGGTTGATTCTTCTGCAGGGAAGCCCAAAAAGCAGTCTTTTTGGCGACCGTGTCCTAGAACTTTTAAATGTGGTTCTGTTTCAACAAAACCCAAATGAAGGCCATTAATATGACTTTGTAGAACCTGCGTGCATGCTGAGGATGTGATCCATTTGTCTGTGGTGCATCAGATCGAAGGATTGCGGGACACTGGCAACCGAAGACTCAACTCATGAAAAAACACGTTTGTTTTATTTTTCCTTACATGTATTTGTTTTGCTTGGCAGGTTGTAAACCGGAGCAACAGATGATGTACGCAGGAAGCAAAAACAAGCTGGTGCAAACGGTTCAACTGACCAAGGTTGGTGAATCTTTGGCTACGTTCACAGACGGGTCACATTTGCAAAGATCAGATGGGCGTCAGATTTAGCATGACATATTAAAGTGGCGTGGGTCGTGTTTTTAAAAAAAAATCCGAGTTTCAGTATAATCGTAGCTCAGAAGTTGAGTGGGTCCTTCGTGGCCCGGTTATCCACAACAAGGTGCTAAAAATATTAGCATTCAGCCGTGTTAAAGGAGCAGTGTTAAGTAGAATTAACTTTTTCAAGCTTTACATCGCATCATAATGTTATTCCCTCGTCAAAAATATACCTGGAGTGTTTCCTTGATTCTTTCATGGGTGTTTAAGAAATCATTTCATCTCCCACGGCAACCATTCAGCTGTGCAAAACACCCAGGTGGACCTAGCTCCGCCTTCAAGACGCAGCTCCTCCTTAGAGCTGCAGTTTCCAAGCTTCCACCTCACAGAGCCCGACTCCCCCACTCAGCTCCTTCAGACTAGCCAGCAGCATTTGGCAAACACCTGGTGGAACTGCCGTCTTGCTGAGTTTATTATACCGGCTGCTTCTCAGTAAAAGACTGGTAAAAATGTTATTAAAGGGTTGATAGAGGAGTGATGTTGTGATTTAATTTCTAACCTGGCCCACGAAGCCCAAACAATGGCCTAAAGAGGTCTCTCTTAGTTGCAGTCCTCACCTGTACCACTAGATGTCACTAAACCCCTGTTCCAGCTTTGGCCATGGGAAGAAGTAGGGAAATACAAGATGTTGTTTTTGTTTTTGGGCCAAATGTTCTCTTTTATTCTGCAGCAGTTTTACATGTCAATTCAGGGGGGTTCAGTGACCAACTTTTGGTCATTTTTCCTTCTTTCTTTTTTATTTGACAGGCGTTTGAGATCAGGAACACAGAGGACCTAACAGAAGATTGGCTTCGAGAGAAGCTTGGATTCTTTCGCTAAGTAAGGCTCTTCTCATCCGGAGGCTTGGGATGCGAAGGGGATCCTGACCGCACAACCAAGCTCCATCTTTCAAGAAGAACGCACTACAGTTGTTACATTCCTCTCTCGGCGGACCTGATTTTAAATAGCTTTTGCAAATACTCTGCACTTAACGGTCACATCAGCGAGGTTTAAGATATATAGATATTTTGTATTGCAACTCGGCATGTGCCAGAATGTTCAGACCATCACGAGAGTTCGAGCGCCACCTCTGTGACCGTCAACAATCACGGCCATATCTAAACCTCAGCATTTGCCTCAGTCTGCAAATGCTATTTGATTCAGGTCTGCTTTTGCCTCCCATACCATCTCTCCATGTGCCAGTGATGTGTCTGTACTGAATTATCACTCCCGTAGGTTTTCTTTATTTTATTTTTTACAGTGAACAGAAATGAAACGTGCGTTTCCGCCTTTTCCGAAAGCATGCTCTCATCATCCGGAGGGAACTTGGCGTCTTCGTAGCTACGGTTTCTGTTTCCTTAAGATGCTTACACTCAACGATTTTGCAACTGAAGCCCTCCTCAGTCGATCTGTTTTTACCTTTTTTTTCCACAGTTTTTTTTGGAAGTCCTACCGGCTAATCTTTTTTTGTTTTTATTATTTCTGGTGTCTGTAGGTGAGATTTATGTTGATTTTAGAGCATTTTCTTCCCCTTTTAGTTGTAGTTAGAATCCAGAAAACACTACTGAGGTCCTTTAGAGGATTTAAATGATAAGGTGCATACTGTCAGTAGCTCCCTAGAAGACAAAAACACTAACACTCACACCTAGTGAAGTAAAACTGAGCACATGAACGAGAAACCGTGGCTAAAAATATTCTGTGCCTTGTGAAAGCCTTCACACTCGTTGAACTTTTTCACATTTTGTCATGTTATAAACACAAACTTAATCTTTATGATGCTGTTTCTTCAGTGATGTACTCAACTGAAACGCTGAGGTCTCTTCATTCAGACTATTAACAACGTCCAGAGATTTACTCCAACATTGGAGTAACAGGGGACTAATTACACACTTTTCAGGTTTTTATTGGGTAAGAAATTTTGAAAGCCATGTGTTGTCCTCCTTCCTCTTCACAAAGATCATTTTCGCAGTTATTTGTTCTAGTACTCTACCTGCATACAATTTCGTCAATAGAATGACATCAGTCGTACAAAAAGTCATTTTTTTAAAAAATTGTTTTTTGTTACGTTTTTTTCCGACACTTCCAACAATATTGAACATTCGATTAAAAACAGAAATCAATCTCTTTTTATAAAAATTGGATGTTTTTTAGTTGATCTAAAATACAAAATAAAATTTATACATTTATGTAAGACAATAGTATCTTATTGGAAAAATGACTTGAATAAATTTTAGGTCATATTTGCTTCAGTAGGAGAAAAAGGAACAGTGTTTTTTTTTTTTTGGTTGGTAAAAGTCGCTGACCTCTGACCTATCACACAACATCCCCAATAAAATACATTACAGATTGTGTTTATAACGTTACATGATATGGAAAAGCTCAAAGCCTCACTTTTGCAAGGCACTGCGGCCCTGTTGGTTTGAAAATGGATGACTTTCCTTCCTCTTTAAAGAAAATAAAAACTCAACATGAATGATGGAGAATGTCTTTGACCTGCATATTTCTTGAACGGTTCTAACCAGGGTACAGTATTTCCAGATGCATTCCAAACACAAACCTTTTTTTTTTATTATTTTATTTTATTTTCCCTCAAAACTTTAGTAACCATGACAGCGAAGACAACAGCGCACACAGGATGGTAAATATCTGCCCCCGATTTTAAACTACTGGAATACCGTCTCTTTATGCGGAGCTTGTCAGCCATCATTGTGCGTTGGAACACCTACTGTTATACTGAATGTTAATTCTCATATAAAGCCACTTTATTTGCTTTGTAGCTGTTGCAGCCTTAAAAAAAGCTCCTCGAGACGCCGGTTGTGCTTCATATTTTAGATGTTGGGCTGTTTACGTCTCCATAATGGCTTCCTCATACCGAAATGTGGCAGCTGCTCATAATTGGTGCCAGTCTCAAAGTCCTCGGTCCAGTCGCTAGCTATGTATTTTGTGTAATTTCTTGTCAAATGTTTAATATGTCACTGTGCAATAGGCATGGGCTGCTCACGGTTTTAAAAAGTTTGTTTTAAGATCGCTACAGAAGCCTTCCTGTTAACGAAGCCAAGTACGTTTAAGTGTGATGCTCTCGTATTTTTCAGACTCTTATTTTAAATTATGAAAGGACGTTGTTCTTGAGTTGCCCTGAATTGACAGTCTTCATATCATTTTTGGTTGACAACATTCTTAAATCATTTGGGTGGAAGCAATTTGAGTACTAAAGGGGGAAAACTCCACCGCTACTAGCTAACTATTAGTAAAGTTAGCATGTCCTTCGAAGCCCTGTGTCTGGGAACAAACCTGAAATCGACAATCGCAGAACAACACAAATTGATGTTTCTGAAACCGCTATTGTGGACATTGATATTCCCCAAATTATTGCTAAAATCTCATTTCACTCTCATGATCTAGATGTATTATTTCATCGTTAACAGGAAACCGACTACAGGCTCAATGCAGCTCATATTAGCTTAGTATACTAGTGTTACTCTATAAAGAGCAGAATGGTAAAATAAAGTTTAGCTGCAAGTTGGTAATAAATGTCACATGTTAATGTGTTTAATATTGTTGTTTTTTTGGGGTTTTTTTTTTTTTAACCGTGGTACCAAGACACCTCAAACCGGCCCAAGCCTATTGGTCAAACTCTGTCTTTTCACAGACAAACAGTGTTTTTCATTTTTTATCTTTGTTCTGTAAAACAAAAACAAACAATAAAAAAAATCACAATCAGTATAAGCAGCTCCAAATAGCAACAAAAAACATCTTTTTAGTAATAAGAAATGTATTCCAGATCCTGCAGTGACTTACTTCCACGCAACGGTGAGGAAAATCCTCAATGATCCGTGGCTCGGGAAGTTTTCCGATTCTTATTAAAAGCGTCGTCCCGCCGCGGTATATCGGTCACATCCTTAGAGGAGATTAAATGGGCTCCACGTCTCATCAGCGTCGTCCCCCGTAGTGCAGTTTCTATTAAATGAAAAATGGGAGGGTGAAAGCTTGTAGATCTCAAGACAAAAAGATATTATACGGTTTAGCTCACCAATGCCTCGTTTAAATTCCTATCATCTCCTGGAAAACTCAAAGTGAACATTGGATAAGTGCACGTCGCACTATAATAATTGTCTCTTTTGACATTTTTGTTACTCAAATCCTATTTTTACCTGCTTATAACGAGACACTAGGAGTAGAAACGGACTTTGATTTGATGGTAATTCTTATGTCTACTGATATGATATACACTGCCTGCCTCATGTTGGCCTGTATGATGAAGCTACAGGAGAGAATTAGAGTAAAGTCATTTTACCTACCAACACTAAACGTCTTATTAAAAAACCCTTTTTGGAATATACTGGGGATTATCCAGTCAGGGCATCATATGCTAACTCTGAAATGTGCAATCTTCTTAATTTTTATGTGCTGAAAACATTTAAAAAAAAACAAAAAAACAACCAGACTATCTTTCCAAGTTGTCCAGATGCCAGAAATGTGGACAGCTACTGTAAATCGCCGCTTTCTCTACTGAATGTAAACTATTTCCATCAAACTGTTTCCTCTGTGCTCTTTGAGACAGAACCAACGTCTCAACATCTCAATCATCCAGAACCGGTACTATGAAGCAGTGAGACAACTTCAGGTTCTCTACTTAGGGTTTTCAGCGCCACAGCCAGCAAGGAGGAACGGTGCATATTTCCTTCGCGTGTCACAACTTAACGTTTATCGAACCGTTACCGACTCCACCTACTTAGTACGACTTGAAAACCCAGTGGAGACTTTCGTAGTACAGGCCTCTGTATTCCTGCTCTATCTGAAGTCTTTACATGCGTATTGTTTCTTTACAAAAAATAAATAAAAAACCCTCAATGTTTGTTATATTAAGTGGAAATGAAATGCAGTAAACTGTCTTCTGTGTTATCAAAATCAACCTCACTTTTGGTTTCGAGCCTTGCCTCTGGTTGTATCCTGTGGATTCCTGAGCTTCTCCTATGTGTTTGAACGGTTGTAAATCCGACCCCTTGAATCATTTAATCTGCGAATGTGTAGTTTTGCTCAATAAGTGTCCTCTCTGATCAAAATGCCTATGATTTTTTTCTTTCCTTTCTACTAAGAACTGAAACATCTGCGATAACCAGCTGTCTCATGACATCAGTGAAACTTTGACATATTCCTATACCTGTGTCTGTCCTGTTGTCCAAATAAACTGACAGTGATGTCTACGCCTCTGCTTTCCAGAGACTGGTTTTATTCTGAAATGATTAGCTGCTTTTCTTTTGCCTCGTCACTAACCACATGGAAATATTAGAAAAGTATCCAAAGAAAATGCTTGTAAGTGGATCTTAGCAATATGGAAAAGTATGGAATTTACTTTTATCCAGATTTTTACAAGTGGGGAAAATATCCAACCAAGACTGGTGTTTTCTTGACTTTGTTTTTTCCATCTACCCTTTTCAAATTATAAACCTAGTGAGAGGTTACACAAATTTTAGATTTACATTTAAATGAAATGCCATAAAGCAATTTGATTTTAAAATTTTACTCAATATTTTGGTTTTGACAAGCTCAGAACTATCTAGTTCATAAACAAGGGATATTTCTCCGTTTTTGACCTCTAGATAAATTTAGACTCAGGTTGAATCGGGAAAAAAAACAGAATAGAAATAAAATGGAATAATGGTATCGGTGTTCACAAATTATTTTAATAAATCTATCTTTAGTGTGTGGATAATTCCAGTTTAAATGTTAGAGGTTTAGAGGTGGAGCAGATTTGTTTTTGTCCATATGCCAACAAAGCTGTGAAATAGCCCTGTCCTCTGAACATCAAGTCAAATTTGTTGTTTCATAATTTCTAGAGAACTACTGTGAATGCAGTTCTTGTTTTATACAGGAGATTTTCCAGAAAAAATCTGGAAAATAATGGAAGTTTTATAAAGAATGCTCAAAAAATGTTTGTACCATTTACTACATACTGTATGTGTGGAACACAGCAAACATGTGGATGAAAAAAGATTATTATTATTATTGTTTATTTATTATTTATTAGATAATGTTTTTAATGTATCAAGTTGAGAGATTATTTATAAAAAAGCAAGGTAGTAAATCTAGTGAATTGAAGATTTTTCAGGTTATCCATGACATGAAACATCCACACGATGGCAGTAGCACATCTACAAAGTATTCTACCTGTTTACAGAAGAAAAAAAGAGAGACTCGAAGCCGCCTGCATGGTCCCGGGGAGGACGGGCGGTCCGGGTCCGGGACACATCAGAGTGAGCCCGAGGACCCTGGGGCGGCTGTTGGTGATTAGAGAATGCGGATTTTTTGAATGTGAAAGCGCTTAAACGTTATCTGGCGAGTGATAAGTTGAATTTTTTATGCTGCTTTGCATTGTGGTTAAAACCATTAATAGCATGCGCACTCTGAGCGGGATCCTAAACTGGACCTGACTGCACCGAAGAAAACTTCATGTCAAACTAGCTTGGATTCCTGCCCACATTGGTGTGGTAGGAAATGAGTTGGCTGAGAGTTTTGCTAAGAGTGTTGCAAAAAAGAATATTGTCGATTTAAATATTAAAATGAGTAATAATGGGATAAAGAATATTATAAAAATGTATATCAAGAAGAAATGGCAAGAACAGTGGGACAGAGGAGGCAATGCAAGGTTTTTACCAAAAAGAAGCTGGGAAATTAAGAAAATGTAAGAATTAAAAAAAGAAGAAGACATATCTAGAATAAGATTTGGGCATACAGCATTAAAAAATAGTAATAATAGAAGAATGGGTATTATGTGGAGATTATAATAGTTAAACGTCTGATCCATACTCCAATCTGGAAGGTGGTGGTAATGCACCTATAAGTTTGTTTGCCAACCGCCATAACAAAAAAGGAAAGAAGAGGAAATTTACTGACTCGAAGCCGCCTGCATGGTCCCGGGGAGCCAGCAATGCCAGCACTGCTCGTTGATGCCAGAAAAAATCCTGGAAAGTTCGGCTTAGAGTAGCTGTAGCTAACAGCCAGGACCAATGCCTCTCATCACCTTCAGCCGTTGCGGCAGGTGAAAACCATCAACCGCGAGCCTCTAAGAGCTGGGCGGACAAGATGGAGGAAGAGTCCTTGCCCATGCCCCCTCTGTTTGAGGGTCTCATGGAGAGCAGAGAACTCGAAACAGGCTTGGAGGAAACGGAGGGTGATGCAAACTCTGACCTCCTTGACCTGGAAGACATGGAAGAAGAGGAAGATGACGTCTTCCCGGCTCAACTGTCCAGGCCGCCCAGCGGAGCGGACACCGCCTCCCCTGGGGACAGTGACCTGTATGATGTGTGCAAACGGGCTGCTTTAAAGCTGAACATCCCCTGACCAAACAGTAAGTCTTGACAACTTACAACTTTAATAAGCCAGTTGTCACAAACTACAAACAACTCTGAACTCTTTTCTAGAAAGACTAAACCACATGTTGGGGTTAAAACTAGAATATGATGCTTGCATCACAAAGTAAAATCACTGAATAGTTAGTTGCCTGGACTTCAACACAAACTATAAAACAGATTGAGTGCAAGAAATGCAATGCTCAAATATACTTTTACAAAGCACAGCGAGTAAAACAATATTTATACAAATATCCCCAGCATTTACAAGTCCATATAAGTACAAGTGGAATATATCAAAACTCAAACTTTTTCTTTGGTTTTAAAGTTCTTGGTAAATAGTGGAGGAAATAAATGTCAAAAAAAGTGCTTCTCTGCCAGTCAGACAGAACATGGATATAAACAATATCTTCTGGAAAAAAGAGATCAGGCATACTGTAGTTTTCAGAAAATATCCTGACCCAGGTAAGTCCAAAGTGCTGCCCTCTGAAGGATTTTTTTAAAGTTTAGGCATTTGCGTTCAGTTGCGTGCTTCCAGTCACTGAAACCAGTTTCAAAGTTTGACTGAGTATTAGCATTGCTGAAAATGCGGCATGCAAAACAAAATGCAGCTCCGGTGGATGGAGAGTAGAGCAGCCACGGTCTTTCGATGTCCTCACCATCTTGCGTTTTAAGTGAGATTTGGAGAAGTGACGCTTTTGATGCTTGTACACCCGTTCTGATGCTTGAAAGCCAACATTCATATTTTTGACAGCTCTCCGGTCCTCGCTCAGCCCAGTAAGCTCGCACGGACTCGTCAATTTCCCCCCAATGCGCCGGATCGGTACTGTACGGATCCACAGTCGTCTTTCCATCAGCGGAAGAAGATCCCGCTTCCACCGACTCTGACTCCACAGACGCCAGTCCAGCCACCGACTCAGTCACGGTTAAAGGTTCTGGCGGGATCTTAGTGCCGGTGTTAGCATAGCTAAGGGTTTGAGGAGCGGGGGATAATGATGTTTCTGCTCCATCTCCGCTAACAGGTTTAAAAAAGCCTGTCAGTTTAGGCATTTTGTTTGTCGCCTCTTTGGCGCGATGCTCTTTTTCTTTTCTCTTCCTTCTTTTCTTCGCTCCGCTGTCATATTTTCTGTTGTCCGCCATTGTAAAATAATATTCCCTTGACGCTCCTCCTCCCCAATGCGTAAGATGCGTCAAAAGTGGACCAATAACAAGCAAGCATTCAAGATGGACGTTTGCCAGAACAAATTGGAACATTTTTCATCGGTGCTGTCAAAATCATGGTAGTCATTGATTAAATTCTGACACTATCCATTCACAAAAATATAAAACATCCTTCGGGGCCCCCGAAATGCCGGGGCCTTAAGGACTTTTTTGAGGAGAAATCAAACCAGTAGACAGACGTCTGACAGAATGAATTAAATATCCGCAGCAACTCTGAAATTTCAATCAACCCAAATTGAATTGGAGTTATGACCTAGAGACCCTGCAGGATAACTGAACTCTGAGGAATACAGAGTGCAGTTATCTTGTGATATTCAAGTATTCCAAAATACTTGAATATTTCGACAAAATGGGCCTGGTGGCGAAAACCAGAAGATTTTGCAAAGGAGTCCCAATCAATGACCTAATGTCAATATTATATTTACCAACTGAAGAAAGGTCAATTTCCACACAAACGCCATATGATGAAATAAGGTTTGGCGATCTAGACTGATCGTGAATCCAGACTCTCGATTACTCAGAGGGCTGCTGGAAGAAGTTCTTTTTCTAACTTCGTTCGGTGTTTCACTATGGGAATGGCCTCAGCGTGACCCAACTACGGAAGCTCCAATGACATCACGTCTGTCCGTGACAGACAGGTTGAGCCGTGACCGTGGCTCCACCCACCATCCAATATCACGGCCAACCTACCCCTCTCATCTCATTCTCGCTTTCTTCCCGTGTGAAGAACTACAGCAAAGCTCCCTCAGCACGTTCAGGCTAGCTTGGCTCTGCTTAACCGTTCGTAGGCGTTCCGTAAAGGAAGACGCCGCTGAACGCAGTACCAGGACTGGCCTGGACTGTGCTGGGTAAGTGCTTCGAAAGAAGCCTTTTCTTCAGTTATACAAGCATTTGAAGCAGCTATCACGTAAAGGCGGGCGGCTTTTATAGCTACTTTGTTTTAATTAACAGAGTAACTAACGTTTGTGTTGGCTAAGCTAACGCGTAAAGGCGGGCTTGGTGGCTGCATAGCGGTACATCGCTAGCATAAGCAGTGGGTAAAGGTCAGCTAACGTGTCGCGGCGAGCGGACTTTATCTTCAGTTTTATAGCCAACGTGTTAAGACGAGCTATAATAAGCTTTCGGCAAGGCTTCGGCTCCCACCCCCACTAAAGGGTCGGAAGAAGAGGTTCGTCAAGGCTTTTACTCACGCTATTTTCATTCACTAAGTGAGAGTTTGTGGCACACATACCAGTGGAAATTTAAGGACTTTTTTGAGGAGAAATCAAACCAGTAGACGTCTGACAGAATGAATTGGATATCCGCAGCTAAAAGCGCAATTGCAGGAGGATTGGAACTCAGCTGAGATTCAATTTGGGTGGATTGAGATTTCTATGAGCTAGGAACCCTGCAGGATAACTGGACTCTGAGGAATACAGGAATACTTTCCAAAATACTTGAATATCTGGCGGCGAAAACCAGAAGATTTTGCACAGGAGTCCCAATGAATGGCTTAGACCTAATTAGAATATTATATTTACCCACTGAAGAAAGGTCAATTTCCACACAAACGCCATATGATGAAATGAGGACCTCTCGATCGCTGAGAGGGTTGCTGGACCTCTGGATTGCTGAGAGGGCTGCTGGACCTCTCGATTGCTGAGAGGTAACCGAGATTCACGAAGTCTGGATTCACGAAGGTTCCAGTTTCAAACCATCAGAACTACTGCTTCTCAGGATTTCTATGCTGCACCAAAGCAAATAAGGCGATAACAAGGACCAACAAGCTACAGCTGAGAGTTAGCAATTTGGGTGTGTTTGTGCGTGTTCCAGTATTGTCTGGAAAACTATAAATGGGATTTTAAACCCCCACCCCTCACAAACACACCCCGTTCTAGCGTCCAGGTTTTTCATTACGGCCCTGCGTTTGCTGTATTCCTCAATCAGCAAAAACAGTCATTCCTAGAAGTAAAGGTGTTAAAAAAGAAGAAGATAGTCACTTGGTGCACTCCAGGGTGTTCAGCGACTATTAAACTGAGGAATAACGCAGCAAAAACACTCATTCCTAAAAGGAAAGGTGCTGCAAGGAATCAACCAAGAACACAAATTGCTTTTCTGCAGAAAAGGGAAGTTGAGCCAGACGCGGAGAACCGCCGTCAAACACTGTCTGTGGTCAACTCCGTCGGCTCTCTGTCCCCAACTGCCTTTTATTATGATTACAAAGAAAGAGGTTGGCTTTTTCACACAATGGATCAAAGACCTTAACTACAGGATGATCTGGAACCTTCTGTTGACATGCCCTTACAAGGACACGAGGCTGACCATTACCAATCAGTTTCACAGGAAGCTGATAAAACAATCAGCTTCCTGTGAAGCTGATTCCACAGTAGCTAAAAAGACCAGAATGTATAGTAGATTGATCAAATCAAATCAGCTGAGGACACAGGAATGTGTAAATGTTTCTAGCCTCCAGGCAAACATCCTAAAAACAGTTAATGATGTACTACAAAAGAAAGACGTCAAACAAACACACAAAATAATAATATGAAAACATTACCTTAAACTCATAAGTAAATGAACCTAGATTATTTTTTCTAACAGTGGACTCCAGAGTGTTCAGCAGCTACTACTAAATTAAGGAATAAGGATTTTAAAACCCTTAAAATGTTATTTGCTTCCAAAATCTAGTAATTTATAAGAGAGAAGAAACAGAAGTCAGGAAGATTATAAGAGATGTTAAAAGAGATTATTGGAGAAAATACTGAGTCATTAGGGAAAAATACTGCATTTATGGAAAGAAGGATTAATGATGAAAACAAAACAAACAGGTACAAGGGGTAAAATATATAGATGGATTAAATTTTTTTAACCAGAAGGAGTATAAAAGTAAAAATAGGGGGCGAAGTAAGTTCAAAACATCAAATTTTAAGACAAATTAAAAATTTTAAGACAAATAAATAATTTCATATATACTTAATAATAAAGTAATACAACATACATACGAAGTTCAACGAAGAAGGAGGAACCTCAGAGGGGAGGAGTCTATAAATAGGTGAGCTCTCCTCCCTACCTCATTTCGTGTTGAGCCAGAGCAGGGACAACATCATTAAAGGCCTGAGGAAGACCTATAGAGGTTGAAATGTAGCATATTAGGTACACTAACTTCATTTAAATATATTTTCATTAAACATTGGTTAAAAATGTAAAACATTTACTTTTATTTTTTTTTTATTTTTAATAAAAAATTTGAAAAAAATCACAAAAAAATTAAGAATAACTTTATAGTATATAAAAATAAAAACATTGATATTATAAATACATAACAAATAAATATTTCATATATGCTAGGCTAGTACAACTGAAGGCTGACGTCAGCAAGGTGAATCCCAGAGCGTGTCACGTGACAGGCTGAAGCTCGAAAGTCGTGTCACGTGAGTTTTATCTGCAAAGAAGAGTAGGAGGCGGAAATGGGCCCTCCTACGGGAGCGTACTGCTATCACGCAGGGAAGTTTGGGTTGATTGAGATTTCTATGAGCTAGGGACCCTGCAGAATAACTGGACTCTGAGGAATGCGGGAATACTTTCAAAAATACTTGAAGATGAAAACATGGTGGGGCTGGGGGGGAAACCAGAAGATTTTGCACTGGAGTCCCAATGAATGGCTTAGACCTAATTAGATTATTATATTTACCAACTGAAGAAAGGTCAATTTCAACACAAACGCCATATCACGACTTAAGGTTTGACGATTTAGACTGATCGTGAATCCAGACTCTCGATTACTGAGAGGGCTGCTGGAAGAAGCTTGAACTTCTACATTCCAGCTTGTTTACAGGGAGTTTCCCATTTCTGTTCATGCCGACTTGGAAAAGAGGAAACTCTTTATTTTTTTTTAATGTCAGCATTACCCAGAAGTTTTATTTTTATATTCACAAGACAAGTGTCCAAAACAGCAGCTGTATGGTTTGAGATGCCTTATCTGGCAAGGCAGTAGAAGCTCAGAAGGCCACATTTGGGATGTGGTCCAGTGCGTGGACCTCTCAATCGCTGAGAGGGTTGCTGGACCTCTCAATCGCTGAGAGGGCTACTGGACCTCTCGATTGCTGAGAGGGTTGCTGGACCTCTCAATCGCTGAGAGGGCTACTGGACCTCTCGATTACTGAGAGGGCTGCTGGAAGAAGCTTGAACTTCTACATTCCAGCTTGTTTACAGGGAGTTTCCCATTTCTGTTCATGCCGACTTGGAAAAGAGGAAACTCTTTATTTTTTTTTAATGTCAGCATTACCCAGAAGTTTTATTTTTATATTCACAAGACAAGTGTCCAAAACAGCAGCTGTATGGTTTGAGATGCCTTATCTGGCAAGGCAGTAGAAGCTCAGAAGGCCACATTTGGGATGTGGTCCAGTGCGTGGACCTCTCGATTGCTGAGAGGGTTGCTGGACCTCTCAATCGCTGAGAGGGCTACTGGACCTCTCGATTGCTGAGAGGGTTGCTGGACCTCTCGATTGCTGAGAGGTAACCGAGATTCACGAAGTCTGGATTCACAAAGGTTCCAGTTTCAAACCAACAGAACTACTGCTTCTCAGGATTTCTATGCTGCACCAAAGCAAATAAGGCGATAACAAGGACCAACAAGCTACAGCTGAGAGTTAGCAATTTGGGTGTGTTTGTGTGTGTTCCAGTATTATCTGGAAAACTATAAATGGGATTTTAACCCCCCACCCCTCACACACACTGAAGGCTGACGTCAGCAAGGTGAATCCCAGAGCGTGTCACGTGACAGGCTGAAGCTCGAACGCTGTGTCACGTGAGTTTTATCTGCAAAGAAGAGTAGGAGGCGGAAATGGGCCCTCCTACGGGAGCGTATTGCTATCACGCAGGGAAAAAAAATTAGAGCGCTATCACTTTATAACGTGATACGTATCTTGTTAAAAGAAATGTGGAAATTTAAGGACTTTTTTGAGGAGAAATCAAACCAGTAGACGTCTGACAGAATGAATTGGATATCCGCAGCTATAAGCGCGATTGCAGGAGGATTGGGACTCAGCTGCGATTCAGTTTGGGTTGATTGAGATTTCTATGAGCTAGGGACCCTGCAGAATAACTGGACTCTGAGGAATGCGGGAATACTTTCAAAAATACTTGAAGATGAAAACAAGGTGGGGCTGGGGGGGAAAACCAGAAGATTTTGCACTGGAGTCCCAATGAATGGCTTAGACCTAATTAGATTATTATATTTACCAACTGAAGAAAGGTCAATTTCAACACAAACGCCATATCACGAATTAAGGTTTGACGATTTAGACCGATTGTGAATCCAGACTCTCGATTACTGAGAGGGCTGCTGGAAGAAGCTTGAACTTCTACATTCCAGCTTGTTTACAGGGAGTTTCCCATTTCTGTTCATGCCGACTTGGAAAAGAGGAAACTCTTTATTTTTTTTTAATGTCAGCATTACCCAGAAGTTTTATTTTTATATTCACAAGACAAGTGTCCAAAACAGCAGCTGTATGGTTTGAGATGCCTTATCTGGCAAGGCAGTAGAAGCTCAGAAGGCCACATTTGGGATGTGGTCCAGTGCGTGGACCTCTCGATTGCTGAGAGGGTTGCTGGACCTCTCAATCGCTGAGGAGGGACCTCTCGATTGCTGAGAGGGTTGCTGGACCTCTCGATTGCTGAGAGGTAACCGAGATTCACGAAGTCTGGATTCACAAAGGTTCCAGTTTCAAACCAACAGAACTACTGCTTCTCAGGATTTCTATGCTGCACCAAAGCAAATAAGGCGATAACAAGGACCAACAAGCTACAGCTGAGAGTTAGCAATTTGGGTGTGTTTGTGTGTGTTCCAGTATTATCTGGAAAACTATAAATGGGATTTTAACCCCCCACCCCTCACACACACTGAAGGCTGACGTCAGCAAGGTGAATCCCAGAGCGTGTCACGTGACAGGCTGAAGCTCGAACGCTGTGTCACGTGAGTTTTATCTGCAAAGAAGAGTAGGAGGCGGAAATGGGCCCTCCTACGGGAGCATATTGCTATCACGCAGGGAAAAAAAATTAGAGCGCTATCACTTTATAACGTGATACGTATCTTGTTAAAAGAAATGTGGAAATTTAAGGACTTTTTTGAGGAGAAATCAAACCAGTAGACGTCTGACAGAATGAATTGGATATCCGCAGGTTATTAAATAAACACAATTTGCAGGAGGATTGGGACTCAGCTGCGATTCAGTTTGGGTTGATTGAGATTTCTATGAGCTATAGGGACCCTGCAGAATAACTGGACTCTGAGGAATGCGGGAATACTTTCAAAAATACTTGAAGATGAAAACAAGGTGGGGCTGGGGGGGAAAACCAGAAGATTTTGCACTGGAGTCCCAATGAATGGCTTAGACCTTATTAGATTATTATATTTACCAACTGAAGAAAGGTCAATTTCAACACAAACGCCATATGATGAAATAAGGTTTGACGATTTAGACTGATCGTGAATCAAGACTCGATTACTGAGAGGGCTGCTGGAAGAAGCTTGAACTTCTACATTCCAGCTTGTTTACAGGGAGTTTCCCATTTCTGTTCATGCCGACTTGGAAAAGAGGAAACCAGTCAAAAGGAGCCAGAGGGCCGGTGAGACGGTAATAGCTAATTTGTGAGCTTGTGTTGAGAGCACTTAGTTCGGGAGATTCGGGACCGGATCGTTATTGGAATAATGGATAAGGAGGTTTCTCAAAAACTTCAACTAGGGTTAGGGTAGGGTGGCTACATTCCTCGCTACCACCACACACAATGGTGAGAGATACCAGTACTGGATTACAGTTATTAAAGGACAGTTTGTTAGTAACCTGTTAGGCAGAGCAGTGGCAAAACAAATGGGACTGGTTAAAAGAGTCAATGTCTAATACAATTAATTACTCCGTTTAACTTAAGTTTTAGCTGTCACATCTCTTTCAACAAAGGCTTCTTTCCAACATAAAAAATAGATGTTAACACTGAAATATTAACACCACATTTTTTACTGTGTATAATAAGGTGGCAGCCCAAGGAGAGGCTGTCTTTCTATCTACAGATCCATAGATAAATAAATATAGATACAGACAGACTCAAAACAAAAGAATTTTTTTGCTACTCATTCTCTGGAGGGGTTTCATCCAAATTCAAATTAATTTTAGTTTTAGTAAATTTAAATTTCTTATCTAAATAATTTAGGTCTTGGGAAATTAATTCTTCCGCCTCAGGAGGAAAAGCGGTGATTGGAGGAGCCCAGTCGGACTCTGGCATGAAAGGTAATAGTTTAGTATTTACATTATTAACATCATCCTTATAGTGGATGGCCAATTTAATTCTCCTGTGAAATTTTTGCAGGTCAAACCTCATCTGCATTTTTACATTATTTACATTATTTTGCTGCGTGGGGATAAAGGTCAAACCCTTGTTGAGAAGGGAACTCTGTGCATCACTTAAAATCAAACACTTTGAAAGATTACATATATTTGTATTTACAATTTTACAGTGCCCCTCTCAGCCCTTCTCCTCTGGGCTGAGGACCAGGCTGGGTTGCATTCCAGCACCAGGGCCGAGACTGCATCCCAGCCATGGCGTATAAAGTGCTGCACTACGGGTACATGGGTCTTTTTTTGTTTTTGGATGTTGTATCTATGTTGGGTGAAACTAACAGGAGGCTGTTAGTCGTCTCACCCACATATTGGATTTTACAGATCTTGCAGGTTATTAAATAAACACAATTTTTTGATTTGGGGTTTCCTGATTGGTCTAATTTGAAAATTGTGTTGTTAAATCTGTTTTGTACCCAGTGCAGCTGCTTGAAGAATTCACTCTGACCTCTGACCCCCGGTTTTTTCAGGGGTCTTACCTCAGCACGGACGAGGAAATCCCTCAGATTTTTGTTTCTTTTGTAAGCCGCAATTATCTTATGATAACCCTCCTGCTGAGGAGGAGAATGTTGTTATCAGAGGAATTACAGGTGATGCATCAGGGGGTCTGGACTCAAGAAAGTTCTTCCTGCACGCTCTCAGGAAGGTCCTGGAATATCCTCTCTTACCAAGAGCAGAAAACAGAGTCCTAGTTGCCTCCTCAAAGTCTGTTTTCTGTGAGCAAATTCTATGAAATCTGAGGAGTTGTGATTTGATTAGGCTGGCATAGGTGTGCCTGGGATGATAACTTGTTTTGAATAGAAGAGCATGTGTGTCAACGGGCTTAAAGAACAGTTTAATATCTAATTTGTGTGTTGTGTTGAAGTGTTCTCCCTTATATGTGGTGGTGTCCAGAAAATCAACCGCTTTAACGCTGGTAGTGGACTTAACTGTGATAGATGGGTTATGTGTGTTTAAGTGCTGGAGGAATTCCTGAAATTCTGCTTCCGAATGGGTCCAGACCCCCCAGATGTCATCGAGGTACCGATAGTAGTGCAGAGGGACTTTACTGCATGTACTAAGGGCACCAGCCTCCCACTCGGCCATAAAAATATTTGCATAGGCCGGTGCAAATTTCTTACCCATCGCAGTGCCCTTGGTTTGGAGAAAAAATTGGCCATCAAATATAAAGTCATTTCTTTTTAAATTGATTTCTAATAATTGAATGAGTTCTCGATCTGGCCTCCTCGAATCCGGATATTTCAAAAAAATGTTTTTAATACAACTAATTCCTTCATCTATATCAATATTTGTGTACAAACTGTCAATGTCAATAGTAAATAGAATAGAGTCCTGAGGTAGAGAAATTAATTAAATTTTTTCTACAAAATCATATGTGTCCTTAATATAACTTTGGTGCCGAATTGATAATGGGTATAAATAATAATCGATAAACTCTGCAGTGTGGTAGGTTTCGCTCCCACAGTCAGAGACTATGGGCCTACCGGGACGGATCTCATGTGGCTTGCTCCATTTTTCAGGATCTTTATGGATTTTGGGGAGCAGGTAGAATCTCCTGGCTCTGGGCCCAGGAGGGCCACGTAGATAAGTTTTTTGTTTCTGATTAATAAATTTTTTTCTGTGTAGGTCGTCTTAAAATTTTTGTTATAAGGGTTAGGGTTATTAAAAAGGTGGGTGAGATGTCGCCACTTTGCTCCCGGAAAGCTGATGACCTGCAGGTCAGGGTTCTTGCTTGCCGGGAGCCTCGCTACATTGGAGTCACCCACAATTACAAATTTGTTCTTAAGGTCAAGGGACCAGTTCTTCATTTTATTTAGGGTACCCACCTGATGGGTAGCCCGGGTTACCTGTCCAGGTGATGAACCTCCGGAGTCATCGGTGGAGGAGGCTGCAGTGGGCTTCGACGTCCTCACGTTGGGGTGAAAGGTGAGCCGTCGTTGCATGCTTGACTGCAGCCTGCGCTGCAGTGGAACCAGCCTGGGCCTCAGTGGTTCTCTCTGCCCCAGCTGTACAGGGCCGGAGGGCTGAGAGGAAGCAGAAGAACCTGCAGCCGTGGCTCGCTCCTTGTTTGCATCTTCCTGGATGAGATCCAGGAGGATGTCGAGATCCTCCTGCGAAGGAGGGGCTGCTTTCTCCTCAGGTCGGCGAGGAGGAAGATGAGGAGTGAGCAAAGGGGTCATCTGCTGGGTAGAGGTGGTGGCCACAGCTGAGCTGGACGACTTCTGCCTGAGGAAGTTGGGCGGGTCCTTTGCCGGCGATGGGGAGGGGGCTGTTTTCTGGCCGTCCTCCTCTGTCTCAGGTGGTGTCCAGCCGCTGTGTAGAGGGTCGGTCATGGTCGCTGATGTGGTCATGACCGGCCGTGGAACCGAGAAGCAGGCAGATGGAGATGGAGTAGGGGGGCGCCAGAGGTGAGTGTGATGAGGGGGGGTGGGCAGGTTCCTCCAGAGCTGTTTCTGTCCCCACAGTCTGAGCCTGCTGCTCTCCTCCTCTTCCTCGAAGGGATCTAGAGTCTCTTCATCCTCCTTTCATCATCATTTCATCATCCTTTCCATCCTCTTGGTATAAGAGTGTCAAATCTTTTGATCCAAATTTGCTCCTGTACCCATCTCTCCCTTTTAGTCCAATTTGGATTGTGTGCGATAGGTCTGGCCCTAATGGATTCAACCCCATGTATCTGAAAGTGTTTGACGATGGCTGTTTCTGCTTTCCTGTTGTGTTTGATGTTGGATTTGTGTGCACTCAATCTTCTGTGTAGTGTATTTCCTGTTTCACCAATATATTGTATTTTGCATGTTTTGCACCAGATTATGTAAATGACATTTTTGTGCTTCCAGGTGATTCTTTTTGGAATGGACCAACGTCTGTTGGTGTTTCTGCTCCGGATGAAAGGTACATGGTGTATCTGTGCCGGTCTACGGCAGCGACTGAAATTGGTATGCACCAATATGTCCCTAAGACTCGGGTTTTTCTTAAATGCTGAAATGACCCTCCAATTTTGGGCCTGTGGTAGCTCCTTCTGTAATTGTTCAAAATTTTCTTTAATTATTTTGTGTGTTTTTTGTGTGAATTTTGAGAACGGTCTAATCAGAGGAATAGTGTGTAGATTTTCATTTTGGTTATTTTTATTTTGGGTGGTCCTGATTCCAAAAACCTCCTTCTTTGTCTTTTGTAAAATTGTTCTTGTGTATCCCTGTTTTCGTAGTGCCCGAAAAAGTGTCTGTGTGGCTATCTCCCTATCCTGAGTGTTTGAGCAAATTCTGTTGAACCTAATTAATTGTGCTTTGAGAATGCCAATAAATGTGTGTCTGGGGTGAAAGCTGTGCCTGTGTAAAAGTTGGTGTGAGTCTGTGTTTTTAAAATGTACTTTGCTGTCTAGTGTCCTGTTCTCCTGAAAACTTTCCCCTTTAAATGTCACAGTGTCCAGGAAAACCACCTGATTGGGGTCACAAGTCAGTTTGACCCTAATTGATGGATGATAATTATTCAGGATTTCAGTGAAGTTGATCAGATCCTCATAGTTATAGTTCCAAATTCCCCAAATGTCGTCTAAGTATCTATAATAGGCATCCGGCAGTTTAGTGCATTTTTGAAAGCACTCCCTTTCCCATTTCGCCATGTAAATGTTTGCATAGGCTGGTGAAAATCTTTTGCCCATTGCCGTACCCTTAATTTGTAAAAACCATTTATCATCAAATGTAAAGTCATTGTTTTCCAGGTTCAGTCTAAAGAGTTCCAGGACGGTTCGGGTTTGGATTTTCACGGAAATTTCATGGAATATTCCCAAACCCAACCCACGTCATTTGGTGGGAGGAGGAGCTCTGTTCACAAGACACTCTCTGAACCCGCTTTATTTTTATGACCACCCGTTTTTTATCATGGTTTTAATCTTTAGGTTTTTTTGTCTTAATCCTTTAAAATGTCGTACTTGTTCTTAACCACAATACTCATGACTCTCACCTTCTCAACCATCAATGTTAGGAGTGTGAAGTCGCGAGTTAGAGCGCAGAGTGTTTTATCCTTTTTAAGTTCCGTACATTCAGATTTGTTGTGGCCACGCCCCTCTATATGGAGCGGCTCAAATGAAAATAAAAATGACGGCGTGGCCATTTTAATGAATAATCCGCACATCTTGGTGAAGGGGAGCACCGTGGTGAAAGAGGGAAGAGCACTTTTAGCAAATTTGACTTTTAACGGACAGGATTTTAACCTCTTGAATATTTATGGTTTTAACGATAAACATGACAGGTACGACTTTTTAGAGGACCTGCAGCCCCACATGCTAGGGAGGAAACCATTAATAATAGGGGGGGATTTTAACTGTGTTTTAACTAGAAGAGATAGGAAAAGGACCGGACAGGACTTTAAAATAGACAAGACATCGCTTTTATTGCAGAAAATTGTTAGGGATTTTAAATTGACTGACTGTTTTAGAACTATGCATCCCGGAGAGGAGGGCCACACCTGGATCAGTGATGATGGCTCTAAGGCCTCTCGTATAGATTATTGTTTCATTAGGGATTGCGCCCTAATAGATGCTAGATTGTCACCGGTTTTCTTTTCTGATCACCTCCTTCTGTCCTGCACGCTTTCACTTCCTACAGGTGCGACGACTGGGAGAGGTCTGTGGAAGCTAAACGGCTCCTTTTTTTTCTTTCGAAAAAGGTTTATTGTTACTTAGAACATTTTAAAATACATGGCATTTTTCAGTTATACAGAAATTCTTTTTTTTCATTTAAAAAAATACAATTCTCCAATTTAAACTAAAAGAAGTTAAGAACAACGGTATAGAAAACACAAAATCTCTGGGTTTTAAAAGTTGGACAGGACCGGGATTCCCCTTACAAAGTTCAGAGCCATCCCGTTCTTCCAAAACAGCGCTGGGGCTCAGAGGGGAAACCTGCCCTGAAGCTCCTTCCCTCCTGCCTCACCCGGAGAGCCAGGCCGCCGCTGCTTGGACCTCTGTTCGTGGTGCGCCGACTCCTTCATCCACGGAGGCGCAGGCGATTCTTCTCGGTGGCTGTGTCCTTGGCGTGCCACCTGCAGCTCTCGATGTTTCCCTCCTTGCTGCCGCCATCCGGATCACAGCCACGGGGGGCATCTGCCTGCGCCTGCTCACCAGCAAGTTTCTGGAGGTCCAGATGGCGTCTTTTATGGTGGCTAGGGTGAGCCACATCTCCTCAAAGTCTTTTTTAGTCCTTTTCTGGTGGCTCACCCCATACAGCACTAGCTGTGCGTGGAGGACCTCCCTTGCTGGCAAGTGTGGGAATTTCAAGGAGTCGGCCTTCGCCCACAGGTCCACAGCAGCGCTGCACTCCCACAGCAGGTGCCTCACCGACTCCGGCGCGCCACAACCGGGTCGGGGGCAGATGGACGTCGGAGACATGCCGCGGGAGTGCATTACGGCTCTGGCCGGCAGGATCCCATGAGCCACCATCCATGACAGGTCCTGGAGTCTGTTTGGAAGGACGGGATGGCTCACGTTGCGCCAAACAGTGGCGGCGTCTCCATACAGGAGGCCGCGCACTGGAGTCACTGGTTCCCGGTCCTGAACAACAGAGATAATAAAACGATGGTTAGTTAAAATTCTGCTCTCCTCTCCTTCCAGTTTAAAATGTCTTAAAAATTTCTGTATAAAAGCATATGCCGGTGGGAGGTTAAAAGCTACAGGGGTTCTAAAATCACTTTTTATCAGTTTGAGTTTTCTTAAATAGGAACCTAGCCAGAATCTGCTCATTTTGTTTGTTTTTGGATTTGTGGAAATGTTCAAAGCTTGTTTTAGGTGAATGCTTGTGTAGTGGCTGCCTAAAAACAAGTACAGGTCTGGGACTCCTTTTCCTCCTTTTTCCTTTGGTCTTTTCATGATGTCCCTTCTCAATCGTTCCCATTTGGAGCCCCAAAGGAAATAAAAAATAGCCCGTTGCAGCTCTAAAATCACTCTCCTAGGAGGAATAAAAACAGAACTGATTAGTAAAAACACTGGTAAAATCACTGCTTTGACTATTAAAATCTTGCCTTCCAGCGTTAGCGATCTTAGTCTAAACGGCTCCTTGCTGGAGGACCAGGTTCTGGTCGGCCAGTACAGTGAGCGGTACCGCGAGTGGCAGACCCTCCAAGACCTATACGAGTACAGTGGTGGGAGATGGTGAAGGGTAGGACCCTAACGATTTTCTGTAATAAAAGCGATGTCTTATCTATTCTAAAATCTTGTCCGGTACTTTTCCTATCTTTTCTAGTTAAAATAGCCTACAGTTAAAATCCCCCCCTATTATAAAAGATTTGGGTTTTCCGGTTTACAACCTGCCAAGCAAAACAAATACATGTAAGGAAAAATAAAACAAACGTGTTTTTTCATGAGTTGAGTCTTCGGTTGCCAGTGTCCCGCAATCCTTCGATCTGATGCACCACAGACAAATGGATCACATCCTCAGCATGCACGCAGGTTCTACAAAGTCATATTAATGGCCTTCATTTGGGTTTTGTTGAAACAGAACCACATTTAAAAGTTCTAGGACACGGTCGCCAAAAAGACTGCTTTTTGGGCTTCCCTGCAGAAGAATCAACCTTACCGACTGGACTGGAGAAGATGAAGCAGAGCGGATAGGACACGCGTCCATCATCGTGTTGATACTTATAACTGTAGACGATGAATGTTCCCTGGGCTAAGGACAGCAACTAATGCGTGACTACATTTCATTATAAAGGTAGGTACTCAGATGTTGTCAGTGCAAAGGATATCTGGGTTGTCTCTCAGGCAGTTCATCCTTTAGAGCATCGGGTGAAATATCCTAAAAGAAAATCATGCCCAAATCATGCAACCTGCTGGAAGACACGCCTTTCGGCGGGTCACCTGACCATGGGAAGTTTATTTGCATAATTCTAATCCCGTTTTACTCAACCTTTGTTTTCCCCGTCATTTTCTTAAAATATGTCATTCTCTATTCTAATTGTACTAAAATAACAGTAGTGTTACTTATGGACCCCAGGAAGAGTAGCCATTGTTATAGCAATGGCTAATGGCGACCCCAAGAAAACAAACACACAAACAAAAAACAAACTTCAAAACAATAGAAGTAAGACCTATGGCACAAACAAACAGCAGAATATTTTCTTGTAATCTCCCATTAAACCCGAATAACATTTAAAAAAAATAAAAAGCATATCAATTGTATTGTCTTCAACCACTTATGTGATATTTTCCCTTCTCATTGATTTCCATTCTCAGCAAGGCTGTTTTTAAAGAGTTTAATGACTTATGTTTTACATTCTTATGCTCAATTTCATACCAGTTTGATTTTAATTCTAAGTAATTGCAAAAAACTTTTAAGAATATTTTTGAAAAGAACCTTCTCTGCACCGCAACATGAACCCCTTACTGAAATGACGGGTTTTGAACCTGACTTATCCACAAATGATAAGTGTCAGTGTTCCGGTTGCACTAAGTAACATATAATTTAGCAATTTATCACTGTAGTTTGGCTGCTCTGACTAGGTTTAGTATTTCAAGTATGGGGGCAAGGAATTTATGAACCGAAGCTGGTGGCAGTAGCCGCCAGGACGGAACCAAGAACAATGTATGCACACGGCCACTTTTCAGTGTTACGCTCAATACGTAATGACGTCGTTTGTGTCCTTGCACATCATTGGCCTGTCCTTTCTTGTTTATTCGCTCACTCCGCCCTCACGTTCAGGCTTGTTGACTTGGAAACCATTACAGCGTCGTTGGTGAAGTTGGAGTACCTTGTGCGCACTGATATACATATCGCTACTGGTGTAGCTAACTCACACGCCGTTTTTAAATGAAATTATGTGGAGCTTAGTATTTTTTAAGACTCAAACGTTTTCTTATAGACCATAAACATTTCTGTGTCACTTTGACAGTGCGAGTTAGCGAGTTAGCTCTTGTCAAACTAGCCGCTTATTTAGCTAACCTTAGCCTGGTGTACTTTTTTGTTTTGCTTAGTGTACTTCAGCTTAACATACTGAATAAAACGTAAGCTACTTTCCCCTGTCTCTACTTTGGAGTGAAACGCAAAAATGTACACATCATTCTTAGCATTTTTGTGAAATAAGACTTTCTTTTATGATTATTTTTCTTTTTCTACTAAGAATGAGAAACTACACAGTGTGGAAGAATGCCAGTAGGTGAGTTGTTTTAATTTTGAAAAATAAACAAATGTTTTGCATTTAAATGTTGTGTCACAAACAAAAGAATAAAACTGAGGTAAAGTTAGAATTGGGGCTATGCATGCAAAGAATTTTAGTTTAGTTTTTACACATTATTATTTAGGTTTAAGTGATTCCAAAGAAGCAGTAGGAAATAACACCTTTTTAATGATAATGTAAACATTTCTAGGTACGAGTGAAGAGCGAGCAAAGACCCGGGAAAGATTTAATGAAATTTTCAAGAAATATACGGAATCGGATAAGAAAAAGTCAAAGAAGAAAAACACAGAAGCAACTGAAGCAAAGGAAACCATTGTGGTACGTGTTTGGTTGCATCTTGTTTTACATTCCAGTGGTTAGGATCACCATGTCACCTAGTAAAAGAAGACACATAAGTAGTTGATCCTCTTTCTGGCAAAACAGCTCAAGAAACATAATTTGCATTTAAGGACAACTATGACTACAGTCATGTTATTGCTTTCTTTCTGTGTTCTTAGCTTCAGAATCTGAGAAAAAAAGTAAACCTTGAAAATGACACAGAAGAAGATGAGACAGTTCTGCCAAACACGCGCAATCCTGAAGAGGACAGCCCAAGTTACAGCAACAGCAAAACATCTAAAGCAAAGAAGAAAAGCAAGAGGGACCTTCCTCCCCTACCTGCACTTAAGGACAACACCAGCGACATTCAAAGGGATACGGACTCTGAACTTGCTGTAGATCAAGAAGAGACTGGCGGTGGAAAGGGAGCAAAACGGAGGAGCAAGAAAGGAAAAAGCAAAGACGGCGCAAAGGTTACAACAGAGAGCCAGGTGGAGGATGGAGAAGATGAGCTGCTGTACGAATACCAGCTGCAGATAGCACAGGAGGAAGAGAGGACCACGAAGAAAACGAGGATCAAAGAGGAGGACGACAGCGTTTGGCGAAACGTTAGCCTGAATAACAACATGGGGAAAAAGAAAAAGAAGAAAGTGAAATCTGTCGCCACTGACTCAGATGCAGGGTGTGTATTTTTATAATGTCAATTTTCTTTTTACATCTGAAAGAAAAAGAAAAAAATCACAGTTTAGGCATAATTTTGAAATCGGTTATTTTCACTATTAGAGAGCAAGACGAGGACGTAGAACGAGAGGTTGACGCTGAAAACGAAACAGAATCGAAGGGAAAGAAGAAGAAGAAAAAAAAGCATGGTGAGTCAGGTTTGATTGTGTGCAGCTACTTAATGCTAACCAAACATAAAATATGTTGGCTCTGACGGAGCTTCTGTTTCTCTCTTTTCCGATTTGCAGTCGTCAAAGAGGAGAGCGAGGCCGAGCCGGAGGAGTCAGAAAAGCAGACGTTTGACGACGGTCTCGTGCTGGGAGTGTTCGTCCACAGAACCGATCGCCTCAAGACGGACTTGCTGATCTCACACCCCATGGTGAAGATCCACGTTGTTGATGAAATCACCGGGAAGTATTTGAGAAAAGAGGACTGGTGAGAGCAAACTGAACTTCAGTTCCGTTCAGTGTTGAATTTATTTCACGCTTTCCTGCGTCTGTTTATTCGAATAATTTATAATTGTCCTTCGTTCTTCAAGTCAACGGCCCGTCTCTTCATTTTACGAACAAGAGAACGTCAGCAACATCCTGCCGATCATTACGCAGCCATTTGACTTCAGGAAGAACAAATCTATCATCCCCGAGTGGCAGGAGCAGATCCTATTCAATGAGCGCTTTGGTTACTTTATTCAGCAATCTGAATCAGCCCCCAGAGTTATACTCTTCTTTGAAGTAAGAGATCATTTCTTACCCCAACTTACCTTTTCTGCTGTAATGTTTTTTTTTTTTATATATAATTTTGTGTCAGTTAATGTTTTTCTTCTTAATTTCAAGATCCTCGACTTTATGACTGTGGAGGAGGCGAAAGCCAACTTTGATGCAGACAGGCACGAGCGAGGCTTCCGAAAGATTGCGTGGGCATTTCTGAAGGTAAAATGTTCGGCCCTCAAAAGTTGACATTAGCCGTTTTGACATTGGTATTTATGGGGACGTCTTTTGATTTTTCCTCCAACCCTCCAGCTCGTTGGTGCAAATGGGATTCTGAATATTGAGAGCAAACTTCGCCTTCAGCTCTTCTGTCCTCCACCTCGGGCGAAGAGGCAGCCGGAAACCATAGAGGTGTTTGAGTGGTGGAGGAAGTACCCAAGAACCAAATATGCATCCACACTCTATGTCACTGTGAAAGGGATTAAACCTCCAGAGTGTGTAAGGGTTAAAAAAAAAAAAAGACCTCCGTAACGTTTGGTTCTTTGTTTTTATATTTTATGAAGTTGGAGTGTTTGATACTTATTTGAGCTAAGCTTTTTTCTTTTCTTTTCTTTTTTTTTTGTTCGTTAGGTGGACCCCGGTATGCGCTCTATGATGGCCTTACAGGAGGAGAGGGGCAGCACTACCTATAGTGACCTGCAAAATGAAGCCAGCAAGACACGACCCAGTCTTAGCAGGCAGCCCGTCCTGAGGTGGAACCGACTGCCCGGGCAGGTAGCCGCATGCTAACGTTCAGGGAGATACGATAAGAGTATCTCCCTGAACTTCCTTGACATGACTCGTTATATCAAATCTGCGCTGTTTAATAGCGTCTTGCTAAAAAACTCCAATTTGCTCAGATCTGGTCATGGTGGTTACATCCTCCTTCTTCAATGGCGTTTAGTTAAGTTTCAGTAGATACACCAGCATAAAGCAGCCTTGTAACTCAAAGGGAGAAGAAAATCGTATTTGTTGTTTTGGGATTTATTTATTTTTTTCAAACATTTCGTACAAATGACTATTTACGGCATATTGAAGGCACTGATGCTGCCATCACCGTGGAGATGTTGCGTAGAGGAGGTTGATGCACAAAGTTTTTTTTGTTTTTTTTTTCACCACACAGGAAAAAAATGTTACATTTTTGTCTCGTTTTGATCACAGCATCTCCTTCCGCATATTTGCTTTGTCCCCTGCATGGGTTGTGGCAAACTGCAAACAGAACGTCAGCCGGCTGCGATGTCCGAACTTTTTGCCGCAATGGACCAGAAATTTGCCACAGGCAACAAAATGTGACATAAAAAAAATAAATAGAAATAAATTAATTGTTTTTTTCTTTTTTTGTTTTACTTGCACATGCTCAGCAATAAACTGAGCATGAATTATTTTACTAAAAGGAATGAGGTATTCTGATGTTTATAGAAAACAGATCTCTAATTTGTGCTTGATCCAAAATATACAAAAGGGCTCATTTATTAAATAACAGGGGTATAATTCATGAAATTCCAGGGTCAGTTGTCGTGTTTGAAAACCATCTATCTTCCTCCTTCCACACTGTTACATGTATGATAGTAGATTACATTGAAGGTTGTGGTTGTAATACAACAGAGAAAACTGCTTTTGTAAGGCTCCGTATTTGGCCAAAAGCTACTGGAAGTATTTTTCTATTTTTTTTATTGTCTGACTTTCAAGAATCAAAGTTAAAAGCTGGTCAATTATTCTCTGTGGTAGATCTGTCGGATTCCCAACAAGCACAGTTTAGCTTTCCGTGGCGGTAAGATGGGCTGTTTCACCGTCCTGTTTTCTCGCGCTGGAACCAGGCTGGCCGCTGCTTGTGCTGACCGAGATGCTTTCCCTGTTGTTGGTAAGCAGCGCCTCATTTCTACACAGCCGCTGCTTTTAGCTTCCTCAAGTCAATTAACTTGGCCTTTTTTGCGGATCTCTGGAAAAAAAAAAAAATTAAAAATCAAGTCTCATCAGACTGTAAAAGAAGACATTTTCTTTATTTCTTTTTTTTTTTTTTTTCCAGTGTATGAGATTCCTTCTGGGACAGTGCTGGCTGCTTTCAATGGTCATCTGAAAATTGTGTATGATCTCTGCTGGTCCAACGATGATAGAGTTCTGCTGTCCGCCTCCTCGGACGGAACCGTCAGGTAGGTCTGCTGTTTCGGATGTAAATAAAGTCGCTAAAAGCGACGAACAGGGAACAAAGCGGGGCGGTGGCCACTGCATCCTCTTCTTTTCCCAGAGAGTGGAACGTGGCAAAGCTTCTGGAAAACGCTCAGAAGGTGCTGCCCCACCCGTCCTTCGTATACTGCGCTCAGTACCATCCCGGCGCCCAGAACCTGGTGGTGACCGGGAGCTACGACTGCCTGATAAGAGTCTGGAGGCTCGATGTGGACGATGTGAACGGCCAGATGCTGCAGGAGTTGGAGGCTCACAAAAGCTTCGTCAACTCCGTGTGTTTCGATTTCGAAGGTACCTCTGAACCCACGAACAACTCTAACAGAGAGGCTCGTTGACTCCCTTGGTAAAGATGTGGAAAAATGAACTCTTTCCCTTATTGCAGTAGAATAATTTCACACTGGAAAAACGTGAAGAAACCCAATCTTTTAGCTAATTATGTTTAGTTGTGGTTGTATGTAGATTAGCCCCATGTTTTTAATGATTATCCTGCTGTAAGACTTAATGCTTATTGCAGAACTACATTCATAATCGCAGGATCATCGTGTGCAATAAAGCAACTGCTAAGTCCTGCTTGGATGCAAAATTTGGTGGAGTGTTGTATTTCAAGCGCCGTATATCCATATTGATAATTTATTTGGTCGCTTGGACATTTGATGCGAGATGCTAAAGCACGTGGGGAGTGGCGGCGGCATAGCGTGAGGGTGAAGTCATCGACCCTGATGACTTTGCGATGTGGCCACCTACAGGCTAAACTAAATGTGGCTCACGTCATATGTACGCCTCAATAAAGCAGAAAGTTATTAAAGTTTAGTGCATTGGTTTTCAACTTGCGGCTCTTTGGACCTTCCAGACTACTTTCTCAAAAAGCAATAAAGAACCATGAACATAGAAACAATAAGAAATGCACATTGGAGCAGTTTTTCAGTTTTTTGATGGAATAATTGCAGCGAATTTCCCCCCAAAAGAATGACTCTAAAAGAAAAAGTAAAAAAAAAAAAAAAAAAAATGGATTCATCTTTTTTACATCCCTTTGGAAACTATGCACACTTTCACAATCAGAGAGTAGCTTTAAAAGACCAAACGGTAATGTTGACGTCAATTTCAAGAGCTCACATCGTACAGACATTAAGTACACACATTTAAACTTTAGAGGAAATGAAACAAAGAAAATGTTAAAGCGTAATATGTATGTCAGTCAAACATGTACATTTTTGTTTCCATAAATTTGGAACTTTTCTCCAGTGTTCAGTGGAAAAATTGTTTTGCTGCGCTTGAAATGTAAATTTGTTTTAAATGTTTTAGCGCATCTTTACCAGGTGAGGGGGCTAGTGACCTTAATTCCATTTATGATCATCTCTTTTTGTGGCGCTCGATGTCAACAGGAAGAAGAATGTTCTCTGCCGACAACACAGGCGTCATCAACGTGTGGAAAACGTCAGTAAATGGCAGCAAACAACGCCAACATCCATGCCAGCTGTGGTCGATAGAGATGGTACCAGACACTGATTTTATCGTAAAACGACGATGCTTGCGTGGCGTAGATTCGTTGAATCGAGGTTTAAGCGATTGTTCACACGGGAGCAAAGGTTTTGTGTTCTGTGTGGCTCTTGGGCAGAAAATTGACGAGAGCGACCTCAGGGGGATCCCCATCAACAGGCTGCAGCTCCATCCGAACGGGCGGTGTCTGCTCATCCACGCCAAAGACAGCGCTCTCAGGATGATGGATTTGAGGATGTAAGCAACCGAAGACCGTCTGAGATCACAAAAGACGTGCAGTCATTTCTTATTTAGGATATTTATTTTACTTTTTTAGTCATTTTCTGGCTTTTCTTTAATTATTATTATTATTTAAGCTTGGCTATAAAGAAGTACACCGGCGCAACAAACTACAGAGAGAGAATTTATAGCACTTTCACTCCGTGTGGGAATTTCATCTTCTCCGGTAGTGAGGATGGGATAGGATATGTCTGGAATACCGACACAGGTGACAATCCCTGGAAAAAGCAAAACTGTAAACTTATTGCACCTGATCTGCGTTGTTCCTCTAATCCGTGTGCTGCTTTCCCAGGAGACCAGGTTGCAGTGTACTCAGAGCTCTGCTACCGCAGTGCTCTCCACGGCGTCTCCTTCCATCCCCATGAGAACATGGTGGCTTTCTGTGCGTTCGGTCAGAGCCAGCCGGTGCACGTGTACCTGTACGACCAAAAAGGTTCGTGTTCGTGTCATGGACGAATAATCTGCAAATTGGATTTGATTTTATTTCCACACGGTCCATAAACATTTTGTCATATTGCCACCTTAGGGTTTCCCTCAGTGTATTACAAGCCTGGCGGGCCACCAGGCTTTTACTTGTGCCACCACCAGGCTAAGCTTTGCGTATTTATTGAAGTCTTTTTACAATTTTTTTTTCAGACTTTATAGTTGGTGTTCCGTTATTCTAACCCTAATCTTTCAAAAACACACAATTATCAAGTGATGTTTTGAAATTTCCTGTCAACTTTAAACATTTTTTAACTCAAAAACACGGCGGGCCGCTGGATGAAAGACTTGTGAAGTGGAAGGAAAAAGGACACGCGTTGTGGCCGAATCTAAAATGTTTTCCAAATGAAAATCTGGAAGGCGTGGCTGCATTTGTTTTCAACCCTCTTAAGTCAGAGCCGCGGGGACATTCTGCTGAATTCACAACCCAAGTCATTTAGAAACTGAAATGTTTGCGCGTTACAAAATGGCTCCAGCTCAGGCAGATTAGTTGGTCGACAAGTACGTTTGACATTGTAAATGTGGCCTGGCTGCTTGACCTTTAATGACCTCTGGAGAAACTTATAATATTTTTTAAATATTAGTGGTGCAAACAAAACCTTTTGCTGCACAGAGCAGCACAAATGTTTGACACCGGTTTTGTTTAAGTTGAGGAACGTTTAGGGGCGGGAGGATTTCGCAGAACGTCTCTGTTTATGCTGTGATTGAAGCACACAAAGGTGGACCCTATTTACTAATCAGCTGATTTCCACAGACAAGTGGTTGTCATTGTATTTGATTAATCGCATCAAATAATAAAAATGTATTATGTTTGTGGTTGTAAAGTGACAAAGCGTGCAGAGAGCCGAAAAGGACACCGATGAATAATCGCCATTCGTTGTGTCGACCCCGTCTTGCAGTGTCCCAGCTGGAGATGCACAGCAACCTGGAATTGAGCAGATCGGCGTCTCTAGACAGTAAACCCGTCCAAAACACTCCCGACTCCGTGGTGCTGCAGGACACACCGACCCCTTCCACCATGGACCAGTTTGGCCAGTTGGCCCGATTTGACCTGAAAATGCAGTGTGTGAAAGACCATCTGGATTCAGTTCTTGTAAGAAATCGTCTTTTCCAGCAGAGATCCGAGTCCAAATGTTTAGACATTCTAGATAGGAATCATTGCTCACGATTATTAACCGTGTCAGTAACGTCTCCTACTTTCATGCCGTATGTAGGAACCATATCGAAGGACAGCAGCCGTTGGTCAAGGTTGTAAATATGAAAATAACTTCATATATAGCAAATACCTGAATTAATACCATCATATATGATTTTAAAAAAAATTTACATGCAGGATATATGTATTGTTTGACTATTTTTGCAGACAAAATGGGCACGACTCGCGCAGGCAGGAGCTTTACGTCTGACGTTGGCACAGTGAGTTTTGTATCGGTGTGCCTCAACCTTTATTTTGGCAAGACATTTTTGCTACCATTAGATGGTTTAAATGCTAAAAAGAAAAAATAAATCAGATTTAGCTTTTATTAAATATCTGTAGTGAGGAGATTTGTTCTCACTGATACTTAAAATACATCTTATTTCCTGTATTTTGCACCTAAATATCATAGCTCTTTTTTTATATATAATAAAATGCATTTTAAAAACTAACTGTAATAAGTTATTTTCCCATATAAACATACGAGTGCAGCTCAAAAAATGTATATTGTAAAAAAAGTTTCCTATATGTCATTTCAGAGGGTAAAACTCATATTATGTTTTATATATATTCATTACAAATACGGTGAAATATTTCAAACTTCCATTTCTTTCTAATTTGGACGACGGCCTGCAGATAATGAAAGCCCAAAATTTTGTGTCTCAGAAAACTACCTTCAATTAATAACCATCAAAATGACAACAAATTAAATACTTGAAATGTTTCACTGTGTGTAATAAATCCAGGTAAGTTTGACTTTTTCAGAGGAGAAACGGCAACATAGATGTTTTTAAGACATTCACATTTATGTCAGCTGTACTTGTGTACATCAAGGCAAATGGATGCTATTGTGAAATACATTTCTGTGCTTCGCCAATCAACACCGCCCTTTTTCTGTCCCCCCCTGGAAGGAATTGAATGCATCTCTACCTCCTCCGTCGCTGCTGTCGCCCCACTCCAAGCTGCAGCTCCCTGGTTCTTTGACGGACCAGTTAATACCCCAAGCAGTCCTGAGCACGCAGAGCCGTGAGTGTGTTGTTCAGTTCACCAGCCGGTTTTGTCATCAAAAGCAGCATTATGCTTTAGCTCACAAGTAAAACCCCTTTCACAAAGGACTCAAGCATTACTGTGACTTAAAAAAAAAACTTAAAAAAAAACCCCCAGCAAGAACTTGCAGCATGTAACAAAATGTAGCATGACTGCATGTTGTTCCTCTTGGGAACAATGAGTTCCCTGACTGTTTTGAGCTTGCACTAAACTTCCCTGGCTCCATGGCTCCAATATGTCGATATCTGCTTTTATTGTTGCATCAAGCAGCAACAATATAAAAAAAATAATAATTAAAAATAAAAACCTGCCCGGCACACCGGCATGGATTGGTCCTCAAGAGAATTTGTAGGAGGACCAGCCTTTCTGGCCTCAAGCCAAAGTCGCAACCTAATCATGTCAACTCTAGGCTGGCATTGCTGAAATGCTGATGGCGGAAGATTGCATCCAGCAACTGGTCCATCTGTTACCAAAACTATGTGACTCAGCATTTGGATTGAATATCCTGCTGTCCTCACAGCAATAAGTACCAGACTGCGATCAAAACCTGTCCACATAGAGATCGGTTTGCTCTGGATTCCCCGTCAGGATACAGAGCGACACACCTCCAAATCGCACATATGCACTAGCACAGTGTTTCCCAATTCCAGTCCTCGGGGCCCCCCTGCCTGCATGTTTTAGGTGTTTTCCTTCTGCCACACACCTGGATTGAATCTTTGGGTGATCAACAGGCTCCTGCATCACTTGGTGGCTGCAGAAGATGTCATGCAATCATTTGAATCAGCTGTTCTGGTGTAGAGGCACATCTAAAACATGCAGGCAGGGGGGCCCCCGAGGACTGGAATTGGGAAACACTTCACTAGCATATGTGCGATTTGGACTATGTCCAAAGTGATACCTGCGGTTGGTATGAATTACAGAACATCAGAGAAAAATCTGACCAGTATGAACCTCATTTACAGCTGAAATGAGGTTTTCCAGCTTTGCAGTCGTGCACCTAACGGTTCTAGATGATTTGGTTGATCTTAACAGTCTGAGCAAAAGGAGCATAAACAAGTGATTGAGTTATGTCACGTTCCAAAGTCACTTTCTTGTGTTTCCAGGAGGCATCAGTCAGAGGATAAAAGGAGCCTCGTCTCTTAAACTACATACAGTAAGACTTTCTGAGGCTATTACTTCCCTTTTGGTCGAGGGCCGTCAGCAAAAGAATGAAATGCAGTCACAGGTTTAATGTAATGTTGTTTTTTTCTCTACCATAGTCCCTCCCTGACCAAACCTCTTCAGGTTTTTATGATCCAGATTCTGCCCCTGTTCAACAAATAGTGAGTCTTCACAGAAATACCAAACTCACTCCCATCCCTCCACCTGTTCCTGTTCTATAACCCATTTCATCTCTTCCTTAGGTCGTTTCCATCTATAACTACGAAGCGAATCGATCTGATGAACTGACCATCCGGCGCGGCGACGTCATCCAAGTGCTGTACAAAGACAATGACACCTGGTGGTTCGGACGCCTGGTCAACGGGCTGCAAGGATATTTTCTTGCTTCTTACGTAATCGATCAGAGTAAGAGGCCAACATTTTTTTTTGGACGTATTATGTAATGGAGTTTGCAGGTTTTGTTAAAAAGAAAAAAGCTTTTGTTGTTACTGCTGTAGGTGAGTTTAGTGAGGACTCTACAGAGAGAGACCCAACTTCACTGGAAAAGCACGTGGAGAAGCCCACTCCCACACGGGTAAGAAGCCAGGTTAATAAAACGAGCTGAATAGGGGATTTTGTCTTAACTAAAGAAGAGATTTTGTTCACATATGTTATAGATGTTTTCTTTTCCCTACTGTATTAGTGTAGGCCTAAAGAGAAAATAAAAAAAAAACTCCCGGATGTTTAGATGGTATTTTAACCCCTCCACACTCCCACTTGATGCTTTTGTCTCCCACCAAGATTATTGGCGGCAAAATGTCAACAATCCCAAGAATCTGAGAGTATTTTAAGAACAGACTGCGTTTCTCTTTCTCTCCTTCATTCACTCACTCTGCGATAATTTAAGTTTTTTCTACTGTCCTAAATTGTCACCGTCAACTCAGACTTTGGCCCTTGCGGTGTATTTCTGCCTATAAACCTAATCAGTTGCTTAAAGCAGAGGATTGACGTATGGTGCAACAATCAGTTTACAGCTTCCTGCCAACTTATTGCAGCCTGGATATATACAAAGTTGTTTAAGAAATTTTGTTTGCATTTATTAGCTGTAATAATATGTAATAAATATGGACAGCTGCATGGGTTTTCCGCTTTGTAAAACTGCATGACGACGGTACGTCTGTTGAGTTTCTTGTGGTAACTGATTGGTGTCTTTTCCTGTCCCTCTTAGTTACTTGTTTTTTTACTTTTCCAAACTCACGTTTCAAGGTGTCTGCTGCTGTCAATTCTTCTGGGGAACTTCGGTTTCTCTCCGAGCCAACTTTTTCGGACACTGACCCCGAGCTGACCGATGCCAAGTAAGCGGCGTGCTTTGCTTAAAATCCTCCTGAATTCACCAGGCTTGGTTTCTGAACACTGCGCGGGTGTAGAAGCGCTGCTCTTTTTTTGGCGGCTACACTGCGGAACGACAAGAGGGAGTAAAAGTCTTGAGTGTTTCCTTTCAGATCTAGGAGGAGGAGGAAGGTGAAAAAGCCGGGTGTAGCTGCGACTCAGGCCAGTTTCTCAGAGGCGGAAACGTCGGGTTCGGCGAGGAAGGCCAGGCCGCCGCCCAGACCTCTACCGAAGAGGCCGACAGGCCAGTCCAACCGTGCATTTGAGCCTGATTAATGAACTCGTTAAAAACACCAGTCTGGCTTTTATTTTTTTTACTGTTTGTATTTTTAACTATATTTGTGTATATTGTTCAGAATTAATTTGTATTCTTGTTTCTTTTGTATACATTAGAAATGCCATTTTTCTTGCTGCTTTATATATATATACATATATATTTACACACTGAATAACTTAAAGTGTTACTTCATTGTAAAGATTTAGATATGACTTTAAAGGGCAACGTTCGTACACTACGGCAAAATATGCAATTCTGTAATCACTTTCAAAACGCAATTGTTTTCTAATAAAACCTCAAGCTCATTTGCAGAATGATTCCACCAGAGTTGTTCAGACTAAATGTAATAAATAACCAGAACAGTGAAACAAGATAATAATTAGGTAGAAGACGTCACAACAAAACATTGTCAGATCTGTTTTTGTGGCACATTAAATTACATTCGTCCATTAACAACAGGTGTGACCTGTGTAAAATAAAATTTCAAATACAATTCTCTTAATTCTTTTTTCTCAATATTCCCAGGAATGTGTTAATAGACCCTGATGAGCTTTAGCTCAGCGTGAAATCCAAGTCATGTGCTGCAGAATGCTACGACCGCTAGCCCCCAAAGGCCTCGGTACCGAAGAGGCGGACGCTTTGGTCGTTGCATGTGTCCGTGTGTGAGCCAGAGCTCCGCTCTCCGTTCAGGATTAAATACTTGGAAGCGGCCGCGTGTGCCGGGTCGTCTGTACGCTGCAGCACCAGATCCAAACAAACGCTGAAAACATTACAGTTCCGTTGCAGGAAGAACGCAACAAAAGCTTTCCCTTGTGTCGAGAAGAATCGCCGCTATTCCCTTTAATGACTGGCAGAGGGCTTCATCCGTTTAGGAGAGGAGTGTTTTCATCGGATTGTTGATTATCTTCTCGCAGCCTAAAATTCAAACAGAAATGAGTGAAAATGCATCAGTTCCAGCTCGATGACTTAGAAAATTACGACTAATTTCAGATTCACGATTACCTTTGTGGACTTCTCTTACAGAGAGAGTAAGCCAGGAGAAGTAAGGCCTAACAGAGAAGAACTTTACTAACAGTATTAATAGTTTGTCATTTTTTTCAGTCTTAATTTACAGTAGACTAAAATGATCACTGATTAATAATCTTTTGAGATAACCGCTAATACTTACAGCTAAGAGTCCCATGGCTCCCTGGACTGTTGCCGCCCATTCAAAGTTCAGGCGCTGCGTGATCAGGCCGCCCACTATAGGGCCGTAAAACATCCTTCGAAAACAAAACGTCCCCGTCAAGTTAACGTTTGAACCCCAGAACAACCAAACGCAAGCAGCGGAAACAGGTTCTGGACTCACCCCGTGGACCAAAACGCACCAAACAAACCGGACACCATTCCAAGAGTGCTCAGTCCCTCTTCAAACCCTTGTTCGCTGCAAATGAAAGAGCATGGAGGAGAGAAAAAAACAAAACAAAAGAAACAACTACATGTCGTGCGTGTGTGAACAAGAGGTCAACATGTGGAACAAACACAGAGGAGACACTCACTGTGCACATGTGATGATCTCAGGGAATGTGGGGATTGCAGTCATGCTCAGAGAAAATCCAATCAGGCCGAGCATGAGGACCAGCAGCCACAACTGACTTTACATCCAAAAACAAAAACACAGCATCAAGAAGAGAAGCCATACCTTAAAGTGTTACTCTCCTGTTCTTAAAAATGACTGTAGCAACATTACAAAGCAGGATTGTTCATTTGTCTGAAACTTTTATTCTAGTCATTTTGTTTTTTGTTGGGTTTTTAATAAAATTAAATTCTTAAACCATTTTATTTTTTTTAAATAAAATACCTGGTTGTAACATTAACCAGGTAATGTTACAACCTTGTTGCCACAAGCTGAAGTTGTTGAAATGAAAGTACTTATCGACTAATCTTACTGATTTATTTAAAAAAAAAAAACAAAAAACCCAGCTTAAACTAAACCCAATATTTGAACAAAACAAAGTAATAAATTTTGTGCAGAAAGGGAATCTTCAAATAACTGTAATTGCTCCAGAACAGGAAAGGGATCTTGCACTTGTTTTTCTTAATTAAAATAAAAGATCTTTGACTCTATTGATTCCCATTTTCTCGGACAAAAAAAAAAAAAAAAAAAGTCTCAGTTTTCTCAAAAACAAGGACAAGATATAGGTCTGTTGTTAATAAAAAGACAAAAACTTTGTGCTGTGACTTAGCATTTTCCACTTTAAATAGACCAAAAGTTTTTTGAGTAAAGTGTCAGAATAAACACCGAAATCGCACTTAAACTCGCTCTGAGCTGCTACAAATGGCCGACTGGCCGCACTTTGGAGATCCCCGCCACACCACTGCACAGTACATCCAAACACTTTAAATGTCAAACTTACAAACAAGCTCAAATTTTTCCCTACACCCGATTCATCGACGACGACGAGCGCTCTAGTGTTTTGGACGGATTTACTTGCTGGTTGCAATTGAAAATACGTTCCTGGAACAAACCGTCACCTCTTGATGTGAAAGAAAGGCGCCGGGCCGAGCAGAAAGAAGCAAGCAGCAGTGATGACTCCTCCAGTCACTGTGAATCCTATCCTTGTGCCCTGGTTAGCAACAGTTCAAAGTTAAAATTACAGCTAACTGCACGATTTTGATCATGTTTGACTGCTTTAAAACTCACGGGATATTTATCTGTGAAATAACCAATCACAGGGGATGCCAGACAATACGGCAAGGACAAACCGATCATTATTAGCCCCACGTAGCCAGATGAGAGATTAAACTGAGAGGAACAGCAAAGAGAAAGAATAAAATAAAAACGTTAGCATGATGCATAAGCAGTAAAAGGTTCGACTGATTTGATATTGAGTGAGCAACGTACCGTTTTCATGGCAAACAGCGACAAGGTGGCATCAATGAAGCCCAGCCCTGCACTTAGTGTACCTATCACGAAGCAAATCAGCAGCACTTCTCCATGGAAGAGCAGTTTAAAGAATGAGTCTTTGGATGGTTCAGCCTCTGATTGAAAACAACAAAAAAGAAAGAAATGTAGCTAAATGTCAGAAAAAATATCAAAATGACAAAAAAATAAATAAAAAAATGTGCCGAATATTCAAACTCCTACCAATGGAGGGCAACACGTATATGTTGAAAGGAACCATGATCAGAAGCAGGCACCCGAGAAGCAAAAAAGGGACTTCGTATCCAAAGGAGTGGTAGAACCAGCCTCCCACTGGGGGCCCCAGAATGAGCCCGAGCCCAGTGAAAATCTCCAAGCTTCCCTGAAGAATCAAAGTATGGATTAACAATCAGAATACAGAGAGCTGCTGAAGCTTCCTGCAGTCTGTTTCACCGGGACCAGCACAGAGTGGTGAATATTTGGGATCTGGAGGAGAAATTGTGCAAAGTTTTGAAAGATTTTTGACAGTTAAAAATCCAAACAGTGAACCGTGTTCAAGCACTTCTTCAAGACAACACCATGTTATTTTTTCCTCTCTGACCTGAGAACCTTCTCACCTTGTCGTTCACAATAGTGCAGTATTTTGTGTTGGTCTATCACACAGATTCCCATAAAAAAAAAACAAAAATAATAAAAAAAAACAAAACATTGAAGTTTGAAGCAATGACAAAATTATTATTATTTTTTTTTTTTTTAGCTCAGCACCAAAATAGCACAATATCTAAAAGGAGACAAACGGTGAAAGACAAACAAAAAAAGAAGAAACAAAAAACAACTCCATATATGGTCAACCTTCCTAAAACGATTGGTTGTGTCTTTTTTTTTTCTTTTTTTTTTTGTGATTTTGGGGGAAAGAAATAAATTTTAAAAAATCAGCAACTTTTTAGTACCTAAAGACAATTTAGACAAAAAAAATAAATACGTTTGGGAAAAAAAAAAAAAGGTTTCAATATGACGACAACATGGGAAAATAAACAATTTCCAGCCGATACATAGAACAAGTGAATGAGAGCAGCAGAGTATTTCTCATGGGACTGGGACGTACACAACCGAACCAACACATACCAGCCCAAACTATTTTCCTGTTTTCTCAAAACTTAACGTCTCAGCTGCATACCGGTCAGACAAAGGAGGGCTGCTCTCACCAAAACAGTCGCCACATTGTTTGGGAAGATTTTCGCCGTCATGGCAAAAGTGGAGGTCATGGCAGCAGCGAAGCCCACGGCGTCGACGGACCTCACTATAAAACACAGGCTAATGAAGGGGGCCCCCGCCGGGGCCCGGTCGAGTAATCTGCCGTGAAATAAAAGAGGAGACGACTTGGTGCGTGAACGGATCGAGTCGCTTCGGTGATTCAATTCAAACAGCGGTACGTTTCAAGCACAATGTAGCGTTTCGCTTTTACAATTAAATGAGTGAAGTAGATACATTTTTCAGTCTAATTTATTGCGCCAGCACATCTGTGGCCGGCAAACATCATAACGTTGCTCACCCAAACATGATGGTGCACACCGACGATACAAAAAGTCCTGCGATTAGCATAAATTTTGCTCCAATCTGGACAATCTGCAAAAAAACAACAACAAAAAAACAAACAAAAAAACAAAAGAGTGACACCTGCTGAAGCGGGAGCTGAAAAATTACGTAAGTGTTGATGAAATACTGTCATATACTTACATATCTCCCCATCACCATGGAACCTATTAAATTGCAGACAGCATAGCACCCAAATATTAGACCAATCACAGTCTGACTGGCTCCTTTCTTTACAGCCTGCAGGGGAAGATTAATGCAAAGTGATCAAGAAACTCACAGCTGTAACAGTAGGTGGTGATGTTAAAAAAAAAAGAAAAAAAAAAGGACGTCAAAGGATAACCACAATATAGATTTACAAAACAAAACACGAGTCATTGCCCACATGAATGAATATTAGTGCATATTAAGGCAGAATTAAATAAATACTTACCCGCTTCATAAAATGTAGCACATTTCTGACCTAATTCTGGACGGACGTTTGACCAAACTGATGCAGACGATCCCGCCTCTTAGCAGAGTTTGCACATTTTTAAACAGTGTCCAGGTTGGTGGTGCAACCATTTTAAAACCAGTTCTGTTGTGTGTTTCCAGTGCGATTGCCCTGCTGGATCTAATTGTGTCCAGATTCAAGCAATCTGATCTCGAACCACAAGATCAACGCTCAAGCCACCGAAGCTCAAGCGCATCAAACTGGTAGATGCTGGCAAAGCAGAGTAAGTTTCCACATTGAAGCAAACTCGACGTTAACACACCCGCTCCGAAATCGACACCTACAGGCTCGACTGAAACGTGAAGCTGTCCGCATGGACAAGCTAATTGCCTTCGGAGGCGTGGAGTTTCAAGGACAAGAAAGAGACCGACTGAGTTAGAGGTAGATGTTTTATGATAAAAAGTGTGTTAGAAGGAGTCAAGGCCACGATTTCCAACCTAAGATGTTTTATTTTAACAAAAACATAAAACTACTTTCCAAACTTTTCAACTCCAAACGGCTCCTTGAAGTTGGGTCGTCCCAATTTTAGTTGTTGTTCTTAAAACAAAATTTGGGGAACTCATAATTACTCATTCAGCTGCTTTAGGCAACAACCCGCTGAATGACATCACACCACACGACTACTTATTAACTTCTGATAGCACCACAGTTACGTTTTTAAAGGATCCTTGTGACTGTTGTCTTATCTATGCCGAGTTATACTCAAAGCAACACCTAAACCACTAATGAATAGTGCAATTATCTATCTGCAAAGTGCAAATGATAACACTATTTTCTCCATTTTGACCTACATTTTTACTTGCAACAGCCAGTAAAAGCCAATTATCGTACGATAACTGAATAAAAACGCCACGGTGTCATGATATTTATATGAGCATTTAGCACAAAAAAGGGACTTTTAACAAAATCTAATTATTTTTCCCGCAGCTGAAGAAATTCAAAGATATCCTGACTATTAAGTGCATGTCTGACAGCTATTTCTGAGTTATAGGCTTCAGCAAAAACATGGAATAACCCTTCTAAAGATTTTGTGGTAGTTTTATTTGTACAAAAGACAGTTAAATCCCACAGGAGTTGAAACAGAGGACATTCAAACCATCTCTTCTGTCAATCACAATGAGAAACGACTGCATCCTCTACTCCACAGGGGTCAAACTCCAGTCCTCGAGGACCGCAGTCCAGCAGGTTTTAGATGTGCCACAGGAACAAAACACTGGAATTAAATGTCTTAATTACCTCCTCCTTGTGTAGATCAGTTCTCCAGAGCCTTAATGACCTAATTATTCTATTCGGGCGTGGTGCAGCAGAGGAACATGTTGCAGGACAGCGGCCCTCCAGGACTGGAGTTTGACACCAACATCTCTCTAACCGAAAAGATTTGCAAGAAGAAAGCAAAGTCTAAGCTAGTAAATATCTGCTAATTTTAAACCAAATATTTATTTTTGTAAGTTTATCTTTGCAAAATAAAAATATTTGTAGTGATTGAAGTTAAGTGTACCAAACACACTGTCATAATATTTGCATATATTTGATTTTGCTTCCAAACTTTTTACATGTAGAGTTGTTGTTTTTTTCTTGTTTATGTATTTCAGACCATAAACAAATACCGTTTCCCAAAATTCAGAAGTTAATAAATGTAAAGCAATACTATTACAGGCAGACTCATTTCGGTTCATTTCAGGAGAAATTCAACATTCAACAAAAAAACAAAATAAGATTTGAGATTTATTTCCCATTATTCTGACCTTTTTGAACTTACCTCATTGGGGAAAAAGGGGCCTAATATAGAGTAGCAGATCATTGAACTGAAATTAACAGATGCCAAAGATATTAAAGTGAGAATCTGTATTCTTGTCATTCGGGTAGGTTGTTCTGTTGTTTCAGCTGGAAATGAGTTTTCTGCCAGGGGGGAAAAAAAGGGAACAGAAACAGAAATACTGAGGTTTGAACTTTTTCAGTCTGAACAGCTTCATGCTCTTTTGCATCAGGAGCAAAATCATCGCAAAGCTGGCTCTCTGTAGCTAATTTACAGCGAGAGGAATTTGATGGATATTTACCAGAGTTACGACCAGAGTCCACTCACCTGCCTGCTGGGAACCAACATGCGCGTCCATTTTTTTATATTTATTTTCATTAAGGCTATTTTCAGACTTAAGGTGGTTTCCGGTAGTGATACCAAACAAACGGGCGAACAGGTTTCCTTAAAAACACACATAAAAGTCGCCGCTACTCCGAGCTCGAAGCTGAGTGAACACAAGATCCCTCACAGGACCGGAGGCGAACAGGTTCGAAATGAGAAACTTCCTAAGTGACTTTAGGTTCGACCTTTTCAAAATAAAAGCCCACTTCCGGTTAGCGCAATACTACTACTACTACTACTACTACTACTACTACTACTACTACTACTACTACTACTACTACTACTACTACTAATAATAATAATAATAATAATAATAATAATAATAATAATAATTAATAATAATGCATTTGTCATGGCTATGGAGGACGTATACGGATAGAGAACATGGAAAAACAGCAAAAACAATACATAACATGAGGAAAATTATAATAAAAAACGGACAAAGGAAAAAACGGGGGAGAAAATGCAAAGAGGGAACATAACAGGAGAAAAAAATATTTCAATGTAAGATATAAATAAATGCATACAGAATATAAAAATAGAATTAAAAAAATAAATAAATAAAATGTGAAATTATTTTTTACCAAAAAATACAGACTATTAAAAAATGATAAAAACAATTAAATAACAAATGAAAATAGAATGGAAATTACAGTAACTATAATGTTAATGTAACACAGTTGAAAATGATAAACAACTGTTAATTTATGTTGCGCTTTCCCCCCCCTCCAGTACCGTGAACAGGAGATTGGAATAACAGAGAAATGACTTCACAAAGAAAACTGCAGCAATAACATTGCAGATAAATAGATTTTATTACATTTTGGCTAGCCCATAGGTCTTCACAAACCTACATTTCTTTTCTTTTCGTCACAGAATAACAGAAATAGAATCTGGCTGCAAACTCTTCATTAGGCAGTACTGCTGATGACTGGCGAACACTGTCTTTAAAGTTGCACAGAGGGGAAAAAGCATTGTAAAATGAAATCATTGCACTTCTTGTTGCTCGCCAAGGCTTTCCCCTTAAAGTAATTTGAAACAAACATTCAATAATAATTTAGCTTTTTTATACATTAGCACCAAATTTACATGAATCTCACTCCTACAGCTCACTGCAACAACTTATAAATACACTTTAGCAAAATTATTTTCTTTTTTTTTTGTCTACAGATGTAACATCACAAAATATTTGGTAAGTAAAAACAAAAGAAAAAAAAAATGTTAGCAACGTATAAGCACTTCTTATCTAAACGCAGGTCACTTGCTAAATCCACAGTGTGGCAAGCGGCTTTATGTTTTCCTTTGCAATTACAACATCAGTTCTGTGTAGGTAGGATTATTGCACAAAAGCTCTATCTATTCAAAGCAGCACTGATTTCCAAATAGTGAAACTACAGCACTTCACATTCAAATGCAGGATTCAAGTAGCATCATAAACACCCAGCAAAAAAAAGAAAAGAAAAAAAAGAGTAAGATTTCACTTTAGCTTACATATGGCACTCAAATACTTAATCAACCAGCAACGGGAGGATTTCTGTAAACAAAAACAGTGTTTGGGATATAGAATTACACGAAATATAACTAAATGTACAAATGTAAAATGCAAGCCTCGATGAAATATTACTGCCTCACTGAATCAAATTGTAATATTTTTGCCAAAAGATGGATTTTAACGCTCATTGCATCACTTCATAGAAGTAACATAAATACAATGCCAAACTTTGCTCAAGTCTTTCAGATGCAATGACTCACTCATTGAAAGAATATTGCAGAAAAAATTAAACAAATCTCGCCTAATCCTGGCCTGGAATGAGATTTGAAACAGCAAAGTGAGCAAAATCCTAAAAACAACGAATAGTAAAACCAGTCTTCTTTACTGGATTCCTTTTAAATAAATTTTAAAAAGTGCAATATTTGTTTTAGATATCCTATGGTATGGCTTAGAGGCAATGTATTCTAAATTCTATCTATCCTCAGAAATTGCATTTGTTTAATTCAAAATTAATATCAATTATGTAAAGACATATTTATTTATAATATTTATTCTAAATTATATTTCTGAACAACAGCATTAAGTCAAAGTTCTTGATAAACTGCTTCCATCAGTACTTGACAAGCTGACTTTGCTTTTGATACTAACTGTGAATCACAAGTATGTGAACAGCCAAATAAAAAAAATAAAAAATAAAAAAAATCAGGGAAAAAAAACTAATAAGTGTGTCTCAGTCCCGAGTATCAGAGTCTAATACCAGTACAGAACAACAACACCGGCAAAACCACTCTTCATTTCAGTCTTTGAGTCACATTGGCCAAGGCGACAGCAAACGCCTGCACGGCTGAGAAAGGGTACTGGAAATCCAGGATGTAAGCGTTCCCGTCTATTCGCCCAAACTGCATCACCTGAAAGAGCAGAGAACATCAGAAAAACAGCACTTATTGTTTCAGAAAGTTATTCGGTCACCATTAAAACTCTTACGTCGTTGCTTTTCACATTACCTGCCTGCCATCCAGCTCTATCTGAAAATTTTTTGCTGACTCCTGAGTGACCCGACCGCCAAAGTCAAGCTGATAGACCTGCGTAGCCTCGTTCCAGAGCGGCTGCTTATTGGCCATGACATAGACAAACCCTTGGATACCTAAACTGCGGTCCTCTCTTTCGTTGGCCTTGCGGCACTTAATCTCTTCCAGCTCACTTGCCATACGCAGGCTCCTCTTGTTCTTCCAGCTCTTTTTGCTACTCTGATTCTGGTTCATGAGCTCGTCGCCACTAATAAACAGCTCTGGTTCACTTTCTGAGCTGTCCTGGAACTCGTTCGTTGTCCTGCTCATTTTCTTAGTCTTACTGAGTTGCTCTCTCTGCCCCTTGGGCTTCTTCTTCTCTCTACTGCCGAGCCTTGGGCTGGATATGAGGGTGTTGAAGTCAGAGAGCGCCCGCCCTTCCTTTCTGGATCTGCTCTCAGAGACTGTGGGCATGTTGCCCTCCTCTGCCCTGCTGTCGAGCCTTTTGCGGCTCTTCTTGCTGTAGCGTTCCGACTCCTGAGGAACGGGGCTTTCATTAAGGGATGACGGCTCGGGAAAATTGCTAGCAGAATCTGCTTGGTCTTCTGTGGCACTTTTGGATGGAATCAACTCAGTGGGCGGGGGAGGAGGTGGTAGTGGAGGTGGTGGAGGTGGAGCAGTGGGAGGAGGTGGGGAGAGTAGAGGCTTTTCTAAAATCTGATGAGTTTTGGTCGGCAGGGGAGGAGCTGGAGGATCTTGCATTGGTGGTGGACAGGGGTAAGGATTCCAAGGATGTAAACTGACAGGGTGAAGCTGAAGTCCAGCACATGAGCTAGCTCCAGGATACAATGGAGGGAGAGGACAGCAAGCCAAGTTAGCCAAGTTTGGAGGGTACCCTGGTGGTAAGACCAAACTAGGATCCTGTTGGGCAAAGGATACCGAGGTGACTACTTCATTTGGGGGACACTGTGGTGGAGGGTTCTGTAGGGTCTGGAGTGGAGGTCCACTGTGACCCACACCTGGGGGGAAAGGTGAGAGGGATATCTGGTATCCTGATGGGAAAGTAAGAGTGCTTGTGTTCAGACTGGTTGGAGGCTTCGTTGTGAGGACAAAAGGAAGCCGAGAAACATCCAAGTGCTGAGCCTGACTGATAATGAGAGGGGGTGGTTTAGGATTTCCTGGTGGCGGGGCTAACATCGTCTGCTCTGGAGTAAGCCAGAAGTCCTCTGCAGTGGAGGTGTCCCACTGATAAGGCGGAGGGCGTTTGACTGTCATACTGCCATCGCCCAGATTCAACTGGCGAACAGATTTCTCAAGGTGACACTGCTGATTTAGCGTCTCGTCTTCAGTAAACGCAGAGTTTACATACACTGTTCTGTCCCGGCTGTTATCTACCGCTCCCAGTAGGCTGTAAGACGACTGAGACGCCAGCGGCGAGGCACTTTTGGAGTGCACTATGATGGTGCTGTGATGAGCCCCTTTGCCTGGTGGGAAGTCTTGCCTTACCACCGTGCCGCCTGCGATGCCACTACTTGTAGTCCCCCCTCCGGTTACACTGACACTGGTGCTACTGCTGTTACTGCTGCACTGTGTGCACGTGTACAACGCAGTGGGCACCCTCTGCTGGTAGGAAAGCGACAACGCGCTGTTCATTTTCGCCTTGGTGGGCAAAGTTCTCGAGCTGTCCATCATCTGTGGCACTTTGAGTCCCACATCTCTGTGCTCACGACGTAGAGTTGCATGAATCAGACTGCTGTCGATTTTCTGAGGAGGCGGAGGAAGAGTAGCAGTTACCTGATTGGCTGGATCTGGGTATGGAGGAGGGTCTCCACTTGGTATAGAATACCGAGGGACAGACAGACGACTCAATGTGGCTGAGCTGTATGGTAATTGAATTTTTTTATTTTCAGTGGAAGTGACTTTAAGAGTTGCCGAACCTCCAATGCCATGAACAGAGTATGCATTCTGATTGCGAATGAGGCGTCTCCGTGGGCGACACACCTCCTCTACATTGCCACTGCTGTCAAAAGTGGTGATCCGTTCATACCCCAGAGGTGTTGGGTATTGCAAAGTGACTGGGTGAAGCAAAAATTCGTCTTTCTTGAGGCAGGGATCGGGAGCCAGGACACTTGGGCTGTCACAGTTTGTTATGAACGTTTGAGGAGCAGCAGCTGCTGTAGCCGCTGCCGCAGACACCACGGTCCCTGGGTACGGAGGTGGGGGGTTTACCTTCCTCATCTGAATCTCCACAGCTCCATCTGTGTCGCTGAAGGAAGGAGGTAACGTCCGTGGAAGAGTTGGCTTCAGCGTGTGTGTGTGGTCCCCCCTGTCCAGCTCAGGCACAGTGGTGGGAGGAGGGATTGAAGGAAGAAGATGGATCTGTTGTAGGGAAATGGTTGGATAGCCAGTGGGAGGCGGCGGCAGTGACATCTGCATTTTTAGCTGCTGCTGCATTTGTTGGTGCTGCCTCTGCATCTGCTGATGTTGCTGCTGGATCTGCTGATGTTGCTGCTGCAACTGCTGCTGCTGCTGCCTCATCTCCTGGATCTGCTGCCGGATCTGCTGCTGCTGCTGTTGCATCTGCTGCTGCTGCTGCTGCATCTGCTCGTGCTGCAGCTGCATCTGGTGCTGCTGCTGTTGGATTTGCTGCTGTTGTTGGAACTGCTGAGATGCCGCCTGCTGTTGGGTCTGTTGCATTGGCGGGTGCTGTTGAGCCTGGTGTTGATGATGTTGGGTCTGTTGATGTAGATTCTGTGGGTGATGCAGCTGCTGCAGCTGTTGATGTTGTGGCTGTTGTTGTTGCTGCTGCTGCTGTTGTGTCTGGGACTGATGGTGGTGTTGCTGCTGTTGTTGTGTCTGGGACTGATGGTGGTGTTGCTGCTGTTGTTGTGTCTGGGACTGATGGTGGTGTTGCTGCTGTTGTTGTGTCTGGGACTGATGGTGGTGTTGCTGCTGTTGTGACTGGGACGGATGGTGCTGTAGTTGCTGCTGTTGCAGTTGATGATGCATCTTCTGTTGTTGCTGCTGCTGCTGCAGCTGCTGCGTTTGCACCGTATGGGACTGTTTCAATGGCTGCTGGCGAGGCTGCTGTGAGTGAGCCCGCTGCGAGTGAGGCTGTGGCGGTAGATGGTGAGGAGGTGGTGGGGGAGGCAGAGTACCAGGGAGAAGAGCACCCATGTCTAACCCACTGAAAATCCCCTGACTATGATTTGAGTATCTAGTTGGAACAGGGTATGGTGACGCAACAGCATCTTGGCCATGATCAGGGACGGGGACCGAGACTGAGGCAGCCGCCGCTGCAGCCGCTGCTGCGGCTGTGGCTGTCGGATTGGTTAGTACGTCAAGCTGAATATTCTGATTGGCCAGGAGGGATTGAACAAGTCCAATACTTTGAGTTGGAGACATGGCTTGAGCTGGGCTGTGGATGGGAGCAATGGGAATATTGACGGTACAAGGTGGGTTGTCTCCGGCTACTCCAGATGGCCCCATCACTTTAAGAAGACACAGAGCAGAAATTTACCCAAAGACATTGAAATATCATCATATATTAATAATTTCCCATGTTTTTTAATTGAAACTTGTGCTGTCATTGGTACCTGGTAGGTCATCTTCGTCCTCACTGAACACATTGGGGTTGAACACAGGCAGGCTCATGAAGTCATGAGAAATCTTTCGCACTTCAGGAAGGTAGATGGTCATTTGCCTCGGTTGCAGATGAAGCAAACTAGTCTTATAAATCACTGAATACACAAAAAAGAAGAAGAAAAAAACATTAATCATAAACTGTTTTATAGACCAATCATACCCGCATCGGACATTTTTGTGAGATTTACCTGCACCAAGATTGGCTGGGAGGAAAGAGGCGAGTCCTACAATTTTGAACTTTGTTCCCCAAATGTTAGATGTGACTTGTGCAAGGTAATTGTGCTGTGGAAGAGTAAAAGTAGAAAATTACTAAATTAGTATTAGTATTAGTGCATAGTGGCTAGTGGCTCGTATTGGAGTCGAACCCGCGACATCCGCGTCGAGGACTAGGGCCTCCAAGGAAAGACTATTAATGACAGTTCCGCTGCTACACTGCTTAGTAGCTTGTGTAACTGTCTTTTTTTTTGTATGCTTGTGGAAAGATTTGGATCAATTTTTGGTGTATTTATCATGTTGTCTTGACTGTGTAAGTGTTTTATGATGAGCCCATTTGTAAGCAATGGGTGGGAATTTGATCTGTTGTGTTAATTTATGTACATCAATTTGAAAAAAAAAATTAATAATGAAAACAAAAAGAAGAAAAAAAAAATTCTGCAGTTTCAGGATTATAACTGGTGTACTTGTTGATATGCAATCGGTTGGTTTCCTGCATAAGATGAAAAACCAGTGGAAGATTACTTCCCTGGTTTGCTTGGCCTTAAATGTGATTTACTGAATATCTCCAGATATTTTCACCTTATTTCACCTCTTCACTCTGATACCACCAACTGAATTTCAGTGGTGAGAGTAATCAAATAGTAATACGAAGGTTGTATGTTTGACTCCAGCTTTCCACACCACATGCCAAAGTATCCAAAGGCAAGACATTGAATGTCAAGATGCTCATCAGACTGACTCACCCTGAGCTATTTTGCAGTGAAACTTAGACATACTGGAAAAGACTTGAAGCTGCAAGATAGGCTAAATATTGACCCAGGGAGATTTATTCATAAAAAAGTGGAATCCTTTCTCATATAATTTCCCCCCATCTTAATAATTATGCACAACTTTTTGTTGGTTGACCACATAAAACCCCAATAAAATAAAAATGGTTGTAATGTACCAAAATGTGAGTAAAAGAGTATTAACATTACATTATCAAGGTACTGCTCATATCTTATAATCTATGTTTGAAGACGTCAAACAGCTTTGACAAATAATTGGGTAAAGGTCAGTACCTCTGTGTTTCCATCCATTGTAAACTCACGGCGTGTCAGACTGGGTGACCGAACCAGAGGCTTTCTAGTTGGTAGCCGTGGCGACCGCTGCCCTTCTTGATTGGCGCGTGAAAGTTTGGGGGATTTTCTTGAATCCATATTTAACCTAAAAAAAAAATAAATAAAAAATTGTTATACTTGTTAAAGTAACAGCATCAATTGACAAATCCTAAATGTGCAAAGGCTTCATCGACATCATTTCCGACTCGGTAACCTGTTTCCGCGGGATAACTTTGGCGACTTCTTCCCCACCCACTCGTCACTCAAGTCAATGTCACTGGAGTCGGAGCAGTTACAGCTGTCTGCGTAGGAGATCATGGGATTCACACACACGTCCTCTGGAACAAGAAACACAAGCGGTACTGAAGATTTCTGAGCAAACAAAAAAACGAACGCAGCATTAAATTTCTGTTGCATAAAAATGATTTAACGAGCCAAATGCCCGATCCTCGCACAGGCTATTTCTGAATCAGGCCACAAATCATGTTACATCAGAGAGGAGAATGCGTTTGTTCTTCCTCCTGGCAAATGGTTAGAACACAGCACTCAGATCCCTTCTGGAAAGCAATGAAAGTGTGTTTGAGCACCTGTGTTTTTATCTCCTATCCAATGCTGCCTTATGGCTCATCTTTCCCTACCATCCATAGCGAGATACATCAATAAGGCATTCTGAGCCAGATTGGAACATTTTTTTAAGTATTTCACACAAAAAATGAATAAAATGTCCAGCAGCCAATTGCTAAGATCTTGTTGAAATGCCATTGTATTGTGTAAAACTAGTCCCGGTTGTTTGAATAAGCTATTTTCAGAGAAAAATCAGCTGGCTCACATTGCCCTTTCCTTTCACTTTATCTTTAGTCGCATTGATTACTGCAACAATGTCTTCACAGTTCTGCCTGAAAAGTCAATCAGCATCAGCCGCAGCAGATGCAGTACGCTGCTGCTCCTGATCTCACAAAGACCAGGGAGACAGAGCACATCGCCCCACTTCTAAAGTCCTCACACTGGTTCAAAAATCAAATATTTTTGATTACTAAACAAAAATATTTATTTGCAGAAAATGAGAAATGGTCAAATAAACAAAAAAAGATGCAGTTCCTCCAGACCTCAAATAATGCAAATAAAACAAGTTCAGATTCATTTAGAAACAACAATACTAATTGAACTAAGACAAGTTCAGAAATTAATATTTCGTGGAATAGCCATGAGGTTTTCAATGGGGTTCAGTGCAGTGGTCCCTTAATTTTTTCCAGAGCTGTATTTGATGATTTTGATAATGGTTTTTGTTTCATAATTGGTGACTGTGTTATGTTTTTATGATGTAAACCACTGTGGTTTTGCTGAAATGTACAAATAAACTTGACTGGACTTTCTTAATCAAAAGAATGCACAAAGTTTTTATAATTTAACAATAATATAAAAAAAACCTGATCAACAATATATATTGTATGTAGCTGTTTTAGATCCATCAGAAACTGAATAACAACAACATATTTACAGAGTGAATATGGTTTATAGTTTTGGTGCAATTAATGATTAGAAAAATCTGTTTTGGTTTTTTTTTTTGCATTTGAGACTGATCAACATCTGGGGTAGATGAAGGGCAAATTTGCTCTCCGATTTCTCCGTGCATCTCTGAAAATTACACACACACTTTCTGAATAATATTAGGGTCAATTGTGAACTCACCAGGCTTGCCTTCAGTTTTTGGATCCATAATGACAAACTCAGGCCTGAGCTTACTGATGCGCCTTCCCTTGAGAATAGGCACCAGCCCCCCAAGATACTCCAGGTACAGCGTGTAGCAGGGGCCGCCTGCCTCAGGACTATCCTCTGCTCGCTTCATGGTGCAGTGCAGCCGCTCGTTCCCGGACGTGGGGTAGCTGACAAAGTCGCGGATGTTGTTGGGGTCAGGAATTGGAGGCTGGAACAGAGAAAGGAAAGATTTCTGGTTGCTCAAGGGGGCAATATGAAAATGTGAGAGTCTGATGACCTCTGCTCACTTCCCCAGCAGGATCAGCATGACCCAGCCACACAACAGTAGGTTTTAGGAAATACGCCGAAGCGAAATACCTTGATGGTCGGTATGAAAGCAGAGGTAACGTAAGAGCAGAGTAGCGAGGGCATGTTCAGTTTCCCAACGTCCTTCTCTTCGCGCAGGGCGCTCGCAATACCCTGCTGGCACAAGAGCTGGAGGCTGGCCACTCTGTGCTCCACACGCACCACATAGAGAGCTGCTCCACATGCAAGGAACAGGCGAGAGTCTCTGTGACCCCAGCAGATGGTGGTGATGGGCCTCTGAAACAGAGCAACCACAGATCTGTGCACTTCTACGGTACTTATGTAGCTAACTGTCTCAGATGTGAAGCCTTGCAAGAATTTTCATATTCATTGGTGTTTTCAACACTTTGCCACATTTTAACCAAAAATTTGCACCATGTAAACACTTGGATTTTTTATAGAACTTCATAAAATAGTGTATAGTTTTTAAGGGAAATGAAAATCTGCAAAGTGAGGCAGACGTTTGTACTCAGACCCCAACCCAGAATTAATACTTTAATTATTGGGGGTATATCTCTTTAAACTTAGGACAGGCGAAGATGGACATTTTCGCTCATTTTTTTGTCTAAGACAGCTGAAGTTTGGGCCGATTAGATGGTGAGCATCTGCAGACAACAAGTCTTGCCACAACTTCTAGATTTGATTAAGGTCCGGACTTTGACTGGGACGCTAAAACAATGAATGTGCTTTGATCTAAACCGGTCCATTGTAGGTCTGGCTGTAGGTTTCCGTTCATTGATGTGCTAAAAAGTAAAGTTTCACCCCAGTCTGAATTGTTGTGCATCCATAAACAATTTCTTTACCCTGTATTTAGCTCCACGCATGTTCCCATCAACTCTGACCATGTTCCCTGTCTCCACTGAAGAATGGGGTTCCACATCATGACGATGCCACCATTATGTTTAATTGTGGGGTTGGTGTGTTCAGGGTGATGTTTGATGGTAGTTTTCCACCAAATATGGCGATATGTTTGCAAGTAACAAAAGATGTGTTGTTGTCTTTCCACTTAGCAATTATGCACTTTCTGTGAGTCTATTTGAATAAAATCACAATGGGATACATTAAAGTTTCTATTTGCTATCCGACAAAATATGGAAAGGTTCAAGCTTTCTGCTTATCTTGTGTAAAAAACTATATAAATATTTAGTCTCTTTACACTGCTATCTTGTAAAATCTTTATAATAATAAAAAACTAAAGAAACTATGCCTAAAATAATTAGAGCCAGGAGATCTAAGCCATGCCAATCAACCTCCTGGATGCTGCTCAATTTGCTTATGGTGGAAAAATTACTTACCGTTACAGGAAAACTGTTTACCCGCCGTCATTGGTAGCGATGCTAACTAGCCTTAGCATTCGTGACAGGCTATGTTGTAGTGAACCAACTGTAGCTTAGCAAAGAGCAAAAGGTTTGGTGAGTACAAGAGTGATTGACAGCGCTAAAACCCTCCCTCTGGCTCTGATTGGTTGTTTCTGACTGTGTTGTGTATTTCTGCAGTGAATACTGGGAGCACTGGGCGAGGCCACAGGAGCTTGATTTTTTTCATAGATTATTTGTCTTATACTGTCACCACATAATAATAATAATAATAATAATAATAATAATAATAATAATAATAATAATAATAATAATAATAATAATAATAATTAAAAAAAAAAGGTTTTCATAAAAGTTCCATATTGCAGCTTTATGGAGAGACTAACCTGTGCAGGTGTTTCCAGAGTGTATATGTGCTCTCCTTGTACATTGTAGAACTTAACAAGAGCATTCCTCATGATGGATGCACAGGCTGTGTCAGCTGGGAGCCCGTGTTTCTCCATGCCAGCCACAGCCAAGAGGTCTCCCTGAGAGCACCACTGGGCTTCCACATCTACAGTGAGGAAAATTAAATTAGAGAGAAATTTGTAGACAACAAAGTTGTAATTTTTACTCATGTGAGCTGGAACCTGAAGTGGCAACAACAATATTGTTTCTCAATAAACAAATTCAAGACCTAGAATTGGTCTGGCATAGCCCAAGTCCTGTTCTTGAGAGCTAGCGTCCTGCAAACTCGTAGATACTTCCCTTCTCCAACACACCTGAATAAAATGAATGGCCCGATACAAGGACTCTGAAGAGCTGAACACATGCTGATGTGTTGGAGCAGGGATGCATCTAACAGTTGTAGAATTGAAGCTTCAAGGTCCTGTTATGTCAAAACTTTGTTTTATTACAATCGATCAATCAAGCAATCAATTTTAGCTATAAAGGACCCTTCATGTTGGAGGCAGCTCGCTGGAAACACATAATAAAGGGTATTTCTGATCTGGGTTTGAACCATCCAGGGTCACAGTCTGCAGGTGCAAATACCAGAGTTGTGAAGTAAACTGAAACGGGTGGGATCCTCCCTTTTTCTCCCATCTTTGTAAGAGGGCTGGTGGATATTAAAACGATGTATTTTTATCCTTTCTTCACTTCCCTGGACTAGCCAGGGGAGTCATTGCTATATTCTTTGCTTAATTTCTGAATAAAATAATGATCAAAATGCATTTTGTTTCGTTCTTGATTGACTCAGTGTTTCACCTTAGGTAAGACTTATTTATTTCCTTAACAGTCCAGACTTGGGCACCCCTAAATTTGGATGATTAAAGTAAAGACCCCATGAGTAATGGCTGTCTTACGTTTACCAATTCTGAAAACTGAACCTTGTCGCATTGCCATACTGGAGGATCTTACCTTTCAGTCCTGAACGAATAATAGCCGGAGAAAGATCATCATAGTTGTTCATCAAACTGATATCTCCTGATAAGAAGGTGACTGTCAACAAAGGCTTGACTCTTCGGACTTGGAAGAAGGAAGAAAAGTACACGTGCATAAGATTTTTCCCATTCGTTCATTAGGCGTTTGCCATGAGCAGAGAGACGGAGAAAATGGTCGTACCTAAAGGCAGGATATTGTCATCGGAGTCCGTGTCGCTCTCTGTGCTGTCCTCGACCAGGAAGTCGGGGCAGTTCCACGACATGCTGACGATGCCGTCAGACTCGTGCAGCAGCACGTGAGCGAGCATCCGTCCATGACAGTCCATCACTATTACCTGCCCATCTGCTGTTCCAAACAACACCTAAGGGAAAGTTGTTCAATAACAATAACTATGTTACTAATAACTAAGCCGCTGCTAAATGTAGACAGTGTTTCTTTAACACATTACGCATACCACCAAGGATGTTTTGATACTAGAAACTCAGCAGAGCGTCTTGTACCTGCTGATCATCAGGCGTCCAGATGCCACAGGTGATCTGACTCTCCAGGTTGATCTCTGAGGACCAGTGTCTCTGCCCGCTGACCGAGCCAACTAACACAAAGCCATCCCTGTAAGCGATGAGTGCTTGGGTGCCGTCGTGTGACCAAGTAAAATCACTCACCTGAAGGGAGATCAGAGATACTGTTAGGGGTATTGGTGTGAAACAACTGCAGCGATGACAGGGTCTATATTTGTTACAAATGCATGCTGCGCTGTTAAAAATTTTTTTATTGAAACACAACAATGAAATTGCACACCTGGGCTCCTCTGTCATTCACTAACTCCACAGACCACCTTCCCTCATACTGGATCCATACAAAGATGCCTCCTTCCATATCACAGGTAGCCAGTTTCTGGAAGGGCTCATTCCAGCGCACCAAGACAACCTGCGAAGGAGCAAAGCAAGCTTTCTTCCATTTTCTAAAAGCACAGGTGGCTGTCTGCAGAGAGAAACATTCAGGAGTAATGTGCTGCATGAACACGAGTCTAAAAAAAGACTTTGAGGCAGAACAGGCTTTTAAGAGCCAAAGCAGTTGGAAGGAGAGTCAGCACACAGGCAGATAAAAATAGCACTAGAAAGAAATATGTACTAATAATAAAATCAATGACAACTTCATGAATGCAATAAGCCCCTTTTGTGGCAAAGAAAGCGACTTTAAGCAAAAGCTGAAAATGATTTGATTCTTACTTTTACAGTTTATTATTTTGCAAATAAGCTTCTGGCACAATTGGCATAGCTTCCTTTCAATCGGTTGGTTTCTCGGATCAAAATCGGGGTTTTTTTTTTTAGGACTAGTCCACATTTGAGGAGCCCTTTGATTGTGTCAAGTTTCCACCATCTGATCCCAACTTGTCACAGTAAATTGGTTAGGATGCTCAAGAACAGCACAAGAACCACAATGGAAACCACCAAAACACCATGTTTGTTGATTTGCCCACACGGACAAGCTAAATGCCTTTTTTTGAGATATGTTTTAAAGTCAGAGTAGAAAAACAATGAGCAGCTCAGCCGCAATGACAATCAGCATGTTTGAAAGAATCAACAAGAGCTTTCCAAGTTAAGAACGCTGAACCAGAAGTCTAGCATGGTAGCAATATGCTAAGGGTTTGTTTAATTGCCTGTGGTTTTGGTGCATCTTACAGAATGGGCTTAGAGTCTAGTTGAGCTAGTTGAGTCACACGCAGGGTAATTATACGATAAACCTAATAAAACTGGCTTGAGAATGGGTAAAGCTTTTCAAAGAAAACAAAAGTGTAACTGCACACCTGTTTGCTATAGGCATAAGCGTAAACGTTGCGTTGAAGGGACAACAGCAGCTTGTTTGGATTTAAAGTGACAAGAGGCCCTAAAAGAAGCTCATTCTGAAAGAAGGTCAAAATAGGCCAAACTAACCAGACTAAAATCTCTTTATCTAAGAATGGTTTTGTGTAAAAAATGTAATGAACATGTTTTGCATGCCGTATAGTACTATCATACCCTGTACAGGGAGGCATAATATGTCACTCTTAAGGTATAAGAGGGTCCAAACCAAGACTATCACAGTGAGCCTAAAAAAGTATTCGAAGAGTGTACATATCCCCGAACCATTGACAGCGGCCATAAAGACACTTATGTTCTTAATTATTGCAAATTACACATTGAGTATGACAAAATATCACTAAAATACCTCACTGTTGTGTCCTCGCAAGTTAAAATTGATTCTCTGCGGTGTACTTCTGTCCCTCCTGCAGTGACTCGAAGTGAACGTCACCCCGACGACTCCTCTCCCGTTCCCCGTGGCGAGCCAGCCCTCCTCGTAGTAGCGTCTCCGGCACACCGGCTTGTCCTTCTCGCTCTTGGGGACCCGGCCCTTCCACGAGAGGCAGAGGATGTTGGAGTCGCTGCACAGGATGGGACCATGTTCCACGGCGGCCAACATCCCTACTGACTGGCCAGGCTGCTGAGTGAGACAAGAGAAAGCGACACGTTGGAGCTCCAACAACACAATGTGGCGACTTGTATTAAATCTTGAGTACATTTTCGGTTTGTGTTGGTGCGTGGCTCTACGTTTTTACTCAAAAATGCCTTTTCAGGGAAGCTTGGGGTATTTTTGGTATGTGCATTGTTATTTCTATGGTCAGCGGGAAGTGGGACTGCAGTGAAACATGGAAAAGTTGGGTTTGAAAATGATTTATTGACCAACGAAGCAAAAAGTGACTGAACAATCTCAGGTTAAAGTGGGTGAAACGGATCATTGATTGTTGCCACTCATATTGAGCAGATGCTTGTTTTTAAATTCAAAGAACATTGTGACATATAATCTAAACGCCTTATTTTAGAGCCAGTGTGTACTAAAGTAAATCTATCATAAACCTACAGACTTTAAAATTTCTGTGGACCCTTGCGGTGGAATGTGGAATTCATATGTGATGTGAGATGTGGAGGTGTACGAATGAAACAAACCCAGAAAACATTTCACCCCTACATACTGTGTCCTGAACATCTTTTCATACCTCAAACATTTCATTATTTTAGGAATGTAACAACCTCTACCTGTGATGTGTTTTATTCAGGCTTTAGGTAATAGATCAACACACATTAGTGTAGAATTTTGAGGTAGACGATAATGATCATAAATAGTTTTCCGTGTTTTTATTAGCGTGGTATGCATTTGTATTCAGATCCTCTGAGCTAATGCTTTCTACTACTTTTCCTACAGATACAGCTGCAGAAATTTTGGGCTATAGCTTTGCACATCTGGAGACTGAAATGTTTGGAGCTTCTTCTTCCCAAAGTAGCTCTAGCTCAGACTGGACGAAGAGCATCGATCCATGAACAGCAATTTTCAAGTCTTTCCACAGTTTCAGAGACTCAAACTTCCCGTAGACAGACCCGAACTGAACTTTACTCAAGGATATTACAGGAAATAGACTCTGAACACAATGACATGCCGCACTTTTCAGATCGCTGCTAGTAGAATATATAATTTCCCTTTCACCTTACAATAGAGGGCTACTTTATATTGGTCAAAGAGGCCATGAAAATTTTTTTTAACACACTGCAGCGGCCCAAACCAGCAACAAACAACATAGGCAGACAAATAACTGCCTAAAACCAGGTGACTTAAAGTGTTTTGCTTTGTTTTATTCTGTGCAATTTAATTTTGACTGGCAGCACGGATTTTTACAAGTATGAGTGAATCACTAAATGTGCCACTTACGGCTGCTCATAATGTTCTTGCTGTAGGCCCTATTATTCACTGCTCATGGAGCGGCTCAAGGATTTGTCTGTAGGTTACATCATCACTACAGCTCTATTTATCATCATTCACAAAATGAAATTAAAGCATAGAGATAAAATACGTGAAATTCTGGGAATGCGAACCAGAGCTAAGATATTCATGTCCTTTCTTTTATGTCAAAAAAGGGGGAATATCAACAAGAACAATTCTCTTCTACCACACTTTTAGAAAAGATAATCATTCGACATGTTACAAATTTCAGGTCCCCAGTTTAAGTTGGAGTCGTTTTCTGCACATATTTGATGTATGCTGGCTGACATTATGTTACGTAATGTCGGGGGGAAAATTGGCTAAACCCAATTCAGTATTGACAATTTAACAGCGGCTTGAAATACCTCATAGTTCCTGGGCATGTTGAATCAAAATGCGTCCTCTGAAGGTGTCCATATTTTCATCCAGATGAAGCACTGAAGGGTAATGGCTGTTTTCCTGTTGGTGCTTAAAAGGGGACCTATAATAGGGAGGTAAAATGCATCATACAGCCAGAGGGTATCCAGCTCTGTCTTCTTTCATTCATGCATTCATGCATTCATCCAGCCACTCATTCAAATCTGCGCTTTGGAATTTGCTATTTGAAGATGCGTGCCTCCTCCGATGCCAATCACCCATCCCGGAGACTTGTGCAATCCTGTTGCAGTGGAGGAAGAAATAGCCTAATAATAATAAAAAAAGACGTCAGTGGGGAAAAAATAAAGAAAAACGCAGCAATTCAACAAGTAAAGGAAGGAGAGGTTTTTTTTAGCTGAAAAACAGCGGTGTCATTCAGAGCATCGCCGTTCATATTTAGTGTTTCTCAGTCTCTATGCAACGCCAACACTGCATTGGAGAGCTAGTCTCCATGGGTACTGATGATGTCCGCGCCTTATTGTTACCGGCAGAGCAGAAATCACACACAGATGTTTACTCAAACGTCGCAAATATTTCATAAACCCTTCAATCTTTAGAGCAACTGAACTGTGACGTGAACGTCAATGAGCTGTTAAAATAGCAACGAATTATGTTTGACTAAAGCCTCCATATATTCAACGACTTGGAGTGAATTATGAGTCAAAGACAAAGCAGCTCTTTTAGAAATCTCACAAAATGACAGGTTACATCTGACGCTTTCTTATTCATAGGCGTCTCATATGTACCCGCATCACCCAGCTGTCTGAGTGAGTCAGACCTCATATCGAGACGAATGTAGGGTCTTAAAAATTACACATATTATATTAAATACGTTTACGTTTTAATTAATTAAAAGCGTTACGTACCTGTCACCAAGAGAAGAATATCTATATGTTAGTCCTAAAATGATAGACAGTGCCGTAGTGTTGCCAGGCGCTTCTCGTTTGGCGCATTTTGTGCTTGTGCCTTTAAGAGGGGTTGCCATGAGGCAGGTAGCGTGGAAATGCTGCAGGGGGTATTTCCAGCGCGGATTCAACCCGTGCCCCAAACGCAAACGTTCACGGCTGCAGGAACAGCTAAATGTACCAACTCCGATTTTCATTTTATATAATCTTCCATCCCCCAGAGGTTAACAAATCGTTCAAACGCTTCCAAGTGTTTCCTGCTTCACGCAAACGGGGGTTTCCGTCCTCGATGGCAACCCTCGTACGGCGCACCCACTCTCTGTAACGTACCTGCCGTGCAGTTTGCAGCTGTGATTTCTGGCAGAATTGTACAATCTGCATTTTTCTTTCCTTGTCATGGCAGTTACCGTGAGCGTCGTTAGGTTTGTAATGTTACTATTTGTTTCCAAGAAATCAGTGAAGATACGCTAAAGATGTAAGACTGAAAATTAATAATATTTTATCATTTTAAAAAGTAAAATAAAATAGATAAAACAATTTAAAAAATAGACCGTGTAACGAGATTTAAACCATATAACTTTGACATTTATTACCTAATTGTAGAGTTTTTGCTTTTATGGAAAAATAAAATATTATTATATATTGGGATATATTAGGCGGTTTTAACAGTATTTTTTTTTATAACAGCACAAAATGAAATTAACAGCATAAAGCAGAGCAATGAAAGTTAGACTAATATAACATTTCATACATAGTGTACTGTTGGTGACTGTTGCCTAGACATAGACATACATAGACACAGAGTCACTTTATTGTCATTCAACTGTACATTTAAATTTTAAGCTAAATTAATGCAAGGCTCGAATAGTAACAAAATAAATAAATCTTATGTCACTTCCAGTGAACTTTCAAAATAAGTCACTATTTGGTGACCTATACCAAATATAGTCACACTACCTGGTGTTGCTTTGGGTTGGTCTATAAATAAAAATACATAAATGCCAAAGGCAGTTCCCAAAACTTCCCAAAATCTTTGGGAAGCTTTTTGAGAAGCTTCCCAAAGCTTATCTAAACTTTTTTTTAAGTTTAGATAAAATAAAAATCTCCACCTCTTTTTTGCCAAGAGAGGCTTTAGCCCCCCCCCCCCCCACAAAAAAATAAAATAAAAATAAAATAAATAAATCAAAACAAGAAAAACAAAAACCCTTTTGGCAAAAATGACTTAGGCCATTATTTTAGGAAAGTGATCATATATTTATTTAGATCCAGCCTGACTTGAGGCTTTTGCTAATGGCCAATATAAAAGGTTCAGGGTAGATTTGACTGTGTATTTCTATATATTCTAGTTTGGATTCAGGGATGTTGCACAGTGGCCTACATTGTCAAAATCTATAACATTAAGGTTATTTTATCAAAGAAGTAAAATAGCTTTAATTGGGTAGCTAAACAAGGGATGAATGATCCGTCCATTGCTTATCTCCAATGATCATTGGTCAGGGTAAACACTGTACATGACCCCAGTCCATCTCAGTGACACACAAAACAGACAATCATAAAGCTTTGTTATGCAAATATTGATATTTCCTCAAAAAAAAAAAAAGAAAAAAATCCTAAACCATTTTGGCCACCATGGTTTTATATTGAAAACAACAGATAGAGCCATTGTTAAGATTCATATTTTTATTTCATCAAAAACATTGGAACTGCTCATGGTCTAAACACAGTTTATTTATAACTGTACTGCAAAACAAATGGAGACCACGCTCATGAAATACTAAATAAAGTGACTGTCTGCTGTAAGATAAGGAAATACAATACACAACATAACATCTTCACCATCAGAAGGCTGAAGACCAGCCTGTTTGTTTGTTTTTTATTCTAGTAAGACTATTAAACGAATGCTGTGTAAAAAGGACATACATCGAATAAAAATCTAACAATCAGATCATTAATAGTATTTATCCATCTTTCTAACAATATATCAGTTACTTCTGACTCCACCCACCAACAAATTACAGATGGGTGTTGATGTCACATCATTCTCCTACAAACACTGGGGGCCTCTTGTGGAAGGATGCCATGTTTGAATGAGAGTGAGCATAACTTCTGGGTTGTTTGGTGTGATAAAATCCCCCCCAACAATCAAACATGTGTGTTTGATGAGATTTAGGTGCTACGATATTTCAGGAAGTGATGCAAACGATTTGCAAAAGCTATGTGGAAATACTTTAAAGGAAAGGGACCGTCAGTGGAGGTAGGTTGAAGTTACAGCTTTCGACAGCAACATGATAATATTTCTTGACTTGCCTAGAATGACATCTAAACGCCTAAAGCTCACAAAAAAGGGTGTATTTTATGCATTTATTCTGCCAAACACTTTAAAAACTGAATTGACTTCCATGGTTTACTGTGGCTCATGGAGTTTACTTCCCACCAGAAGGGTTAGGACCCAGACGTTCCAGTCCATCTCTGGAAGAAATATTCCTTACTTTTAGAGTTTCACTGTCCCAACGGACCTGCAACATTTATAAACCGTTCTTCAACTACTTATCTCTATATAGAAGTTATATAGATTGAAAAATTTGCATGCAAATATGATTTTTTTTTAATCATCGTTAATATTTTGTGCATTAATTCTTCCACAAAATGTTAGTGTGTTATTTTTTTAGTTCGATAAAAGAAATTGAGTTTTTCAGGATTGCAGAGGTAAAAATTAGAACAGTTATTTGGAGACAATAAAATTCTAACATGTTGTGATGTGAAAAATGATGTTAAATATAACATAAGTCAGCTATTAAACTTTTCACATAACGTGTCATTCATTCTGCTCAATTCAACTAAAAACCAAGAAATCTGGGACAAGAAAAAGAAAAACTAAACAAAACAAGTTTCAAAATGTTCATAGGCAAATAAATCAGATTTGTTTCAAGCACATTTAATTAAATTTTTTAATGATGTATAACTACCATTATTTATAGTAAATCTGATTAAGCTGATAAAGACCTTAGCTCTTATCTATAAGGGAAAACAGTAACGTTGTTTTCCCACATTTTTTTTCTATAAAGCCACAATAGTGGTGCGTTCACAGCAAGCGCGTTTTGAGCGTCAGGCACATGGTTGTCATTCAAAGTCTATGTGGAGGCGCGTCGAGGGCCGATTTGAACCTTTTGGAGCGTTTTGAGCGTTTGATGCGTAGAGCGCGTCCAACGCTGCACATAGACTTTGAACGAAAACCAGGCGCGCCTGACGCTCAAAACGCGTTTGGTGTGAACGCACCAAAAGTCATTAATAACTAGGTAAAAAATATGGGATTGTAGTGAATTTGCAAAAACCGCCTGTTTTTTTGTATTGAGTTTAATACAAAAGAAAATGAACATTTTTCACTGTTGGAACACTTGCTCGTTGTTCAACATGTGACAACAATCTACCTTTTCCTGGTTAGGCTAAAATTTCCCAGTGGAGGCTAAAAGCTGAAATTTAATCAAAAATAGGTTCAACAAAGTACGTGATGAACACTAACGCAACCTAGCTTTTGCACCTTTTGGGATTTTTTTTCTTCTACCAGTTTTTTTTATTTTATTTTTTTTTATTGAATTGTACACAATAAATGTCTCATTTCACATTGAAAAATGTTTTTAAATGATTTATCAGGGTCTCATTTTTTTTTCATAATTAAAAGCTGACATTTTAACCGAGGTGACTTTCGAGAGCCACTGTAGCGCTTTTTCGTAAAAGAAAAATCAAACTAAATGTGCAGTTATTGCAAAAGCATTGCGACTGTAGTCCGTTTTAACAGTCTGTAGATGCTTAACAAAAAAAGCAGATTCAGTTCTCGTTGTCATACCGACGGCTTTAAGTGCAAGTCTCCTCGAAGGCATGGATTACACTGTCATATGCAGGAGGTGGAGTGTGTGAGGGAAGGAATCCTTTCAGCCCGTTGCCGCCCAGCCAGAAGGAATTCCTCTTGCTTGGCACGAGGGAGGCTGAATCAGAAGAGTCCATGGCCACTGTGTCCTCTGACATGGTTACCCGTGTATCGTCTCCCATGTCCAGGCTGGGCCTGCTCTTTTTGGGCAGCGGCCGAAAGGTGGACGTCTCTGCGCCGGGTTTACTCCCCAAGGGGCCCACCGGCTCTAGAGAGGGCTGCCTGTAAACACTCAGGAATGTGCTTCGGTAAAGGCCAAACTGGCTGCCCGTGGGGTCACGTCTCGAACTGCCAGGCTTCTTTTTGGAGCGCCTTGTGATCCTGGCTGTAGCCCGGCGTCTTGATGCCCAGGTCAACAGGATGTAGATCAAAGCTCCCAGCAGCAGGCCCACGAGAATAGATAAACAGAAGGCGAGGATCATGTCACCTGGATGAAGACAAAGCAGCACGCAGAGTCATTCGAGGGAGGCAAAGAATGGAAATGTTTGGTGGAGTGGGTGGACAGATGCATTGTGTTGCTCTGCAAATGAGGGAAATTATTTCCCCAGATGGTGATTTCAACAACACTTTAAACCCTCGGCCACAATGAACAACAGGAAGACAAGTGTTACCAGAATGGTCTATGCCAACCCATTTTTTTTTTGTTCTGTGGTGTATTGACTTATTGTTGCACATGCTGCTGTAAATGGCCACTTTTACATAAGATCTTACATCATGCACGGTGTGTGGGTTCACAGGCTATGTGCTGCAGTTCTACCCTGCTGAAGAACAGGCAGACGAAGCTGAAGCAAATCTCTGGATGCTATTATTATTAGGTTTTATGTTCTTTTTGAAATACGGACGTACTGCAAATGATAACTGGTTGATTTTTGTTGCATTTATAAAAGAAAGAAACTGAATGGCACAGGGAAACGCATTCAAAGATCAAAATGTAATTTAAAAAGAAAAATGTATTCTTCAAACAAATTCTTTACGTTGTAACTGATGTGAATAAAAACCTTTTGAAATGAACCTGAAGACAATAAGGAAAATATTCACTGTAACTAAAGCAGATTAAGAAATTTCAATACACAAAAGAAACCTGCTGCAGTGCTTGTCATTGTTTAGACTAACTTTAACAGATTATCGTTCTTTTCCGAATTTGCATTTAATTTTGTGAAACGACAATTGCTCCATACACATTTTACATACATTTCTGTCTATGGTCTTTGCATATAAGTAGCTTCTGCAACAACAACAACAAAAGTCCTTTAAAGAGATCTTTGCAACCAAAAAGTTAAGCTCCACTTACCAACATTAAATGATTTTAATATTTCCAAAAATGCATTTGTTTCATTTAGCGCCATTTTCCCACCATTAGCTAGTTTTTGAGCTCCACACGGACTCACACACGTACAGAAACTGAGCTTTTTTTCCCCCCAAGACAGGCTTTTCAATCCCAACAGTTTTTGGTGTGGCGGAAACCTTGCTGTCATGCTTCCTTCCCCTCCGGCTTTAAATTTAGTAAACGCGCTGCTTATCTGCGTGGGACATAACACTGGGAAGCCGTGTTACTTCCTTTTGCATCATTTCCTTACGATCAACACCTCATAACAAAACTCCTGTTAGTATTGCGTTCATAAAAGTAGAGCATGCTACATGTTTTCTGCTATGATGATCACACAACACAGGATGCACATGGTCCATGAAAAGAAATGTTGGTTAATCCAAAAATACACAATATCCAACCAAAAACACAACTCTCTTGCTCATGTACAACACCTTGGAAATAATTCAAATTATTCAAGTTTCCTGACAACAATCAGTACAAGGAGAACCATAAAACTCTGCCAAACCAATCCAGTGTCTTTGGAGTATCAAGCTCAGGTCTCTGTGGGGATTTCCTTCCATTGTTGCAGTGTTCCCACTTTTGCTCCAAGACTGAGAACATTGCAAAACTTCTACAGTTGAGTAGTTGCTGCTAAAACCTCTGCAGCTTCTTTTCTGTGAAGAATTTAATTTGAATCATTGTTATATTTTTTTCCTTCAGTAAGTCTGAAGAAAGGTCTATGTCACAATGTCTACACATTTTCCCTCGGGCTCGGGACTGAACCGTGAAATCTTGATGTTGATACAGGCATGTTACAGGAGTTGTCCAGCAGGTGGCAGTCAAGTCTTTACAATGAAACTGCAACTGTCGGTGAAGGACCTGAAATGACCTTTATGGGCTCCTTAAAATTAGTGAAAGATATTGAATTTCTATTGACTCATGTTGTAGAAAGAGACAGATGAGTTTGTGTGTGTTATTTAATTAAAATGAGGGAAATCAAACAATTTACCACACAATTTCCAAATGGGCTCATCTTCGTTAATATTTTCAGTCTTCTTTAATATTTTCAGGACAAATCACTTTAGCTATATTTAAACAACCTCTGTGGTGAAGTTATTTTTAATTGTCCTGATGTCTCTTTTTTTCAATTCCATAAATGTTGTCAAAGATGGAATAAACAAGAAATAAACTTTGGGGTTTATGAGTTAATATTTAACATATGATACAGATCGACAGTCTGGAGAAGTGGATGTGATGTAGGCAGTTTACTAAACTCATTCAAATCTCACTTGGTATACCCTCACTATTTTGTGGTATTTGGCCGTTTTTGTTGCTTGTTTATCTTTTTCTAACATATTTTTCCTTTCACCCAACTTTCCCTCTATATACTTGTATAAACAGTCTGTAAAGAGCCAGCTTCTATAGTAATGATCTTGCCTGGGCAGTCAGTTTTCCTTCAACTTTGTTGGCCACAGCTTGAGCTAATATTTACCTGACCTTTTTTTAAAAAAAACACTGGACTTAAGTTTTCCATCAGACATAAGCAATATTAGTAAAAATTAACTGAACAAAACATTTTTTTTTAAATCTCACATTGTGTGCAAAGAATCTAAATGAGTTCCAGTTTCCGAATTGAATTTCTTTAAAAAATATATATTCTTATTATTATTTTTTGCCGACATTATAATTTGCCCTGAGATGCCCTCGTAAATCTTGGGTGTAAAGCCGCTGTGCTGTAATACCTCACATATCTGACTCCTCCCTCCCTCTGTCAGCATCATGCCGCCCAGTTTCTTGTGGTTTCCAGCTTGTAGACCGCTGCCGAGCCGAAGCACGCCACCCAGTTTCATTTTCAGGGTTACCATGGGCAACCGGGCAACACAGACAAGCACTGGTACTTACTTCCTCAGGGGAGTTCACCATGCTCTGCGCTGCGACAGGCGGTAAGACAACGTGCAACTTCGTGTCCGTCTCATACATTACTGTACTTGTTATCTTAATACGTTGGTGTCAGTGTTTTGTCGGGCGTCTGAATTTATTTGTGAGCGCTTTCATGGTAATTATCACTGTTTATCTGGTGTTTTTTTTTTTTTTTTTAGCAACTTCCTCCAGTTCTTAACGGGCTTTAGTGAACGCCGCCTCCATCGTACATCCACCTCAGCAGGTGTCTAACTTTGCTAGCTAAATGTTACTGTGGTACAGCATAACTTAACATTATATAACAACATGTCACATAGTGGTTTAAGTTAAAGCTAGTGCCAGGATAGTTTACAGACCTTTTAATGGGCATAATTCAAAATTTTTCACGGTTTTTGGTTTTCCTTAAACTATCTCAATATGTCAGCCATAATTAAACTGCAACTTGTACCCCCTCTTCGTAACAGTAGGCTGTGGTGTATAATTTGCTACTTCCCTATTAATGTATAGCGAATAATTCACTTTTGTGCATTTTGCAGCTGTATGCCTAAATTTAGCCATATGTGTGACTTCCTGTTAGTTTCTTCTCGCAATGCAGTGCATGTCCACATGTCCATTTGAGCAAATTAGCTGATCACAAGTCTGTTATATTAGGACTCCCTTTTTGGGTAAAGCTTAAACTATGGCTTTTCTCTGTCCACAGCATAAATCAGCCAATTAGACAATTGTGTATATTTTTACAAAAAGCACAGATGTAGATTAATTGCTACCTTGTTTGGAGTCTAGACAGAGCTATTATTAGTTATCTTTTTTAAATATATTGTAGATTTTATTTTATTGTTCTGTCCCATTTTTTTTATAAATATGTACATTGGAAGAGTTGGTATATAATATTAATATTATTATAACTTTAAAATCAGCAGGTCATAATTTAATTTGATAATTTAAAATTATATTAGTACATCAGACCAATTATAGGTGCTCAAAAGTTGTTATAATCTGACAAGAGTTGTTGTGAGGCACATTTTAATTTATTGAACATGACTAATTCATCAGCAGGCAAAATAATTGTTGCTTTTCTGTCGTGAAACAAAACATGTGGCACATGTGATGTAATAAAACCATTTCGGTTTACCCAGACTTATACTTTGAGGATTTCTGGACCATGCCTACTCTTAGACTAATAACTTAAAGGTCATGCAAACAAATACCTTGATTAGTTTAGGAAAAAAACCCTCTATCTTTAAACTAAACTGCAGTGCTTTACAATGATTAAAATATACTCTAGCAGGTGCAGAAACTCTTTAAAGTCTTTTTTTAAAAATCTTTTACAGTACTTGCATGGAAGAAGCGCCTCTATTGGACAATAAACCTGCTTGTACCTGCATGAAACCTGAGATTCAATTGGACCTGCTCCTGCAGGGAAATTAGACAGAGAGGCAGACAGAGAGAGCAGGAAGGAGGGGCGGAGGGATGTCCCACTCGGGACAGCTGTGAAGTATCTCTTGCTCTCGGCATCAGTGACCCACCTTGTGATACAACTGCAACGAGTCGACATGGCGTCTCCAAGGCACTATGGTCGGTCGTCTGTGGACATAGCCAATGTGATGCAGAAGCTGCAGGGTAAGTGACACTCTTTGGCTTTGCCGGCATGCGAACCAGACCTCCTTTCCTCCTGCACTACTGCACAGTAATATTGTGCTGATTCAAGGCTTGGCTCTGTGCCCGACTGAAGTTCGCCAACATTTGCAAGGCAGGAGGCTCTCGCACACATGCACACATACACACCACCTGATGGACAAACTCAAACTCCTTTGTGCTAGATTGTCTTTTAGCTCATTATTACTGAAATAAAATTAAAAGAAAGTACTGTCCTTGAACACGTCGGGCCACAGAGCATATTATAGGGTTGCATATTTGTATAATTTGATTCAGCGTGAACATCTCTTTTTATTTTTTCCACCAGCTAATCTTATTTGAAACAATTAGAGCATTCCTGTAACATCCTGTGACTAAACTGCATACAGTCAAGCTGCATTGTTTATTGTTTCGCGTTTGAAAAGTGAGATCTAACTTAACAAAACAGTTTTAATCCAGTTCTGCTGAAACTCTCGATCTCATCGACGCATGATTTGCTGAGATCAACCTAATTTTAGGTATTTTTGTATCATTTAGTCACTAGCGCTTTAAGAATTTCCTGTTTAAGTTGAATAGCGATGATGTGCTCTGTGGTTTTACATTCACAGAATTCACTGATAAAGCACTGAGCTAAACCCGATACCATTTGTGCCCTTGGCAAGCAAAAATAATGGGGAGCCTGAAAATATGAGCCCTTATGCTTAAGTGTATGGGTACTTTTGAGTATGTAGGATACCTGGAAATATCTGCGTGTGAGGCGTGATGGTGTGATACCCAAACTGCTGCTTGAAACATTTTCCTGTGGTTGTGCCAGTTTTACCCGGTTTCTGCTGTAGAGAGAGGTAGTACTTCCTGTGTGCTCATCACCAAGGTGATTAATAAACATCCTTTTTTTAATATATATCTGAATGACCTTTTTTAGACAAGGAGTGGAAATGACACGGTGTAAGTTTGCATAACTGTGCTTCCAGTCAGTAGGTGGAATTGAGTTTTTTGTGGCAGCAGCTTTAAGTGGACTGTTGATGGCAAGCAGCAGGGCTTTTCTCTGGTAATCAAACACAGTTTCCTGTCATTAAAAGCATCCTACAGAGGTTTACTGCGGACCCGCTTTGGCTTCAGCAACAGCGCATGAATGATGTCTATAATGGTGTGAATCACTTTAATTAGTAGCCCACGTTTTGTGTTTATGTAGATTTGTGCAGAGGCTTCACAAAGTTGCGGATATGCCTCTTCCTTTAAAGCAATAACTCATGTTTTTGCTGGTTTCACGCTCGTCCTGTTTGCTATTAGGAGCATATGGTGATGGACTGGCAGGTAGTTGCTCTGCTTTGGTACACCAGAAGCATGGCTGCTGCCAGGCTTGTCTTTTGCAATAGGTTCTTGTGGGTTTCACAAACGTGTCAGACAGGAAATGTGGAAACGGTTAGCAAATGATTTGACATATTTAATTACCCCCAGGCTCCTCCAGGAATCAGATTTTAGAGCTGCTTATAGCGGTTTTAGTGCACTTTCTTCGATTTAAAAGAATTATGTGACACGTAATATATACATAACAAAAGTATGCTAAAGAGAAAACAGTGCACACATGTAGGGTGGAAATAAAATCATCTGTGTTTTTCAGGGTTTTCTTTGTTTTATTACATCAAAATCTATAAAAACCTGCCATTAATTTATATTCCTCCGCCTTAACTCTTGACTCCCTGAAATAAACCTAGAACAGTCAGTTGTATTCAGACGTAACCTAAATAGTAAACAGAGTCCACTAGTGTGTAATATAATTGCAAGATAAACACAGCTGTTCTCTAAAGGTCTCAGATGCTAAGTGAAACGTAGCACACATATACAGATGTGCACATATTCACGCACAAACAGGAAACAAAAACAGATCCAGCGGATGCATTTTATAGGAATCAACCTACTAACCATATAAGTAGCTTCGCAGTTCAAATGTTAATGAACAAATTGCATCATGAAGATCATAAAACACAGGATAAAGTTGTGGAGCGGTTTGAAGCTGGGTTAGATTATTAAACAATATGAAAATGTGTCCTGTTCAATAAATCATATGTAGAATGACCCCACAAGCCATGTGGAATAAGGTGTTTTGTTCAGATGAGACCAAAATCGATTTGAAATACAAATTATTTTACAAATTAAATGATCCACTCCATACATAATCTCTTCTTTCAATAGCTGGTTATAGATCCTGTGTGTCGGGTTTTTCAGAAAGGACCGGGCGTTCAGCTGTTGAGTCGTTTCTTATCCTGCTCGGTTGTTCATGGCCTGTCAGAGCTGAACTAAAGCTGTTCTTCACTGAGGGGAATAACATAATGAGTGGGCTTTTATAAGACTCCCAGGTGACCATCTCAGGTCGATGAAACCATGCACCTACTGCACAGTATTGATAAAGGTATCATCTACCTAAGATCACCGTAAGTACCAACACATTGGCTTCTGGTGGTTGGATGTGATGTTTGTTGCTCAGTTTGATCACTTCAAATTGATCCTTATCATCTATTTATTCATTAAATTACGGCTGCATAAATTATTGATGGTATACATTTTACCAGTCATAGAAATAGAAAATACTATCTAAGGAATAATGTCATGACGTTACTTATTAGATGATCCTACTAATGTAAGAGGGGTGGGTGTTAAAATAAGTTTAAACTTCTACCCTTGAACTCTTTTGAATGTGTAAATATTCATCACTGTTCTTCTTTTGCTTGCCTTTGATATGAATGTATTTTCTTTGCATATAACTTTTGTTTATTATTTTCTTACACTACACTCAATAAAGTCAAACTCAAATTAGTTCCCAAAAATATAATTACGTAGGAGCTGCTCCACATAAAGGAACATTTCAACCTGAACGAGTTTTTCATTTTCCCTCAGAGTGAACTATTTAACTAAACTAAAGTCCAGGCCTTTGGATCAATATGGGCCCGTTTTGCAGCTGAAATCTAGATGAATGTTTTTCTGTTATTGCTTTCAAATTAGCTTTTTATTCAGCTATAATTCCTCTGTTTTGTGTTTTCTGGGGTAACACTTTAGCACGATTTGAGATGAATTGCTCTGTCACATTTGCCATCTTGCTTGCGTGTTTACATTTTGAAGTACTCCTAATTTGAAGTTTATCTAATTTAAAAGAAAATCCTGGTTGTGTGACTGTAGTTTGAAACGTGAGTTGTGGTAGTTGCTCTGGTCAGAACATCTTCTTCTGCACCTTTGTTGTCCCCTAAGTGACGAACTGCATTTTTATACGGATTATTTCAACAATGGCTTCATTCTTGTCTTTCTTCCAACAGGCCAAATTTATGGAGTGCACAACTTGTGTTTGCTCTCACAGAAAAATCTCACAAGTCACAGCAAAGAGCTGCTGTGTTGCAGGTGAAACAAGGTGCAGGAAATAATTACGTTTTTCGTGCAGCCTGCTCCCCCTGTTGAAGACAACTATTATGGTCCTGCAGGGCCTGTTGGTTTGGAAAATACAAAAATAATATATGTGTGCTCCCCTCGTTCTCCCCAAATAACAGGATCCAACATTTCTCACTTACCCCATGAGTTATTCTGTAATAGTTGATCGTATTTTATTTTCCCTGGATATTTAGGTTTTAATAGAGAAGAAATGCAAGAAAAAAAATCTTAACATTAAGTGGCACAAAAGATAAACTTTTGTAAATGATTTAATTAGAGTTATTTTGAACGTCTGAACTCTACACGAATCAATCAATCAAATCAATCAAATTTTATTTGTATAGCACCTTTCAAAGTGCTTTACATCATAAAAACACAAAACGGCAAAGTCACAGAGCACACAGTCAGCCGTGATTACACATCAGATTATTGATTAATGTTTTATGATTATATTTCACAAGCAAGTCTAAACAGCTGGGTTTTCAGTATAGATTTAAAGGAACTCAGTCTGTTTTGAAGTGTGCTCCAGATTTGTGGTGCACAGGAGCAGAAATAAAAACTGTCCAGTAAGATTTTCTCATAGCTACTAACAGCTTCCTGCATATGAAAAAGGAAGTAGCTTTTCTGGGACTGGACTTGTATAAACCAGTATTAATAGAACCTCAGGCTTATTTATAACATGCAAGAACAGCCTTTGATTGTGCACTGGGACCTGAAGTAATAGGCATTTTCTGCACAAAATACTAAGCTATTATTTAGTTCATTCATTACTGTGCATGTGTTCTATTCAGAGCAGTAGAGCGGTACTGTTCAGAGCTGAGACGGTTCTGCTTGCTGTTGCAAAAACAATGGATGTGCTTTTGAGCTTTCACATGACGCTTTGCAAAGGGAATCCCTGTGTGGGTGTGTCCTGTTTCCTCGTCACAATGGCGTGGGCTCGGAGCGGGGCAGAGCAGGTGGTACATGTCATTCAGCAGCCTCAGGATTAATTATTAAAATGACTTGCACCAGGACCTGCCTCATGCAGTAGCCTTTGTTCTGTCTCCCAAGTGTGTAGGACTCTCGAGACTTCATTTAACTTGAACTAATTAAGAGCAAGTTAGGTCATTGTTGATTTTAAAACAATGCTGCTACATCAGTAAATGTTTCAGTCAAAGAGGATTAGATATGTCTTTTAGGCAAATATGGCTAACACACACACACACAGAAGCACCCACACACACACACAAACTAAGCTTAAAATCGGGATAATGCAGCCGTGGCTGTGACATCACACCCTCCTCACGCACTGATTGGTTGAGCCAGCCTCCTAGCTGAGCCCTCTCCAGCCTCAGATGGTAGGATGATACAGCGAGGCAGTGGAGCTAGGGCTGTGCACATCCACACAGCCATGGCTTCTCTGGATGGGAACAACACAGGAAGAAGGAAGGATGGGATTGTAGATCACCCAACCTATTAGAGTTTCTGCTTTGCCATCTGTGTGTGTGTGTGTGTTTGTGTGTTTGTGTGCATGTCTGACAGTGTGTGAGAGGCTGAGGGAGGAGGGGACATTTTCATCACAGCCTCCAGCAGCTCTCTCGCTTTCACCGGGGAAACCAGGCAGCCAGATCTGTTTTGCTTCCTGCTGGATAGAAAGGTGGTGAAAGGACAGCTGTGTTTTTTTTTTTTTCTGTCACGTTTTGTCCACTGTGGACCTTATGTTTCCCGCCGACACACGTATATACACCGTGGAACTCATGAGACGCAAAGGACGAGAGCCGGAGAGTGGGGTGTAGAATGGCTCACTATAAGGATGTTTCTGTCAGAAAGACTTCTTTAAATCTGGTGACAGGATTTTTTCAGTATCTGCGTGGTAAGTAGCCCGGCAACAAGCCGGACGTTTGATCTTATGAGCAAATAAGGACATTAAATATGCTAATGGTTTGTAGGTGTATGAACTTTATGCTGAAACGCAATATTATGTGTGTGCTGTCTTTTTTTATTTTTATTTTCTGCACTTGTGTGTGTGTGTGTGTGTGTGTGTAAGTATGTGCGTGTCAGTATGTGTGTGATTTGCTTCGCTGGGCATCCCCAGTGCATCAGTGATGAAGCATTAGCCTGGAGGTCAGTGATGTCTTTGCTCCCTGTGTAGTGTTCGCATCGCTTCCTTAAACACGTGATCGCTGTCTATATGTTTCTGGGGTGGATGTTTAAAAATGGCCACTCCAAGCAGTGCAGCACTAGCCAGCCGGCATGCACGACACAGTCCTCAACGCAGCAACAGCACCACAAAAGCACAGAAATGTGCTTCTTTGTTACAAATGATGCATAATGCATGAGGCGTTGTGATTGAATGTATTAAAAGACCACAGACAGGCTGGAGGTGGTCTGAACAATCACATGTTGGTTCTGAGCACAGAGGGTGGAGGGTTTGAAGGAAATTTTTCTCAGGGCTACGTTTTAGAGCACTTGTCAGCAGCATCTGTTGTACCGTCACTGACAAGTTTTTGTAAATCATAATTTTAAACATCGCTAGTTATACTTGTACCATGTGTGGCGCTGTATTACTCGAATGCAGCTGGAGCCCTAAGAGAAGTCAGACTTGAACAGGAAAATTTAAATAAAAATAATATTAACTATTTTTAAAAGATTACACGTGACAGCAGCTGTTGTACAGGTGTTGCATTTACCTTTTGTATCGTATGTTTTGGGTATCCATACAATGTATTCACACTCCTGAAAAGTTTCCAAATGTTTTTGTCCTAAAACACAAACGTCACTATATTTCATTGGGAGTTTGTGATAAACAGAAGTTGTGCATAATGGGTGAAGTGAAAATAAAATGTAGCATGGTTTCAACATTATTGAATCAACTGAAATCTTTCAAGTGTGCTTTGCATTTATTCAGCCCTCCTAGCGGAGAACAGAGACTGCACACCCCTCTGAGCACGTCATGCTAAAACATGGCGGTGGCAGAATCATGCTTCATTTCCCCAGCATGGACAAGTTAAGTTAGACAAAGTCAATAAAAAGATGTATTGAACTAGATACCAGATAGTCCTGAAAGAAACCTTGCTAAAGGCTGCGGAAAACGTGAGACTGGAGTAGTGATTTATCACCTTGACAACACAACCGGAACTGCGAGGTAGTTAAGATCAGCGGCATCAAACTCCTGTCTTCTCTGGCCAGGGTCTTTTAGATGAGTCTCTGCTTCAAAACATGTAAATGTAATCATCAGCTTGTTATCAGGACCTCTTGAGGGCATAGTGAAAAATATAAGTTTAATATCATATCATGTCTTATTTGTCATTATATGGAAAATGTTGACCAAGATAAGAATGATTTATCTGGATAGTAAATTATGTTTACTTTTTATTTTTTTTGCAAAAACTGACAGTGTAGTTTGATTTATTAGTCTCTTTAGTTGAACTTTTTTGCTTCAGTGACACATTCGAAAGTCATCCTTAGTCAGTCGCGTTGGAATAAGTATTTGAACTTCATGTTTGTTATTTTAAATCTTCTTCCTCATGTTTGTTACAGATGAGCAAGAAGCGGTGCAGAAGAGAACCTTCACAAAATGGATCAATTCCCATTTAGCAAAGGTAAGTGTGAACTGCTTCCCGTTGCACACACACTATTGCAGCTGTTACTTATCTGAAGTTGAAAACGGTGTGCATTTCAGGAATTCAACAAAAGTCAACTTACACAGTAATATTACTTGGTGCCTACTTCACCCCATCCTGATTAGAAAGCAGGACGATGTTTAATGTGACGTATCGTCATACTTATAATTCTCTTTCATAAGTGGTATTTTTGGTCTTTGACCTATAATAATAATAATTGTCTGAAGCAAAAATGACTTTAACACTAAGTACAATGCCTCTGATTATTCACTTAAGTGCAAATGGCAGCATTGTTTGCCCCTAATTCCTTAACACTTTAAATCAAATCAGGTTTAATGGAAGCCAATATGTTGGTAAGCAAAGTTTAGTGAGGAGGGAACATTTACCCAGGACAATATTCCTTCTCTGTGACAAGAACTACTGAAGGATTTTGGCATGACGACACAAAGACCATTTGTTCAGTTTTCAAGATTCTCACAAGGGGGATTTAAAGTGACAAGAGCCTGCATAGATTTAGTGGAGTGTGTTTGTGTGGACATGTGGGGTATTTAGTGGAATAACTCAGAGTGGTGTGTGCTGTATGTATCTGCATTGGAGCTCTCCTGCTGTGTGTGTGTGGGTAGGTATTTGCTGTACTGTTTTGGTATTCATGCTTATTGTGTGTGCCTGCGTGTGTGTGTGTGTGGGCGTGTGTGTGTGTGTGTGTGTCTGTGGCGAGCATTGGCAGGGACAATAACGTGGTGTGCAGATGGAGAACAAGAGGGTGAGGACAGTTCCCTGTAGGCAGTCGTCTGCTTCTGAGTTTCATGCTTCTAAATTAACAGGCACTCGGTTCACAACAATAGCACATGCTCACATGTTGTATTAGAACACATTTCGTCTCGAAAGGAATAAAGTCTGAATTCGACTGGATGCAGCTTTGTGCTACACAAGCATAAAGCTGCATCCTCACCTCCTGGTGAGTTTAGTCGTTTAAAATCATTGTCTGCTAGGTTGGAGATCTGGCAGAGAGATTTGGTTTACTGAGGCTGTTTGTTGGGCCTGATCAGCCCACAATAGTTTAAGCTTGGTTTCACAACTTTAGAAGAATCCGAGTTATGTGGTGGGCCAGCCAGCACTGGGACACTCTGCTAGTTCATTATTCATTATTCATGCCCAACTGCGCATACTAATAAGGATAATGTAATAAAAGCCTATTAATGAGCAGTGTTACAGTTAATAATGAATTCATGTTAATAGTTTCAGATAAAAGTGAAGTTTCTGTTTACAGGTGTTAAATGCTGTTTTTGTAGCAAAACCTACATTATCTGATTTGTCACTTCCTGCGGCCGTCACATTTTCCTTTCAGCCTTTGTGTTCACTTCCTCTGATTTTATACAACCAAGCATTTTTCCTGGAGAGTTTTTCCAAAGTTGGGAGAGAAAATTAAGTTTCCAGGGTGGGGATTATTTTCAGCTGACTGCTTTTGTGCAAATATGGTGCATCGCTAAAGTATTCATGGATTCTGAACTTATTCATTCTTTCCTACATTACAACTGCAAGCTTTTTTTTTTTTTGTGTGGTGAACCAAAAAAAAATGATTTGAAATCAAAGGAAACCGCATGGTTCTGAAAATTGCGATGGACTGTTGTATTTAGTCCTCAGCAGAAAACACGCTGCACAGAAAATGTCGTTCTCATGTGAAACATGGTAGTGGCAGCATGATGTTTATTATTAGTTAGTTTTACGTGAAGTTTAATATTGAAAAAAGAAAAGATTTGAAAAAGTGTTTCTTCTGCCCAAATGCGTTGTTCTGTATTTATATGTGATAAACATTTCGATTTTAGACCTTAAAACACCAGAATTTGCACACAACTTTATATTTTTCCAGTTTGATGACGTTTCAAAATATAAAATCAGGTGTTATGATCAATTTCTCAGTACGTTAGCAGCCTTTCTACCACATACTTTTTTATTCTTGAGTAATTTTTTTAGAAAGTTACTTTTTGTTTTTACTTGAGTGAAAACTTGAGGTCTTACTTGACCTTAGTTTTTTCTACCCAACCCATCTCTGCCTATGTTGCATCTTTTGCACAGTAGAAAGAGCAAAGAGTCAGGGAGGAGACATTAGACCAGACCTTCAGGTCGTTACAGATACGGAAAGTTTAGATCTGGCTAACAAGAGTAGATCTGCTGCACTACAGGCATCAGCAGATCCTGAAATAATTCTCACTCACACCCTGAAATACTTTCCGTCTGTATAGCTGGTACAGTCAGGATGCTGTTTCCCTTGCAGACAGTTTACTTCTCACACATCATTGGCTGATTATCGTTTAAAGTGGTATTCCAGTAAATACAAATTGTTGCCCTTTTCCATATTTTGTTCTTTTTTAAAATCCTAAAGGAAATGAATAGTTTTGCAAAGTGACTGTATGTAGTGGGAACACATAATAACAATCAGCTACGTGGTTTGACCTCTGCAGCGCCGTCTCTGTAAATACTTTAGCAGGGCGCTGTGTGTGCAGATCTTACTTCAGAATGTGATTGTCTCGAGAAAAAGACGATTTGTTGTGAAGGACTTCAGACTGCTTTGCCCCAAATAGGCGGCCAATTGCAATTCCACCACGCAGTATGCTGAGTTGGGAAGTGACCTGGATAATGTGCCAAAAAAAGTATTCCCACCAGCACTTTTGGTTCTTAATTAAACTTTGGCTTTGGACATTAAGCATGTATTTTGCCTGAAACAATAGATTATAGTGTCAATTAATCTCTTTGAGGCTGTGTGACGCTGTAAATGTGTAAATAAGATGATATCAGGAGACTATGTCCTGTTGGGGTTAAATGAGGACTGGGCATCGCGCCACTGCTGTGGAAAAAGCACCATCTTTTCAGCTGCAGGGAGGCTCAGTGGTTGCTGCTAACAAGTCTGTTTCTCACCAACAGCATTTGTTTCCTCCTCATCCCTGGTAATGGACTAGAATACTAATGTTGTGTTGTTGTTTTTTTTTTTATCACAGTGGGGACTCTATAGCATACAAGCATTTCTTTTCAGCTCTTAACAGTTATAAACTGTCATGTTTTGCTTTCTTTTTTCTCTGCCAGCATAAACCACCACTAGAGGTAAACGACCTGTTTGAGGACATTAAGGATGGGGTGAAGCTCTTGGCGCTGCTGGAGGTCCTGTCTGGCCAACGACTGGTAAACAAGAGTTTATTTGTGTTGTGTGGAATTTAATCAGAATTTGACCACTTCTTGAAAATATTAACTTTTTTATTGGGATAGGCCGCCAAACCTAGTTATAATGAAAGTTGTGTGTGCAAATCAAAGTCATTGCATGGCCTTTCTGGTCATCAACAGATTTTTCTAAGCATCTGAAACTTTTACTTATGATGGCTCTTACTAAACCTAAATGTATACAACAATTCAGTTCATGGTCTGTCTTGAAGAACAAAGTTATCTATTTTGGAATCACTTTGAATAATATTTTTTCTGATCTTCTCTGCTGTCAGAAGCACTTACCACATGTTTTTTGATCTTACTGTTCATCTGTCTGACTGAAGAAACACACATCCTCAAACACTCAAGGGCACGCTAATAGTTTGACACAATTTTTTTTCATATATCCAAACCTCCTTGTTTTCTGTAAAATGATAAAACGTCTTTGGGGTTTTTCATACTTCTATTTTTTTCCATTGTTGTTTGATTCTCCAAAACTGGGTTTCTGTGAACAGAAGTTAGAAACACTACGCCTGTCTTTTTGGAAAACGGGACAGTTGTGGCTTGACATACCAACCCACGATAAAAATCTTCCCTTCTCACAGCTGGCAAAGGTTCTGCCAAAACCTGGATGTGTTATATGTAGGTGTTGCAACATGAAGGTCTCCTGGAACTAACTCACTTTCTGCAAAACTAAATCTAATTTTGAAAGAAAGTTAACTGTGATTCTCAGCTATTCGTTCCTCACAATGATTCATTCTCACAAGTTATTTTATGTAAAAATAGATTTGCTAAAATCCCCAGACCGATCCCATAAGCATTTTATGCCTATTAAATAAAATCCAAAATTAGCTGGCTCCACTTAAGTTATTATGTCTCAGACGTAATTTTGAAAAAAGCTAAATTAAAGTGTCTCTATGTGTATTTGAATCTTATGATCAAAACACACTGAACTGAACAACAAAGCTTCCTTGGCTTGCTTATTAATTTCACATTTCTGTCCTCTTTGTCTTCAGCCCTCTGAGCAAGGCCGCCAGCTGAAAAGGATCCACTGGGTTTCCAACATCGGCACTGCACTCAAATTCCTCGAAGGCAGAAAGGTTAGCGTGAAATTATGGTGCTTCATGTTTTATGTGTGTTTCTGAAAGACAGTAAAAACCTTTAACCACAAAAGAAGGAAACTGAACTGTGAATGAGAAATAAAAACAGCCTAATTAAGCTCTTGAAACATATTTTTATTTATTTATTTATTGTTATTTTTAACTAACAAAATGAAAGTGTGGTCATTCATTTTGACTGTATTCAAAATGAATACAGTCAAAATGACTGTATTCATTGTATAAATCTTTAGTTGTAAGATTTATACAACTAAATCTTACCGTCTTTGCATTTACTTATCTTTTTAACTGAAGACTAATTAGAGTATTTCTGGCACATCTAATAAATTCACAACATCATAATTTTTATTCATTTGTGTTTGTGGTTTATCCAACACCTATTCAGTCTAAAAGTCATTATGGTTTTTAAACAAGTATTGACTCAGGACTTCAACACATTTGACCCACAATATGTTGGGGTCAAAAACTGTAACCCTAACCCTAACATAATTTACTTTATTAATAATTTTGATAATTAAAGATCCAGATAAAGTTAATTATCTGAATTAACTTTCAGATAATTCACCTCATATAATTCCAGTGTGAATTATCTGAAAGTTGAAACACATTTAAATTAAAGTAATTTGTAGTATTATGCCTATTTTTCTTTGTCAGGTTTTTATTGATTTAGCTAAGGCAACAGTAAAATGTGGGGAAAAAAAGCAAAAATAACTCTGGTCATAGCATTATACTGAAGCAAAACGTATAAACATTTTAAGTGCAGAAACACTTAAACATTTAGGCAGAATGCTTCTACTAATCCTTCATATCCAGAGCAAAACACTAATGTCTGTATCCTGTGTGGTCATGGCTAACTAAAGATGCACCAATCAGAATTTGTTAGCAGTTAGTGGCTAACATTACGTAGACAGTAGCCTCTGGATCCATTTCCTTGAAAATATACTTAGATTTCAGAAAACCTTGACATGCTCCCACATCCATCATGTTTATTAATAGGTAGAAGTTGAACGCTCCAAAGGGTTTACTTCATTCAGCCTTCCTATTATCTGTTGACTCACCACCTCTCACTGTCTTGCAGGTTTAATGAATTGCAGTCTCAAGATATAATAGAACATAAAGGTTCCTTGTTAAATATTTTATTCTTCCACTTTTAACATTTCACTTAAATGGAAAATAGCTCTTTCGGTCTTTTTCCCCCAGAAACGTATAAAATAGTTACAGAAAGTTGGACAAGTAGAGAGGATGATAAAAGCAGCAGTTTCACTGTCAATGCCTTGGTTAGATTTTTTCTCTACTCTGCTGTTGTTGATGTGTTAAAACAGCACACAACTCCATATCTCACTACAAATGAAAACATGTACACGTTTAGATGAATGATTGAGAGGCTCACTGGAAAACATGACGTTTAGTTGCATATTTGTTAGTGAGCATTTAGTGTCTCTTTCTGTAAAACATTCACTTTGTTCACAGAGGCATGACAGGATTTCTTCGTTACATAACCCGTGGCTAAATCTCCTGCCCTACTTTCCGACGGGTTCCCTGAGGACTGAAACTTATATTGTTGTGATCTCTCTTCTCATCACGTTTGCTTTCAGTCTGTGTACCGAGGATCACCGGTCAGTTGCTGTTGAACACCTTGTGCTGTCACACGCAATGCTGTCATGAAGTGCATGATGTCTATTTTGCCAAACTTGGGAGGGAGCTGCCAGTATTCCTGATAGTCTGCATTTTTATGCATTTTGAGTAGAACCCGACCGATGTGTGCTCTGTGCTGCAGTTTAGCTGCTCGACTGTAGAAACTAAAATCCAGCAAGTTGCCGCAGCTCTGCAGAGCAGTGTTTGCAATCACAGTAGTGCATCTGCTTTTCTGTCAACTTATCTGTTTTTATCTGGTTGTCTTCTCACTCATGCTTCTGCCTCTTCCAATGACTCTACTTATCTGCATCAAAGGCTTGACTTTGATGACTTTCATTGCTGTTTTTGGTCTGAATGAAAACCAAGGAAAATTATGTGTGAGACACTTTGGGTTTCTCTCTCTAAAAAGAAATGATGGTGTTGACATTTTTTTCTTGATTTGGTTTTAGATTAAACTTGTCAACATCCATGCCACGGACATTGCCGATGGGAGGCCATCCATCGTCCTCGGTTTGATATGGACCATCATCCTCTACTTTCAGGTAATTCCATATCAAGTTGACCCAAAAAAGACTAATTAAAAGAATCTATCAGAAATGTCTAAATGGTTGCAATCTTAAAGTATGACAGGATTTACTGTCAAGCTCTTATAATATGGAGCATCCACAGCATGAGATGCTCAAGTTCTTTTCAGTTTTACAGTTAATTTCACAATGTGTGCCGGTCTTCAAACCTTTTGCGCCAAGTAGCGAGTGCTAGTTTTTCCAACTACCACCATACTGACATGCATTTTAAGACAACCCAACTTTTAAGAAAAAGAAATCATTTTTCATCGGCACTACACCAAGGCTCTCAAACTCATTTTCATTTTTCAAATCACAAATCTTCTCAAAGGGCCGGTTGTGCCAGAATATATTTATAAAAACCATTCAAGCTGTTAAAATAGTAACAAATAGCTGCCGCTCCATTTGATGACTTACATTAAGTAACATTGAACATCTTTGGCAACATACAACAGGCATGTACTTGTACCACAACTTGAGACTCATTGGCTCTAAGACGTTTTCACACAGCTAACTTTACCTGAAGCTGATATCAGCAGTCAGGCATATTTGTTACTGACATTTTGTCCCCCCTTATATTCTTTTATTTTGTTTTTGTTTTGTTTCTTTCTCAACCAGATTGAGGAGTTAACCAGCAACCTGCCAGCTCTACAGGCGTTATCCAACAGCAACTCGTCTGTGGACAGTACAGCCAGCTGTGAAACAGGAAGCCCTCCCATGAAGAGGAAGGTCACTAACAAATTTCAGGGCAATGCTAAGAAGGCTCTGCTCAGATGGGTGCAGTGCACAGCCGCCAAGTATGTCACACTTTTGAGGTTTCCAGTTTAAAGTAGAAATGTTAATCCAGTCCTCCTGCAAACCGGAGCGGCTCACCGTTGTGTTTTTCAGGGATTTTGGAATCGAGGTGAAGGACTTTGGGCCCAGCTGGCGTAGCGGCGTCGCTTTTCAAGCGGTAGTTCACGCCATCAGGCCCAATCTGGTGGATATGGAAGTGGTGCGGCGGCGGAACAACAGGGAGAATTTAGAGGAAGCTTTTGCTCTTGCAGAGAACGAGCTAGGCATTCCTCGCCTGCTGGACCCTGAAGGTCTCTTTGTTTCTGTTCTTCGTTTCTGCTTTTGCCTCAAACGTTTTTAGCGTTGCTAACTATTCTAAACAGGTAACACTGGTCAACAGCTTTTAAAAAAAAATTTTTTAGATATGACAGAAGTACACATAATATGAAATTCTGTCAAACGGATTTACATTAGCGTTCTTGATACTGAGAAGGCCAATGTCACCTTTCAGAGGATTAAAATTCCGTTTTGCCATCGCGCAGACTGTGAGTGGAGGGAAGTAAAGCAGCCTGCAGTGACTCTGCAGTCCTCGCTTCACTTACAGACACGACTGAAGATGCTTTAAAACACACAGAGCTGCATAAGGATGGATGTGGCTACAGGAGCTTGGCTCTGATTTGTAGTGTCAGGCCATCAGTGTGGATAAAAGTAGACATGTATAATTAGCTGACAGCCTCAACAGATTTAATCTCTTGAGGGAATGTCTTTTGTTCAGTTGGTGCCAGATGTAAAACCTTTGTTGCCGTATTGTCCCTGCTTCTGCACTTCAGTTTTATTGAAGGCTTTGCTTTTCTTCAGCTGTTCAAGATTTATTAAAGCAGCGATTAAGATCATGTTTGTGTTGCTCTGTAGATGTGGATGTCGACAAGCCAGACGAAAAGTCCATCATGACTTATGTGGCTCAGTTTCTCAAGCATTACCCAAACCCCCAACACTCTGAGGGTGACGGACAGCAGGATGAGGTACTTTGTTCAAGTTTACCATTTTCTCAATCCAGGTCATGCAGTAGAAAGCACATTTTTTTATGTCAGGACATGAAGTAATATTTACTCCATGTCTCCTCCAGTCAATAAACCTAAAACTCCTGTGTTATTTGAATATGTATGGACAAAGAAAAAGACCCTCTGGAGAGGCTATGCACTAAAATCTGCTTTATTTGCTGCTTAGTTCTTTAAGTTGTGTAAAAATTCAAATTGTCATTTGGTAGAATACAGCTTTGATCTATTATCACAGGCATTAGAAATGCACGGATCAGAAATGTGTAGCAGATGTAGCATCTCTGACCTTTCCTAAAGCAAGCTTGCTGGAATATGTTCAGACTTCCAGATTCTGGTCACCATTTGATTTCTCTGTGTGCCTCTAATGGAAATCGATGCATGAACACAGCTGAGTTTTTATGCTTTACTTTGTATCATCACAGACTTATTTGTTTTTTTTTTTCACCATCCACTTTTCTTTTGTACATCAAGCTGCTTCTTGGCTCTATTCCAACTTTTGCATTGTCAGTGTCAGTACTTCAGGTGAGGGTTCAGGTCAGAGTACTGCATGCTTTCTGTTCGGCATGTTCATCTCATTTTTCCATTCACTCTCCTTCTGTTTCCTTGCTGTTCTTATGCCTTTTTGATGTGTTTGCATTTCTCTCTGATGCTTGCTTTGATGCTTTCCTGGAAAGTTTGTTCCTCAAGATATAGAGCAAATGCTTGAGGTATGTTCAAATAAATGCTTGATTTTTCTACTATAACGTATGCTTTAATATCATACTTGTATCTATCTCTGCTTTTTCTACTTCTGTTTCTAAAATTAACTGTTTCTCTTAATGCAGTTCTTGCTTCTGTGTGCAGAGCTGTTAATTTTAATGCAGACCTTTTAACCTTACCGTTACATTTCTGTCTTAAAACGTCATTTAAGTGTGCCAGTGGCATGTTAATTAAGGAAAAAAACTGGTTTCGGATTCAGTTTGAGCTTAAACTAAGCAGCTAATCATTTGAATGTGACAGAGGGAAGAGAGGAAGATGCTTAGAGAGCTGAAGGTGTTTTTGGATCAGCTGGAGAGAGATTTGCTGCGTGCCCAGGCTACAGAAGGAAGCCTCACTGACAAATACCAGGTGAGTTTGATTAGGAAGGTGAAAAAACGCTTCCGTGTTTTGAACAAGAAAACATTGTTGCAGTAATTGTGTCTCTGTGTTTTGCAGGCATTCAAAAACTTTCACGTGCAGTACGAGATGAAGAAAAAGCAAACGGATCAGCTGCTCCAGCCTGTTCACAAGGAAGGCAAGCTGTCAGTGGACCAAGCTCTGGTCAAACAGGCCTGGGACCGCTTGTCTGCCCGGGTAATTATGCTGCATTCTTCCTAGCAGGATTTATAGGATATAGAGTGGTAGAGTTATGCTGACTAATTACATTTTTGTTTTTTAATTGATGATGAATTGTTGAAAATCTTGTCAGATTTTGGTTAAATATGTTTTCTCCAACTTTACTTACATTTTCCTTTAAGGCCCAAACATCAATAGTTTAGCTTGAATCCATATTTATTCCCATATGTTCCTGCTCATTCATGTGAATTCCCATTAATTTAATACAATGGCTCATTCATTATTACTATTTTTTAAAATAAAAAACATGTAAGGAATCCTGTGGGTTGGTTCAGGCTAGAATTGAACATTCTGACTTGTTTACTTGCAATTTTGGTATAACTACAACTGGACTACAAAACTGCTCTGAGGAAAAAAAACGTGACAGATTCACAAACCTGATTAGTCTGAAGTCATGACTTTTTCAGCAGTTCCACAGCAAATGCAAGAAAAACGCTTTAGAAAATAGAGAAAACACGAACAGACTGAAAAATATAACCCAAAAAGAAAAAACATTTACGTTTCAAAAGTGGATTTTGCAGGATATGTTCCCTTTAAATATGTCCCCCCTGTAGTATTTATTATTTTCTTCAATTAAAAGAAATCTCTTTGTTTCCTCACTTTCAGTGAAGTTCAGTGTCGTGCCGAGGGGCTGAATGATTTTGTGTTTATTGGGGGGTGGGAATGTGGGAACAGAGAGTGTTTCGTTCACTAGATACTCCACTTCTTTGGGCATCAGCAGCTTGTTTAGAGTGGAATAATCTGCTGTTGCAGCGCGGATGCTTGTGAACATACAGGAGCTCTGTGTTTAGAACAGCTTCTTCCACTGTCTGATCTTTTTTTTTTTTTTTTTCCACTGGGTGTCAATTGCAGCTGTTGGACTGGCACATTCATCTGGACAAGTCTCTGCCCGGGCCGCTGGGAGTGATCGGAGCCTGGCTTCACAGAGCGGAGATGGCTCTGAGAGAGGACATCCCCCTCCAACATGTTCATGAAGAAACTGCCAACGTTCTGCACAGGAAACTGGAGCAGCACAAGGTGAAGTGTCTGCGTGCCCATCGATGTTGGCATTTTTAATTAGACAAACGTTAGTGAGGCTATGATTGTGTTTTTTTTGTGTTGCAGGAAGTATTGAAAAGCCTGGAATCCCACAGGCAGACTTTCATGCAGATCCACAAGGACAGATCAGTCAATGGGGTGCCGGTGCCACCCGAGCAGCTCCAGGACATGGCAGAAAGGTGTGGCGCTGCTTCTTTTTCTCTGTAGTCATGTAGTTGTCACAGCAAATGACACGGTCTTTGATGTTCCTTTAATATCTAGGTTCAACTTTGTGTCAACTTCATCACACTCTCACTTGATAAAGCTGGAATTCTGGGAAATAAAGTACAGACTGATGGCATTTCTGGTGTTGGCGGAGGCTAAGCTCAAGTCCTGGATTATAAAATATGGCCGACGGGAGTCAGTCGAACTCCTGCTACAGAGCTACCTTGTAAGTTGGAATTATTTACATCGGATGTGTGCTGTTAGAGCGAATAAGTATATGTAACGAATCGTTTTCCTGTTTCTGTTGTAGAGTTTTGTTGAAGGCCACAGGTTTTTTGACCAGTATGAGATCATCTTCACAGCCCTGAAACAAGCTGCAGAGGTTTATGTGAAGTCTGACAGTTCAAGTGAGATTCTAATTCATTTATCTTACTGGATATTATGATATATTGGGATTTATAAACTGAGCATTTGTTTGGTCTATCGATTTTATGTTACAGGGACTAAAACCTGTAACAAAGGTAAGTCCAGAAATGATGTTTGCGAAATAAAACATGCCTGTTTCCATTCCTTTCTTTAACTCTCGGTCTGTTTTTGGCTTCAACCATCTTTTGCTTCCAAAAAATAAAAGGTCATGGTTTATTATGCATGAAGGAGTAACTGTAGTTGGAGTGGTATTTTAGCATGTTTAACAGTCCTAACACACTGCAACGTACAAAAGGACCAGCAAGCAAAATCATTTGCAGTATTTACAGTGCCTCGCCAAAGTATTCATACCACCTGAACTCGCATCACAACCTTGAACCTCAGTGTTTTTTGTTGTGATTTTATGTGACAGACCAACACAAACCAATGTGTAATTGTGAAACTGAAGGAAAATGATACGTGGTTTTTAATAGTTTTTTTTTTTAGCCTTGAAAATCCTGAAAAAGCGACTAGAATTCAGATTCAGTCCTCTTAAATGAAAATAAAATCCAGTGCAAACAACTGCCTACAAAGTCACCTAATTGTGTTAGCATGCATGTATTTCCATAAGCTCTCTGTTTATGGAAATACATGCATGTAAGAAACTTGTGAGGTTCCTTACAGGCATCATGAAGACCCAGAAACGGAGCATAAAGGTCATGGAGAAAGTTCTGGAGAAGTTTAAAGCAAGACAAGCTTATATAATAATATCCAAAGCATAAAATGAATGGTCTTCATGTCCTACATGTAAAACTCCCTGTGCGGTGGAAAACTGATGCAGCACAACAACCTGAACACGTCGTCTCCACAGGGAGACATGGTGGTGGCAGCATCATGTCGGGAGGACATTTTATTGAGAATCTTCTGAAAGACTTGAATATCTACGTTTACAGACACTCTCCATTCAAACATATTGAGCTTCAGCTGTTTTGCATAGAAGAACATGCAGAAATTTCATTCTCTGGATGAAAAAAGCTGCTACAGACACACCACCAAAGACTACAGCTGTAGCAAGAGGTGATCTTGTAAAGCACATATGTCAGAGTCAAGGCCCGCGGGCCACATCCGGCCCGCGAGAAGATTTTCTACGGCCCCTGGGATGATATTAGAACCGGCCCGCAGCAAGCCGGCACCCCGTCTGAAAAATGCGAGATGCACCCCCAACCCCCCTGTTCGATCCTCACAACGCACTTCTGCTCGATCCTCTCAACGCTACACACCCCCCACCCGCTCGATCCTCACAACGCGCGCACTTCTGTTCGATCCTCACAACGCGCGCACCCCCCCCACCTCGTCATTTAAAAAATCTCAATGAACATTCGATCAGTCCGGCCCTCGGCTTGTAGCTAAATTTTTTATTTGGCCCTCCGTCCATTTGACTTTGACACCCCTGTTGTAAAGTATTGAGGGGGGATAAACACAAATGCAGGGTGCATTTTTAAAAATCTTTTATTTGTTAAAAAAAACAAACCAAAAAGTTGTTTTTTTTTAATCGTTTTCATTCTGTCTTACAACTACACCGTGTGTTGGTCTATCACATGAAATCCCCGTAAAATATATTGAAGTTTGCGGTTGTATTAACACAAAATGTGAAAATGTTCAGGAAGTACTAGTGAGCACTAGTACTAATACTTTTGCAAGTTAGCAACAGTAAATAGGCACCTTATAATCTAAACTAAAGTAAACCGCTTCCATTTCCAGTCGACGAAGCGGAGGGCGTGAGCAAATTCCTGACTGAAACGACAGCTCAGTGGAAGAACTTGGCGCTGGAGGTCCGAAGTGTTCGCAGCATGCTGGAAGAGGTGATCTGTAACTGGGAGAAGTACAGCAGCACCGTGGCATCCCTGCAGGCCTGGCTGGAGGACGCTGAGCAAATGCTCAACAAGTCGGAGAGCGCCAAGCGTGTAAGTACATTCAGAGACTTGAGTGGCAACAACAGGGAATGGTACATTTAAATAAATTTATTCTGCTTTCAGATTTGTGTTCTCCTATTAAAATAGATTGTCTCGTGTCGTCAGGCCCTCTTTTAGTCCTTCTTTTCTGTGTCAGGATTTTTTCAGAAACCTTTCTCGCTGGATCCAGCAGCACATGGACATGAACGATGCTGGAAATTTCCTCATTGAAACGTGCGACGAAACCGTCTCTCGAGATCTAAAGCAGCAGCTTCTTCTACTGAACGGGAGATGGAGAGAGCTATTTGTCAAAGTCAAACATGTAAGCTCTGTGCACTTTAATGTGAGGATTTGCTAACAGGAATCGTTCGATGTCACCAAGCAGACACAGATTTATGAAGTCATACAGAAAGCATGACATACTTGTGCCTTCCCTCTGTCATTTTCAGTATGCAAGAGCGGATGAAGTGGATAAACTTAGGCAAGACTATCAAGACGGGATTAATACCTTAAAGATGTTCATGGATGCCACCAATGAGAAGATGACCGCTCCTATTCAAGTGTCTTTCCTCAACGTCAGAGCCTTCGCTCAAGATGTTGAGGTTTGACCATCACCTTCACTCTGAGTTTAGACCTGTGCTGTCTCTTTCTTTTCTGTATGTTGTTATTTGACTCTTTTTTTCTTTTTTAATTTGGGACAGGAAATCAAGCACAAAGTGCCAGCAATGGAAGCGGCCTCCAAGGCAGCAAGCCGCACAGCTCAGCTGTTGACCAAAGACACTCCACAGGAGGAGATTTCTCAAATGATGGCTGTGATGGCTTCGATCAAAGAGCAGCTCGGCAAGGTGAGTGTGTGTCAGCATGTGCTGTTTTGCAAAGAACTGATAAAAGATTGTTAAATTAGGATCTTGTAATCCCAGAGCCAATATAATCTGCAGGGATCTTTTAGTTATTCGGGTCCAACAACTTTCACACGTTACTGTTTTTGTGCCTTCTTCTGCTTTGTGGACATAAGTCATTGTTTTGTGCTAATAAATAGTGTGCCTTGGACCTTTTCATTAAAAACACAAACTTTGATGTATGTCATTGAAGTTTGATTTAACAAACAAACACAAAGTAGTGCATAATTGTGAAGTAAAGGGAGAAATAAATGTTTTCAGTGCCAGTTTTCTAGGACTGAAATATTTGCCTGTTCCTCTGCAGAATTACTCAAGCTCCATCAGATGGAGGTGGGATGTTGTGTTAGTTTTCTTCCACATGTCATGTTAGCCAAAACCTCTCAACAATGGCTTTCTTCCTCCTTCTCTTCCATAAAAGCCAGACATGTGGAGTGCATTGCTAATTGTCCTTTTAGGAGTTTTTCCCACCTGAACTGTTTCTCTCCAGCTCCTCCAGAGTTACCACGGGCCTCTTGCTCTTCTTTACGGCTTGTCACATAAATTCTCAATAAATTATACAGTTTTGTGGTTGTTAAATTCAAGGAGTGTGGATACTTTCATAAGGAACTATGCATCTGAAATGATGTTTCCTCTAAATAACAGGTCGTGTTTACGTTTTTTCCACATGCTTTTTCTCCGATCAGGTTAGGGAGAGATGTCTGCCTCTGCTTAGGGACTCTCAGTCTCTCTTACCTCCACTGGAAGAAATGGAGAGGAACATCACAGGCTTCTATCAAGCTCTGGAGAAGGCTAGTCGCATCACCAGCACCACCGACTCCGAGGGACCAGTAGATTTTAAGCAGAAATGCCAGGTAACCGTTACAGTTCACCGTTGATAAATGTCATGCAGAGGGATTGAAATGTTAAATAAAACTTCTTAACTGTCTGGTTTTAGCTGAGTGTTAAAGCAACAATATGTCGATATTCATTTAAATAGGAGCTGGCGACCTTCACACACAGCTGTAAGAAGTGCCTGACAGTAATAGAAAGAAACCACCAAACCATCCAAAAAGTGATGAGCACCAGTAAAACGCTCCAGCACATGGACATGAGTCTGCTGCAGAAACGAGTGGCAGACCTGCAGACCTCCTCACAGGTAACCTTCATAATCGAAGACAGTTTTATTTAATGTCTAAAGAGGTGCCTTGGCAGGGAAGTAATGACTTGTTTGATCGCCTGTAGAACATGATTAGGGAATCTACAGAGTGGCGAAAGCACGTGGAGGCAAACAGCAGCCTGATGAAGAGGTTTGACGAATCACGAGTCGAGCTGGAAAAGGTTCTGAAAATGGCACAGAGCTGTCTGACGGAAAGAGGCAACCCAGAGGAGCTGCTGAAGAAACACACTGTAAGGCTATTTTTACAGAATGAAGTGTTTTTAATCAAATTAATTGGTTCAGTATTATTATTTTTTTTTAATTTAATGTCATAATTACAATAAGTGCACCAATCAGAAATGTGTGGCTGACCTTTGATCTCTAGTTTTGAATAAATTTGAGGCACTAATACAAATTTTAATGATTCCAATTTTCTCTTTTGCAAATTTTAAAGCAAAGATAATCCAGGGAGGAACCGACATGGATGCATCATCAGTCACTACAGCACTACTAAAACATTATTCTGTGTGCTTTCCATTTTTTTTAGCATACAGGTTCAGTTTTAGTCCATATTTAAAAGAAGTTATTCCATTAAAACTGTTAAAACTGCATTTATTATATCTACCTTATGTTTAAAAACATTAGTTAGTTCTTTATTATTTTTTTTAATCAAAGTTAAGAGACACAATGGAAGCTCCAAAGAGTTGCAGACTCCTGGGTTAAACAGGCCAAAGAGAAACATATTAATTATATGCTTACATAAGATTCACTCAATGAGATGCATTCAGAAGGGAAATCTTAATTTGACCTGTCACCTTTCAGGACCAGACTGTATGCAAATCATCAAATCCTATTGTGCATTTTCAACAACTACAACATAATGAAATTAATGGGTGTAAAGTTACAAGTTCACTGCAACGTTCAGCATGTTTACAAAACAAATTATAGGAATGAACTAAAAAGGAAACGTGTGTTTTGTGACCCAGCAACCAGGTTGATGCACATACATGTTTAATAGACCTGCTGCCTCTCAGATGGGATGTGAACCCTGAAAAAAAAAAAATCTCGGCGTTGTTTGCAGGAGTTCTTCGGACAGCTCGACCAGCGGATTTTAAATTCATTCCTTAAGGCTTGTGATGAGCTGACAGATATTTTACCCGAGCAGGAGCAGCAGGCGCTGCAGGAAACAGTTCGAAAGCTGCACAAACACTGGAAGGTTGGTTTAAATTAATCCATTAAATATATACAAATTACTACATAATTTGCAATAATAAATATTGGTATTTTACAGATGCAATTTTACTTCACAAAGATATTCTAAATACTTAAATATATTCACTTTTCTGTAATAGTTCTATCATAATACGTATTCAAACATAATTGTAGAGTTTAGTTGTATTTCCCTAACACCTTAGCTGTGAGAAAGTGACTTGAAACCTTTTTCTTCTATAAATAAGAGAGCCGACTTCATGAATGTCGTCCTCTTACCTCAGGATATACAGACAGACGCCCCGTTTCACCTCCTGCACCTGAAGGTGGAGGGTGAGAGGAGCAAGCTGATGGCGTCGCTGCAGGAGTGCCAAGCAGAGCTGACCCGGGAGAACCGGCACCTGGCTAACATGGGGAGTGAGAGGCTCATCAAGGAGCACAGGGTGAACACAACACTGCTGCCTAACCAACACATGGTGCTTATTTCAGCGGGGAAAAGATTACAGTGCCCTGCAGAAGTATTCTTGCCACTTAACCTACAAACGTCAAAGTTTTCATTGAGACCTTAACGTGACAGACCAACACCTTCACTTTATTGCTTGCTTTTTTAAAATGAAAGGAGAAAGACGTTTTTTATTCAGGCCACCCTGGTTGGTACTTTACAAAGCCATCTTTTATTGCAGTTACAGCTGCAACTCTTTATGCTCAATCTCCTCCAGCTTTGCACATCCAAAGACTAAAATGGTTAAATGGTAAATGGGCTGAATTTCTGTTTTTTTTCTAGTAATAAGAACCACTCAAAGCGCTTTTCATCAGAGCCATGTTCATCCGACTGAACTTACAAACATGCAGACATTCATACACCGATCTGCAGATTGGAAGTCAGCTTGGGGTTGATGTGGCAGGAGGAAGCTAGAAACGAACCCACAACTTTCAGATGTCAAGATGGCTCCTTCTTGGGTTTTTCTTGGCATATCATGGTTTGCATTTAGCCAAAACATTTGGACTTGTTTGTAAAAAATGCTGAGAATGATGCATCCTATTTTCCTCATACTTCACAACTGGGCCACAATTGAATAACATGATACAGTTAGGGCCAGAAATATTTGGACAGTAACACAATTTTCGCGAGTTGGGCTCTGCAGGCCACCGCATTGGATTTGAAATGAAACCTCTACAACAGAATTCAAGTGCAGGTTGTAACGTTTAATTTAAAGACCACACTCCTGAACAAAAATATCTGACAGAAAATGTAGGAATTGTACACATTTCTTTACAAAAACTCCACATTTTAGGAGCTCAAAAGTAATTGGACAAATAAACATAACCCAAACAAAATATATTCTTTTCAATATTTTGTTGCGAATCCTTTGGAGGCAATCACTGCCTTAAGTCTGGAACCCATGGACATCACCAAACACTGGGTTTCCTCCTTCTTAATGCTTTGCCAGGCCTTTACAGCCGCAGCCTTCAGGTCATGCTTGTTTGTGGGTCTTTCCGTATGAAGTCTGGATTTGAGCAAGTGAAATGCATGCTCAATTGGGTTAAGATCTGGTGATTGACTTGGCCATTGCAGAATGTTCCACTTTTTTGCACTCATGAACTCCTGGGTAGCTTTGGCTGTATGCTTGGGGTCATTGTCCATCTGTACTGTGAAGCGCCGTCCGATCAACTTTGCAGCATTTGGCTGAATCTGGGCTGAAAGTATATCCCGGTACACTTCAGAATTCATCCGGCTACTCTTGTCTGCTGTTATGTCATCAATAAACACAAGTGACCCAGTGCCATTGAAAGCCATGCATGCCCATGCCATCACGTTGCCTCCACCATGTTTTACAGAGGATGTGGTGTGCCTTGGATCATGTGCCGTTCCCTTTCTTCTCCAAACTTTTTTCTTCCCATCATTCTGGTACAGGTTGATCTTTGTCTCATCTGTCCATAGAATACTTTTCCAGTACTGGGCTGGCTTCTTGAGGTGTTTTTCGGCAAATTTAACTCTGGCCTGTCTATTTTTGGAATTGATGAATGGTTTGCATCTAGATGTGAACCCTTTGTATTTACTTTCATGGAGTCTTCTCTTTACTGTTGACTTAGAGACAGATACACCTACTTCCCTGAGAGTGTTCTGGACTTCAGTTGATGTTGTGAACGGGTTCTTCTTCACCAAAGAAAGTATGCGGCGATCATCCACCACCGTTGTCTTCCGTGGACGCCCAGGCCTTTTTGAGTTCCCAAGCTCACCAGTGAATTCTTTTTTTCTCAGGATGTACCCGACTGTTGAATTTGCTACTCCAAGCATGTCTGCTATCTCTCTGATGAATTTTTTCTTTTTTTTCAGCCTCAGGATGTTCTGCTTCACCCCAATTGAGAGTTCCTTTGACCGCATGTTGTCTGGTCACAGCAACAGCTTCCAAATGCAAGACCACACACCTGGAATCAACCCTAGACCTTTTAACTACTTAATTGATTACAGGTTAACGAGGGAGACGCCTTCTAAGTTAATTGCAGCCCTTAGAGTCCATTATCCAATTACTTTTGGTCCCTTGAAAAAGAGGAGGCTATGCATTACAGAGCTATGATTCCTAAACCCTTTCTCCGATTTGGATGTGGAAACTCTCATATTGCAGCTGGGAGTGTGCACTTTCAGCCCATATTATATATATGATTGTATATCTGAACATGTTTTTGTAAACAGCTAAAATAACAAACCTTATGTCACTGTCCAAATATTTCTGGCCCTAACTGTATAAAACTGAAGTTTGTGGTTTCAATGTGACAAAATGGAAGGTGAAAATTTGACAGATATTCCTCAATCAAAAGAACTGAAGCTCTTCCTGGGTCACTGTGTTGTACTGATGTGTTCTGCTGTGAAATATGCCCTTTTTAAAGGCGTTTTTTAGGGAGAAGGGCCCTCAGGCCATCTGCGAGAAACGGCTGCAGTTGATGGAGGAGCTCTGCCAAAAGCTACCGGAGGCTGACCCAGCTCACCAGATTCTGCAAACAGCAAGACGGGACTTCGCTGAGGTTCAGGAGGAAATTGGGAATACTCATCAGAAGTTAATGCAGCACCAGGATAAATGGAAAGAATACGATGCAAGGTGCAGTATTTTCAACAAAGTATTTAGTTTGTCAGACCAGTTTAGCAAGAAAAGAAGGTTGAAGTTTTTCTCTTCCTCTTGATGAAAATCTATAAACTAGAAGTGTTTCAACTGCATGACTGACGGTGCGTTTCTTACGTACCCCAAGTGATTCATATTCTTCCACTGCTTTTTACAGACACAGCTGCATTCTGCAGTATTCTTAGTGTGACGATATCTGCACAAACAGTAAAACCGTGTTACTGAAAATAATTTATCTGTTACATCACATCCTGATACTCACTTCTAAACCTAATTGTGATATATTTAAAAACCAAAAAACAAACATATGTATATATTTCTTTGTGAGAAATGCATTTGAACTTTCAAAATATGTCAGACATAGCTTCTTCATAATAGTTTTTTTTTTTTTTTATTAGCCAAAATGCATGTATAGCTTTTATTTCCCCCCCCCCCCCTTTTCTGATTGGTTTCTTTATTTCCTTTCATGTTGCTAAACAGGTACGCTGAACTCTCATGTTGGCTCATATCCAAAGAAAGCCAGCTGAGGCTGCTGAGAAACCGAGCCAGCGACCCCAGAAAATACAATCAGGTGAAAACGACCATAGCGGTGAGTCACAGCCTTTGCCATGCTCCTTTTACGGTTTATCGTTTGCAGGATAATGCCCACTTCTCAGTGTCACTCCTGAGGAGATGAGACTATGAGGAAGACACTTTCTGCCTGCGTTAGTTTCATCAACTTTTGCTCTTGTTTGCAGGAGCTGAGAAATGATGCAGATCTGCAGGAGGGGAACCTTGCTTGGCTGAAAGCCCGTATGGCTGTATTAATTGAAATCTGTGCTGACAGTGATGCCCAAAGGCAGGGGAGCACTCTGAGCAAGCTCTCCGCTGATTTTAAAGGTCTTCTTGCCTCTCTCTTTGAGGTAAGTCACTCGTGTGTTTTTTAGAAGACCTCTGAGACGTTTAGGTCCAATTTCCTCTCCGCTGTTGAAGGCAGTGAACTCATTTCTAGAGGACTATGTGGAGAATATAATTAGAGCTGCACAATATATTGAATCACAATTGATATAGCAGTTTGCACTATACTGTGCAGGCAAAGGGATGTTTACATGTGAATAGTTGGTGGACTATTACATTCTCGGTTCCAAGCATTAAACTGACAGATTTTTTTAACATGTCTTTATATTTAATGTTTAAAATGTTTAAGTGTAATTTAAATTTTTTTTAAATAAATTATTAGCTTAGTACATCCATAGATGATTTGATGATTTTTATTTTTGTATTTTTTAAAGGGTAGAGCATAATATGAAGCAAAGGTTGAAGACCTGAAGAGCAAAATGGCAAAATTTGAACATTAATATCATGAAAGAATTGTGGTGCTTGAAATTTCAGATAAGTCCTAAGTTTTAGTTTTGCAAAAGTAGTTGAATATACCCAATTACTAGATTCATTAAAATAGTGGCCCAAAATGAAATTTGAATGTAACATGTGATCTATACTATAAAATAAAAAATTGACGCTACATATAATTCTGTTAGAGGTCAATCGTAATACATCAGTGTCATAATAACAAACGGAGAATTTAAGATTACTACTTTAAATAACTTGTGTAAACTCAAGTAAAGAGGTCTTGGCATGAATGGCTGAAGTTTTTTGTGGTATGAGTGAAAAAAGTCCTGAACTAACCTGAGCTGAAAGGAAGAAAAGCAGCACACACTGACATATCAAAGAATACAAACACACTGAGTGCAGAGGAATCGGGGGGGATTGTGGTGATAGAAAACAATGAGTGAGGAAAAATGGATGAGAATCACAACTAGTACCATAAATGCAATACTTAGCAGTAATATCTGACTCTTATGTTTTCCATCAATGTCTTCTCGACTAATTTTGTAAACAGTGGGTAAGGCACCATTTTTATTTTCCTCTTATTTCTTTGCAAGGCTGAGAAGATGGTGCTTGCAGTGGGGGATTGTGTGCAGTTCAGAGAGGAAGTACAGACGACCTTGGATGACCTGGTTCAAGGGCAGAAAGAAGCGCAGGCCGAGGCGACCAAAATACTGGATTGTTCTACTTCCAGAGAAGCCCAACAACTTCTGCTTGTTCACCAGGTGTTGCATGGCAGATTTGATCTTTTTCTTTTTTATTCACTTATTGTGTTCCTGTTTAATGAAATCCACTCAATATTGTGAATGTACTCGGCTACCCGCAGCAACAGTTAAAGCGCCTAAAGCTGAAAAGGAAGGATGTCCAGCAGCTGATCACCAGAGGCCAGCAGCTCCAGTCTGAAGAGGGGCTGGGAGAGACTCTGCAGCAGGACCTGCAGAGCTTAGAAAACACCGTGAGCAAAATGGAGCAGAGTATGGACTCACAGGAGCAAAACCTTGAGGTGAGCACTGTTGTTATAAATCACTTTTGAAAATCAGAAATGTGTCATTTTTCTGTTTTGTCAAAGTTACAGTCCCACCACATTCTTTCAACTTTAGTTAATAAATAACAAATTTCTTTATCCCCTCTTTTACCCACTTCTTTTAGGGATAATATGTGCTTTGGCAGCTTCAAGCTGCAAAAACACAGTTTGTTTTCATTTCTTTAGCTTAATCTGTAAAAAAAAAAAAGATAAATAAAATAAAATGCAGCCTCACACAAAGACAGAATTTTATCTCCAACAACTTTATTCCACACTGCAGGTAGATTTAGGTCTGAAGTTACTCCCTCTGATTTTACCAACCTTCTCCTTTTGACTGGATGTAATATAAGCATTTTGGAGCGGCGCAGCCAGGGTTCAGAGTTGAATCTGAATACTTGGAGAGAGATGAAGATTACGATGACTACAGGGAGGCTTTCCAACCTAAAGGACTTGGAGCTCATCCCTGAAAATAAATTGTCCAATTACCAGTTGAAAAAGAAAAGGTTTTTCATTGATAATTTAGAAAGCTATAGATAGCATTCAGTGATCTATCTCGATGAAACACAAACAAAACAAATCAATTGTTTGTCTTTTTTAACTGACACTTCTTTCAGATTTAGTTTTGACTGATTTCTGTCTCCCTTTTTCGATTCCTGAAATTAGAAAAAAAAAACAACCAAGTCAAGATATATTTAACAAGATTCTACGAGCTTTTAGATGCTGAAGCCAAAGTGTAACACCAGATTACGACCAGGAAGCCGAGGATTAAGAGTCACAACTCTCAGATAACACAAATAGCACACACCTATTACTTGGATTTTAGAGCCATTAACTGATGGCAAATGGGAACTACTTTTCACTGATCATTTAAAAATTAATATTTTTAGTTTTGTCATTCACAATGGTTTTTTTTTAATTTGGTGTTTTTCAGGTTACTCTGGCTGCTTGGCAGGAGTTTGACAGTCAGCAGGAAGCAGTGAATGAGTTTGTCAACAAAGCCCGCTCCACAATCGACAGAGATCTTAACTTCAGCAGCCCAGAAAGCCTTGCCGTTGAGCTGGACCAAGCAAACGTGAGTACATTTAGAAGAACGCTAAAACAGTCTGCTGAGACCTTTTCCTTACAGTACCAGGGAAATTTTGGAGGATTCTCTGGAAGCGATGCAAATTGTGCCGTGTTGTGAACAGGTGATGCTGAAGCAGTGTGAAGCGGAGGTCTTACACATGAACACCTTGTTGAAGAGAGCAGCAGAAATACAACTTGGTCCAAAAAACAAATCTCTGCTTCTGCAACAAGCTCGTTCACTCAGTGAGCAGGTGGACAAAGTAGACACCGGCCTGAAGAAAGAGTACGTTTATAGACTTCTTCTATTAATAAAGCGTTATAATAATGTTTTAACTGGGACAATCTCATTACACATGCTCTCTCTTTTTTCTCCTAGGGTCAAGAACCTGGAAGAGATGAAAAGTCAGTGGGATCGATTTGGAACTGGATTTGAATCGTTTTCTTCGTGGATATCTGAAAAGGAGAGACAGCTAGATGTAATAAAATCATCTAATTTGTCTCTTGAGGAGCAGATCAAAGCACTTAAGGTAAAATATGGTTAAACATTAAGCTACAGTTCTTTTGAGCCACAGAAACGGCACTCTATGTCAGAAATCAATGAGGCTTAAAGCCCACATTAGTCATGTACTGGTAGACTGTCTGTGCTGCACATCATTATTCGTCTTAAACCCAGAGGAGGGGAGGAACCCGCTGCGGTTTCTGGGATTTTCGCCAAAAAGTCGTCACAGCTGTTGAACATGTGCACATGTTGCCTTGTTACAACCACAAACTGCAGTGACTTTTTAGCAAATCTTATGTAATAAACCAACACAGAGTGGTGCATAAGTATGACGTGGAAGGAAAAGTATAAAGTCCTAATCCAAAATTTTATCACTACTCTCAAATCTGGCTAGTAGGTCAGAAATCATTTTCAGGATTTGACACAGCAAATACAAAACGTTCCCTAGTCAGTTGAGACTTAAAAAGAAATTCTCGTCCTCCATTTAAAACTGGGCTTGCTTTTCTTGTAAATTAAGATTGAGTAATCTTAATTCATGTAAAGATGGATGGAAACTGCCATAAGTTACAGCTAGAATGGTATAAATATTTAGCAAGACAAAAACATTGCTAGGTTTAAGCTAGCAAGAAATTAAGTAGCATTTGTTCATACAGGACTGTGCTTAAGCTAATCTTTGACTTTGCTACGTTTTTGCCTCTCAGGGTGTTGGAGCAGAACTTCAAGACCGAGCCGAGTTCCTTTCGCAGCTGGAGACAGACTCCCAGGCGCTGGCCCAGTTTGTGTCTTCGGGCGAGGCGGCTCGCGTTAAAGCCCGTCTGACCCAAATCGGCAGGTACTGGGAGGAGCTGAAGGAGAGCGTTCAGACACTTGATGGGCAGCTGGAGGAAAGCTCCTCTCACCAGCAAAAGTTCAGACTGAACCTGAACGAGGTTGGTACATTTATCCATATTCTTACAGGATAACGTTTGCATTTGGCATTAGCGTACATATTCGTTTCGATCTTGCTTCTCTTAAAGGTACAAGCGTCTCTTTGTGAACTTCATGCAAAACTGGAGAGTCCTGTTAAATCCTGCACTTCATCATCTGAGACTTACAAAGCCCTTCTGAGCCACATGGTATGAAGATCTGCTTTCTTCTTTGTTAATAAACACAGGTTTATTTTTTTAAAATAATGGACTGCTAGTTGTTCTTTCATGTGTCACGGGAACTGCAAATGTCTTGTGTTGTTACCTAGGATGTCTGTCAGTGCCTGGAGCAGCTGAAGGGCAACTTACTGTCGCTGTCAGCTAGTGCCAGACGAGTCAGTGACAAGGAGTGTGCGGTGCGGGCTGTGGCGGAGCTGAACACCAGCTATGAACAGGCCCTGGAGGAAGCAAAGGACAAGCAGAGCACTTTGGAAAACCTACTGTCTACGTGGCAAAAGTACGAGTTTGTAAATATAAACTTAACCTATATAGTCATTATATTAATACATATGAAGATGCAGAAATATATTAGGAAATGATTGAATCTGGGCGTGCTGCGGTGGCCTAGGGGATAGCGCGACCCACGTTTGGAGGCCTTGAGTCCGGGTTTGCGGATTCGATTCCCGGACCCGACGACATTTGCCGCATGTCTTTCCCCCAATCTCTCTCCCACTTTCCTGTCAGCCTACTGTTGTTTAAGGGACACTAGAGCCCACAAAAGACCCCATGGAGGGGAGGAAAAAAAAAAAGAAGAAATGATTGAATCTATACCACTTTGGGTTTTTTTTTTTACAGTTTTTATATTTTATCATAGTTTCATTAAAAAAATTTAATTTGAAGGTTTTTAAAACAGATCAACTGTTTTTGAATATATTTTGTTTCCCTTTTTGCAAGTTTTCAACTAACATTAAACACTTAATGTCTTGCAAATGTATCCACATGTTTGCAACAAACTGCAAACTTCAGCATGTTTTATTGGAATCTTGTCTACTAGAGAAGCGTTATTAAAAATCTCAATAGTGTGATGTGCATTAGTGTTAAGCCCTCATTCAGAAGACACTCAAATTCCTACATAAAAGCTGAGTCAGAAAGTTATAAAGCAAATAAAAAGGAAAATGAAACATAGACGATCTGCCAGACAGACATTGTTGTTTTCTCTGCTTTGGCAGATTGTAGACGTACTGTAATCCTTCACTGTCTAGAGTTATCCCTTCTTAAGGCTTAATCTGAAAACAACACAATAACAGTGTAAACTGAGATTTTAATCTCGCAGTTTAAGACAGAAGTGTTCCTGTTCCTAATCAGGTTTGAGAAGCAGCTGTCAAACTTTGTGTCCTGCCTGGAGAGAAGTGAATCTGCATCCAAACCAGAAAGTCACTGTCTGTCTGCTGACAAAGCCAAACTACGCACCGAGATGCAAGACTTGCAGGTACAATAAACCATTAATGTACATCTAAACAACATGACTATGATTTAAACCTAAAATGAGGACAATGTTGTTACGTAGACACGTTGACTTTTTCTTTCAGGCTCTGCAGGTTGAGGTAGAGTCCCTTAAAAAGACCCATGAAGACTTGGCCTCTCTGGGAACGTCGTTATATCCCACGGCACCTGAAGATAATGTTACGAAGCTAAAAGATGAGCTAGGGACGCTGCAGCAAAGACTGCTTGACCAACAGGAAGTCATCCCTCAGAGGTAAAAAACTTCACTGGTAGAACAAACATCCGGTAATGGATCGAGGTTTCTGTTGAAGATAGATTTATGGTTATTGATTTGCGCCGATGTGTTGGGAGACCTAACTGCAGCTAAAAGAGGAAAATATATTAGAGTATGCTAAAGGGAATGCTAAAACTGCTAAACACCAACACATTGAAATATTAAGCAAGCGTCTCTCTGTCCCAGAATCACAGAGCTTCAGAGCCACGTGTCGCTGGTGGAGCAGTTTGACCAGGCTCTTCTTAACTTCTCTGAGTGGAGTGAGACCGTACTCTCAAATCTACACACAGCTTCTCAGATCAACATCGGCAATCTGCAGGGATCTGCCACACAAGTAAAGGTGAGTTCCAGACCGTTTTTTAAAACGGAGATGTGTCTGATTTTTGACTTATGATTTTAAAACTCTGACACGCCGATTTCGATTTATTTACAAGGACTATAATCTTGAAAAGTTTGACAACGCCACCAAAACCATTTTATCTGCCGTTCCTGCCATCAGCTATCATTTGTCTATGTTCAGAGCAGAGAGAAGAAGCTGTGACAAAGGTTTTGCTAATACTTTTAAATAAATACAAGATGATTGCAGAGATAACATTCTAAACCAGCTTTAGGACTTTATATTATTAATTACCTGGTTAGTGCAGTTAGCATTATTGACTCTGGGAAAACCAGAGAAAGCAAAGTAACTTTGCTGTACGTCCACTAACCCTTCCTACTGTATAACTTTAAGTCTTCTTAACTTGGTAACACAATCAACATGAGTTAGTGCTGTCATTAGTGAAACCTGCAGCATTCAATGCTTAGAAAAACAGTCAGTTTCCACTTGACTGGTTCAGTCTAATTAAGTTAAAAAGCCCTCAGACTCAACTGGAAGATGATGTTTTGATTCAGAGCAGAGTTTATTTAACCTGGTTCTCTTTGCTTTAACAGGAGACAAAATTGGTCCTGCAAAAGAACTCCAGTGTGAAGCAAAGCTTGGAGGAGCAGACTGAGAAACTCTGCAAGGTCTGTGAGCCTGCTGACGCGCAGCTGCTCCGTAACAGAGTCGAAAGCTGCCTCCAGTCCTACCATGAGGCTCTGCATTTGGCCGAGCTGCAGCTGGAGTGCCTGGAAAAGCTGGAGGCCTTCTTGCAGACCCACGGCGAGGTGGCGGGAGTGCTGCGTGGCCTCAGACAGACGGTGGAGAGCGCCGGGAGCTGGGACCGTGGAAGGGTAGAGGAGCTGCAGCAGGAGCTCGCCGCTATTATTCCTGACATAAGTGAGCTGGAGTCCTCTGCTGTCGATCTGGACAGCAGCCTCTGTAAAGGTCATCTCCACATCGGAGTCGAAGAGGGTTCTCGTAAGTCATGCCGCGTGCTGGCTGATTCGCTCGGCGCTGAGTTGGACACGGTGAGGAACTTGCTCGGTACAAAGCAAAGCGAAGCCGAGGCGCTGGGTGTGCTGTGGACTTCGTTCCGGCAGCGAAAAGAGCAGCTGCTCAAGGCTGTGGAAGACATTGAGGAAAAAGCTGACCACCAGACCTTCAAAGAGCCCAGCTTGCATGGTCTGCAGCAACGGTATGGTGCAAAGAAAGTCCCATTAGATTCTGCCAGTGTCTCGTAAAAGTACTCATCCACAGAAAAGTAGTGAATTATTGTGAAGGAGAAGAAAACTGACTCAGTTTTTAATTTTAAATTAAACCCCACAACCCTAAAAGTGTAACATGAACTCTTTCTGGTTACACTGTTTTATTTAGTGTGTCAAATTTAAAGGGGCTGAATTTTACTTTTATTACTAAGAAGATTTTTGGTAACACTTCATTAGAAGGGGTGCGGATAAGACTGATTTGAGACAGCCATAAACATGACATGACACCCGTTATGAACATGAAGAAGTCCTCATGAACGTCTCTTAATAATGACACTTTGAATAATGACATTTTTAGTGCAAAGTTTACACTTTTAATTGACTTTTAATGCAAATTTTAATGGACCTTTACCTTAAAAGTGTAATTATTGGTGGTAACACAAAGTTTAAACTTTTAATGAACTTCTAATGCATCGTTTAGAGCAACTTTGAATTAAAAGTGTCATTATTTACTGAATAATAATTCAGTAAACAGTCGTAATCATTCATGAAGAGTCATTCATATTCATGACAGGTGTTACCTCATGTTTATAACAGTTATAACCCCATCAAATAGTGTCACCAGATTTTTATATATACTTTCCATCCTCTTCACACTTGTACACTAAATTATATTGGTTTATCACATAAAATCCCAATAAAATAAATTGAAGTTTGTGGTTGTGACAAACTTCATGGCAAAATGTATAAAAGTCCAAGAGATATAAATAGTTTTTATGAACCACTGCAAATGCCTTGCATATAACTGCTGCTGTTATAAGCTGGTGTAGCGTTAGAGCGTGAAAACAGACGCGGTAACGACATGTCGTCCCTCTTGTCTGTCAGACTTCGCTTCTTTAACCAGCTAGAGGATGAGCTTCAGTCACACCAGCATGAGGAGCAGTGGCTGAGGGATAAGGGCAGCCAGCTGGCCCAGAGAGACGCAGAGCTGGCCGGGGAGGTTTTGAGGGAAATTAGTCTGCTGGAGACGACATGGGAGGAGACGAGGAGGCTCATAACCGAGAGGTAACGCAGAGGAAACGTTTGGATGATTTTAACCACGTTTTGCAGATGGTGATCTGAAGCCTGTCATCTTTTTCAGACAAGAGCAGTGTAATGTTCTTGCTGAGCTAACAAGAGATTATCAAACCCTGAAAACCAGCATCAGGAGCATTATTGAGAGTGCAGAACCTCTGGTGGACATAAGCTCTGTTCTGAAGGATTATGAGGAAACCAAGAGATCACTAACCAAGGTTTGACTAAAGAACTGTTTTTAGTAGCTCGTGATGAAACATTTCTTGTATTGTTTCTCTGTTAAACCATTTTGCTTTGTATGCTTTATCCATAGCATGAATCACTGAAGGCAGAGATGGGTGGTAAGCAACCAGAGCTGGACCAGTTTTCAGTCAAAGGAAAACATCTTGTGACTGAACTGAAGAAGATCCCGGAGTGTGACAGTGATATGATAAAGAAAGATATGGAGAAAACTGTTGATCACTGGCTGGATGTAAGTATATCTTTAAGATATCTTATTATCGATACCACATGTGAAAATGTTAGGTATTAGTAAATTGGGTTTGGAGGCAAGTCATTAAGGAAATAGCATCACTTTCATCTTTTAGTTGTTTTTGTGGATATGTTTTTTTTCTAAGGTAAATCAGAGGAAACTTTCTGTGTTGTTCATACAGAGTATTTAAACTACTGTCATTATATATCATTGTGTCTTGATATAAACCAAATATTTTCAATCTAAGAAACAGGCAGCCATCTTGAGTGCTTCATTTAACCCCTTTTAATTCTTCCCCAGATGTCTGAGAAAATAGAGGACAACATCGATCGCCTCCATCACAGCGTGGACCTGTGGGGCGACGTGCGCAGCCTGAACGAGGACATCGAGAGTTGGACAAGCAGCTGTGGGATTGAACTCAGTGAGATCCTGAACAATTTCAGCAACAGTCAGAAAGTGTCAGCAAGACTCTCTGGGCTGCAGGTAAGTTTTTAAGAGTTCTTAGAAGATATAAGGAATTACTTGTTTAGCTCTGTTAAATAAGGATCAGTTATTTATGCATACGATTACTCAAATACACCTTGAAGAGACTGTATAGTTTGTTTTTTTTATCAACAGGGAGAAATTGGAGAGAAGGAGCAGAAACTTGAACTTCTCCAAAACAAAGTGTCTGAGCTGACCAAGTGCTATCACAGTGAAGACACTCCAGCTAAATTGCAGGTATTTAATGACAATAAAAACTTCTGGTTTTTTCTCCTTGATTGTTGTACAAATAGGACTTCATTTGTTTTCACTGATCAACAAATACTTATTGCGTTCTCATCTAAAAAATACATAAGAAAACATGCACTGATCAGTTTTATGACCAAATCCCATTTTTGTAAATCTTTAACACATCAGAACAATTTTAATAAATGTTCTGTAATAACTATAACTAACAGAAAAATATTTCTTCCTAGCTTTTCTGCAGTGAACAGAAAGTCATGAATTATTTCTATTAGGAAACAATGTCACATTTTGTGTGTGGGTGTGATTATATTATTATTTTGAAACAACAGCAATTATGTAGTTGATATTTTGCATCAAATTACTAATTAGCATAATTCATCCATTTCACATTACTAAGCATAAACATCACTGTATGATACTTCTAAAAAGCTGAACATTTCCAAATCCAGCCTGATTCGTGACCGAAGATAAAAGTCTGAAAGAATTAAACAGAGCAACTTTGCTGTGACACTATCATTGTTCTCTGAATAAATTTTTTTTCCTGACTAATTTTCATACCTATAAAAGCGCAATATGAAATAGCCAAACCTACAAAAATGGTGAAGCATCAAAATGACAAGCACCGCTCAAGGTCAGCCTGAATAGGAAGCCAACTTTTGTATTTCCTTCCACTGTTCCTAAACCCCTCATCAAACCTGAAAATAGCCAGTCCTACCACTCGAATCGTCTGACTTCTTTGTAATAAATACAATTAAAGACCCACACCTGTTTACAACACAAACACACAGGTGTTGGAGACTGACCTACAGAAGAAGATCAGCACCGTTCAGATGCTACATAAGCAGGTCAGAGGAAACCTCACTGACTTCACTTCGCAGCGTAAACAGCTAGAAGACTACATCTCACAGATGTCTGCATGGCTAAAAAGCATGGAGGACTCTTTGGTTTCCTCTCCAAGCGGATCAGATCCTGAGGACATCTGCAGAGTAAAGGTGCAACCTAAATAAGCGTCAAAGATTAAGAAAACTGTAAACTGAGAACCGTCTGCTGGACAGACCGAGATACTGATGTTTTAAGCCAAAATCCTAAACTGCATTTCTGAACATCTCTGGCAGGACCTTCAGAAAGAGCTTCAAAATCAGCAGGGGAGCATCGATTCGACCAGAGAGAGCCTCAACAACCTGTGCAGAAAATATCCGTCTGAGGAGCTGGCCGGCTTGGGATCGTCTCTCACCGACCTCATCAAGACGTACGAGTCTGTGAACCAGCTTTCTGCCAGGACACTGAACTCACTGCAAAACTGTCTTCAGCAACAGTTCAATGGTGAGGCGTACGACTTAATAATTTATGTAGCTTTTCTTAATCTAAAATGCTTCCTTTTAAAGGGGGGGAAAAATCCCTTTGCTTAAACGCTTCACTGTCAGAACAATATAGCCAAAAATTTACATAAAATCATATTTTTATCAGTTATGTTACATACTTGAAATATAGATGTCCAATTTCTATGATTGCATCAAAATTATATATTTATATGTATATAAATAAATAAATATTTCACTAACGTTCATATTTACTTATTTGCGTTATATTCCTGCCCAATGCAGTGAAAACTAAACAAATGTAAAATTACTAAGTTTGCGTTCCCTTTGTTGATATATCAGTTGAAGGAGGCACCAATAAACAGTTTTTTTTTACTGCATTATCTGCTTTAGACACAGAATATTTAATGAGTTTATTAACCAGCATCCATGTGCCTTATGGCCAGTGCTTCCAGTCTAAGAAGTCACAGACAGTTCAAACTCCGACCACTAGATGGTGGCAAAACATTTCTAATGGAATTCTTAGTGTAAGGGACAAAGCTGTGTCAGGTTCACTGGGAAGGATAATGTGGATGTGTTCTGGAGAATTTTCTTCTTTTTTTTTTGTTGCCTTATTACAAAATGAAGCTTAAATTTAGTTCGACGGAAAAAAAATATTCAAAGAGTTTTGGTTTGTGATTTAATTTCAAATATTGAGAAATGTAAACAATATATTCTTCTATCTTAGATGGAAGGTGGACTGCTGGAACTGCTGTTTTCTTTCCAAACAGATGTAGATTAATCTAGATCAGGATAAGCTACATGCTAACTAATATAGTCACAGAATGTTTGTATGCTGAAAGAGAAGCCATGAGGTGTATTTTTGGTGCTGGTGTAGTGTACATGGTAAATATTTGTATTTACATCTGCAGAACTTGTCCAGGAGTTTCATCACTGGCTTTCAGAGCAAAGGGAGATTGTGAAAGAATGCTCTGATCGATCAGGAGACACTCAAATAGTGGAACGTAAGCTGCAAAAACTTAAGGTAATGGAGTGTATCTTTACTCCTCTAATGTAAAATTAAACACACTTTGGAAAAAATAAACAAACATTGTGGTTTGTGTCTTAGGGCGCGATGGATCGTGTGGAGGAAGGCGAGATAAGACTCAAGCAAGTCTGTGAGGAAGGAGAGAAACTTCTTCTTCATCTTCCCAAAGCCAGCGCTGGGCAGGTCCAGCAGCACCTGTCATCCATCCAGCATGACTGGGACAGCTTTGTGGAGCAGTGCAAGCAGAACCAGCAGATCCTTGAGGACAGCGCGTCCCTCATGAAAGGGTAACAGACTGACGTAAGCTAGTTGTATAGCACTACTTGTGAATGCGCCGTTTTTAAGCAAGACCTTGTCAAAACCCTGCTAGGTTTGAGGGTCGCCTCAAGAAACTCAGGTGGTGGTTGGAGCACATGGAAAGCCGAATGACTACTGATCTACTGGAGGCCAAACAGCGTGGCTCTGAAAGGGCTTTGATTGAGCAGGTGGAGGAATACCAACAGGAAGTGCTCAAAGAAAGGTGCTAAAGAAATTAATATTTTTACCTTCCAATAAATGCATTCTTCGTGGTTCCTAATGACTCTCCCGCCAATAATTTACAAATGTGACGCAGGGATTCGTTTGAGCGTCTCTGTCAGGAAGGACAAGCTCTGAACGAAGGCGGACGAGGAGACGGCAGCGAGACAAGAGTCTCGGCTCATCTGCAGTCCCAGCACCAGGCCCTGTTGAGGTGTGTGAGGGAGAGGCTGCGCAGTTGCCAGCTCACTTTACAAGAACAACAAGCGTTTGAAGAGACTCTGCAGACCACCTGGATGTGGCTTAACGGCGTGCAGGAGCGTCTGGCTTCACTCAACAGCACCGTTGGCAACAAAGAAACTCTGGAAAAAAGACTAGGTCTCATCCAGGTCAGTAAGCAAAGCTGTTTTACTGCTTACTTATTATATTTAATACCATTTAAACGGTGGCACAGTGGGGTCATAGTTTGTTTTTTAAATTATTTTTCTAAAGGATATCCTGCTCATGAAGGGTGAGGGTGAAGTGAAGCTCAACATGACCGTAGGAAAAGGAGAACAGGTTTTAAAACACAGCAGGATTGAAGAGCAGGAGACAATATCTTCACAGCTCCAGAACCTAAAGGATGCATGGGCTAATATGCTAATGACGGCTATGAGTTGCCACAGGTATGAAACATTTATACATCCTTTTATAACTCTGAGAGAGCTTTTAGAGAAGACGGTTAATATAATTCACAATGTCCTTTCTACTTTAAAACCACAAACTTTAATGTGTGTGGCTGTGATTATATGACAGACCACAATGAATATTGTATATTTGCGAAGTGTAGGGAAAAATTTAATTGAATGCTTTTACAATGAAAAATTTGAAGTGTAGCATGCATTTATAATCAGCCCTCTTTACTCTGATTCCTGCTGTAAAATTTTGTTTAACCAATTGTCTTCTGAAGTCGCCTAGCAAGTTAAGAGGCTTCCTGTTAGTGCAACTTAATCTCTCTCTACATATGCAGTCTTTCTCTGAAGGCCTCAGGTTTGTCATTAGTGTGACACAAGATTATCTGGTGTCTAATGAATTGATTGGATCATAAATGACAGTCGATACACAGCAACTGTAGAAATAAACCTGGTAGAGGCTACAAAACATTTGGGAAAAAATTGAGATTCATCACAATAACCTTAAAAATGCTACCAGAGCTACAACAGAATAGGGTCTGATAAGAGCATATTTCTGCATTAAATCGGCCTAGTTAAGGTGAATTTATGCAGCGTGTCTTAAAAGCTTGAGTTATCATTCAAAGCTGGAAGACACCTTCACCCAAAGACTTACTGCAGCAAAGAATTGGCAGCAAAAATGGTGTGAAAATTTTTCTTTCATTTTGTGTTGGTCTACTGTCTAAAATGCTCACAAAATAACATGAAAACAAAAAATTAACAGGTCAATTTAATTCACATTTAATTCCTCATAGTCGACTGGAGTGGACCGTGGCCCAGTGGAGCGCCTTTCAGGAGAGAAAGAGCCAGCTGCAGCAGTGGATGGAGTCCGTTGAGCAGGAGGTTGGGATGACTCAACCTCAGCAGCCAGGCCTCAAAGAGAAGAGCGCCTTGCTGGAGCGACTGAGGGCCGTCCAAGCTGACGTGGACACTCACGCAGCAGCTCTGTCGCACCTAAGTGAGAAAGCAGTGGAGCTGCATGAGAAAACCGGCGACCAGACTTTTGGGCCAGAGTCGAGGGCAGAACTCCACACGCAGTTCGCTGATATATCAGCCGTCGTCAAGGTAACGCAGATCAATGGGAAACAGACGGTAAATTGTAGATGTTTATTGGGGGGCGGGTACATGAAGAAACTAAACGTGTGAGTCTTCATTGCGACGACAAGTTTAGTCACGTTTAACGTTTCGAGCAGAAAGTCTAGAAGGTAGCAGTATTTTAGTTGTAGTGCTGGACTGTTTAGAAATTAATCTAAAAGTTTTTTAGAGAAACTCAGCTTTATACACAAGAATCTAAACAACAAACACAACATGACCTCAGGTGTTCCAGCTGTGAGAGAAGCCCACTTTGACGATATGACCCATAAAAATATAGTGAAGTTGTGGATACAAAAAATCAGACTATTTCAAATTAATGGACAATGTTGGTAAATCTTATTAACACCATAAATTCCAGGCTTTGCTGCACGATTTCAGTAATTTTGAAATATTTTTACTCACATGTGTAACAACATCCAGTCAAAATATTGAAATGACAGACACCCACCACTTTTATCAAGACTTTTTTTTAAAAAGCAGTTGGCAAAAAAAGGAAATATTCTCCACAATAGCGTTTAAATTATTCAAAATTAGACATAATGAGTTTTTTGGGGTTTTTTTGTCTTTACACTGCAGTATCTTTTGTTATTTCTAAAACACCCCCAGAAGAGCCTGTGACGTAACGTAGACATTGTCTCGCTCTCATCCGACGTGTGATATTAACACACAGTTTGTTCCACAAAGGGAAAAGTCCAGTCCATGCAAAAAATCGTGTCTGAGCATGAGCAGTACCTGGACGCTGTCAGAGACTTCAATGACTGGCTGGTTTCAGCCAAAGAGGAACTTCAGCGTTGGTCTGACCTGTCGGGAGACTCCAGCAATATTAGAAGAAAGCTGTCCAAAGTACAGGTAAGGAAAGTTCAAACTGGAATACTGATGGGAATAAATTGGCTTCCTTGGGAGAGATTATTTTCTCTCAGTTCACAGCAAATTAAATGTAAGTAATCTGAATGGAGCTCCAGTGAAATCGGTTGTTTACTATATAAAATTTTTAACTTTAACTTTTTCTTCTTTTTTTTTACAGGAGCTTCTTGACTCGAAGCAGAGAGGCAGGGAGAGACTGAACCGCGTTCAGAGATATGGGGCAGTAGCGAGGGATTACACGGGCTCGGGGGGCTACGAGGCGATGGAGCGAGAGGAAGCGGCGCTCCTGTCATCCTGGGAGCAGTGGGAACGCGTGGCTCTGCAGACACGTGCCAGTCTGGAGACGTCGCTCTCACAGATATCGAGCTCTGAGCAGGAGTTCAGCAGTCTGTCAGCGCAGCTGGAGCAGGACCTGCAGGACTTCAGCCGTCAGCTGCAGGGCTGCCGACTTCGACTTTGCCAGGCGGAGAAGAAAAATGAGGGAGAGGAAGCAGTTAAAGGCTGGCAAATGGCGAAGGTAGGCCCACCTGTGTGAGAAAATAGCTTCCAGGGTTTGAAATCCTTAGAAATGCTTGAATTTCTCTGAAGTTGTTTTTCAAAGTTCGGAAAGTCCTTGAAGGTTCTTGATATTCAAACTGCACAGTTTTGTAATAAAGTGCAATCTAATGTTTGATTAAAAGCCTAAATTTCATACACCTAACAAAAAGACTTTTTGATTTTTTTTTCTCACCGTCCGAAGTTAAATATAACTAAACGTTTCTTGTTGTAGGTTAAAATTATTTCTATTTGCTGAATGCCAAAAAACTTAATGAGAACATTTTTAGTTTTTTTCTTTTATCTTTAAGTATTTTAGTTGAGCAGGAAGGTCATTTACCTCAACATGACTTGTTTGGATTGTTACAATGGAATTATTATTTTTACCATTAAGTTTATGTTAACTTGTGTAATTGGAATAAAGGTTGGATTGTACTTTATACACAAACATGTTGTTGAAATTGGGGGAATTAGTTTAGTTATTGTTTTGTTCTCAGACCAGAGTGTGTGAGAGCGACATTTCAAAACATAACATTGTGTAGAATATCATCATAAGACATTATTATAACAGCATCATATGATGGTATCATATATAATTGACACTATCTTTTTTTTAGTTTATTTATTTTTATTGCTTTTATCTCCAAAGTGCAGTGCTGGGAAAGTTTGAAAATTTACTTAAAAAATGTTTGAAAAGTGCTTGAATTTTATCCTGAGAAAGGTGTACGAACCCTGAACTTTACATTATGCATTATGTATGTGTTCAAAGGTTTACTGCTGGTGTCTGTCCTCACTGCTCGTTTGTGTTACGTACAGGACACGTTGGACGACCTGGTCAAGGCTGAGGCCATGTCTGATCGTCTGAAGACTCAGCTCAATGATCTGTGCCGATTCTCCAGGGAAATGGCCACTCAGTCTGAGAGAGTGTCTGCCCTTATTAAGGACTATAACAGGTCAGGAAAAAAATGCCAGTAAAGCTAACGAGTAATTGTTACCCTCAAAATAATTAAAAAAAACAAAAAAAACAAAAACAGCTGCAGCAGTTTAACTGCAACAGGATACAGATTTTCATAATCAGTAATCTGTAGGCTTACAAACTAAAATCTGAGCGTCATGGAAACAGTTCCAGATGAAGGTTGTTTTTGTTTTTAAGCCATTAGAAACCTCATTTAGCCTTATATACCATCCTGAAGATGATGGGTGAAGCTGAATACTTTTCAAACCTAAAAGAAAACCTGCCAGCAGATGAAAAAAAAACTATTCAGTCAGAATACAAACAGCAGGGCGTGCTGCGGCGGCGTAGGGGATAGAGCAACCCACATTTGGAGGCCTTTAGTCCTCGACGCGGCCGTCGCGGGTTCGATTCCCGACCCGGCCGACGTTTGCCGCATGTCTTCCCCTTTCTTTCTCTCTCCCCTTCCTGTCAGCCTACTGTCATATAAGGGACACTAGAGCCCACAAAAAGACCCCCTGGAAGGAAAAAAAATAAGAATAAAAGAATACAAACAGCTGCATTGGATTTGTTTTAGAGGGTCCTAGTCAAATTCCAGACCTAAATCCAATTGTGAGTCTGTGGCAAAGACTTGAAAAACAAGTAGTTAACAGATAAACGAATTACCCCTTTGTTTTAGTCAAGTAAATTCAAATCAATCTGAAAACTTTATTTTTAAGGTGATGTTTTATTATATAGGCAATACACTGTACATCTGAAGAAAAACACAGATAATGGAGTGAGAAGATATGTATATTTTAAGTATTTACAAAGTATTCTATGAAAGTAAATCTGTTACTGACTTTTCCCAGTTTGAGTCTTCGAGCCACCAGAGAGTGTCAGAGCAAAGAAAAGGCGCTGGATCAAGGCTTCCGCTCAGCTTTCAGAGAATTTCAACAATGGTTGGTTAACGCCAAGATCAACACCGCCAAATGCTTTGATGCACCTCAAAACCTCAGTGAAGCCTCGTCTAGTTTCCAGAAGATTCAGGTATAATAAACAAAGCTAACTTCATAATCACAGACACCCTGTTCCACAGGAAAGCTTAAATATTTAACATGATTTTGTGCTTTTAGTGACCTGCTGCTGTTTTGCATTTAAGTTAGGACCTTCCATCTTGCCTTTTCCTTTCAGGAGTTTCTTAATGACAAAGAACAAGGACAGTCAAAGCTGAATGCTGTGACTGTAAATGGAGAGCTTGTCTGTAGCATCGCAGCTAAAGACAAAACCGATGCAGTCCGGGGTAAAATGAACACTGCCAGAGAAGACTGGAAACACATCATATCCAATCTGCATAACAGAGAGACGAGTTTGCAAGTAAGCATTTAAATGCCTCTCCTCAACCACTGGAAACGATCCCTGCTATTATTCTCCAAAGCTTTTAGTTTCCTAGTTTACCAGCAGGTCTCTGTTCTTGCTGTTCCAGAACCTCATTTCACAGATGAAGGATTTTGAGGCGAGTGCAGAGCCTCTTCAGGAATGCCTGAATGCAACAGAGCTGGCTGTGCAGGAGAGCAGCACACGACTTCATGATCTGACTGCGAAAAAGATGGAGCTTCACAAGCTGCAGGTACCGCAGTCCAAAATCAGCCAGACTTGAAACGGCGACTGAAAGCCGTCATGTAACCAGTAAATGCGGGAGCATGACCGTCACAACTCATTTCATGTGCAGGACTCTCATCATTAAAGCTCTGATAAAAATAGTGTTTAGTAGAGATGCACTGGTTGGAGAACCTCGTGGTCAGTTTCCAATCAAACGTTTTGTAAATCAACACCAATAACCAAATGTCTTGTTAAAAGCTAAAAATAACAACAAAATCATTTTTTATTTACTAGTCTGTATTAATTGTATTGTATTTGTTTTGACAGCAAAATGCTTATAGTACAACAATTTTTTTTTTAAATTCTCTAGGAGCCCTTTATGCATTACTGAAAACACTGAAAATTACCCAGGTTATGAGTCAGAGGTACCTGTATAATTAAAACCTTACTAAGAATTACATCATGTCCCATTTTTTCATTTAAAAAACAGGTTATTGCTCACTAACGTTTTTTTGCACACTTGAAATGCACATCATAATTTTTCCAACTCAATATTTGAGCTGAAAAATCCCTCATTTTATGTTTTGTGTTAGATTGGTCAGTCAAAAACATGATCTTTTAAGTAGCTTTTCTGATGCAAGCAATTATTTATAAGCATTCCCTTGACCATAGGATTTCTGAAAGATTGATATTTGCTGATGCAGCATGTGTCGTGACAGATAGATTGAGACTCTTTCAAAAATAAAATCAATAACTTTGCTTTAACATGCTGAGCTTCCTGGTTTTTGCCAAAGTCAGACTCCCTGTTTTGAACCACCGTGTTAAATAAACAACTGAAGTGCATTAGTGGAAAGGAGTTAACTTTTTCAAAGTTAACTCTTCTGCACTTGATCTGACTTCATTTATAAACATCGCTCTGACTTCAAAACGTATAACTGAGTCATTTTGCCTCAGTAACAACTTCCACACTGAAGATTGCTGTTAGCATAGCCTGTTGGAGCTTGGGAATGGCGTATTCATTGATCGGAAATAAATTACATTTTTAGATTCAGACTGACTGATCACCAATCAGAGCCAGTCAAACATAAAAATGCCCGTCCAGCTCTTGGTGCATCTCGTTCAGTTCTCGATGCGTTTGTTTAGAATGCATTTCCATGCACCTCTGCTAACTGCCAGCACGTCCTGCTTCTCTTTGCTAACTATATGTCTGCTCAAAAGTGTCTACATGAATAAAATATTGCTAAAGAAGGCCTTAGGAATATATTTCCTGTTTACAACCTCCTCTTTAGAGCTGGACTCGTAACACTTGCTAAGCTCCTCATTTGCTCTTTGCCAGGTTCTCATCTCTTAACAACCTGCTCTTTGCCTCACTTTACCTGTCTTATAAATCTGAGTGTCAGCTTGCATGCCTCTGTGATAACCTGCTTGTGCTCTTTCAGTCTGTGCTTGAAGACTTAGCTTCTCACGAAGTTCAGCTGAACAGGCTGAAAGAGAAGGCCCAGCTGTTGTGGGATGAACACTCGGCCGGGAAGGGCTTTGTGCACCGTGTGTCGCAGCTCTCTGCTCAGTGCCTAGCTTTAACCAACCTTACTAAGGTAAAGTAATGCCTGTGAGACCGTCTGTGCACTGGGACTTTTCTAGAGGTATAGCTGGAGATGATACAGAGGTCCTAGCCTGGAGTGACACCTGAGTTATGTGTATTTTTACAGGTTTTAGGGTACATTCAACTCTGTTTAGTCCACTTTAATCAAATCAGATTCATTCAAAGTGGTGAGAATGCGCAATCAAACTCTGATGCAGATGCACTGCTCTGCAGTCTATACTGGCTGTAGAGCAGTGCATTTTGGGTAGATACAGCCAAAACAAATTGAGAATCCAGCGTTACAGGGAGAAATTGCTTGTGGTTTTGTTTACCACTGACCAAAGAGAAACCCTTAAACCACTAAAACCTGATGCCACTGCATGTTTGTTTAGATTTTGTGAAGAAGGAAGTTGTGCTCGTGTTTTCTTTGGAGGTTTTTTTGTGTCATTTCCTTGAGGAGTTCCTGGTGCAGCGCCACCACAGGTGAGGGGGCAGAAAAGGTTTTTTCAATTGGCTTGGTTTGTTTTTGAAAACAAACGGCGCCAGCTGAAAATGTAACAAATGTTTCAATTTGGTCCCCAATCCAACCAAGTCCACCAAACTATCAGGTGGGAAAACACCCTAAAACTGTAAAGGTGCAACATTTTCACTGTCAAACACAGATGTAATTATTTTGATTATGCAAATTACATTTCCTAACTTTTGTTGAACTCATGTGTACAACCTATTCTGGTCATTTTTTGGATGTGTGATGGTTTGATGGTTCTGGATGTGCAGGAGAAGGCTTCTCGTATCGATCGGATCGTCACCGAGCACCAGCTTTTCTCCCAGGGGTTGGAGGAGCTGCAGAACTGGGCGGCTGACACCAGCCACATGCTGCAGACTTACAGCGCTCCAACAGCTGACAAAAATGTTCTTGACAGCAGAATGATCAAGCTGGAGGTATAGAAAATTATTAACCATTTCAAATTCCCCGATGTTTTTGAAATTCTGTGTTGTGATGAATTTAAACGGTTGCCTGTTGCTTCAGGCTCTGCTGACGGCTCGCCAGGAGAAGGAGATCCAGCTGAAGATGTTGATCACAAGAGGAGAGTCGGTGCAGAGAAACACCTCCGCTGAAGGCGTGCCACTAATCCAAAAACAAATACAGGAGCTGAAAGACTCATGGGATGCCCTCCTCTCTGCTGCCATTCTTTGCAAAAGGTTTTTGCTTTTTGGTTGTTTTTTTTTATTTTTTTTACAACTATTTGATAATTGGGGCCTCCCATCGCAATGCATAGGGGAGCATTGAAATGCCGACCAAGTACCACAAAGTAAACTTCTGACTTTTACTTTTGCAAAATTTACCAACTCAAAATGACAGATGAGCAATATTTCAAAAGAGCTTATATTTTATTAACTATAATTAATTTGGTGTTGAGAGATGAGCGTTTTTTTTTTTTTTTGTAACAATCTGCCATGAAGTATTAATCAGATTTTTACTTTGAGTTGAAAGTCTGTTTTATAATATATTTACCACCAATGACAAAAAATAATAGCCATGTTTAGCACACTGAATGCTAGTTGTACCCCACATGCCACTGACAGCATTTAGGCTACATGAGCATGTTGGCTACTTTTAGCTTATACACTCATTTAAAATTTATTGAATGCAATAAGTCCATGTTACTCAACATGCTTGTGACTCTCCACATGCTATTCAGTACATTGTGGCTTACTTTAGCATTGATGCTAATCTTTAGCATCAGAACGCCAGGTCCCAACAGACTGGCACATGTTGGCATTTAAATTCCTTCAGTAATGTTCTAGTTTTTTTGTCATTCACACGACATCTCAACTGAAAAAAATCTCTAAAGACAAGGCAGAAACAAAGTTTAGGATCATGTAGTCATAAAATATGAAAACATTTACCACTAATTGAGACCATTTATAGTGTAATTTTGCTGTTGTAAATGATTTTAGAATCACCTATGCCTCGCATTATTTTTAATGTCTATAATCCACAGTCAATTGGAAGGGTCGCTGTCTCAGTGGACGAGTTACCAAGAGGACGTCTGTCAGTTTCTGTCTTGGATTGAGGGCGTAGAGGAAAGTCTCAATGTCACCGATAAGCAGTGCCCAGAGATGAGAGACAAAACTGCAAATCTAAGCAAAACAAAGGTGCTTTATTCTGTCTGTCATTTAGACAATTCTTTAAAAGTAATATTATTGACATTTAGCTTGTACAATTTGGAATCTGATCATGTATTTTTTCCTTTCTGCTCAGTTGCTTTATGAGGACATACTCAGCCACAACAGCCTGCTGGAAACCATTACTGCCAAAAGCGCCAGAATCACTGAAAACTATGTCGCTCAGCTGGAGCTCCAAGAACTTCAGGAGCGATACAACACCGTCAAAGACAATGCCATGGTAATAATAGTAATATAAAAATCTTACCTTTATTTAAGCTTTTTGTGGAAATATTTCACTATCAACAATGTGATTCACAATGCTTGCTACACCATTTTCAAAATGGATTCACAAAATAATCTTTAAAACGAGATCTTTGGTAATAGTTAAAATGACTGAATCTTCTTTTTAATTAACAAGGTTGGCTGTTAATTTTATATTTTGTTTGCTCAAACAAGAGAAACTCATTCCAGAACACAGTAATCATACAAAGAGTAAACCCTATAGCCATAACATTTTAACTGATTTTAACCCACAAACAAACTGATTTTAATCCCCATACAGCAGAGACACCCACACAAAACTAAATAAATACCATTTTTACAGTAGAAAGAAAAAAGATGCTACTATTAAATAGTCATTTGTATTCCAGATTAACAGGAATACAAAAGAAAAAGTGAGACAAAGAATTTTAACATCTGATAATTAGTTCGGTAAATTACTGTTGTTTTCCTCAGAGGGCTGTTGGCAAGGCAGAAGAGCTGGTGAAAGCTCACCAGGAGTATCAATGGGACCTTCGTTCCTTTGAGGAGTGGCTGAAGGAAGAAGAAGAGAAGCTCAGTTGCTACATCCAGCTGGAGGGAGATGTGGACGTGTTGGAGGATACCCTCCAAAAGCTGCAGGTTTGAAACCAAACGCTACTGATACTTTTCTGCTGCGTCAGTAAGCTTGATGCATGACAACGAACACTCATTCATGTAGCAAGAAACTGCATTTAATTGATAAAAAAAAAGGAAAATGAATAGACTGATCAACGGGCACCGTTTGATTCCAGGAACTGCAGCTACACTGCACAGAAGGTCAGGCTCTGCTGAACACCTTGTTGCTGAGCCGGGAACTGGTCGTCCCCTGGGGTCTGCCTCAGATAGAGGACCGGGCACTGGAGACGCTCCAGCAGGACTGGAGGCTCTATCAGGCGCAGCTGGCCGACACCCGCACGCAGCTGAACAGCGCCCTGGCCAAACTTCGACAGATGGAGCAGAAGTTCCAGCGTCTCGACAGCTGGCTGAAAGGCATGGAAACCAAAGCGCAGCTGCGCTCCAATCGGCGGTCCGATCGAGCCACGAAGAGCGCACAGCTACAGATGGTGAAGGTCGGTAAACGGATGGGAACTTGTAATGCTCCATTCTTATATTTAATCCAGCATGGAGTGCTTTTCTTATGGTACAGTGAGTTTGGTCTGATTGGGACTCTCCAGTTTTACATTTGCTGAATAACAAACTGGTTTATCCTGAGTTGTAAAAATTTTAAAACAGTAATTATATTCCCTCTTTTTTTAGAGCTGGCAGGAAGAAGTCCTTGTTTATCAAGAGGAAATGGAGGGCCTTACTCTTTTGGCTCAGCAGGTTCTGGATGAAACCCACATTAGCAGTCGGATCAGTACCAGAGCAACCCAGATCACAATCCGCTTCCATGCCCTGCTCCTGCACTTACTGGTAATAGTAGCTAATTACAAAATAACTCTAAAATTGATCTAATCTGTTGTTTTTTTTATCCACATTCTCTGCACTTGTTGGCTTTGTTCTATTGAAAAATACAAAAATAAACAAATGTTTCTATGTCACGTTAAAATTTTGTTACTTTACGCCACAAAATATTGTTGTATTTTATTGGAATATTAAGTAGAGAGCAGTGGATAATTCATACACAAATAACACAAATAAAATTAGTTGGTTTATTTCAAACAAGACTGGAAAATGAACGAATGAAATAAACAAAAAGGTATGACGGGATATACAATCAACAAAGATTTCATACTATTTATAGTGTGACGAAACCACCACTACCTCAAAGTCAACACTGTCCTGATCTGATCATCTTGTCATGTTGATGGATCATATTGCAGCCTCTGTATCCAGTGTGTGTCTCTGTTTGAAAATGTTTTCAAACACAATATCTGTGTTTCCAGCCAGCAGGTTGTGTGTTTCTCATCAGATCACCACATTTAAGAGTATTTGACTTGAAAAATACCAACAGCCAGTGAAAATCGGAAAGATAATGCATCATGGAACGTTTTCAGAAATTAAAAATCTTAAAAGTTTGTCTTTCATTTGCATGTAGCCCTCATTACTCCATCACCCCTAAATAAAATGCATAACAACGAATTAAAAATCATTCATCAGGCATTGTGCTTACACAGGGTTTCCCCCAGAAAACTTGCTAAACTCGGTGCTTTGGGCACTGGGGCAGTCATCCAGCCAGGCAACAAGTTTTTGAGTTAAAAAATGTTTAAAGTTGACAAAAAATTTAAAAATATCACTTGATAGCTATGCATTATTGGAAGACTGCAATCTTAATACCTAAACACCAACTGTAAAGTCTTAAAAAAGGCAAGAATCAAGAAAAAACTAAAATAAATAAATGATGCTAAGTGAGGCTTATGACACACTGTAAACATAGTTTCTGTAAGTTACATTTTTTCGGTTAGGCATCACCTATTTTAACCACCGCTGACTTTCCTGTTTCGTCATTTACAATACAGGAGACGATCAAACAGCTCCAGGAGGAGGTGTCTTCGATTGAAGAAGCACAGTGTGTCTTCACCACATTCTCAGAGTGGCTCAGCTCAGCTCAGAATAACTTCAGCACCGTAGCTATTAGTGTTGATGTAGTTGACCGCTTTGCTTTAGAGAGAAAGATGAAGAAACTCGAGGTAAAGTTTTCAACGCAGTGTGCACCTTCTATTTGTTTACCTAAACTAGACTTCTTAGTATCACTCTATACTATGCACAAATGTTGTTTAGCGTGTTTTGACAACATTTTATGTCACTTCAGACTCTTCAGGGTGACATGGAGCAGGGTCACACTTACCTGAAGGCGATGAGGGAGAAGACGGAGCAGGCCATGGCTTTCTTGGAAGAGCCTGAGGCAGATCAGCTAAGGGAGGAAGTGGACACTCAACTCTTTCAGCTTGAGGAGTTGACGACTTCTCTACGCACAGAGCACAGCTCCCTGGAGAAATACATTTCACTCTCCAAAGACTTCATGGATAAATACAAAACCCAAGCCCAGTGGGTGAAAGAGACAAAGAACTTTTTAGCGTCAAGTTTAGAACCAAAAGCTGAACTCTACCAGAAAAAAGCTCAATTGGCAAAATATAAGGCAAGTTTATCTTCAGTTAAATTGTAAATTTTATTTTATTTTTTTGCAAAAAATTGATTCAATGTTTCACTTTCTTCTCATTTCTTCAGACTATTCAGCAGACGGTAGAATCCCATGAACCAGCTGTGAAGTGTGTCATTGAGAAAGGAGAGGCTCTCCTCAATTCGTTTAACGACCCGACCATCAGTGAAAACATGAAAAAGTTACAGGCTGATTATCAAGGCCTTTGTTTGGCAGCCAAGGTATGCACATGATAAACAAGTTCAGTTCATTTTTGAAACAACAACTGGTTGCACAAACTTGAGTTGATTGTCTCTAATCTTCACTCGTTCATAATTATACATTTTACAGACTAAAGAATATACAAATGATCTTATTGATACTTGGTTTAATGTTCCTGAATCCACGTTTTTTTTTTTGTTGTTGCTATCAACAAGTTACCAGCATAAATCTGGCTTTACAATTGAGTACTCTTGTTATCAGAATTGGTAGAGCTCATTTTTATTGTTTGGTTTTCTGCCACAAACAGCTTTTCAGTTGATATGGGTACATTAAATACATTTTCCAAAGGTTGAAGGTGAAGTCCACAACACAGATGCTCGTTGTATATCCCATTTAAAGCCAGTTTGTATGTGTTAAAGCGTCATTTTCATTTAGTGAACTGGATCAAACTTAAATTGGAACAACCAAATATTCCTCATGTCGTTCTGGTCAAATATCCAAGTGTGGTTTCTCTACAACTTACTGAGGAACTTTTTTTTTTCAAACACCAGTGAGGTTAGATAAAATGTGGATTAGAGGAAATCCACAATAGATTCAAAAATGTGCATCTACAACTTACTAAGGAATTCTTATTTGTGCTTGTTGTAGAAACATGTGCAGAGCCTTGTGGAGTGGGTAAAAGAGCACGAAGATTACAACAGCGAGCTGCAGGAAGTTGAGAAATGGTTGTTACAGATGTCCAGCAGGCTTGTGACCTCAGACTCGATGCAAACTGGAAACATGGAGATGGCAACTCAGCAACTCGCCCGACACAAGGTGAGCATCTCCGTAGTGTTTAAAATCAAATCAAATCAAACTTTATTTGTATAGCACATTTCAGCAGCAAGGCATTTCAAAGTGCTTCACATCAAATCAAACACAAAAACACAAAGCAACATAGAATCAACAATAAAAACAGAACATCAAGTCAGATTCCGTCAATAAATTTGCAATTGATTATGTTTCAAATACAACTCTAAACAAGTGGGTTTTTAGTTGAGATTTAAAGGAAGTCAGTGTTTCAGCTGTTTTACAGTTTTCTGGAAGTTTGTTCCAGATTTTTGGTGCATAGATGCTGAATGCCGCTTCTCCTCGTTTTACACCACAATCAGTTTTTACATTTTATTCTGTTGCTAATTGGACTGATGCATGGAATTGCTCACCTTCTCTTCTGTTTGCGTGAATGTTTTTAGGCCATGATGGAGGAAATAGCCAGTTTTGAGGAGCGCCTCACCAGCTTGAAGCAGAAAGGAGAAGGTCTTATAGCCGGCTGCACAGAACAAGCTCAAGTTCAAGCTAAGATTAGTCAGCAAGTCCAGGCCCACCTACAGGGAACAAGAGACAGCTACTCTGCCATCTGCAGCACTGCCCAGCGTGTGAGTCACAGATAACCACAAGTCTTCATCTATGCAGTAGAAAAAGCTGGTACAAACTATTTTCTTTTAACTATATTTAGTTCGCTAGGTTCTGATCATTCTCTTTTAATAGGTGTACCAGAGTTTGGACCGGGAGTTGCAAAAATATGTCAGTCATCAGGATACTTTGCAGCAATGCCAAACCTGGTTCTTGACTGTGCAAGAAGAGCTTCAGCTCAACGATCAGGGGCCAACCGGACTCCAGGAAGCTCTGAAGCAGGTGCTTAACGTCACACAGGCTTTGAAATTTCAAATTGTGATCACTTACTTCATTTAGTTTTCAAATTTATTTCTATTACCTAATGTTACTCACACAGGTGAAGCACTACAGGGCTCTTCAGGAGCAAGCCAGCACATATCTGGACCTGGTGTGTTCTGTGTGCGACTTGTCTCATGATGCTGTGAGAGTTGCAGCTGCTGAGGTCCAGCAGATCAAGCTCATGGTCAGTGTTTTTCTTGCTTTATTCCATGCATAACTTTACTTGAACTCAGGATTGTTGATATAAATAATAAATACTTTATACCTCAGTAAATTAACATTTTAAGTTACTTTTAAGAACTTTGTTTCTGACAGGAAGTGACAGTAATCACACAATAGATGAAATAAATCAACAAGGAGTGTCATTAAAAAATGAGGACATCCCTCTTTGAGCAAAGATGGCATTTTAAAAGTGATGTTTTTCCTTCGTGTTAATCAGTGAAAAAGCTTATAATTTTATTAGAGCAGTCTAAGCCATCTTCTTATCAGTTTTTTCCATGCTTCCACTGGTATGTCAACATCTCTCTGTTATAATGAGCCTCAGAGGTTGGAGGAACCATCACCCTAATTCTTAACTCCCTCCACAAGTTCTCTGTCATTTCAAAACATTAATACTACTTTTACTCAAAAGAAACATGTCAGACAGATTAAAATCTAAATCTGAAATTTTGGGCTTGACTAAATGCACAAGACGAAGTCAGTATAGCTACTCAGAGAAACGTGGCGTGAATCTGGCACCTGTCTCCGTGGTTGTGTGCAAATTACAAGAGGATAGCGGGTTATAAGTACTAAAGCTGTGGTTTCTATGTGTGCAGATAGAAGAAAGGATGTCTACCGCACAAGAGCTTTCAGAAAGCTGGAGGGAGATCAAAGAACAGAAACAAGATCTGACAGGCTTGTTCCAGGACATGGAGCAGCAGCTTCTCAGCCTCTCTAGAAGACCAGCAGAGCTGGAGACTAAGATTGCTCAAAACATGTTGTTACAAGCCCAGGTGGGTACAAGCATCACCAGAATCATCACATTGACTTTGCACCTTTTTTCTGTGAACTAGCCTTTGATGTGAGAAGAGACATTTCATCACTAGTTCTATTGCCCGTGTGTCAGGAGTGCTGCCAGCAGCTGCAGTCCAAACAGAGCACCCTCACTAAAATGACGGAGACTGTGAGCAGACTGATTGGTGGCCAGGACACTGCAGAACACGCAGAGCTTGATCAACTTAGCCACTCTTGGCTTGAGCTCTGCCACCAGGCAAACAAGCTCCAGGCCCAAAGAGAGGAGGATCTGCAGAGATCCAAAGATTACCATGACTGCATCACTGCAGTGGAGGAGCTGTTTGAGCAGGTGTCCAAAGAGTGGGACAATCTGGCAAGGTGGGTTTGAACATAAGGCAAACCTCTAATCAGTAAAATTAATTAGTGATGTAACCAAATGTGTTAAATTATAGATGCAGTTTTTTTGGCTTTCATCCTTAATTTTCTACATTTACTTTCATGATGGGTCTTTTTATCATGGTGTTATAGAAGCTATCATAAAATACGTCATATATATATTATTCTTAAACAGAAGCAAAATAGCATAATCTATAATGTGGGTGCTTCAGTGTAATAACACAGTACGGACCTATAAAATAGGACTAGTACTTTAAATTCAGGAATATTTCATGGTGACAGTTTTTAGCAATTTCTATCACTTTTGTTAGTGATTAGCGCAGTTAGCATTGCTAACTGTAAGTTTCAAATCTCCACCTGGACATTTTTGCTTATTTTAATTGATCGCAGCTCTTTAAATGTCCTGTGAGTAAATGTATATTTGCCCGTTTCTCCATAACAACTGGAACTTTCAATATCTAGCAAGTTATTTTCGCAATCTACCATCTAGAAAAGCGCTCCTCAGATTAATTTGACTCCCTGCTGTCGCAGGGGTGAAATTACCGTAATAACCCAATTTTGGCCGTAAAGTGCAACATCTCCCCTTTCAGAAACCGTTGGAATTTTGCAGATGGCGCAAAATGTGTCGAAATTACGGTACGTCGTCGGCAAATCATCACCAATACGTTCGGTCTGTTAGAGTTAAGGGTGAAACCTCAAAAGAAAAAAACATAAACAACAGTTTGTTGCTTCCGTGTGAACAAATGTTTAACAAATATGTAATGAATTGTTCGTTTTTTTTATTGGCACAGAACCGACGCTGAAAGTTCGTCTCAACATTTGGAGGCACTAAGAAAACTCGCTGTGACTCTGGAGCAACAAAAAGGAGCCCTGGAGGACCTTAAAGAGCAGAAACAGAAAGTCATCCAACATTTAAACTTGGACGACAAGGAGCTAGTGAAAGAGCAAATCAGTCACTTCGAACAACGGTGGTCTCAGATGCAACATCTGATCGAAAGAAAGATCCAGGACTCCATGGTGACCCTCGAGGACATGGGCCAAGTGGAGGCTCGTCTGAGAGAGGCTCGGGACTGGGCGGAGGAGCAGCAGCCTGCCCTGTCGGAAGCCATGAAAATGAGCCCACCGCCCGAACTGGCCCAGAGTTTCCTGTTCGACCACCTCAGCATCTGCAGCGAGCTGGAGGCAAAGCAGCTGCTCCTGGCTCAGGCCATGGCTGACGCCGACAGGGTGCTGCCGCGGCTGGGCCTCAGCGAGCGCCAGCGCCTGCAACAGCTGATTTCCGACACGCAGTCGGAGGTGGAGTCTCTGAGCGTCAAAGTGGTGCAGCGGAGAAAACACCTCAGCAAGGCCTTTACGGAGAGAACGCAGTTCCTAATGGCCGTCAATCAGTCCATATCCTGGGTGCAGCAGAACGAGAAGAAGGCCCAGGCAGAAGAATACATTGCTTTGTTACCCGACGACCTGGCTAAGCAGGTGAGAACGTGCAGGAACATCCAAAGCAGCCTGAAAGCCTATCAGAGCGAGCTGACCTCCCTGTGGTCTCAGGGGAGAGACCTGATGAGGGAAGCCAGCGACGAGGAAAGGAATGAGATTCTCACAAAGTTGCAGGAGTTACAAAATATCTTCGACAGAACTTTGCACAGATGCGGCCAGAAGCTACAAGAGCTCGAAAAGGTTCTCGTCTCAAGAAAGTATTTCAAGACCGACTTAGAGAAAATCTGCCAGTGGTTGAAGCAAGCCGACATTGTCACATTCCCTGAAATAAACCTAATGGTGGGAGACGCTGAACTGCGAGCGCAGCGATCAAAGTACCAGCAGATAATCGAGCAGGCCGTCGAGTATGAGAACCTTCTCCTGATTGTGCAGAGAGCGGGCCAAGAGATACTGCCCACTCTGAACGAAGTAGACCACTGCTATTTGGATGAAAAACTCAACACCCTCCCTCAGCAGTACAACAGCATATTGGCTCTGGCCAAAGAGAAACAGGAGAAAATCCAGCAGGCCATCCTCACCAGGAACGAGTACACGTCCTTCATAGACGTCACCCACAAAGCCCTGAAAGAACTGGAGGACCAGTTCAACAACCTGGGGACTCAACCCGTCGGCCCTCAAACGGAGGAGGTTGTCATTTTGCAGAGTGATTACAAAGCAATTCTGTCGGATCTCGGCAACCTTGGTCTGGCTGTGAGCGAGCTGAATCAGAAGAAAGAGGGCTTTCGTAGTACGGGGCAACCTTGGCGGCCGGAAGAAATGACTCAGCTTGTGAGCTTGTATAACGGCCTAAAGAGGCTGGTTGAACAGAAAGTCGAGCATCTTGATGAAACTCTAGAGTCTTTCGAGGACCACAAGGCGATGGCTATGCAGGTGGACTCTCAGTTGAAGGCCACAAAAGAGCAGCTGGTGAAAGTGAACGCGGAGACTCAGTCTGCAGAAGAGAGGCTGAAAAACTACCATGCCCTGGCGGGAAGCCTCCAGAGCGCCAACTCCCACTTGTCGAGGCTAATGGAGCAGATGGACTCTCTAGCGCCCCGTGTGGATCAAGCAGCTCACGACGCATCCAAAGAGCAGGTCATTTTGTGGCAGGATGAGCTGCGATCGCTACAGGCCGCAGTGGGCGACCTGATCGAGGAATGCGAGAACAGGTTCATCCAAAGCAAAGACTTTGAGACGGAGATGAAGAGGACGCTGGACTGGCTGCAGCAGATCCGGGACGAGCTCAGCTGTGCTGTCATTGTTGATGTCAGAGTGGAGAAAGTGCAAGAGGAGATCAGAAAACAGCAGATCTTACAGGAGGAGGTGCAGTCCCGACTCAGAATAGTGGCCGCTCTCAGTAGCCAGGAGAAGCAGGAGTACATTAGTGCCAATGAGCTGGTCCCTGCTCATGTTGACATGAGCCTCGAAGAAATGGCAAAATTACAAGCAGACGTCCAAAAAGCCCTGAGTGCCAAACAGGTGGGATAACTTTGACTTAACCACAAACTCTTAATTCTCAGCTTGATACGCTGCTGCCACACTGTTTAGGGGCGAGCAATATGGACTTCAAGATTTGTCACGATATTTTGTGCTATTATTGTGATAAGAACTATTTATTATTTCTTTTTTAGGTGACTGTATGACTGTGACTGTGTGTCACAGCAATTATATTCCCACAAACACAAATAATGCTCTTGAAAAACATTCCCATTTGTGACTGGTGTCTTAAGACACCAAGTATAAATTCTTCAAAAACTAATAAATTAACAATGCTAAGGCTGGTGGGGGCACAAGTAAAGCCTGCTGGCCCACCAGGCTTATAGTACACTGAGAAAAATCCTGAACTGTGTTTTCAAATTTATTTCTATTTATTGATGCTCTCCTTGAACAAACAGTGGAGAAAAAAGTAAATCTAGCTGTGCTGACAATATAATGTCTTGAATGTGTGATAGTGTGAGGAAATGAAGAGATATTGTGAACTTTGAAGTCCTGTCAAGTCTTTACACCATTGAAATAAAAAGCAGAATAGTGTGACTGGCTTTTACTGAAACAGTTATTAGATCAACACTAATCTGTTTGTCTTTTCTCTTTGGTTTTATGTGAAGATTACTTTGGAGGAAGCCTTGGTTCTGTGTCAGAAGTATCACTTCAGGATGCAGTCGGCCTGCGAATGGCTGGAGGATGCCGTCTCTTTCCTTCAACAAGCCAGCTTGGGAGTGGACGTCGAGAACTACGAGGAGTGTCTGCGGCAGCAGGTGGACATCATGTCAACGGAGCAGGAGTTCCTCATACATCTGGAGGAACTGCAGACGCTCCTCCCTCAGCTGGAGAACGTGGTGAACCCCACAGCGAAAGAGCAGCTAAGAGTGAGCGTGGAGTCGGCCAAGCAGAGAGGAGTAGAGGTTCGAGATCAGCTCCAGTGTCACCGAGATGTTCTGCACAGGTAGGATTTTTAAGGCAATGATGATTGTATTCATTAGCTAGCAAAAGTATAAGTTACATTCGTGTAGCTCATTTTCAGAAACAAGGCAGTTTGAAGTTTCTTACATCATAAAAATATTGCAGTCACCAATTATGAAACAAGTAATAAACATGAGATTTTGTCAAATGTCATCATCAGAATCATCAAGCAACAAAAATTTGTTGATCAATGTTCCTCTTACTGAAGGCAACTCCAAACAAGTGGGGCTTTAGCCTTAATTTAAAGGAAATCTGCTGCAGACATCTATTTAGTTTCTTTAGTTGTAATGACTGGTTTCCTCACATAGATTATCTGGAAGTTTATCTTTAATATCTGTATAATTGTGTTCGTCACCTTTATACAGCATGTGCATCTGACCAGGATAGTTTTGGGACTGTCCAGGTTTTGGGACCTGAACAGTCCAAAAACCTGGTCTGCTAATGTGGATCCACACGTTTCCCTAATGATGACTTATGATGACTTTAATTTTAATCTGTAAGATCATTGGAATCTAATTAAGTATTCTTTTCTCAGCTGTGTGGCCCAGTGGAAATCATTCCAGGAAGCGAGACAGACTGTCATTGAGTTAATGAACGAAGCCGAAAAGAAACTCACAGAATTTTCTACAGCCAAGGCGGCCACAAACCAGGAGGCTGAAGACAAGCTCTGTAGTCACAGGGTATGCATCGTGTTGCCTTGCAAATATATTAATGACCCTTTGAACTGATTCACATTTTTACAGCAATATTTAAAAACTCAACATAAAGTTGTTGTGGTTCGAAAGAGAATGATTTTCAGAAATACAAATCTGAAAACTGTAGTGTGCATTTGTATTTAGCTCACTTAAAACAATAATTATTTGTGCTGATAAAATCCTAATTAAGACACATTGAAGTTTGTTGTTGCAACTTGACATAAGGTAAAGAAAATCCATAAATCTATGGATTTATGGATACTGACAAATACTGATAAGGACACTGAATGTGTTAATAAATCTCTGTTTGTTTTTTAGTCCCTGGTGTCACTTGTGAACGGGTTTCAAGAGAAGCTGAGTGGTTTAGAAGAACAAGCTGCTCAGCTGGAGCTGGTGGGGAGTGACGCCAGCAAGGCCACCATCAGTCGCTCCATGACCACCGTGTGGCAGCGCTGGACGCGCCTGCGCAGCGTAGCGAGGGGACAGGAAAGAGTTCTTGAGGACACGGCCCAGGAGTGGAAAACATTCAGAGAAAAGGTAATATCACAGCTCAAAGGCAAACGATCTTGAAAATTTAACCAAAAACAAAACTTTGTGATACAAAATGTCTGTTTTGGTATAGATGGTGAAAGTACGAGCGGTTTGTGAGGAGCTCCAGAGCCGTTTCCCTGACAGCGCTGTGGAGAAGGCGTCCAAAGCCACTCTGCAGTCCCTGCTGGATCAGCATGACTTGCTGAGCCAAGACCTGGAGCGGGAACTCTCGTCCCTCATGCTGCTGCGCCAGTACGCGCTCAGTCTGCTGCACGACGTGGAGGTGCCTTCACCAACAGCAGATCAAGACGAGCTGCCTAGCTTAAGAGAAATCAGGGCAGTCCAAGACCAAATGGAAAGGTAACAAGTCTGGCCAGAGTTAGTGTTGAATGAATCTGAGTTTTTTTGTCTTACAAATGGTACAATAAGTACATGCATTTGGTAAAAGATGGTGTTGAATATTTATTTTGACATTTGCCTGCAGCCTTTTGACTCAGTCGAGAACCAAGCGGGCCCAGGCAGCTCAGGAGCTCAGGGAAAGGGAGGAAGTGGAGAAGGAGCTTGGAGTGGTGAAAGCCTGGATCCAGGAGACCAGAGAGCTTCTTCTCAATCCCACCCCAGACATCGATTCTCTGTTGCAGGAACTTGAGGTGAGTCTTTTGGGGGATTTTTTTATTTTTGTTCTGGAGATGCACCTATAAGAGTTTTCTGATTGATTTCTAATCCCTCATTGTCTGTACAGCTTTGGCCTGCTGATATAAATTACAGACAAATCTACTTTCTGCTTAAGAGCCAAACATTTTTTATTCTTCCAGCCATGACTGTATTTTAATTAAGTCATACTGCTTGTATGAAAAGAGTTGCTTAAAAACAGGTTAAATTTTTTTTATAGTTTTCATTATACGTCATTGCACAAGTTTTCTTTAACATTTTGTATTAGCAATTGGCGCAGTAGCATCAGTAACTGTAAACATCTGTCCTCTTGTATATTGCTTAGAGAATGTATCATCTTATTTTCACCCTGAGTTTTCAAAGTTCCCTATAAGTCAAAGACTGGAAGCCCAAAAGAGTGTTACTGTTACCCCAACCCTGTGGCTCTTTGGTGTGTATGTTAATTGGAACAGATTGGATTTTTTAATTTCAGGGTTGATCAAGTTGAATATTGTCCAGGTTTGGTCACCAGTCAATACCTTGGTTAATTTCTTTATCAGGATATTTGTATTATACAAACATATTGAAGTTTATTTTAATTTAACTGATGTTTGCATCAGATAATATGTTCCTTGAATCAAAGTATAGAAAGTGGAAGCTGCTAACATTTATGTATATGTGCTGCTGTTTTTTCTTTTAAATTGTTCTTTTATTCTGTGTAGATTGTACATGGGGAAGTAATTAATTATCGGCAGAATGTGGATAAGTTAGCCGAACAACAGCAGAGCAAGTACCTGGACCTTTACACCATCCTCCCGTCTGAAATCTCCATGCAACTAGCTGAGGTCTCACTTGCACTCGGGGCGATTGAAGATCAGGTAAATCAAACCTGATAAGAAATACTCAGCTCAGAAAGTTGTTCTGGTTTTCTAACCTTATTTTTATGTCGTTTCGTCCGATGATCCAGGTTCTATGTAAAGAGAGAGAATATCAGAGAACTAGAGAAATAAAGGATGACTTCAGCTCCAGAATTCACGGCATGTCAGACAAACTGAAGACGATCTCAAATAAGTTTAAGGAGAAATCTCCTGATGTCGACCATGCCAGAGAAGAGGTCAAGGTAGGTTTTGTTCACGCTTTCTCTGCTTGTTGGTCAAGTTAACATGCATTACTCTGAAATATGATTCGCCTTGCCCTTAACAATAAAAGATTGAATTTTGTCCTCAGAGTCTTTTTGAAGATTTGGACTCCTGCGGCCGCACATTGGCAGAACTGGATACTGCTGTGCAAGAGTTCGGCCGCAGAAACCCCCTCCTGGCCAAGCAGCTGAGTGATGCTATAAACAAGCTGTCAGAGATGCATCATCATACAACTCGATTAGCAGACTGTAGGAACAATTGGCTCAAAAAGGTTTGGGTTTTTTATCGTTCTCCTAACTTAAAAAAGACAGTGCTCTCCAACCGCCGCACTGTGCCTCGTAAAGGTTACTACAAACAAACATTAGTGCATTGTGTTGAGGTTGTATGATATATAGAGCAGGCTTTATTTTGGATCCAATCATTTTAAATAAAAAAAAAGGGTAATTTAAAAAAATTTTTATTTAAAAATGTGGAAAACTGTGAGTCATTTTTCTTCCACTTCACAAATACAGACTACTTTATGTTGGTCTATCACCTAAAAACCCAGTAAGTTTGTGGTTGTAACCTCATAACACGAAAGAATCAAGGCTCATGAATACCTTTGTAAATCCTTATGCTAATATGCACTGAGACACGCAAGGTTATTAAAAAATATCTGTTGTTGACTGTTTAGGCTGTCTGCTATTTAGACGAGTATAATGAGATGCTGGACTTCATAGTGAGGTGGTCAGAGAAAGCCAAGAGCCTGGTGAGAGCAAACATCATCTGGAACTCCTCTGTTCACCTGCAGGAGCAGATACGGATGTATCAGGTGAGCGGAGCAATTTGTGACGTTTCATCGACTGAGTATTGTTTTTGCATTATTAGATGGATATCCTGTAGGAGTTTGCACATACTTTTATAAAGCAGGAAGGATGGACTAATAATTTTGTCACCCAGGCTGTTTTCCGTGAGTCCCGAGAGCTCCACAGCGACCTGGAGTCTATGGCGGAGAAAGTAGACCTTCTGTCTGAGGTGCTGCAGGTTGAGTCCATGAGCCAGGAGGTGTGTGAACTCAGCAGACACACCGATGAGCTGCAACAAAGCATCAAGACTCGATTGCAAAGCCTCCAAGACGGACACAAGGTGCAGTGAAAATGGTGTTTTGGGGTTTTTGTTTGGTAGTAAAAATTCCAGATTAATCCATACATGTGTTATTTTAGAGCATGGAAGCTCTGGAGTTCGAAGTCAAGGCCCTGCATGTTGCTCTGGAGCAGGTTCAAGCCACGCTGACGTCACCGGAGTTAGCCCGGCAGAGCCTCAAAGAGCAACTCACTCAGAGACAGGTGCCTTCGTCAGTCGCTTTTTAATTCACCATGTTCTCTCTGCTGGCATCATAAAACTTTTTCTGGGTTTGCAGCGGCTGCTGGCCGACATGGAGAGCTTCAAGCAGCAGGTGCAGGCGGTGCAGCTGTGCCAGAGCGCCCTGCAGGTCCCAGAGGAGGTGATGCCCAACCTGGCTATTTGTCGCACAGCTCTTCGTCTGCAGCAAGAAGCTAGTCAGCTGCAGCACGTGGCAATACAGCAGTGCAACATACTACAGGTGCTACAGTACCGTTCTGCCAGCATGAGTTTGTTTTAGCACACATAAACGAGAAAATGAATCTGCTAATGTAGCAATGTATATTTAAGCGTTCAATGTAGAGCTGTTATTACAAATACAAATTCTGTATGGTTGCTGTCCAGGAGGCGGTGGTTCAGTATGAGCAATATGAACAGGAGGTGAGAGATCTGCAGGGGCTGATAGAGGAAGCACATCGGGTCATTCAGGACCGACCGATCCCCACCAGTAACATTCAGGAGCTGCAGGCCCAGATTCTGCACCATGAGGTGAAACCTCCTCATTCTTTCTATAATTCACATGCTGGGGAATAATTGAAAAACCCTGAATGCAAATAAATTAGAAAATGCTTGCACATTTTCTCAATTTGTACTTTTTTGTTTGTTTAGGAACTCGCTCAGCAGATCAAAGGCTACCAGGAGCAAATAGCTTCACTGAACTCCAAATGCAAGATGCTGGCAGTGAAGGCCAAGCACGCCACCATGCTGCTGACTGTGAGTGACGTGGAAGGACTGCCTGAGGGGCTGGAGGACCTGGATGAAGAAAAGTCCAGGAAATCTTCAGGACAATCTGTAGTTGTAAGAGAATATTATCCAATTTCCAAACTGAAGAAATTAGGTTATGTAATGCAATGTTGATTCTTTCTGATTCCAAGTTTTTTATTTGGCTCTCAACTCATCAGCCTGTGAAGTTCTTCTGCTGTTTTAATAATTAAAAAAAAACTAAGCATCCCGATTAATATTCTCCTAAAAGCCTCACGCGTCTTCTGTTGTTTCTCGCATGATCTGTCAGATGACGGCTGGCCGCTGTCACACTCTGTTGTCCCCCGTCACTGAGGAGTCTGGGGAGGAGGGCACCAACAGCGAGGTCTCCTCCTCTCCTTTGTGCCGTTCTCCTTCTCCTGTCTCTCACGCTGAAGGCCCTCTCACCAAGGTTTCTACCCTCCTCTGCTCTTAATTCTGCCAGGTTTCCTAACACCAAATAACTGAAATACCTTTCTGCTCAACTCTGTGTGTAGTACAAATGTTGAGCACTGCTTTCGCGCAATAACTGCAGTAAATAAAAAAAACAAAAACAGAACTCGGCCACTGACACTGATTTCACTTATCATGGGTAGTAATGTGTATGTGCGGTCTGTTTGTTTTCTGCAGCTTGGACGGGGAATCCTCACCAGAGCTCCAGTTCAGGAATTATACGACCCAACATTCGAGTCTGTGGCAAACTTAGACGACCTACAGCGCTCATGGGAGACTTTAAAGAATGTGGTATGGGAAAAGTACAAATTGTTGCACTTCTAATTAACTTGGTCTTTTATTTAATCTGCAACATGGGTTCATTAAATCCTAGCGTTTTAGAATATGACAGCCTTGAATTAATATGTTGGGGTGTGTAGCAAATTTTTTTTTTCTAGCCACTAGATTTCATCATATTAAAATTTATCTTAGTAAGATAGTTAATCATAATGTAAGCTTCTTGGAAGTCTGGTTTATTAACAGTTTTATTACTACTGAGGTTAATGGCTTCCCAAATTGACCGTCTGTGTGTTAATACTCACTGACACACACAGATAAGTGAGAAGCAGAGATCCTTGTACGAGGCTTTGGAAAAGCAGCAGCATTACCAAGGTTCGCTGCAGTCAATCTCCTCTAAAATGGAAACACTGGAGTCCAAGCTCAGTGAGCCACTGGAGGCGGACAAAAGCCCAGACAGCAGCATGAAGGCCCATGAGGTGAGTGTTGTAAATACTCTTCTGCCATCACGAATGTCTTTGTGGAGCTTTTTAACCTGTAATGTTACAGTGAAGCAATGAGCATTTGGTGGAAGTAACCCTGAATCACAGACATAAAATCAAATTTTAACTGATGTTAATATTCCTGTGGTTCAGATCGAATTTCTGTTTTACATTAACATTATTTTAAGTGTTTGGATTATAATATTTTAAGGCATTCCCTCACTTTCCTCCCCTTTTAAGCCTGTCCTCCATCAATCCCTGCCTTCAGTCAATACTCACACCTCCTAGTTTTCACTCCTTATTTCAGACCCTCCTGTTTTCCTCTCATTTTATTTGTTATTTTACCTTGAATTCTGACTTCAGCATAAATTAGCCGTCACTTGCTGCTATTAAAATGGTAAATTGACTCATTTTATGCAACATTTTTCTAGTACTACTAACCCTTCAAAGCACTTGAGACGCATTCACATGTTTGCACTGACAAACGCACAAACATTAATACACTGATAGACGTGTTGGTAGACGACATGTGGTTCATGTGCCTTGCCCAGAGGCTGTGGGGAAGTGATTCCTCACCTGAATGTCATTTCAGTCTTTGTATCCTTGTTGTTCCTACGAGATTACTTTTTCATGCTGTGAAAAACGCGGCTCTCTTCTCATGTATTTTTTTTAAAACAAGCTTTACTTTTCATTTTTGTGACATTTTTTGGGTGTTTGACGGCATATTTGGAACAATACAGCATATCCATTCCATAAAACTAAATCGCAGGAGACGTTTTAAAGAAAACAGACCTAAAGAAAATCTTTTCCTAATCTTTCTGTTGTGTTCAGGATCTCATCCAGGAGATTCACAGTGTCCAGGGAGAAATCGACAGGCTGCAGGCGGGCTTCACGGAGGACATCGCTGCCGATGCTGTGGACTCGGATTTGGCCGACCAGCTTGCCATGCAGTCTTCACTCGCTGTGCTGGCTGAGAGGATGGCCACCATCCATATGAAAGCTTCAGGGAAACAACAACTACTGGAGGTACGTTTGTCTCCATGCAGGCGTGCATGAGGGAAGTCGTAATATTTTGCTGCCATCACTAAAACGAACAATTTAGAAGTCAGAAATGCTCAAAGAAACCCAGCTTGAATAAAAGCTGTGCGCACAATATGTGCAACAGATTTGAATCACCTTTTTTTTTTTTGTAGCAGATTCAGTTTGATCGGTCTTGTTGCAGGAGCGCGCCACAGACCGTCTGGAGGGTCAGCGTCAGGAAGAAGCTTTGCAGTCCTATCTCACTGACATAGACGAACTGGATCAGTGGCTGACTGGAACGCGCGGCGCTGTAATGTGCATCCTCGACACGAGCCCTGCAGAGGAGGCCGACGAAAACCACCAGCTCACAGAATGCCAGGTAGGCACTTGAGACTTGCCTTAAAAATGAAATGCACATTAATAACAATTAAATGAATTTTCAACTACAAAGGGCTTCTAGATATAAGCAGAATTGATCTTAACAAACTCAGCACACTGCAAAAACTCAAAATCTTACCAAGTATTTTTGGTTTATTTTGTAGTGCAAATATTTTAGTATTCCATAAAAAAGACAAAACTAAATTATGAGTAACTTTTAAGAAAGATATATGACCTTTTTATTAAGATGATGAGAAAGTACTAACTATAGCTGAAATAATCTGTCGGTGGAACAAGACATTTTAACTAATAATATGGGAAAATTGCCTTGTTTTGGTCAGATGAAACAAAAATTGATCTTTGTGAGGCAAAATCGCATAAAAATCCAGTCCTCACGAACATGCATGGAGGCTTTTCTTCTGCAGTAAAAGGAAAGCTGGAGGTATATTGATGGAGCTAAATAAAGAGCAATCTCTTCTCCACCAAGCATCTCTTTCTCCACTGGAAAAACCTTCAGTGGAGAATACCCCCCAAAAACACGCTGCTATTTTTGCAGCCAAACGTGGTTCTGCAAACGATAAACTTAAGAAGGTTCATTCAAAGGATACTTCAGAATTAGATTTTAACTGAATCTTAAAAATCGTATCTCCTCGTGCCATGTCAGTAACTGTTGATTTAGCACATACTTAAAGGAGTAAAACTGCATGTGCAAGACACATTAACATTCACCTTTCCAATATGATTCTGCGCACTACATGTTGCCTTTCAGAGGACGGGGGCTTCGCAGAGAGTAAACAACAGTGCTAATGAAGTTAGAGTGACATTCAGATACCTGGTTTGCTAAAAGACTGCAGCATGAGCCTTAAGAAGATTACGGTCAGGTCTCTGTGGAACAGAGGCGTGGTAAAGCCGCAGGGAGGAGTCATTGCTGTTAATACGGCCTGCTATTTGTGCTAGCGACAAAGCTGCTTGAATATCCAAGTGGGGTTGAATGGAAGAACAGTGAGGAGCAGACAGGAGGCTGGGACGGAGGGAGAACCTGCTGCAACACTTCAAAGGAGAGCCAATACTTATGCGTGCTCATAAATTAGAGCTTCTTTTACCAATGGGCATCGATGAACACTGGGGATTTAGAATGTTTTTTACCGCAAGAGAACTGTTATTGAATTCGTCTGAGTGGATGTGCGCCGCAGAGCGCGGAGCGTGAAGGATTAGTGCTAATATGCCGCACAGGAGACCAGGGCGGAAAGGTGGGCCGAGGAGGGGAGCGTCCTCTGCCCTGCGGCCGGGGAAAGCTGCCCTGCTTAGAGGCTCTGCTGCGTAGAGTTGAGGAGATCAAAAAAAAAAAGTGGAGAGATCATGTATGAGCTGGCCTCTCTGCTGCTGCTTCTGCAGAGCATGCTGCTGGAGATCGAAGAAAAAGTGCTGGCCCTCACCGAGCTGTCGGTGCGCAGCGAGAACCTGCTGCGGGAAGGCCGGTCGGACACCAGGGCGGACGCCGAGCAGCTGGCTGCGAGGTTGCGCATGTTAAAGGGCGGCTTACTGGAGCTGCAGAGGATGCTACAAGACAAACAGCTGAGCATCCAGGTGAGCGTTTCTTTCACCGTGGGCAACAGAACGAAGGACATTGCAGGGCCCTTAACTAGAGACGCACTGAGCCGATAATAATAATTGTTTCAGTCCCAATATTGGAAATAATTGTAGATCGGGCATCAGTGAGAATGGGCCCAATCCATATGGGGAGATCTATCCATCCATCCATCCATCCATTTTCTTACACCCTTCGTCCCTAATGGGGTCGGGAGGGTTGCTGGTTCCTATCTCCAGCTACGTTCCGGGCGAGAGGCGGGGTACATCCTGGACAGGTCGCCAGTCTGTCGCAGAGACACAGAGACACACAACCATTCACACACACACTCACACCTAGGGAGAATTTAGAGAGACCAATTAACCTGACAGTCATGTTTTTGGACTGTGGGAGGAAACTGGAGAACCCGGAGAGAACCCACCATGCACAGGGAGAACATGCAAACTCCATGCAGAAAGACCCCGGGCCGGGAATCGAACCCAGGACCTGCTTGCTGCAAGGCAACAGCTCTACCAACTGCTCCACTGTGCAGCCCTTGGGGAGATCTATTCAGTCTAATTCTATGCTTTGTGCTCTGAGCGATGTTGTATGTTGAATTCCTGATATTGAGTCCCCAGTCAGAAGCTAATGCATGTGTAATGGAAAAGTTTGGAAACCCCTGGTTTTAGGTGTTTCTGTGTTTTGATAGTGTTGGATGTTAGCCTGATTTACAATCTTAAATACTGCTGCCTCTGTAGGGTTCTCTGCAAGAGCCTGAAGACAGCGAATCGGACTCCAGTCTCTCGTCGAGTCCCAGCGTGCAGGACTGGCTGGTCCAAGCCCGGACCACACGGACGCAACAGCATGAAGACAGTCTGCAGAGACAGAAGGTGACAGTGGTTTGAGTGGAGTGAATTTGTACGGTGCTTTTCCAGTCACACCGGCCACGTTCACCCATTGACAAATATTTCCAGATTTGTTTTAGATGAGAAATTTTGGATTCAATTTTTGCAAAAACATTTAAAGACCTCGGAGCCTTTTTCTTTTAATTTGCTATTAAACAGCACTTTGTGTGGGTCTGTCGCAGGACAAGATGCAAATTGTAAATAAATTAAAGAGAGGTATGAACACTGTGTTGTACCAGAATGGCAAATGATCGGGATAAATCCTAAGTCGTGTCTTGTTGACTGAAGTATGTTTTGTTCCATCAGGATGTAACCAGTGTGTGTTTTTTTGAAGGAACTGGAGGAGCAGCTTGCAGAGCAGAAGAAGCTGCTGCAGTCAGTGGCGAGCAGAGGAGAGGAAATTCTCATCCAGCAAGCGTCGCCCAGCAGTGCCAGGTACGTTACCGATGCAACTCAGATCTGATTGAGCTTTAATAAACTGAGCACTAATCACAGATGTGTTTTGTTTTTGCAGCACAACACAACCGTTCTCGCCTGCAGCTTTGTCTGAGAGCAGACGAGAGCAGATGAGGCAGAGATGGGACAGCCTCAGACTGGAGCTCAAAACTAAACTGCAGCTTCTACAAAAAACTCTGGAGCAGGACCAAAAGCAGCCGGTACCACATACTTTTTTCTCCACATATGGATGTGACAGAAAGACATCATAATGTGTGGTGTGTTATTTTTTTGTTTGTTTTTTTTACCGTTCTGTCTGTTCTTTTCTTCTTCAGGTGTTTTCTAGAGCTACTCGCGTGACATCAGCTGGGCCGCTGTTTAAGGGAGACGCCGAGCCGGATAACTCCTCTCTGAAAACTCTTTATGACAGCTTCAGACAGACAGTTGAAGGAATGACCACTCAGGTTATCACCTTCCTGACACTGTTTTATTCATCCTACTTTATGCTGTTGGGAAGTATTGCTGAAATAATGTGGTTCGATATGCATTTTTCTACGTAGGCTGGAGGTAGAGGTGAAACCCAGGTGGTTCAGATGGAGCAGCAGCTCTTCACGGCCGTGTCAACCACGTCTTCCTGGCTGGATGGAGTGGAGAACAACGTCTTCTCCGGCTCTGTGCTCCTGGCTGAAAATGCAGAGACCCAGTTACAGAATCAAGAGGTATAAAAATGACAGATTTTACATTAGTCATTTTAGATCAGTTACCAATTTTTGTCTTTTTAAGGTAATTTTTCTTTGTAACTTGTGGTTGTATGGCTCTAAAAAAAAAATCTTAATTTTGTTGTATTGGTATTGTTGTATTTCAAAAATATCAGAAATCCTCACTTTGCTTTCAAATCAATTTACTAACAAGGCAAGTAGTGAACTGGCTGCTCCCTGCGCGGATTTAAAGTGAGACCAATGTAGAAAAGGATCAATGCAACCAAATCTGGCAGGTTGATCAGATCTTCCTGGTTCAGTGAGCCAGACCGTCTTGATGGCTCCTGTGTCGAGTTGGCTTTTTTTCTACTTTTTTTTTTTTTCATCGTGTTTAAACAGCAGAAAAAAAGCGAGGAACGTAAAACAAACTGCCTCTGATGACTTAAAAATTATCTTCAGAAACATTTTCAAAATGGTGGCCCAAACAAGAACAACAAAAGAAGTGGTTACATATTTTCCTATTTTAAATTTTTTTTAAAAAACATTTATTTATTTATCTGGCTTTGCGTTTAGCTTGATTGAAGAAGATGACTCTGTATCTCTTTTTTATTAATTGAACATAATTCTCTAGAGGGGCCGGCATTTTCTTCAGGCGTGGTCACGGCCCCCCTACATCCCTCTTTGGGGCCGCCACTGGAAACAGCCTCACTCACTCAAGGTTTTTCACATGTAATTTAACAAGCTTGAAGTTTCACATCCAGCACACGACTCACTGTTTAGAGCGCAAACATTTTCTGAGAACCTATGTTAGAAAAGTAAGAGCCTTCACTTTACAGAACATGTTGACATGTAATGACAGACATCCTCCACTTATGATCGCAACAGCATAGGAAGGTCTCGTCTTGAAGGTCTTGAAACATCATGTTCAGGATGAGAGTTTAGACTTGACCAGATTTCAAATCACCACAAAGACTGATTGAAAAGAGAAGTTAAATGTGCCTGAGAGCTCAGATCTTATGTATTTACATGCGCTAAATTTCTCAGGTAATTTTAAAGCTGAATGTTATTTGAACAAATCCAGCTATTTCTTTTTCCATCTTCTTTTCAGATCCTGGAAAAAGATGTGAAACACGTGACAGAAGAGGTGAAGCTCAGCCAGGCTCTGCTGGCCGGGTCTTCAGGGTTGAAACATGAAGACCGCATGCTGCTGGAGGACAACCTGGACTGCCTCAAGGAGAGATTGGGAACTCTTGGTGGAGCTCTGGGTCAGCGGCTTGACCACTTGAGGACCAGAGCACACAACCTCACCGCCTACCAGGTTCAGCCTTTACTTTATTCTTTCCACATTTTTAAACTTTATTGTACTGAATTGTAGCATTGTTATTGCACATCTTACAATCAGATTATTTGTGTGAAACAGACTGAACTGCAGCTTCTCCAAACTGCTTTAATTGAGACTAAATGCCAGATCCTTCAAGCCCTCGCTGGAGCAATGGATAGACCGGCTTCAAAACAAATGGAGGTAATGAAAGTACAATCTTAACAAGACTGATTCTCAATGTGAGTGAGAAGCACAATCCGAGATCAATGATAGTTTTAGTTTTTAATCATTCATGAATGCCATTCACTTCTACCAGGTCATTGCGAGTGCAGAGGAAACCTTAAAGGACTTTGAGCAGAGAATCATAGAGCTGAAAACCAGAGGAGCAGCACTGCAGCCCGATCAGATTTCAGCAAACAAATTGCTTAAACTCCAGGTAATCAATAATATCTTTTAGATAAAGCTGCTTCATGTCACAAAAACGTAATTATTCTCTTTGGCAAATAAAACCATCACATGTTTTCTGCATGTAGGATTCGTACGAGGAGCTATTGATGACGGTGGGGTCGAGACGCAGCGGGCTGAACCACAACATCGCTCTGAAGGAGCAATATGAGCGTGCGCTGCAGGATTTGACTGACCTGGTTGACACGGCTAAAGACAAGATGGCGGCTGACCAGAGAATTGTGGCGAGCTCCGTGGAAGAGGTTCAAAATCATCTTGATAAGCATAAGGTAATTTCAGTTTGTAACCCTTGAATTTTGTCATTTCCAGTCGTGGAAGTGAAAATGTAGAAAATAATTCAATACTTTGTGCACAAGAATTTGACAATAAGAATGAAATGCATTATGTACATTAAATTTATGTTGGACTTCAGTGGATGGATTGGGGAGAAAATTCTGTGTCTGTGTTTTAAAATTTTCTGAACGCAGTAACTAAAGTATTTTCCTTCTCATAGTAAAATGCATCAAAGTAAAATATAGTATAGTTTATGTTATAACATAGCAAAATGTGTGAATACTAATGCATTGTTACTGCTTAGAATAGTGGGCTTTGTGAATGTTTATTATCGACCCAATAATTGCATTCATTGTCATTTTTCCTAGGAGTTTTTCCAGAGTTTGGAGTCCCACATGATTCTAACAGAGACATATTTTAGAAAGATCAGTTGCCTTATGCTTCCCAAAGAAAACCAAAACCTGGAGGAAACGCTTGCAGAGGCTCGGAGTGTCCTGAAAGAAGCACACAGCAAAGGAGTTGAACTGGAAAGTATCCTGGAGGTGAGGAAAATCTAGAATGTACTCTGTACAAACTTTAAACCAATATATGCATGAACAAAGAAATATTACTCTTCACATTCTGCTATTTGTTAATGTCGTCATGATTGAATTGTTCACTTTTTTTCGCCCTCTCAGACTTGGTGCCGTTTAGTTCAGGACTACCAGAATCTAAACCGGCAGCTGGAGGCAGTGGAAGGAAGTATTCCCTCTGTCGGCCTGGTGGAAGAAACTGAAGAGAGATTAATGGACAGAATCTCTTTGTATCAGGTGCGACGTGATAGCAGAATAGCTTTAGGGCGAGATGTGTTCATATTTAATAGTTTAGCCAGAACACTGCAAAAAATTTTTTTATCTTACCAAGTATTGTTTGTCTAGTTTCTAATGCAAATATCTGAGCACACTTGAATTAAGACAAAAGTAACTTTTCAGCAAGATATAGGAGCTTGTTTTAAGTCAATAATCCCTTAATATGAATGAAAAAGTACAAGCTCCACTGGCAGGTTATTTCACTGATAGCGTGGGAGAAATGTCCTCTTCTAAGGGGAATTATCTGCTGTTGGAACTAATACTTTTTCATCCTCAAAAGTTACTTGTAAGTTATTTTGCACTAGAAACTAGACCAAAAACACTTGGTAAGATCTTGTGTTTTTGCAATGATCCGATTGATTAGATGTTGTTACTGTAGTAGTTTCTCATAGAAATTACCCCTATAGATGTCATTTCTTGCAGAAGTATTTTCTAGCACACTTCTCGAAGGCTTGCAAAGCGAAAGTCACAAGATACTTTAGAATCATCATGTCAATTTGTTTTTGCTTGGCTCTTTTCAGGTTCCAGTCCAACAGAAACAGAAAGATAAGTTTTGTGTGCTCCACTCTTTGCAGGATTTAAAGGGGAGACTGACAGAGCACCAGCACAAGCTCCACCAGGTGCTGGACGATGGTCGGCGTCTGTTACAGTCGGTCTGCTGTCCCGCACTGGAGAATCAGCTGGCGTTGCTAGGGGAACACTGGCTGAGCAATACAGCCAAAGTCAACAAGGAGCTCGAACGCCTGGAGGCAATCCTAAAACACTGGACCAGGTCAGAAATACCTAAACTACTTTTAACTAACTTACAAAACTTGTATATATTTGTATGCATCGTTTTTAATGGTGCTTCTGTAGGTATCAAAAGGAGTGCGTGGAGATTAGTGAGTGGCTACAATCTGCTCTGGAGCGTCTGGAGTTCTGGTATACGCAGGCCATGTTGGTCCCACAGGAGCTGGAGACCGTCAGGGACCATCTGGCTGCTTTTCTTGTGAGGCCACACACACACACACACACACACACACACGCACACACACTCACACACAAACACACACACACCCACACAGTTTTTTTTTTGTTGCTTTTTCTCAGTGTATCTGAATACATTAGAGACTTCCTAATCAAAACCTTTTGTCCCTGATACGATTCGGAGAGTTTTAATAATAGACTTTAGCCGATGCAGAGTTCCAGTCCAACACAACATCAAGATCTTTTTCCTTTTTTTAATAGATTTTCAGTGTAGGAAATCAAACACACGTCAACACACAACAGTCGAAGGAAGCGCAGCATCAATCACAAGACAAAACTTTGAGTCTTGAACAGCATTCGTAAAGGAACTTTGACTCATGGGACTTGAAGGATTTGGTCCATTTAGTCCAAATGCTCGTTTGCATCCGCAGTGAGAAAGACAACTTTTCCATGACATATATTTCATCTATTTTGTTTATGTAGTCATCAGTAGTAGGGGACTCCACTTTCTAACATTTGTTAGTGTTAGTTTTCTTATTTGCAACAAGTAATATATTCATTAATCTTTTATCTGCATCTCTCCATTTAGACAAAGGTATATCACTCAAGTATCGAAGGAAATATATAATTAACATGTTCTCATATCTCTTCCCAGTAATTTCTTCACTGAAAAACACTCAACTCACGACTTTCTCTCTCCAGGAGTTTTCAAAAGAGGTGGAAGGGAAGTCGAGTCTGAAGAGCTCAGTCGTCTCAGAGGGAAACCAGCTGCTGCGGCTAAAGAAAGTCGACACGGTGGCTCTGCGCTCCGACTTGGCTCGCGTCGACAGCCAGTGGGCCGAGCTGCTCACGCGCATCCCTGTGGTTCAAGAGAAACTGCATCAGGTAAAGTCACATGCAGCCACGCTGAACAGGCTTAGCTACTTCAGGGCAAATAGGATTACCTCGTCCCACTCCTTCACACACTTTTGATATGTGACTGTTGACCCAAAACCTGCGACGCATGCATTCTCGTCCTCCATTTTAAAACTGTTTTTATGCATTCATCCCCTTTTTCTTTTCTTCTCTTTTTTTTTCTTTTTTTTTTTGTTTAGATCCAAATGGAGAAGTTGGCTTCCCGCCATGCCATTTCTGAACTTTGTAACTGGATTTCACTGATGGAGAGTGTGATTGAGGAGGATGAAGAAAACCTCAAGAGCGCTGTTGGATCAAATGTGATTCAAGACTACTTGCAAAAATATAAGGTGGAACTTTTTTAGTGTCATTGAATCCCAGCATTAATTTTAATTTGACTTTAAGGGATGTAGTGTATGATGTAAAAACTGTATTCAAAATGACTCTTCTTTGCCTTTTTTAACAAATACACATTCAAGTTTTGTTTTTTTTTTAATTTGGCTCACAATTCGTCATATTAAAAATCTGTGATTGAATCCTTTGGTTGAATCCCCCGTTTTCCACCGTTTTAGGGATTCAGAGTGGATTTAAGCTGCAAGCAGCTGACTGTGGACTTTGTCAACCAGTCAGTTCTACAGATCAGCGGTCAGGACGCGGAGAGCAAGCGCAGCGACAAAACCGACTTCGCTGAGCGTCTGGGAGCCATGAACCGACGCTGGCAGATCCTACAAGGCTGCATCAACGAGAGGGTGAGCCCATGATTTAATGAGATTATTACAACATATCTCATTCGTGTTGTTTAACTGTGTACCATAAAGTCTAAATATTTTATGTTACATTTTAATAAATTAAGATCCAGTTCCTGGAGAGCCTTTTAAAGATGTGGCTGGAGTACGAGTCCAGCGTTCAGATCCTCAAGTCCTGGATGACGTCTCAAGAAGAACGGCTAAAGAGGAAACACAGAATAGAAGACCTGACGTCGGTGCAAAATGCCCTCAAAGACTGTCAGGTGTGTCTGATATGTTACTCCAGATCACATCTTTACCATCTTTCATGTATGTGGCTTTAGTTTTTTGATGGGAAAACTTTGGATATCTTTTAGGAAATGGAAGAGCTGTTGAAAGAAAAAGAGAAAGAACTGGAGAGAGTAGAGGAGCAGGGCTGTGCTCTTGTTCAGAACAAGACAGATGAGGCTTGTGCTATCGTCATGGAGACCCTCCAAAGCGTCAATCACACCTGGGCCAATCTGGACCACTTGGTACTTAGATTTTTGCTTCAGCCTACATATTTATCTGAGTTGTTGGGTTTCATTCCTACAAGTTCTATATCCTGTTTGTTGCCTATTTCTCTTTGGGGCTGACCTTCCAGTTCACAGAATGTCTCTCTGTGTTTTCACATTTCATCTTTAACAGATAGGACAACTGAAGATTAGCCTGACTTCAGTGCTGGATCAGTGGAGTCTGTACAAGCGGGCTTCAGAGGAAATCAATGGCTATCTGATGGAAGGACGATACTCTGTGTCCCGTTTCCGCCTCCTCACCGGTTCTCTGGAAGCTGTTCAGCTGCAAGTGCAAAGTTTGCAGGTCCGCTAACATAAAGTTTGGATTTCCGATCACATAACTTAGCATTAGGATGTGTTTAGCATTCAGCATACATTTGTGTTTTGTACTGTAAAGGATCTGCAAGAAGAACTGGAGAAACAGGAAAGCAGTCTGAGAAAGTTTGGAGCTGTGACCCACCAACTTCTGAGGGAGTGTCATCCTTCAGTGTCAGATTCCCTCAACAATTCCCTCAAGGACGTCAATGCAAGGTGATTTTTCACAAAATAAATACTTGTTTTATTCTTTTTCTTTTCTGCAAAGCCCACATATAATGAACTTTGTCTTTGAGTACGTTTAATTTTAGTCTTTCATTCTACACACTCAGATGGACCGGCCTACTGGAGGAGATAGCAGAGCGTCTGAAGAGCAGCAAAGCCCTGCTTCAGCTGTGGCAGCGCTACAAAGAACTCCACGAGCAAAGCTGCAGCAGCATTCAACTCCAAGAGGAGAAAGCAGACCAGCTCCTGAAGAGCACCTGCAGAAAGGACATCGCTGATGAGGAAGTTTCCAACTGGATCCGAGAATGCAGCGTGAGTCGGATCGGGGTGACGATGGGTTTTAGCTCCAGACGACTTTTACCAGCTGGTCGTGACCCTTCAGGCTAGTTTTACTGTCGGCTTTGAGAAGAGGTTTCCGAGTTTCACGGTGTGCAGTGTTAGTTTTCTGGCACACATTTTGTTCTACAGGTCAAAAAAGTTCAATGTGTTATGTCTTTCTTCCAGGAATAACTTTATTTGTTCCTCTAAGGTTAGATTTGTGAAGTGTATGACTCATACGTAGTTCCATCAGTTTTGTCGATTCATCAATTTTCTGTTTTTGAAGATTTACTTTCTGAAAAATTTTGATTGATTTATTTTTTTGTCCCACGAATGCTCTTCTTGTGTTTGAGTGGTGTTAACCTGCCCAAGAACAACAAATTCGATTTATTTTGACTATGAATTCAGGTCAACTCACATAAAGAATTATTGAAATAAAAGCCAGTCTTTTAAGACATTTTTTTTTATTTGTATTTCTTTAGGAAAACAAGTGGGAAAAGAAAGAAAATGTTTAAAATCGTAAATCAAATTTGGTATTAAAAAAACCAGAGGTGTTTTTTTAAGCCTCATCTTCCAGCCCTACTCTTGTGTGTCCAGAAATTTCTCCAGTTAATCACCAAATAATGTTGCTCTGTTGCGTAAAACTCCAATAAAGTATTGGTGTTTCTGAGTTTTTCATTTTATCTGTGTGGTTCTGTTCGCCAGGAGTTGCTGCGATCACAGGCTCCGGTGCAGGCCTCCCTTCAGGTTCTCCAGGAGCTGGGAGAGCAGCTGAAGCAGCAGGTGGACACCTCAGCAGCATCCGCTGTCCAGTCGGACCACCTCTCCCTCAGCCAGCGCCTGGCGGGCGTGGAGCAGGCCCTGAACAGACAGCTCACCGCCTTGCAGGTGAAAAAGAAAAAAATAATATTCATGACAGATTTCTGCATAGATATTAATTGTGCAAGTGCTCATGAACGTCACATCTATGCGTGTCTCCTCTGTCAGACGGGAGTTCAGGACTATGAAACTTTTAATAACCAGCTGGAGTCTTTGGGCTCCTCGTTGGTTGAAGCTGAGGACGCCTTGAGAGCTCAAGATCCCAACGGCTGCACCGACCTGCCCGTCATCCAGGACCGCATGGAGGAGCTCAAGGTTTCTGGTTGCTTTCTTTTCACGGGTCAGCTGGATAGAACTGCCTGTGAACAAAACGTGAAGAACCCATACCTTTGTTTCTGCTTCTTTTTCCAGAGGCTCATGCTGAAATTTAGCAGCATGACGCCTGAATTGGAGCATCTGAATGAGCTTGGGTATCGGCTCCCTCTCAACGATTTGGAGATCAAGCGCATGCAGAACCTCAACAGAAGCTGGTCGACAGCTTCAGCCCAGACCACAGAGAGATTCAGGTGTGACATGTGCATCCCCAAAACTGTTATTAATAATCCAGAGAATACAGGGCATGGTTATTAAAGGAGATTTCAAAAAGGGTTAGATTTGGGATGTCGTGGCACGCCATATTTTAAATTATTTTTGCTTCCTTGCAGCAAGCTTCAGTCATTCCTGCTGCAGCAGCAGACCTTCCTTGAAAAATGTGAGACATGGATGGACTTCCTGCTACAAACAGAAGACAACCTGGCTGTGGAGATTTCTGGAAACTACCAGAGCTTAATAGATCAGCAAAAAGCCCATGAGGTTTGAGTCCGTCCCACATGAAGCATCCTGACACTAAATATTGCCGTTTCTTTCATGCTGGTGACCACATTTTTATTGCAGCTATTCCAAGCTGAAATGTTCAGCCGCCAGCAGATCCTCCACTCGATCATCAGCGATGGACAGAGGATGTTGGAGCAAGGTCAAGTAGACGACAGGTGAAAGATCCTACGACGTTTTTTTATCTGCATGGTTTATTTGTCACGTCTGAACTATTAAGTCCAAACTTTATCGTGAGCCAGAAATTCACTTTAATGGATTGTGCTGGCAGAGACGAGTTCAACATGAAGCTGACTCTCCTGAGTAACCAGTGGCAAGGCGTGGTGCGCCGCGCTCAGCAGAGGCGGGGCATCATTGACGGTCTCATTCGTCAGTGGCAACGCTACAGAGAAATGGTGGAGAAGCTGCGCAAATGGCTTCTGGAGGTCTCCCATCCTGCAGAGGTGCTTCAGTCAGGAAACACGATCCCTCTACAACAAGCTCGCTCCATGCTTGATGCTGTCCAGGTACAAAATAATAATAATAATAATCCATATTTTTGAGATCTTGCTTTGTTTTTTGGTCGTCATGATAGAGTTTGTTCACCGCAAACCTCTAAAACCTTCATAGAACATATTTTTATCCTTTTTATTATTATTATTACGCCATGGACTCTAATAAGTAATAATTGCATGACTTCACAAGTCAAATTAGATTTTATTTTTGTAATATCACAGTGTCTAAACAAATGCCGCTGTTTCCAAAGTTATATTTGTGAAAAAAAATCTTTCTTCCACTCCACAATTATTCTCTACTTTGTGTTGATCCGTCATGCAAAAGCTGAATGAAAAACATTTATGGTTGTAACATGAAAAACTCCAAAAGATATGGTTCATTCTTTTTTTTTTTTTTTTTTAAAGCTTTGCATTTAATACTGAACAAAATATGTGAAATTGTTGGTAGGGCAGGATGCTGGGGGTTTCTGTCGCCTGATGAGATTCACTCTTCCTTCTTCAGCTGAAGGAAAAGGTGCTGCAGCGTCAGCAGGGCAGCTACATCTTGACGATAGAGGCTGGCAGACAGCTGGTCCTGTCTGCAGACAGTCGAGCCGAGGTGACCCTGCAGACGGAGCTGACGGAGATCCAGGACAGGTGGAAACAAGCCAGCGCGCGCCTAGAGGAACAAAAGAAAGAGCTGAGCTCGCTTCTGAAGGTAACGCGGACAGAATACATACAGTTTAATGGACGGATGGAGTTTTACAAATGCTACATCCTCTGCATTTAGTTTGGATTTTATGCAACAAAAAAAAGTCCAAGAAATGGCAAAGATAGTAGCAGATATGGAAAAAATAACATTCCCACTTTAAAGGTAAATTATTTTTTAATCACTGGAATAAATGGGGAAAATATATCAAACTGTACATGTCAGAAAGGATACCACTTGATTCTGGTTAGCTTTTTTTTATTTTTTTTAATCAAGATTTACTGATTCAATCTATTGTAAAGTTTATCAACAGTCCCATGTAATGCTACCCTTCATCTCTTTGGAGGTTTATTTGTTTTTATGTGCTTCATTTCTTCTATTACAAATAAATCCCAGGTATAGTCATAAGTAAGAGTGTTATATACGGTGGAATGAACTGTTTTTGTTGTTTTTGTTTTGTTTTTAACTTAACTCATACAAACAATTCTGTGCTCATTGAATTTACCATCAGAAATGTAAATGTCACCATCTGAAAATAAAAACAAACAAATAAATACAGCTCAAAAGGACCTTTTGGCCTTTATTCCTACAGTTTACCTGTGTATCTGTGTTCATGTGCAGGACTGGGAAAGGTGTGAGAGGGGGATTGGAGGATCACTTGAAAAACTCCGAGCCTTCAAGCGGCAGCTGTCTCAACCTCTTCCTGAGCACCACGAAGATCTCCAAGCGGAGCAGATTCGCTGCAAGGTATCCGCAGGGCTGTTTTTAGTCGTTCAGTAAAACTACTTTGAAGAAACTGGTTGATTACGAATGGATTCTCTGATGGTAAATCCACAATCCCTTATTAACAGGATTTGGAGAACACATTTGAAGGCTGGACTGGAGATTTGGCTCATCTGACTCTGCTGAGAGAGTCTTTATCTTGTTACATCAGCGCAGAGGATCTTTCTGTTCTGCAGGAGCGAATTGAACTTCTGCATCGACAGTGGGATGAAATCTGCCACCAGGTACAGTCCTCTCGATGTTTGAGTCATTTTATAGCTGCATCTTTCTAACTGATGACCTGAACAACCGTCTTTTTTTTAACATAAACTAACCCTTAACTTACATTTTACATTATTTTTACAAGAGTTTTCAGAACCCTTTGCCTTTTTCAAAGATATTTGTGTTATAACCACAAACATCAATGGGGTTCATTATGCTAGTGCATGCTTGTATAGAAAATCTAGAAAACTATATGCTTCTTTTGTTTTGTATTGTGTTTTTAAGAAAAAGTCTTGTACGCTAGGCATTCATTTGATTTCAGCCAAGCTTAGCGGTATTAAATCCATTATTGAAAAGGAAAAAAAAATGAACCTGAGATTCTGCCTGTATGGTGACTTTAGAGGACGTGGAGAGATTCATACTGTTATTGGGAGAATCCGTAGAAAGAACAATATATCCTGGTCTCCACACATCTCCCCTTTATAGAGAAGTGTCAAGAAGAAGAGAATTATTGTTAAAAAAAAAAAGGAAAAAAAAGGCACAAACACCTCTGTTTGCAGTTTACCTCAGGCCATGTAGGGGACATAAGAGACAGATAGAAGATATTTCTTGGGATAAATCCTAACTGTCTAGTCAGAGCCTCTCAGTTCAATTATATGAATTCTCCTCAGCAAGTTCTCCACTCAGTTCTGGTGTCCCTCAAGGATCCATTTTGGGCCCTCTATTGTTTTTTTCTACTACTACTACTACTACTATTGCTAGTAGTAGTAGTAGTAGTACTACTAGTAGTAGTACTCTCTCAGTGACTAGAGTACTAGTAGTAGTAGTAGTAGTACTAGTAGTACTACTACTACTACTACTACTATTATTATTAAACAAATTAACTTGTTGAGCAAGGAAATAATTACTATTTCTTTTTTTTTATCTCAGTGACGAGAGATAAAATCTCTTTTGGTTTAAATTGGGTTTATTTTAATTCACACATGCCCCCTTGTTGTACTATCTGTGTTGTTTTATGTATAATTTGATACCTTCTTTTACTGACCTGTTCTGCATTTTGATCTGCTTCAAATCTTAAGTGTCTGAATAAAATATGAGTCGATTGTAGTTGGTCAGAGCTGATAAGAAGATGGAGCTAATTAAACCGCAGTCCTGTGAGAAAGAAACTCTGTTCAGTCTGACTGAGCTTGAGGTGTTTCACAAAGAAGAACGGGTAAAGAATCTGAATCTCGTTCAAAGTTGGTAGAGACCCTGAAAAATCAGCAGATGTAATTATAGTAGAAGATGGTTTTACAAAGAACCGACTCTGACGCACTTTTCAGATTCTTATTTGTTAAGGAGTTTGGAAACCATGTGTAATTTTACTTTGTTATAATTTTGCAGTACTTTGTGTTGGTCACTAATACATTGCATATTACTAGGACGATTGAGTAATGTTCTAAATTATTGTAACATTTGTATTGCTGAGTGTGTAGTCCCTCAGGAAACCACAAGGTGTTGCTAATGTCAGAACTTTAATAAAAGATAAAAATAAATGTACAGGTAACTAAGATTAATGTTGATCCACAGTCACCATTACATCTTGCTACCATTCATAATATAGGGAATAGACTAGAGTATTTATATAGTGGTTATTTGTTTAGTTTATAATTTTTTAATTTATTTTTGAACATGGGTTTCAAACCGATGGCATTTTCTTTATCCAAATCTTTGTTCATGTTTCTGTCTCTGGCTGCACCATTGCAAAGTTAGAGCGTTACTGAAACCTCAAGATTTTCTGCTTTGAGTTGCTTCCTGTGCTTCGTAGATAAAAATGCTCTCACAGGAAGCTCAGAGGCACACACACGTTGTGAAACGCAAATGGCAGTCATGTTTCAACGATTTCTGTAACGCGGCTTCCTTTTCTTTTGGCTTTTCGTGTTTTGTTTGCATGTCTTAGCACGACATGCATTGGTTTGTTGCTTTCATGGGCTAAGCTAAGTTGTGTAGGTCGACTTCACATGCGGTGCTGTGCTTCTGCAGCTTTCCCTGCGCAGGCAGCAGGTGAGCGAGAAGCTGAATGAGTGGACCGTTTTCACCGAGAAGTACAAGGAGCTGTGCGAGTGGCTGACCAACATGGAGAGTAAGGTGGCCCAAAATGGAGACATCAGCATTGAGGAGATGATCGAGAAGCTCCACAAGGTATGGAGATGTGCCATTTATTAAAATGTTTAGATCAGATTGGTTTTTTTAATACTTTATTTTGGAACTACAGCAGTCTTGTGAATATGAAGCTTTTTCTCATGTCTAGCTATTTTATTACATTTCTCAGCATTTTTACTTTTGTGCATGACTTAATTTTTGCAAGGCTTTTATGGAGGTTTTTTTGTTTATTTTTAAGTCATACACCAGAACTGTCCCAGTCGTAAAACCTGTGTTTAAAGTGTTATTTTTTTTTTTTTTCAATTGCCTGATTGTTTTGAATTGCATTGCAGGATTACCAGGAGGAGATCACGGTTGCAGAGGAGAATAAGAAGCATTTGCATCGGCTTGGAGAGCGGCTGGCCAAGGCCAGTCATCAGACCAAAGCAACTGAAATTGAACAAAAACTCAACAAAGTCAGCGACCGCTGGCAACATCTCTTGGATCTCATTGGAGCTCGGTAAAGAGACATTAGCATTTACAGATGAAAGTGTTTTTTACCTTCATTCTCTGCAGGAATATTTAGTTTGTAATTCTACTGGAAACTAATGTCAACAGAGTGAAGAAGCTGAAGGAAACATTGGTCGCCGTGCAGCAGCTGGATAAGAACATGAACAGCCTGCGCTCTTGGCTCGCCCACATCGAGGCGGAGCTTTCTAAACCCATCGCCTACGACTCCTGCGACTTCCACGAGATCCAGAGGAAGCTCGATCTGCAGCAGGTGTGTGTTTTTAAGTGATCAATAATAAGAAATATTGCACAGAGCAGCTGTAGTTTATAGTTTTGCTTACATCTACCTGTTTATCTAATTTGTCTGTTAAACAAGTGAGAAGCAAGCATCAAATTTTACTTTTGAATAAAAATATAAAACTAAATTATTTTAAATGAAACCAAATAACTACGAAATCAAATAAGACCTTGTAACAAAAATTTTGCAAATAATTGTATCTTTTTCTTAGTTATTTCTTCGCTGCTCCCTGTCAGTTTTTTAATACAAGTATAAATGTGTGCATATTTTTTTTAACCACCAGGAGCTGCAGCGTGACATAGAGAAGCACAGCACCGGAGTGGCTTCAGTGCTGAATTTATGTGAGGTACTTCTGCACGACTGTGACGCTTGTGCCACTGACGCGGAGTGTGACTCAATCCAGCAGGCGACACGAAGCCTTGATCGCCGCTGGAGGAGCATCTGTGCCTTGTCCATGGAGAGGAGATTAAAGTAATCAGTCATATTATCACATAAATAGAAACAGATACCTCTAACAAGTTCCTCTCCTTAATCAGAATTGTTGTTCCTTTTTTTTCTGGAACAATCCTCTTTTAGGATTGAGGAGACGTGGCGTTTATGGCAGAAATTTCTGGAAGACTTTGCACGTTTTGAGGAGTGGCTGGCCTCTTCAGAGAAAACTGCAGCATTGCCCAACTCATCTGGTGTGCTGTACACAGTAGCCAAGGAGGAGCTGAAGAAATTTGAGGTACATCAACATTCCTGTGTGCTGCAATACCTTTCTATGGAATATTTTAATATTAAATTAGGCAGCAAGTGCTAATGTGCTTGAGCTGTTTTGCAAGAAAACAATTGAGACGCATTCAGGCGCATTTTCTAATTTACTGAATATGGCTGAATGTTTGTGCTGCTGCAGGCCTTCCAGAGGCAAGTTCATGAAAGCCTGACCCAGCTCGAATTAATCAACAAGCAATATCGCCGCCTGGCCAGAGAAAACCGCACAGACGCCTCGTGTCGGCTGAGGGAAATGGCTCACGATGCCAATCAGCGATGGGACAACCTGCAGAAAAGGGTGGCATCCATCCTTCGCAGGCTCAAGGCACGATACGCTTTTCCTCTTCATAAAATTATATTTTTAGAATTATTAGCTTCACTTATTTTTATCAAGTTGATCAAACATAAAGGCACACCGGATACTGCACGAGTAAATATTTTTATTTTGTACAATACTATAAAAGTGGTGTAACTTCTTTTTTTTTTTTAATTAATGCAGCACTTTATAAATCAGAGAGAGGAGTTTGAGACGGCCAGAGACGGCATCTTAGTTTGGCTGACAGAGATGGACCTTCAGCTGACGAACATTGAGCATTTCTCAGAGTGCGACATCCAAGCCAAGATCAAACAACTCAGGGTAAGTTTATCCCAATTATTTGAGAATAATGCAGAATTGTACGTTATGACGGAGGTATAGGATAGTATGGTAATGCAGATTAGAAGTAACTAGAGCAGGTACCTCTTAAAAATGCAAGTAGGTAGGCGTTTTGAACAGTTGAGACACCCCTCATTTAAATCTTGAATAGAAGTGATTTTGACTAAACCTATCATTTGTCCCCCACCAGTCGTTCCAGCAGGAGATTTCTCTGACAACAGCCAAGATTGAGCACATCTTCCACCAGGGGGAGGCACTGATAGAGAAAAGTGAGCCTCTGGATGCTGCGGTCATAGAGGAAGAACTGGAGGAGCTTCAGCGTTACTGTCAGGAAGTGTTTGGGCGAGTGGAGCGCTACTACAAAAAGCTCATTCGTCTTCCAGTAAGAGCTCAAAATAAAGGTTTGCTTTTAATAAACCGAAATTTGTTGTTCTTTACCAAACCGAAATTCTGTGGGGGTTTTTTTAGCTTGCAGACGATGATACTGAAGTATCGTTTTCGGACCGTGAGCTTGAGTTGGACGAACCTGGAGATTTGTCCAGCTTACCGTGGAATGAACGTTTGGGGGACGGCTTCCTTTCACCTCTGCCCTCCTCCGGGCGCTCGGCCTCCCTGGCCGCCCAGCTTCGGGCCGAACGATCCGGCAGGGACACGCCCGCGAGCGTGGACTCCATCCCCCTGGAGTGGGACCATGACTATGACCTGAGCCGCGGCCTTGAGAGTGCCAGCAGAGCCCTGAGAGAGCAGCAGAGCGAGGAGGGAGACTTCCTGCAGCGCCCCGCCTCTGGCCTGTCAGGTTAGTAACAGACGAATGAAATAATTTGAACATAAATTTAAATTACAGGCAAGAGCTTTAACATTTCAAAACGTGCTGTGAAGGTTTTCCATTTAGCAACCTGTAGATTCAGAAAGCTACAAATGTGGACCTAGTCGTATGTTTCAAGTTATAAAATGTTATATGGTTTAGGAAATAGAAAGTGACCTTTCAAAATATTTTGAAGTCTGAAGTAGAGATGCACAGGGATGATTTCCAAATTTACTTTGTTTTAGCTAGTTATGATTTTTCTTTAATAACTATTAAATAGCGCTGAAATATTTTTTAGCACTTATCAGTTAAGTTTTTAAGAAGTAGAATCATTATTAGTGTTTTAAAGCACCTTTAGCTAGAGATTAGCTTAGCTAGTGCAGCTAAAAGAGCTGTCTATTTGTGGAAATGCTCTGGGATTTAGCACAACTAAAAAAAAAAAAAAAAAAAACTGCCTAGCATTCCCACATCTAATTGTTTGAGAGCAGACAGAGACAGAAAGCTCAGAGAGCAACAGCCTTCCTGTTCTCTGCTGAAAGTTTTGCTCTCTCTCTCTTTTGCATCCTGAATGAGCCACAGACGTTTCCCGACACATTGTAGAAAATACAGTTTTCTTTCAAATAGCTCCTTTTATCTCTCTGGTTCATTTTAAACACCTGAAACAAATTTTCTTCACTCAGTAACAACATACAAAGCAAAGATTGTCGTGGTTAGCGCCACCTGGCGGAGCATAGATTACATTGTTGATTGACACGCTGATTTCTTGGTGCATCTCTAAATAAAAGTTTTTTCTCATAAGATCCTTCTTTCAATTGGATATTCCAGCAAACTCCATCTTCATACGATGATGTAAATACAGACGAATTCCTGGTTCACCTATTAATTTGGTAACATAGTGTGAAGCCCAGTGCTAAATGTTTGTACTGTACAATGTTTCTTCCAGATGTAGTGATTCCAGAGAGCCCTGAGGCCTTTGTTAAACTAACAGAGCAAACTCTGAGGTCCTCCACTGGTAGGCAAACGCATAATGCATTTGTTTGGGCCCAGAAATAACTACTCCAAATAGCCCAGTAGCCCTCTCACCGGCTTGGTTGATTTGTGTTGATTTCACTTACACACCGTCACTAATAGTAGCTCTTTCTAACACTGTAGGGTGAATTCCATTTCCTCTGTCACTTCCTGCTCCCGGTTTTGGGTTCTCACTCAAAAGAACAGAAATGGAGTTCAGCCTAAATCTTCTTTCTAACTTGCTCTTTCATTTGACTTGCAGTGTTGCTGGGTAGCTAACCTGTTTGGGTTCTTTTTATGTTTCAGAAAGGCATGTTTTTTTTTTGTTTGTTTGTTTATTTTGTCACAGTGAGCAACTTCTTTATTCTTTTTAAAGGATTGCAGATTTGTTTTCGCTCTTAAATGGTCATTCTCATAAATTGAGGATCCTCCTCCTGATCCCAGCTGACCCTAAGACTCCGCTAACTTGGCTGTCCGGAAAACCAATCTGCACTCCTCGTTTCTCATCTTTTTTTTACGTTTTGTCTAGTTTTTCTCTGTCTAAACAGGTCCACCTTCTCTTGGACTGTAAATCACTGTACATTTCAGATAGTCACTTTGCATGGTTACTTGGCGTCTTTACTTGACGGTGATCAGTTCTTGTTGTGTCAACAGGAGAGGCTGCCTCAGCAGATTCTCATATGCATCCTCTTGATGCCAGCCGTTCCCACCTGCAGCAGTTGGACAGCAGTCGCAGCCGCACTCCTTTAAGCACAGAAACAGACGCATCATACATGGGCTACGTATGTCTCTCTCACAACTACATCCTCAATGTTGCATCTGATTGTTTCCTTGATTTGCAAAAGTATCCATACTTCTAAAGTATGTTTTCCGCATGTCAGGTCACAGCTGAAATCTTCCGTGTGTTTCATTTACTATATCAACAAAGTGAATAGAATGAAATAAAGTTATTGCAGGTCAGTAAAAAGCCATAGACTCCAAATTACATCAGTGAGCCACTTATGTGTACATATACTTTCTATTCTTACTTTGAGAAGAATGGGAACACTTGTGAAAGCAAATTTCAAATGTTGTGCAGTGTAGTAAAAGTTAGTCCTATAAAATCTCAGAGGGGTTCATGTTGCATATTTCTATGAGAAAAAAAACTTGCATTATTTTCCTTCCACTTAATAAATATTTGCATTTTAGAGTTGATCTATTAAATAAAATTCCAACTACTTTTGTAAAGGTTTGTGTTTGTAACTTGACAAACTTGGAAGAGTCAAAGAGGTGTGAATACTTCGTCAAGGTGTCTATAAAGTCATTTTTACCAGGTTAAAATGTTATTTTCACCTTAAGGCAGTCTTTACGTTTAAAGGCATGTCAGGTTTATGCACCTAGAACATCAAAATATAGACACAAGAGACGGTTAGTTTCTTTTTACTCGCGAGGAGAACGAACAGAGACGTACTCAGTTACAATCTCTGAAAGTACATCCTGCCGCACCCTCTCTTTTTATTTCATTCGTTCCGTAGTTAGATGCACATTTCAGCTCTTATCAAAACATATGCAGCTGCAACGTGATTCACAGTTTCATAAAGTAAACTAGAACATTTACGACAAACAGTATGACTGAATAAGGCTAATCAGCACCATTACACTGTAAACTGTCTTATCATAAACATGAAGAATAGGATGTCCTTCTGCTGAGCAGCCGTCTGATTACAACAAGCTGTCTCTGCATCCTTTCAGCACACTCAGAAACATACTGATTAGTATTTATATAGGTTGTTCTTTTAATTCTATCAAGGTGAATAATGGTATCATGGTAATAAGTGCCTGTTGTAATAATCTGGTAGTTTTCTTCAAGCGAGTCTGTGTTTACTCCGTAGATGCGACTGCTGGGTGAGTGTCGTGGCAGCATCGACACGGTGAAGAGGATGGGCTCCGAGCTGAAAGAGGAAGAGGATGCTGTGTCTGGACTGGCAGACCCAAGTAGCTCAGAGTCCCAGACTTCAGGTAATATAACAGTAAAACCGAGACAGCCGCATGTTTTCAGCAACATCATGCTTCACAGTTTATCCATCCATCCATCCATCCATCCATTATCTGAACACCCTTTTTCCCTAATGGGGTTGGGAGGGTTGCTGGTTCCAATCTCCAGCTGCGTTCCGGGCGAGAGGCGGGTTCACCCTGGACAGGTCGCCAGTCTGTCGCAGGGCAACACAGAGACAGACAGGACAAACAACCATTCACACACTCACACCTAGGGAGAATTTAGAGAGACCAATGAACCTGACAGTCATGTTTTTGGACTGTGGGAGGAAGCCGGAGAACCCGGAGAGAACCCACCATGCACAGGGAGAACATGCAAACTCCATGCAGAAAGACCCCGGACCGGGAATCGAACCCAGGACCTTCTTGCTGCAAGGCAACAGTTCTACCAACTGCGCCACTGTGCAGCCCCGCTTCACAGTTTAGTTGTTCTTGGTTTAGATATTTTTGTTTCTTTGTCAGTATCATAAAATATGAGCCAAGCTGCTGTGCTTCTTTCTCCCATCTGCGTGAAAATGCAGCACACACTCAATATAAATGCTTCGTGTGACATTATTAGCTTATATTGACCTTCATCAAATCTTTCCTGTTCTTTCCTGTTGCCCCCTTCCATCCAGGTGTGATTGAGCGCTGGGAGCTCCTGCAGGCTCAGGATCTCAGTAAAGAGATGCGCTCCAAGCAGAACCAGCAACAGTGGCAGCAGCTGAACTCTGACCTGAATAACATCTGGACGTGGCTGGGGGAAACGGAGGAAGAGCTGGAGCAGCAGCGAAAACTGGACGTCAGCACAGACATCCAGATCATTGAGCTCCGCATCAAAAAACTCAAGGTAATTAAATCAAATTCTTTCTTTTTTTTCTGACATTATTTGCTCGGTTTAATTATTTTATACACTCAAAATCTTTGTGTTTTATTACTTGGTGACCATGTTGCCTGATTTTCTCCTGCTCTATGATGTTGATGTTTGACTCCAGGAGCTGCAGAAGGCGTATGACAAGCGCAAGGCCATCGTACTTTCCATCAACCTGTGCAGTGCCGAGTTTCTGCAGTCGGACACGGAGGAGTCCAGAGAGCTGCAGGCCAAACTGAAGGACGTGAACAACAGCTGGGACAAACTGGGCAGCTCTTTGGACGAATGGAGGACCTCGCTACAGGAAGCTCTCATGCAGTGTCAAGTAAGTGCATGTTGTCCTATTTATTTACTAATTTAACCAGCAGTTCCGTACTAACCTTTTGTGTCCCACAGGACTTTCATGAAATGAGTCACGGTCTGCTCCTCTGGTTGGAAAATATTGATCGCCGAAGGAATGAGATTGTCCCAATTGACCCGATCCAGGACAGCGATACCCTTCACGAACATCACAAGACACTCACGGTACAAAACAGTAAAAAATTATTGTTTAAACATGTTACCCTGGGATTACATTTGCATATTTTAATTCGGTTTACGTCATACACCCGACAGCAAATCCGCCAGGAGTTATTGGACTCGCAGCTGAAAGTGGCGTCACTGCAGGACATGTCCCTCCAGTTGCTGGTCAACTCTCAGGGCAGCGACTGCCTGGAGGCCAAAGAGAAGGTTCATGTCATCGGGAACCGCCTCAAGCTGCTGCTGAAGGAAGTGACCCGAGACCTCAGAGAGCTCTCCAGGACTCTGGACATCACAAGCAGCCAGCAGGTAGATCAACTCATTCAGTTACCTGCAAAATTATTCACATTTTATTTCACAACTGGAGATTTCAGGGGGGGTTTATTGGCATTTTATCCATTAGATCATTATCAACTAGTGCATAAATTTGTGGTTCAAGGAAAATGCTGAATGGGTGATACATTGTCCACAAGTAAACATCCTGTATGTAGCATATGCGTTTTTGCTCATTCTTCCTTTCAAAAGTGCTAAAGCTCAGACTGCGTTAAAACATTTTTTTGCCATATTCTCAATTAGTTTTGGACATCATTTTTGACATGTAAACATGTTTTTCTAAATTCTTGTATTCCCTCTTCTTGCTGGAGACAAGCATCCCCACAGCATGATCCTGCCACCACCATGTATGAGCTTGTGCTACAACAGATGGTGTGTTCAGGGTCATTTTTTTCTTTTTCTTTGTTTAGGGGTGTCAGTGTAATGGGGTCTGAATACATATGCATACCAGATTTTTATTCAGAAACTTCCACTTCAGTCGTGTTTTACTTTTCGTGGGTCTGTCAGATAAAAGGTCAGCGTTTGTAGCTATAAAGTGGTGAAATGTTCCACGTCTATAAATATTTCTACGTGTCCCGTTTGAATCTGTACAGCCCTGATTTAAGATATGACATGTTAAATTTTCCAACACGTTTCAGGTTTATTTGCTGCAGGAGAGTTTAAACTCAAGTTCACATTTTGTACCTCTATCAAAACAGTTTTTGCTCTTTGTAATTATTTTATTAAAAGGTCACATGAAGACCGTTATTAAACTCAGATGAATTCAATCAAATCAGATTTTTTTTGCCAGATGCTCAGCTCTGGTACGCAGAAGGCCTAACATGTTGAAATACTCGCCGTCTTTGTGCTTCTTGTTTTTTGTATTTGCGGATGTTTTTTGTTTGTTTGTATATCTTCAGGATTTGTCTTCTTGGTCGTCTGCTGATGAGTTGGACACGTCTGGTTCCCTCAGTCCGGTATCAGGAAGGAGCACTCCGAGTCGGTCGCGATCGGTAATGTTCACCTCTTGCTGTTTACAGAGTCCCAGTAGAAACAGGAGTTTGATAACTCGTCTGTAACACAATGCCAAACGCCCCGACAGCCCCGTCGATGACCCAGTTCACCCCCCGTGTTTCCAGTGTCTCTCCTTTAAATGTTTACACACCGACATACCCTTTTATACCATTTAAGTCCCAAACCTCTTTCAAACCATCTAATATTCCTGCATGTATCTTCCTTGGGAAAATGGGACGTTTTATTTTCACTTCTAGATGTTATTTTTTTTTTGTTCTTTGTTTCAAAACCTTTGCACCTTTTTTCCCTTCTTCTCTTTTACTTTTCCTTCATTTCCAAACTAAAATGTTTTCCCTAGAATTTTCCTCTAACTCCTTCTCTGAACATTTATTTTAATTTCTACATGGTTAATCTCAGCCATACTGGCTGTGATGGAGTTGTTAAATCTACCAATGAGATTCTTTTTGAATTTGACAAAAACAATACCACGATTGTCTTAGAAATGCCTTGCAAAAGGATTCGTCCCTTGAACTTTTTCACATTTTGTTTTGTTACAACCAAAAAATTCAATATATTTTGTTTAGATGTTATGTGATAGGTCAACAGAATGTGGTTCACACTTACGACCGGGAAGAAAACTGTGCACAAATAAAAATCTGAGGAGTGAGGTGTGCATTTGTAGTCAATACTTTGTGGGACCAACCATTGTTGCACATCTAGTCTGAATTTTTTTTTAACAGTTTTTCTTTACAACATAGTTTAAGCTCAGGCAGGTTGAATGCCTGGTGTCCAATCTGTAATTTTTGAGAGTTGACATAGGTTTCAAACTGGGTTATTTCCTGGTGATATGTTTAGTTCCCAGCTCCAGATGTGTTTTTCTCCAGCGTTGCTCCATTCATCCCTCCATCACTACTGATCAGCTTCCATTTCCTACATAAGGAAATGTTTTTCCAGGAGGATGTTCTGTAATCGACACTGTCTTTCCCTTTTACAAACATGCACCAGTTTGTGTTGTTCTGTCGCACAAGATCCTAATGAAACATTGAAACTTGAGGTTGTGAGGTGACAGGATGTAGAAACGTCTTAGGGGTAAGGGTGCTTTTGCAAGGCACAACAATAATATCAGAATACTGTCAAGTCAGTCCAAATAAGGGCGCCACTGCTTTTATTGTTTCTTATTAATGTCACTGTTACCAAAAGAGAGTCATGCATCACATTGCCTGATGTGTAGCTTCGGATCTGCAGTCGCTTCCTCACAGGCGGAAGCCGTTCAAAGTAACCAAAAGCACACTTTGAAAAAGCCAGATTCCTTGTTGTTACGAGTCACGAAATCTCATACTCATGTCTGATTTTTGTTCTTGTTTTTGCTGCTCTTCTTTCATTTTGGGTTGTCTTTTCATCAGTAGCTTTGTCTTGATTTGCGAGGACTGAAACATACTTTCTTTCTTTCACCCTCCCCTCCCCTGTTCATTGCAAACAGCAACGGGGCAAATGTAGTCTGTCACAGCCTGGACCGTCTGTGAGCAGTCCACACCACAGGTACCTTTTTGTTGCTTCTAGCACACCTAGAAGATAATGGAACTCCACCCATGATGCACTGGGAGGCTAGTCCGGGCTCTCTAATGTACACACCCTTTCTGCATTAGTCCCTATTTCACTTGTTAACCCTAGTGCCGGCTCATGATAGTGAATTCCATCATCTTCTGCCAGTCTGGGTGCTCTGTGTAGGTTAGACGATGAGGTGAGCTGCAGGCCAAACATCCACCCAGGAAAGGGTTTTACGAGGAATAGGCTTCTTCTTCTTCTTGTGTCCTCGGCTGCTTATCTAATGTACAGCTAACAACACTTCTTGCTAACAAGCCAGCAAACTCCCCCTTTTTCTTTGAAAGTGTCGAGCCAATAAATGTCTGCAATGAACAATGCAAAAGCTGCGGCTTCCCTTTCTTTCTAGAGCTTTCACTCTGACCTCGTGTGTGTGTGTGCTGGTTCTTCACTGCTGCTTCTACCTCACTGACTTTCCATCTCTGTTCCTCAGTCTGTCATCTGTGCGTCTTGCCTCTCAGGCGTCCATTTGTGAGGCGTTAAGGGGGGACGTTTTGGTAACAACATAAGAAAACTTCATGTTGACCTTTAATACGATTGTTTATGTGTTCACTGATTGTATTGTCCCTTGAAAACATGCTAATTTTTAGGAAGCATAGTGGGGATTTTTGTTTCCACAGTAGCCTGAAGTGACCCAATTCCCATTTTTTGTTATATCAGATTATTATTATTATTATTATTTTTGCTGTGGTCGTTTACACTTCCAAATAGTATATGCGACCTGTTACACAGTGTGAACGGAAAAACGACCCGAAAGTGTCACGCATGCGCGTTAGAGGGCGCAATAACGTCAGCGTTCTAAGAGTTTTGCCAATCGCCATAAAAAGAAGAAGTGCTCATCCATGTTTATTTATTTACAGAAGTAAACGTGGATGCTAACGGTGAGGCATATCTTCCGATTTTGAAGTTGTTCTCCATATAACTTAACATAACTTAATCCTCATTTGGTTGTTGTTTTCCTTCCTGCTTGCGCATATCAGGACCCAGAATCGTGATGTTTGTCGAGAGTCAGTGACGTTCAGGTCGGATGAATGCGACCTGGACGTTAGGCCGCATATGAATCGGATAAGTAAAAAATATCCAAGTGGTCCGGTACTCTTTCGAAAAAAAAAAATGTGTGTTGTTCAGACTTTCATGAAAGCGATTTTTTTTCATCGCTTTTTATGAATGCGGATTCAGTGGCGAGTTAGGACCCCCGTGTAAACACTGCAGTAAAACAAAAGTAGTATTTTTACTCAAGTATCATACAGTGTGATCCTCAAGCCTCAATGGTGCGTTCACACCAAACGTTTAGAGCGTCAGGAGCGTCTGGTTTACATTCATAGTCTATGTGGAGGCGCGTCTAGGCCAGCTGCGCCGCGTTTTACGCGTCTAGTGCGGCGCAATTTAAACAGTGTGGAGAGTTTTGAGCGTTTGACTCATTAAGAGGCCGGCAACGAAAAACGACTGGAGCGATTTTGACACGTCTGACGCGCCTCCACATAGACTTTGTATGTAAACCAGACCGCGAAACTCTCCGTGTAGAGCAAAATGTCAAGCGTCTGCATTCAAGGTGCACACTCGTTGAACTTGAAGCATTGGATGCGTTTTTGATGTGAACGCACCATAACCATTGGCTGAGCAAGTCCTGTTAAGCTCTTGATGGGTTTAAGTTAATACAAAATGATTCTGGATTAATTTATTGTACATTTCTTTGACAAACGTCATTTCCAGAAAACAAACTCTGGATTTAGCTAAAAGTAGCGTTACATAATAGAGATAATTTGTTGACGATAGACTCTTTGGTTCTCGTGGTGTATGGATTATCCTCCCCTCCTTCAGAAGTAGTAAAGAGGAATGTAACATCATTAAACTATACAGACGATGTTTACAAATCTCCAAGAACTGTAGCAGTGTGAAAAATATCACAAAGCAACAAGCTCTTGTTACATAGAATGTTTTTTTTTTTTCAAAGATGTCTGTGTGATTAATTCATTGAAGACTCCTTGTAAAATTGATTGGACAAAGAATTAAGTACTAATGAGAGTATAAATATTACTGATGTTTCCCTTAAGTTATATTTTTTTCCTTGTCCTAACTTACAACTTAGTTTTTTATACCAGTTTAAACTTCTGCAGAGCTCTTAGGAATCAGCCTAATAAGATAACTCCATAATGACCCTGAAAGATTAAATAATTTCATCCTCAGTTGTTTACCAGGAACATTTGGATTCGCTCAACAATGATGTATTTTGCTACATGGGTCCAGTTTGTTTTTTGTCCATGTCTTTAACGTATAAAATAACAGCGCCTTGCAGAAGCATTCATGCACCTTCAGCTACATATTTCACATTTTGTCACTTTTTAGTCATAAACATATTTGTATTCTCCTGGTTATGTGAAATACCAACACAAGCTCGTTTGTAATTGTTAAGTGGAAGAAAAAAAAGTCATGATTTTAACTTGTTTTAGCAACAACAAAAATATGTGTAAAATGTGAAGCATGCTCTTGTATTTAGCTCACATAATTATATATTTTGTAGAACCAACTCTCACTGGAATCAGAGCTGCGACTATTTTGAACTACGTTTAAAGTTAAAATTTGGAAATTCTCCATTTAATTTTGGTCTAGACTTTGACTGGGCCATTCTAACATGTGATGCATATGCTTTTATTTAAACCATTCCATGGCAGCTCAACAGAGGTCAGTGGGGTTTATTGTTTTACAGTAACCTCAACTTCTCCAGTTTTATTCCTGACCAGTTCTCAGATCTTTAATTTAAAAAAAAAAAGACAGAAAACTATTCTTACATTTTATTCTGCACTACCCTAAGTTGAGTCGGTCTGTCTCATAGCATCCAAATTAAATGCATTGACTGTTTTAATATGACAAAATGTGAAAAAGTTAAAGTTGCATGAATTCTTTTGCACTTTACTCTAAGCCACATTCAATGAAGTGAAGTGGTGTATTTGTTTTCACCTATTTCTCTTACAGAAGTTAGTTAAAAACCACAATGTCGTTAAAACCAAAATCTGTTTCAAGATGCTGCGCTGCTCTTGCCATGGCATGCTTTGCACTTTTCTCCAGGATGAAACCTTTCAGAGTCGGCTCAGCTGATTCCTGCAGCATGCTTGTTTTTTTGTTTTGTCTTTTTACTCTTAACACCTTCAGCAAAGGAATGCAAGCAAACGTTAAATGTATTTGTCTCTGCTTGAATACTGTTTTGTGACTGTCTTTGTTCCCCTGTTTATCCACCAAGTTTCAGTCAGCATGTGCATCACAGGAGGAAACATCGTCACTTTCAGCCGAGTTTGCAGTAACTCTCAAACACGCCGTCGTGCGACTATTAAAGCATCGACATCCAGCAGCCAGGCTGCTGAAATGAGATCTTATTTGGATTGAAAACAGATTTCACACATGGAGAGAGGGATATTAAATTAGGAATTTTTATTATTTCAATTTGCAAGTTTAAAAATGTGGTTCATTCAGTTTGAGCTACATAGATCGTACAGTATTGTTGTGTTAGCAGTAGTGTAGTTGTACCAGGGATGTTGTGTGTTTACTGGCAGCGGTTTCCTGACGCTCAGCCTCTGCCTGGTCGTGAATGTGTGTGAGCAGGTCTCGCAGCGCCGCTGGATCCGCTTCCTGCCGTTCTGATCTGGACGTGGCGACGGCTCGCAGGTCCTCGTTCTGGCGCCGCGTCCTCTGGTTCGCGCTGCCTCTCCAGCTCCTCCTGCTCCTGCTGGTGGTCCTCGCCTTCCTGCTGCCGCTGGCCGAGGAGGACTACTGCACTCAGTCCAACAACTTTGCTCATTCCTTCTACCCGATGCTCAGCTACACTAAAGGACCGCCTCCCGTGTAGGTCGGCAACGAGAACTCTCCGTAATTTGGCTTCCGTGGGACGGGGATGAGAATCGAGCGCAGAAAAATCTCTCTTTTTTTGTGTGTGTGTAGCGCAGAAAATCAAGAATAGCACTACTTTTAAGAAATGCTGCGTCATTTCGAGGTGTATTTTGGTTTAGGTCACGGTGGGGTTCTGGTGAATGGATTTACGGGTCCTTCATCGTGTATTTTTCTGGAGAACACTGTTGGTGGAAAGCACCAAAGTCTAAAGCTGAAAGATTAGCCTTGGGCAACAAAAAGGAACATGAAACAGTTTCATTGCGTTTATTCTTTTTTTTTTTTACCTGTATTTTGGGCATGTGGTTTTAATATTTACTTTTATTTACTTACATCTATGACTGTGTTTGTGCTAAACTGTACGTTTTTAACTTGAACTACATCCATTCATGTCCGTCTGTCAAGCCAAGTGTTTCATGAACGGATGCAAATCAAGGGTTTAACATTTAACATCATGACCTTTTTACATCCTGCTTTGTATTTTTTTCAAAACATCTGGTATCTTAAAGATCGGAACTATGACACATAGAACTAATGTATATTTTGTATGACTGTTGGTTGAGTATAAAATATATAAAAGTCCAGAGTTATTTAACATGTGTACATAGTCAGAAGATTACTATGAAAAAAGATGTATATGCAACTACCAACAATAATGAATGCCAAATCCTCCCTCAGAATCTTGTCTTTAATCTGATTTGTCTTTTGTTCATTTTTTTTTTTTTATGAAAATAACTTTAAAGCCCTGGTTGCTAAATAACGTATTTGTCAGTATCTTGGGTGGCATTTTCTGTACATAAAGACCTTTAAATGGCAGCAAATGGAGAACCTGAGACAGAATCATCCGAGGTGGAACGACCTTCAGGAAGGTCAGGGAGCAGAGGAAGACTGTGGTGAGTGGAGCAATGCCAGGTTGTGGTGTGATGATGATTGCTGTGAAGAAGCTCCTCAAGCAGTTGGATAAGTTCATCATTTGAAAGAGATAAAGATGTCGAGTTCGGGCCCAGCGTCTGAGAAACCTTCGACTGGAAATCCAGCAGCTACAGCGAGAGAAGAAAACGGCCGGTTTACTGTGAACGCAGGCTTTACTCTAAATTAATAAGAGCCTTGCAAAACTCACACTTGATGTTTTTATAGTTTTGTCACTTTTCTAAACCGTAGTGTGTTGTGATTCTGTGTGATAAACCAACACAATGTCAATGGCACAGTTCGAAAACGAGCTGCACCAGCAATCTTTACACATTTCTCTGCAACAGAAACGAGCCGAAATAAAGTAGAAACAATAATAAAAAAATCAGCCCATAAGCCTTGGTTTCCCTCAAGCTTTCTGCTCTAACCTTGTGACTTTCCTCCACCGAGTCGAGAAAACGACTAAACAACAAAGAGATGAATCCATTGGCTCTGCTGCGTGGGGGAAATGTTACATCTGGACGTCACTCACCTCCCTCTGTCGGTCAGACAGCTGATCCAGGCCGACTCTGAGGACGTCGAGCTGCTCTCGCTCCTCTCGTCTTCTTCTCCTGGCCCTGCAGGTCCGAGCTGACCGCGCTCAGCTTCTTCTCCGCCTTCGCCTTCCCGTCCAGCAGCAGGTCCATCTTCAGCTTCTGCTCCATGACGTTCAGCTTAACGTGTTGAGCACAGCGGAGACCCAAATGTGGATGTTTGTGCTCAGCCAAACGATGCCGACCTTTCTTCAGATTAGATAAGTAACTCTGGCACTTGAATAGGTCCTCAAATCGTGTCAAGATCAAGACTGTTTATATACTTGATTCAAAATGATTTTAAAACATGATCACTTTACAAGGTGTTACGAGGTGAAAGAGCCTCTAGAGTGGCTTCAAATCCCAACCATTCTCCCCTCTACCTTGAGCTCGTTGGTGTGGGTGAGCTGGGCCTTGAGCTCAGTGTTGGACAGCTTGGTCGCCCTCAATTCTCCCTGGATTCGCTCCAGCCATTTTTTTTTTTTTTTTTTTTTTTTTTTTTTTTTTTTTTTTAACTTCCGGGCCTCCAGAAGAGCGTCGCTTTGTTCTGCAGACAGCACAGATCAACTCCTCCTCTTCTCCTCCAGCTCTAACACCTTCTTCCTCAAAAGCTGGACGTGGAGTTCTTTTCTGTCCAGTTGGTCCGTTTGGGACTTTACCTGCAAGGAATGAGCAGATTTTTACTTTTGTTCAGAGAGGAAGCAAAAGAGTCAAGTTGTTTGTGCAGCACCTTCCACCAACAACGTAGTAAAAAGTGCTTTACACCATAAACACATTAAATAGTCAATTATTATGAAACAAGCACTAAACATTAGATTCTGTCATCATCAAAATCATCTCATCAAATATCTTGATAAATGTCTCAGTTATTATCAGTTATTGATTTAAAGGAACTCTGTTTCCACTATCTTGCAGTTTTCTGGACGTTTGTTCCAGATCAGAGGAGCATCAGAGCATCAGAGAGAGTATCTGAAGAAGTCACATCCTGTAGTTTTACTTTCTGCTTTAAGCCGTATGTCTGCGTTTTGCTCTCCACCAGAGCAGCCACCTGTCAAGCTGCTCTGCGCGTGACCGGACGAGTTTCAGCCTCATGTCGACGCCCAGGTCGGGGTCAATACCGTCGACCTTCATCGTCTCAGACAGCCGCTCCACAAACTCCTCATACTGCGGAGAAATTGTGGTCCAAACACTTGCACGATTGGTTGGTTTTCCTCAGTTTGTCACTCGCCTGCGTCAGTGGCTTCTCTCACTTGTCTGTTGCTGCGTCGTAGTTCGTCCCGATGCAGCTCTGCCTCCAGCCGCTCCGTCTCCAGACTCTGCAGTTGCCTCCTCAGGTCCTGGACTTGTTGCTCGGCAAGCTGAGCAACAAGCTGAGCGTGCCGAGCTGGAGCGCCGTCAGCTTTTTCAGCTCCTCAGAGGTGTGACGCAATCTCCTCTCCACCTGTCATACGGTCTGCAAAGCCGAGGAAATCAACATTAATGGTTAGAAATTGCTCAAGGTGTAGGCGGTGGAGGGATTTCTTGACACATCTTAGAATTTTTTTATTATTTTTTTTAAATGAAAAACAGTAACAACAATTCAAATACTGAATAAAGTATGCTTGTGCTTTTCTGTATTTGGTTGTGTTCACGACGTCACTAATTCAAATTACAATAGCTTGCGATTTAATGATGGATATAACAGATACGTCAGCTAATTTCTAGATTATTCATAACCCGTGAACTTCTCTGTTGTCACATTGCAAACATAAACTTCATTTTATGTGACAGACCAACAAAAGTGAGTGTATTATAATGAAGAGAAATTAAAATAAACCATTCTGGATGTGTTGCTTTATCATTAGTGTATTTCTATTCTTCACAGAACAATTGAATTGTACTGAGAATAAAATTCACTAGTCGCTCGATTAAAAAATAAGTGATCTGTTTGTACCATATTTTAGGGGTTTCAGAGGGAAGTGGACCAAATGCAAAAAGCACGCCGCACATTTCTGATTTTTACTTATAAAAAAAGTATTAATTTTCCTTCCACTTTTCATATGTACACTACTTTGAGTTGGTCTATCAAAAAAAAGAAATAAAAAATATAAATATGTGAGGCTGTAAAGCGATAATGTGAAAAGATCAAAGGAAAATGAAGAATTTTGCAAGGCGCTATAAAAAAATCTTCAAAAGTCACTCAAGTAGTGTAGCAGCTAATTTGTGATGTCTTTGTTTTTTCCTCTGTAGCCTGAAAGAAAATTAAATCAAGAGACTCATTTGTTGTAATTAGTCACCTTATTACAGAAGCTGTCTAGGTGATGTAAGACGTCTCTCTCTGTGGGCAGGAACTCATGCTCAGTCTTCTCCTGCAGTAGACCAGCCACCTTTTCCAGGAACCGCTGAAGTTTCAATTCAGCCGCCTGGGCCTTGGACCTACACTCCTCCACCCGTTTCTCCAGACAGCAGGACTCTCGTCTGACCGCTTCTATCACTCTCCTGCTGGCGTCAAGGCTTTCGCTTAAGGTCCGTTTCTCTGTCTCCACGCCCCTCCTTCCCACCGCCAGGCCTTCCAACTCCTGAAAGAGCTAGCGTTGCATGTTAACATTTAAAATGGACGCAAACTTCGGATGATGTTTTCAGTTTTAATCCATTTGTAACCAGCAAATGTTTTATTTGGTTAATAGGGGAGAAAACAGAGCCAAGTCCAGACAAAAAGAGGCAACTTTGAGAGTGAGTGTAACTCTAAAACACATTGAGAATGCTCAGTAATTCTACCTCTTTGAGTTAATCAAGTGCTGCTGCACTGCTGGCTGTCTTCTTCTCCTGATCCAGCTCTGCCATCAGCCTCTGCACTGTCTGCTGGCTTTACACTCCAGCTCACAAGATTTGACATTCTCCGCCAAAACAGCAACCCTCATCCTCAGTCTCTCCTCCCTGTTAGACGGGTAACAGGGGCAAATGACACATTTCACAAATACTCCGTACATTTTTCTTTTATTTGAGTCAGAAAGTTCCCAATAAAGAAAATTATGAAGTGAAACTGAACTTGTTTAGATCATATTGTACATCACTGTATACTGCACATTTGTGGTGCAATTTTTAAAAAGCCAGTCTTCAAAGATTGAAGGTGGCTTGTAATGATGCACTGAGACTTTTGTTAAATAAACCCAGATGGTCCAGTGCCAGTGAACTGTTTGTATCTTCTCGAGTCACCACTTTGATGGCTCTTTTGAGAAAACTTATGTATAGATTTATTTGTCGCTTAAACAAGTCTAATAATAGAATTATACTACTGTTGACAAATGTTAAATATAGTGCAGTAAAATACTCATCTGTACTCTGGAGACATTGGTTTGATTGCCTTCTGTAAGGCTAAGAGTCATGTATTTGTATTTTTTATTTTTTGTACTTTTTATTCTTTTATTGTCTTTGTTTTCTTTTTTATGTAATCTGGACTCTGAGTGTAATAAAATGTATCTATCTATCTATCTATCTATCTATCTATCTATCTATCTATCTATCTATCTATCTATCTATCTATCTATCTATCTATCTATCTATCTATCTATCTATCTATCTATCTATCTATCTATCTATCTATCTATCTATCTATCTATCTATCTATCCATCCATCCATCCATCCATCAATCAATCAATCAATCAATCAATCAATCAATCAATCAATCAATCAATCAATCAATCAATCAATCAATCAATCAATCAATCAACATACCTCATCGGAATTTTTAAAGATTTCATGTCATAAGTTTAGCAGAAGACGTGAGGGTGCAGAAGAAAGTTGTTTCTGTTGTATGAAGTTTATGGCAACGTCAAAACAGTATATACACAGTTCAACCAGAGGGGGCGCTTTTATGTTAAATGCCTAAACCAAACATTTCAAGAGTCCCGGAGAAACATTCACTCTCTATTTCTATGAGGCTCTTGCTAATACAAATAAATAATATGCAGCGCATAACCTCACCAGAATAATGCTAAATATAAACACAAATCCTTCTAAGTTAAGAATACGCATCCTTTTTGTCACATAACATCATAACTTTTCATAATTTATCGTGTTTCAGCTTTCACCGCGACTCTGCTGGTGTCGTTGCGCTTCTATACAGTGTTTTGACATAACAAGTGGTAACCTCAAGTACAACCAGAGTGACTTTACCCCGTATTCTATCGCAGATGTTTTGATTGTTACCAGATGACCGTAATAAAAAATTTTATAAAAAAAGATTTAACAAAACCAAACGTAGAAAGGATGTTCTTGAGATTGAGTTTCTGTTTGACAAATAATGAAGTGAAATCAAAAATGACAAATCTTCTAATATAACCAGCACATTTCTCCACACTAGAAGTAATATCGCTGTTTTGAAGTGGCCCGGTCAGTGTTCAATCTCGAAAAGTTTAAATCATTTTAGAAATGCAACTTTCAATAACAACTAAAATATTTTTCTATTATTATTATTATTATTATTATTATTATTATTATTATTATTATTATTATTATTATTATTATTATTATTATTATTATTATTATTATTATTATTGTTGTTGTTGTTGTTGTTGTTGTTGTTGTTGTTGTTGTTGTTGTTGTTGTTGTTGTTGTTGTTGTTTCCCATTTCATTTTTGTCCCTTCATCGTTAAAGATTATCTCGTTTCTTATCACAAACAAACGCTTTGCATTAATGAGAACATATTTTTTCATGGAACCATGTAAACATTCATAAATATAATAAAAGTTGGAGGAACATAAATTTTGCACGAGTTGACTTGCATGCACCGTGATGTTTAAAATGCAACCTTAAAATGCCGTGTAGAATCGCAACTGGTGGTAAAGAACATTTTGACATATGACGTATTAATTATTATTTTTGTATGAACAAATATGGCACATATATGGTCATTACTTCTCAACATTGTAGGACCATGTTAGAATAATACATGTAGTTTTAACATAAACTTGAGGCTGTGAGGTTTGCCTGCAAGTCAAGACTCTGGACCTACAACACCCACCTGAATACGTCACTCTACACAGGAAGTGGGGGAACAACATCAGTTTGTGCGAGGAGAAACACGCCTCCTGGGTCAGTCACATTTGCTGTCAAACAATTTGAGAAAGTTTATGGTTTTCTTTTAACACTCCGTTACCACGTACCGCTGTTTATCCACATTATCTCTGGCTTGTTTCGAGACGCTGCGTTTTCCGTCCCCGGTAAGCTAAAGGCTAATGTTGCACGATGGCTTTTAGCATGTTGTTAGCACGTTTTCAGAGGTTATTACCTGCTCTGAACTGTCGTAGTTTTTACTGTGAGCTTATTTAAATTTTTATTTATAATCTGAGCCAATCAGGTTTACTTATTCTTGTTCCTACTTTCTGTATTTTTTATTTATTTCTGTTCCCCCCTTTGGATCAGAAAGATGCTTCTTCGGACATTGTGGTCGAGACTGGGAGCTCGGCAGCTTGCTGGGGGCAGACCAGTCTGTATTGTTTCTTCAACCACTCTTACCCAATGTTTGAAGCCCAGCAACAACGAATCTACCCCAAGGATTCACTCCTGGTCATCTACATTCACAAGAACCCTTTATTTAAACACATTTAACCAGCAGTGCATGCATAAAACACATGTTCATCCTGCTATAGCTGGATTTAATAATTATTATAGTGTTCCTCTTGTAACTCTCCCTGGGATACCTATGAACTGCAGATGCGACCAGGCTCGTTTTTATTCATCTAATATTGTAAAGTCAGTGCTAAAGTCAACCTTAAACCCGGTAATAGTGCCTCCCAAAGGAAAACGACCTCCTAAAGGACCAAGAACTAAACAGCCTTCTCGCTCCAACCAGCCTTCAAAGAAAGAGGATGAGGTGATGAAGTTAGTGGTTGTTTGTTTTTCCCATCTGTTGCTGCCCAGTTCAGTCATTAATTCAGGTGTTATTTTGTCTGCAGGATATGATGCAATGCATAGCCTTTGCAACAGCAGACCAGTATCATTTGCCAACACTTAGCCATGACTTGGTAAACCACGGCTTTCAAGAAATAGATTTACCAAGAGGTATGAGCCAAGCAGCTATTATATCACAGCTCAGCTCAGCAGGGGGATTGACTCTGAGGAACGCTGCTTTGTGTTCTTCTCACTGTCCTGTTTTTATTTCAGATGCATCAAATGTCCTGGTGATAAGCACCGAAAACGCTGCTAAAGTAGACGACGATGCTCTCATTTTTTTCTTCAGGTAGAAACGACAAGCTTTTTTTTTTTTTTTTTTTTTTTTACATCTTTCTATACTTTATTGTATATATTTTTTATTAGAATATCAGACAGTGACGGCGTCACTGAAAATATTAAACACATTCATCGTCTTGTTGAATATCGTTTTAATTGTGGACTTTCGTGATTCGTGAGAACCACACTGAGGTTGAAATGATGATACAATAAAGAAGTTTACTCAGTTTCAAGGTAAAGAGTTGGATTCACAAATTTAAATTAATTGTATTTTTCTGATCTTTAAATACACTAACATATAAATATGGGCCCTAATATGTACATACAGCCCTGTTAATGTTTAGATAAATGTAGACCGTAGCAGGTCACATCTCACCTACACACATTCTACATAACAACCTCCAAGCATTATTATGACTTTTTATTTAGATTTTGTGGTGACAGTGGCCTTTATTAGTTCTACATTATGTAATATTGATAATAGAAATATCAGGCAGAGAAGGGAGAGAGACTAAATGCCTCCTGGGGCAGAAGAGATAAAGACTGAGCTATTTAGCCACATTGACTAGAAGTATGTTTAGGGGATCTGAGGTAAGGCTTTTAATTCAAAGGACACACAAACTGTCAAGCATGGCGGTGGCAGTGTCATGCTGAGGGGCTATTTAGCTGCCATTGTCACAGGTGCATTGTACTAAATGGTTGGAGTAATGACGGAGGAGGATTACTTTACTTTTTTTTTTTTTTTTTACTTCATTTCAAATGCACAACTAGTTGGTCGAAACTTGGACACCTAAACACACATCACCGCTGGTTTAGGAAGGATAGAGCAGTCTGACATTTAGTGTTTAGACGTAGCGAAAGTTTCTTTGTTGAGAATGTGTGAGCGTTACTCAAAAGCACAAAAAAAAGGCAGATTGAATGAGATTTAATTGGTCAAATTTCTAGCTAGGATTCAACTGGGATCTTGCTGGTGGCTACAAAAACATTCCCGGCAACAAACTCAGAGACATTTAGCCACATATTCATGTTTGTGTTGAGCATTTGGGTATAAGTTTGAGAGGAATTCCGCTCAAGCTGTAAAATCAATAATTGTTTGTTGTATCGTCATTTTGCCCTGGAAAGAGAAATGTTAGAATAAGCAATTAAAAGCCGATACATTTCATCAAGATTGTATAGCTTGGTCTAAAACATAACCTGTGTAAAATTAAATTATAGTTTGAATCAACTGGAAAAGAAGAAACTCTTGTGGAAATAGGTTTTCTATCCTGTTCAGATTCTCAGTGTGAGCCTTGGTGTTTTGGGAATCTTTGTTTTGACGTTTCAAATCTGAATTTCAGGGAAGGCTCTGTTGTTTTCTGGAATGTCGAGGAGAAAGAGGTAAACATTACCGTTGACGCTTCCAAACGGAACCGATTTCTAAATCCTGTCACCTACTGACAGCGGAGTTTGTTCTCATTTTGTGCAGATGAAAAAGGTTTTGAGGTTACTGGAGCATCATGAGATCCAGCCTTACGAAGTGGCTTTAGTTCACTGGGAAAATGAGGAGATCAACTACACGGTTGGAGAGTACGACGTGCTTCAACCGTCAGATGGGATTTGTTGGTGTTCCTGAATGCGTGCTGCTCATTAAAACGTTCAAATCTTTTCCTCAGAGGAAACACAAAGCTGGAGAGAGGCAACTTCATTCTTAGTTACGACATGGATCAACAAGAGGCTGTCCTGGAGAAATTTGCATTTTCAAACGCTCTCTGTCTGTCAGGTGAGCGTTTGTGTTGAGTTCACCTGACAGCTCAACACAAACTGTCAGGTGAACCCAAAGCTACTGACTTGCTTTGGGTTTTGGTTTTACACACTTTTTACTCCCAGTTCTTTTTTTTTTTTTTGTTTTTCAGTAAAGCTGGCGATATGGGAGGTGGCTTTGGACAACTTTGTAGAGTCAATTCAGTCAATCCCAGAGGTACAACGGACAAGATGGAAGAGACACTTTTTGCAAATTTTATTACACGTAATGCCAGCTATTTGAAAATCTAAATGTGATGTCATTTGTTTTGCTTAGATGCTGAAGTCTGGCAGAAGAATCAAACTGTCTTCTGCTGAGGTTATGCAGAAGATTGGAGAGCTATTTACGTTGAGGTAAATTGATTTTTCTCCAAACGGCGGCTCACTCGTTTTCTATTTCATTTTAACGACTTAAGAGAAAGCCGAAGGTTTCCAATCACATTTAGACATTTAGCCTGGCTAAATGTCTAAATGTGGCGCCAGCCTCTTCACTTTCTTTGCTATTTTTACCACATCAGGACTGAGGCAGTGCCCGTCTGTGCGGTCACGTTTAACGTCGCCCCGCCTCTGGCGTGACCATTAATCATTTTTGCTCTCTGCCTCCTGCTCTTCCGACAGACATTGCATCAACCTGAGGTCCGACCTTCTCCTCACTCCCGATTTCTACTGGGACCGAGAAAACTTAGAAAAGCTCTATGACAAGACGTGCCAGTTCCTGAGCATCAACCGCAGAGTCAACGTAAATACAGCTGCAGAGCGCGGATGAGTCATGAATAAGAGCCGTGGCGAGACATTTAGCCCCCTTCTTTCTGCGTTGCTGTCATTTGTAGGTTGTGAACGAGAAGCTGGAGCATTGCACGCAGCTAACAGACCTGATGAGGAGCCACTTGAGTGAAAAGCACAGCTTAAGGTTGGAGTGGATGATAGTCATCCTCATTACCATTGAGGTAAAGTGGGTTTACTTCACCCCGTCACTTACAGTAAAAAAGGATTTGTTCATTTTGTCAAAACGACAAATTCTAGATTTTTGGGATTTTATGTTGAAATACCAACACAAAGGAGTGAGAAAAAAGGGGATTTGTCTTTTATCCCCTCTATTCTGGGACTCCTAAGTAAAATCCAGTGCAACAAGTTGCTTCTGAAGTAACCTAATTGTTACACGGAGTCCACTTGTGTGTAATTTAACCTCAGTTGGACTAATGTGCAAATATTTCGAGTACAAATCCCTGTCTTTCGATGTGCAAAACTAGCGGGGGGAAAAAAAACCCCCAAACACTTCCAGCTGTAAAGGCTGTTTGAAAGCTGTTTGCTTTTCTCTCTACTTCGCATTTCTGCACTGCGGCGTGTCGGTCTACCAAATAAAATCTCAATTAAATAGAGGCTTTATGTCACAAAATACAAAAAAAGGTTTTACAAAAGCACTGCTGTATGATTAATCTGTGCCTTGTTCTCCTTGAAGGTGATGTTTGAACTCGCAAAAATGATCTTCTAACCTGCTGACCACAGAAAGCGCGAATCTATGAATGACATTAGAGACTTCAGGGGAAGAATGCTGGGCTGTGCTCAGGTATTCAAACACTGGTATTTCACAACGAATCACTGACGCTGCCGTAAAATGTGAAGGGGACCCGATTAGTTTTAGGTTTGTTACTCTTTCAACAAAGGGACACTTCTCAAACGCACAATTTACTTATAAATATGTCCATTCATCCACTGTTTACTTTCTCATATCCTTTCAGGGTGGCTTGGAGCCGAGCCCAGCTAAATGTCTGTTCAGATTTTTGTTCAAACTTGTTGAGCATTTGACTAAATTTGTGTTTAAATTTTAAGAGAATTATGAGATCACACTCACCTTTACTGAAAACGTTACTCCCGTGACTCATTCGTGTTAGAAGAAAGAAGAATAAACTCTTATACGAATGTATCTGCTCCTATTTGGCGACTCAACAAAAAGCGTAAGTGCTGTTCTGCAGGTTTTTATATGTAGAGCACTGCTTGAATGTAAAATAATCTGTTAAACTGACAGCTGAATAAGACGTTTCAATAACACAGGAGATTTAGGAGATGTGCAGGTATTATTTTATTCAAATAAAACAAATGTTTTAATAATAAAATCTTGCTGATACATGAATAAAGGCATCTCAGGGTTGTGTTTTACATCTTGCCTCTTTTGACAAATTCTTTGAAATCAGAATACATGGAATGAAAGGAAGAAAAGAAGAAAACAACAGTGTGTTTTGTTGTTGTTTTTTTCCCTCCAGCTGATTGTATCCAGATAATCCTTTTGGGCAGAAAGATGGAACAAGAAGTATATTATCATTAAGGCTCAAAAATCAGTATTTGTGTACATAAAGAAACCTTTCTACTGTGATATGGCATGCTCCCTGTCTCCTTGAAATTGACTGAGTGGTATCTCTCTTTGACTGCAAATATGCATTGTAGAGCCTGTGTAAGCTTTAAAACAGACATTATGTACAAGATAAAATATAATAGCATATCTGAAATATGTTTAGGTCTGTAATACATTTCGTAAAACCGTAAAGGACCCACATTCAAGCATGTATTCACTCCCACATTTCTGTCACATTACAGCCGCACACAGCGCTGTATTAATATGATTAATACATTGCTGTGTATTAATCTCCTCGATGTAAAATAGCGCGTAACTGTAGGGTGGAGCAAACATCATGGTTTTCTACTTTGTTTACAAATACGTCTCAAATGTGTGGTGTGCTTTTATATCCAGCCCCTTTACTCAGCTAGCTTAAAATAAAATGTAACGCATTCTGTTACGGTTGTGGAGTTTAGCACAGGGTTATTTAAAAAAAAACAAAAAAAAACATTTCACAATCTGAACATGTCACAGAGCTTTGTTTAACTCGTCATCTGAAAATGTAAAGGGTAGATATGGCACTTGTGCAAGTTTCTATAAGGAGGTTTTAACTCTAAAAATGAAACCAAAGCTGCAATGGAATGGTTTAGATCAAAAGATTTTTGTTGTGTTTGGATAATCAAGTAGAAATCTGGACCTAAATCAGCTGTGACACACTTGGAACAGATACTATGTAACCAATCTGTCAAGAGTTTGAACTTTTGTGTAAAGAACGAGCAAAGAAATTTGGTTTCTAGAAGCTGGTAGACGCCAAAACTCGTTGCAGCTGTGATTGTAAGAAAAGCTCAGTGTACAAAGTTTTGTTTCAGAGGAGATGAATACAAATGACTTCCACACTTTTAAGAGTATTCGTAGAAAAAAACGGGTAATTTTCCTTACAAAATGCATTTGAGTTTGTGGTTGTTGCTTAACAAAATGTGAAAATGTTCAGGGAGTATGAACCCTTTCGCAAGTCTCTGCAGGTGAAATAACATAAGACTGAATGATGAAATATATATGTGGTCATAAATAGGACAGGCTGCGAAGTATCTACATACATTAGTCTATAAAAAAGGTGTGTGCAGTGTCGGAGTACAAACGTAAATACTGCTTCCGAATTCTCTCAGATATTGTTAAAATCACTTACTTTTCAAAAAATAAAAATAAAAATTAATATAATGTTAAAAGTGGGAGATTTGGACATGATTAGTAGTCTTAAGTCGCACACTTTAGAACAGCCATGTTTTAGTGAGAGGTTGATGCGTTCACACCTGAAATCACTGCAGTCACCCTGAGAAGGGCAACTGTCCAAACTTCTCTAACCACACCTCCGTCATAATTAATGTTCAAAATCAAGAATGGTTTCACCACTAAATATGGGAATATTACTGGATTAACTTGATGTCACAGGAAACACTGCAATGGCTTTTCGGAGCGTTCGTCCTTTGTTATGATTGTCCAACCTTGGAAAAGATGAGAGAAAGCACCTGTTAGTCATTTGTGACAGATAATTGATTCCTTAAGTGAACAGTGATTCTGAAAATGCACTAAGATTTACCTGTCATTAACCCCAGAGTCGGGATGTGTTAGCTTCATTCCACTGCAGAGACACTGGTTCCCAGGTCCTCGAGTGCAACAGTGAAATCCTCCCCTTCACTTTCCATTTCACTCGTTTCTTTTCTCAGCGCGTCTCGTTGACTTTCTGTGTCCTCAGCCTCCAGGCTGTATGCCATCTCAAACTTCAGCTCAGGCTCTGTTTCATCCTTTTCTTCACTTTCACTCTGCTGCTTGACACGTTCATCCACCTTTTCTGTGGATGTTTGCATGTCCTGCTGTGGATAGATGTCCTCCTCTGCGTCCAGCCAAACATCTTGATCGTTTTCGTCCTCTGATTGTCTGAAAGCCCAACCCTTTTTCACCTCGGAGAGCAGAGGCTTTCTCAGGAGCACTGCTCTCTTCTCTTGTCTTGCTGGTTGGCAAACCTCCACTGTCTGAACCTCTGCGATGACTCTTTCAGTAGATTGGATTTGTTCCAACGGCTCTATTGTTTCCACTGCTTGGATGCCCACATCCAGTAGCACTGGCTGACTTCCAATCACAGCCCTTTGGATTAAATGTGAGTCCACTTCTGGTTCTGTGATACTGGTTGCCTGCACTGCAACCTCATTCAGCTCCGTCTGTTTCTTGCTTTCATCTCTTTGACGTACAGACTCTGCTGACTCCTCTGCCTGAACTCCAGCTTCAGAAACATCCACCTGCTTCACGGGTTCAATTCTCTCTATAGGTGCAGCAGAGGGCCATGTTGAGGCTTTGGCTTGAGCAAACTGTATGTTCAGTTTGAACTCTAGAGACAGGCTAGAAGGGGACTCCAGGTTGCCTACTGATGAGATTACTCCAGTGTTTTGAGGGACTGCTAATCCAGCATTGCCAGGTGTAGCGAGCTGTCTTTGCGTACTTGCCAGAGGTTCCATGGTGGTTTCATTTGGACCCTTTCCAGCTAATTCCTCTGTTCTTGCATCTCTTGCTGCGGTGCATACTTCTGGCTTGTCAGGTTTTGCTTCCTTCAAATCCTCTTTGTGATCCTCGATGGAGATGTCTGGGCCTTGTGGAATAATTAAAGGTACCTCGGATTCTTCAAGGCCTTCTTGCTCAGCCGGTATTCCAGAGTTCTCAGTGATGACAGTGGCATCCTCCTCTTGTCTTTTGACGGCCATCTCAGAGCCGTCATTGATCACCTTCTCATCTTCCGTCTCAACTGATTCCTTTTGGTGTGTCTCACATATTTCTATCATACTTTCTGACTCATCAATGACTTGTTCTACATGTTGAGTGGCCATCTTGGATGGCGTTTCCAGTAAGTTACTCGTCACATGCTGCATAACGTCTTGAACTGTCACCTGGATTTCTTCAATAGTAGTTTCTTCTTCAACTCCTGCAGTGGCTGAGAGGTTGTCTACTTTCTGAATGCTTTCGTGGCACACATCAATGACTTCCTTATCTTCTGTAATGCCTACTTGGATCACAGTGTCAACGGCGTTCTGCGCTGATCTGATATCCACATCCATCAGGTGCACCTGGACTTTGTGATTCACCTCGATCTCCACAGGCGGCACACGCATTGTCACAACAGCAATGCTCGGCTCTGCTGCCTGATTAATGTCATCTAGCACTAAAGGGGTTGCAGTCTCTACTGTATCATTTATTTCTATCTCACTGGCCATTTTACTCATCAAAACCTCTTGAACCACAACCTTAGGTCTCTCACTTGGAACGTCTTTTAAATTACTCATAACTTCCTGTGATATGACGGTGTAATCAGTTGCAGCCACCTTTATCTCAGCAGCTGAAAGTAGGCCCATTTTATCCCCCTCTACCATCTCCTGCTGCTCACAGAGATTCACTTCACTTTTAGGTTCTTCTGAAACTTCAACCAGGTCTATACAAACTGGCTTGGTTTCCTCAGGACATGTTGTTCTTTCTAGGACTTTGGCAGTCCTTGCCTCCTCATTAATTGAGGATACGTTAACTGCTGTCAGTGCTGGTAACTCCTCCACATTCTCAAGAACATTTTCTTCACGCTCAACCTTAGCATCGCATGGTTTCGTATCAATTTCCTGATCCAGCTGCAGTACATCTTTCCCCTCTGGTTTTTCCGGAGCAATGTCTTCTGGCTGTGGAACATCTTGAAGTAATGTTTGCGTTTCAGGTTCCTGAGTTTTACTTTCTTCATCACTTGGTGCAGTTATTGATTTGCACGTCTCTAAATCTGAGGCAATATCTTGTGGACTAGGAGGCGAACCTTCTAGTTCCACAGATGGAGGTTCTTTTGACTCTGTAATAATTAGTTCTTTTGTGATGGTTTCCAATGCTGAAGTGTCATGTATCACTTCCACATCAGATGGTACAGAGCTAATTGCTACTGCATCTGGTGGAACTGCAGCAGCTTCTGGTTCCTGAGCATTCTCTGTTTCAGGAGCATCCTCCACTTGAATGGTTCCTTGAATCAAACATTCAGGTTCCTCTTTTGGCTTTTCTTCAACTGTTTCTGCTTTTGGTATGGTATCAGTAGGCATTGCATCTTTTTCTAGAACCTCCACTCTGCTTTCTTCTGACGCCTGTATGTCTTCTTGAACATTGTCTGTGGGTTCTTGTGCAACGTCAGTGGCTCCTTTAACATCAGAAACTTGTGTAGCATCAGAAGACTCCAGTGTAGGAATTGTTTTTTGTCTCTCTTTGTCAGCTTGTTCTTCATTTTCTTCAGAGAGAGACTTTACCAATTCAAGTTCTTCTGTATTTGTTACAGTGGATGAAATGTTTTCTGACAACAGCACTGACTGATTAATGGACTGAACTGTATCTTCTTTTGAAGTCAATATTGGTGCTTCTGGACATATCAATTTGTCTTTGATTTGAGCTGCATCTGTTTGTGGCTCCTTGTCTTCTGGTTTATCACTTTCCTCTTGTTTTTCATCCTGTATGTCTGCTTCAGCCTCTTTATTAAGGGTCTGAACTAGATCCTCTTCAGATGTTACTGTTCGTGTTTCTACAGATTTCAATTCTTCTTTGAGTTCAGCATTGTCAGTTTGAGTTACATCCATTTTGACCTCTTTGTCTTCTTGCTCATCAGTGACTTTAGTGAGAGACTCTACTTGTTTGGGTTCTTCTTCTTCAGCTGGCGAAAGGTCTGGCAATGATGACACTTCTTTTTGAAGGGACTGGACAGCTTCTTCCTCAGACTCTGTTGTTGGAGCTTGTGCACTTTCTAATACTTCTGTAGCTTTGGGGCTATCAGTTTGTGCAGCTGCCGTTTCTGTCTCGTTCCTCTCCACCTCCTCAGTTACATCAATCAGAGACTCTACCTGCTTGGATTCTTCTGCATCTCTTTCAGTTGCCATATCATCTGCCACTGGTGCTTCCTTATTAAGGGATTTTGCTGCATCTTCCTGTGACTCTAACATTGGTGCTTGAACACTTTCTAATTCTACTGTAACCTCAGACTGATCATTTTGTGGCTCTTTCTTTTCTGTCTCTTCTGTCACTTTAGGTAGTGACTCTACTGGTTTCGACTCATCGGTGTCTATTTCAGCTATGAAAATATTTTCTGAAACTGATACATCTGTGTTGAGTGTTTGGACCAGATCCTCTACCAACTCTGTTGCAGAAGCTTTTACAACTTCTGTTACAGCACTTTGTTCAGTTTTAACTTTCACTACTGGAGGTTCTTTGTTGTCTTTGGTTTCTTCACTAAGATCCTGTGAGGGTGTTTCGGTTAATTGAATTGTCTCTGGGGACCTTTCTTCAGGTGAGTGAATATCATACTCTTCTTTGGCCACCTCAGCTTTTTCTTGTCTTGCCTGTTCTTCCAGCTCATCCACTGCATCAGGAGGTTTAACCTCATTTTGAGCTTGCTTTGTGGTTTCAGTGTCCTCTTCTGTCACAGTTTGATCTTCCTCCTTCTCACCTACTTCCTCTTTGTCATCTACTGATGTTACCACTAATTCTTCTTTGGAGTCTGTTTTTGTTCTGTTATTTTCAATTTGACCAGTAATAAGTTCTTCAGTCGCTGTAACTTCTTCTCCTTCAGGTAAACTCTCTATTGACACTGCTTCTACTACATCCCCTGCACCTTCAACTACATGCTGCCTCTCTGGTGTAATTTCCAAATCTTTTATGTCGTTTTGTAATTCTGAAACATTTACCTCACAGACGTCATCTGTAGCTGGCTCAGCAGTGTCAAGCTCCTCTTTAGGAACTTCTGGAGCCATTTCTGTAGAAATGGCCTCACTAAGGTGAGAGATGCTCTCAGCTAAGATTGTTGCTGCGACTTCATTCACTACATCAATTCCTTCAGCATTGAGGCCTGTCTTTATGCTTGTTGCTTCTGATCCTCTGTGTACTTCCAGCAATTTGGGCTGGTCTAATACAGACGATTCAAGTATTTGATGTGATACTGAACAAACAGCTCTTTCAGGACTCTGTTCCTCCAAACACACTGGAACTGCCTTCGGGCTTGCGGTGATAGTCTCAGACACCTGCTGCAGGAGGGACTCTGTGTTCATGATGGTGTACTCTGCTGGGACAGGTGTTGTGTTACCAGATGTTTTTGAAGACTCTGATAACTGGGAAACTGCGGACACCATCTCCGTGTCATCTCCCAAGGTAACGTCTGCTGGCTCCGGAGCGGTTATGGCTTCAGATGTGATCTCCAGCAGGTCCTCTGCTATTGTTTCATCTTTTGCTGCCTCCTCCGCCACTGAGGCTGGGGTGGTCTCTGTTATGATCCCTTCCTCTGGGATATCACTGAGCTGTTGATGATTGCTTGAGTCTGTGAGCTCGTCTGGTTCTTCATTTGTAGTTGCGGCTGATGAAGCCTCTTTTTCTAAAGCTCCTTCATGACTTGGGATGTCTTTTGGCTCAGTGGGCGCAGTGTCCTGTATCTGGACTTCCTCTTTGACCTCAATGGTTTCCATTTGAGGCTTACCATCTGCATCTTTTGCTATATTACTTTCTTTTTCTGCCATTGGTTCTGTTTCAGGTAAATCAAATTCAGACAGTGGAACCACAGCAGGTGTCTCGGAGTCCTCATCATCGATACTTGCCACCTCTTTACTGACCTCCTCAGCAGAAACATCAACAGACTTTCTTGTTTTTCTTCCTGACAGGAGTTTCTTTATGGAAAAGGCAGAATCATCTAGGCCAGCTTCGATGGTGCTTTCCTCTTCCTCCTTCACTTTCTTTTTGGGAGTGACAAGTTTTTTAAACGACCTCCATGTTGAGCTTTCGTCTTCCTCAGGAGGACTTCCTGTCTGTTTTGGGGATGACGCCAGAATCTCCTGCATCTCGTTGGACGTTCCAATCAGTGGTTCTTTAGAGCCACCATTTTGCTTAGTACCTTCACTATTTTGAGGCATATCATCCTCAGAGTCTGATGTTTTCCGGCTTCTTCTTCTTCCAGATCCACACAACACAGCTTCCCATGACACAGACGAATCTTTTCTCCTTTTCCCTTCCTCTGTGCTGTGATCTGATATTTGCTCTGCTTCAGCTGATTTCGGTCCATCTTTGGAACCTGGAATTGGCCCCTCTTCATGGTCCACAGATGACTTCTTCCTCCGTTGGGGAGTTACAAGCTTTTTGAATGAAAACCAAGCCCCATCCTCCCCACTCACCACCTCTGCAGGAGTTTCCTCTTTCTTGCTGTCTGCAGACTCTGCTGACGACAGAAGCTGATCTGAAACATGTTCTCCAGAGTCGGAGAGCTTTGTGTCACTGGATTTTCTGCCCTTTTGCTTTTTGCCGCGTTTCTTGAAACTAGAGCCTGACAAAAGCCTTTTCAGGGGACTTTCTTGAACAATTTCCTGAGAGTTGGTGATTTCATTTACGACAATAGATGGTGCTGTAGCTGATTTGGTGATTGGCTTTTCCTCTTCAGTTTTCTCTTCATGCAGCTCTTTCTCACTTGGAGCAACGTCTTCCTCATGGTGGTGTTCACATGGCTCCTGGATCGCCTTTTCCTCTTCTTTCTGTCCTACTTCATCATCTTCAAGCTTCTTTTTCTTTCGCAGACCGGAAAAGATTCCAGTTGTAAAAAACTTTTTAAATGGACTTGCATTTTCGTCAAGCCCAGTTGGGGATGCTGGACGTGGGTCCTCTTGCGATGTAACATCCTCGCTGAGAGGTGAAGATGTTCCCTCATCATGGGATGTATTTTCCTCTTTGGTTCCTGTTGTTTTCTCGTCTTCTTTTTCCTGAAAATCATTAGGTGTAACATCTGTCAGCGTCTGGCACACTGTTGAATCCACAGCCTCCTCTGCCGTGTTGAGATCTGTGCTTTCTTGAGCCTCCTCAGTTATTTCATTCGTTGGCTGTTCAGCCTTAACATCTTCTGGTTTGTGCGGCTCCTCCTCCGTCACGTCTACTGGCACTGGACTTCTGTCAGTGGAGCCTCTCTTTACTGTCAGTTTCAGGCCAATGTTGCTGAAAAACTTCCTGAAACTTTCATTGATGTCATTCTGCTTGGCATCCATTTCGATCAGATCATCGTGTCCAACCTGTTCATCTCCAGTTTCTTCAGTCACTTTCTCCAGATTAATGTCCTCATTTTCTAAAGGTGTCTCTTCTTCTTTTGGTGGCTCTGAAACTCTTATGTCTGGACAAATGGCAGCTGAACCAGGATAGAAGAAAATTATACACCAGTCAGTTTTCTGCTGAGACAAATTTCAGATTTTGAATATTTTTGAAACTCCATAAATTTTCTTCACTAACTAATGTTAAATCACACTTTCCTTTTTGTAAAATTATATTTATTTGCTACATGTTAGAAAAATAACAGACTTTCTTTAAATAATGTAAGTGAAGCTATTTGGATGATGGTATCTTAGCACTTGACCACTCCAAAACATTGACTTTGTTGTCTTTTGTTACTAATTTGGCAGTATGTTTAATCATTGTCCATTTGGAAAACTAATTTGTGCCCAAGCTTTGATTACGTGGCTAATGTCTGAAGATGTTGCTTTGATATTTCCACCATATCCTGTCCTCATATTGTCATCATTTTTGTGAGGTCCACCCGTTTACCTAGGGGCGCTGTATAGGGGGGAAAAAGTTATGCCAATTTCTAGGGCCCCTGACCAACAGGGGGCCCTCCATAATTGGTTTTTTTTTGGGGGGGTGTTTGGTTGTTTTTCTTGTTCATAGAAATTTTAAAAAAATGGGTCCCTGTCAATTACAAAATTAATTATATTGTGTTTTCTAAAATTGTTTTAGCAGTAAAAATCAAATGTTACCCCTCCCAGACCAAAAGCACATATTTGCCCTGAACCCCCCTGGATCTGCATGAAATGGTCCGTTCCTGCTTGGAGCGCTTGACGGTGACGGTGTTCAGCAACAGACAGTACAAGACAAGAACGACGGCGGCGGTTACTGTGCTGCTATGAAAAATAATAAAGTTAGGTTTTCAAAGTATAGAGAGATAAGAGAGAGGGATTAACATTTTCTTTTTTCCATTTTTTTCTCCGAAGAGTTTTTGTGGCGCTAGTGGCTCGTATTTTTGTGACAGTAGGCAGACAGGAAAGCGGGCGAGGAGAGGGGGGAAGACATGCGGCAAAGGTCGTCGGGACCGGGAGTCGAACCCGCGACGTCCGTGTCGAGGACTAAGGCCTCCAAACGTGGGGCGTGCTGACCCCCTGCGCCACCACAGCACGCCCCAATTAAAACTTTTTGTCATGGGGCCCAAGATTCCTGGCAGCGCTCCTGCTCGTACCTCGTGGTTGGGATGGTGTATTTATCACCTCTTTTTCTTCCAAATGTAACGGTGGTCATTATGACTAAACACTTCAATCATAATTTCAAGAGACCAGAGGAAATGTCTCCTAAATTCATATATTTGTCTCTAATTGTAACCTGTTAACTGTAAGCACATGTGATGATCAGCTACTTTCTGTAGGTGAATTGGAGGTAAATCTCATTGTGTGTTTTCACACTTCAAACACTTATTTCTTGCATACCATACAATCATGGCGCTAAATTCAAAGGCATAAGAACTTCAGATGTCTATTTATTTATCATTTTGTACTATTTATTTCTTTATCTTTTTATGTATCTATATGTATATTGTATATTATGTATATATACATAACCTGCACTTTAACTCGAGTCAAGCAAATCTCAATCTCGTTGTAATCTGTTGATGACAAAGACAAATAAATCTTATCTAATTAAAAATGAAATGAAATCAGCCAAAATATCAAGAATAATGTCGTGGGGGTGTTTTGCTTTAGAAGGGTTGGTATGCTTTTCAAAATATATTGTATTTTAAAGAAAATAACATTATGTGGAAACATTGATGCAACCACTCAAGACTCAGTAAGTAAGTTTAAAAAATCGTAATGGACAATGACCCTAATCATACCACGAAAATATTTACAAAGTGACGTGAAAAGTAGAAAGTCTGTGATTTGGAGTGATCCCCTAAAGATTTCTTTAAGCAGATCCTTGAAAGGTGTATACAGGCAAGATGACTCAGACACACCAGGAGACGGGAGAATTGGGCAACAATTACAACAAACTGTTCTGCCACGTATTAAGAAACTCTATGTAAATACCTGAATCTAGAGAAAATGGGAGGAAAAAAATAATTGTTATTCTGACATTTAGCAAACAGAAATAGTTTATGTAATCCTGAGTGACCCAAAAATTCAAAAGACTTAGTCTGATTTGAAGTCGGTGTATGTAAATATGCGGCCTGATGTGTATTTAAATTAGGATTCCTCACCTTCAATGCCAATCTCATCCTCACAGTGACCATTCAGCTCTGCTTTTCTGTTGATATCAGAGATCTGTCCGTTGTTTCTGAGAACCTGAAGCAAAGCACAAAATTATATGATTAGTAGTAGATTATAAAATCCACCAACTGTCCATTCGCACTTTTCCCTAGAGGGTTGTTGGAGTACTGTTGTCCATCTCCAGCTGTTATTGGGCAAGAGGCATCACAGGGCAAAACAACCATTCACACACTCACCCTGGAGTAACCGGTTAACCTAACAGCAACGGTTTTGGACTTGGAGGAAGATGGTACGGGTGAACTCCAGGCTGGGATTCAAACCCAGGACCTTCTTTGTGCAAGTCAACAAGCGGTCTCATCTGCATCATGGTGGAGGCAGTTTTAACATAAAATTCAGCAAACAGTCAATCCGCAGTCAGCTTCAATTATTCTCCATTTACGTCACAAACATTTTGATCATAGGGTGAAAACAATAACTTTCCCTTTGTGAATCCCAGGTATTTCTTTCGTCTTAAGTCGTGTTTTCTGAACAATCGATACAATCCGGTTAGTGTTGGATGGTGGCGACTGTGACCTTTCTGTTAACAATCCTAAAAGCCTAAATCTCAAGACCCTGAGACAGATTAGTGCAGCAGGTCTGAGCAGGGTTTAGAGAATGAGCAACACATGTCCAACTAGAGCAGGGGTCTCAAACTCAATTTCCCTGGGGGCCGATGGAGGTAGAGTCTGGGTGAGGCTGGGCCGCATCGGGTTTTCCACAAGAAAAGCTCTTACAAAAACATTCCAATGTTATCAAATGTCTTTATTTTTATTTTTTAAACAAAATAAGATAAAAAAATAAATAAATTAACAATTCATAAGAAAAAAAAATCAGTAATAAATAAATAAAATAAAAATAATAATAACACAGCAGCTATAGAAGACTAGATAAATGTAATTATTCTAATTCAGATTCAAATGGCTGTATTAACAGTTCTTTAACCTTTAACTTTCTGAACATGAATGGAACATTGAACATAAACTGTTATGAATATAACAGTTTATAAACTGTTTCTTCTGCCTACTTCTTACTGCTAGAGGTCTGGCAGCGCTTCCTCTCGCATAGCCGAGCCACATTTGGCTTAAGGGAGGAGGCATTTGAGACCCTAAGTAGAGCTTGAAGATGCTCGTCAGTAAGTCTGGACCTGTACTTGGACTTATTGAAGTTCAAGGTAGAGAAGAGCTTTTCGCACAAGTATGTGCTCCCAAAAAGACACATGGTCCGCTTGAACATTCGGGAAAACTCAGGGAAGCTGGGTGGCAATTCTCTCAAAAATTGCCCAAGCTTGTCTGCTTTTCCACTCACCTCCCTGAACTTGGCTTTGAGTTCAGAGTGGCACTGCGGGTCAATGAGCTCCATTTGAAGCACTGTGATTGGTAAGTTAGTTCAGCTCCGCACACAACACTGAAAAGTGCCAATCATATCAAACTCGCGGGCCACACTAACATTAAACTTTCATATTAAGGTGGGGGCCACAAACTATCGTCCCGAGGGCCGCAGTTGGCCCGCGGGCCGCGAGTTTGAGACCCCTGAACTAGAGTGAGGTCATTCCCTTAATAAATCAGGATAAACTTCGCTGTCAGCGAGTTGATAGATGTAGACGTCCTAACATATTTGGCCAATCTTCCAGAGCCGATGTTTCTCACTGTTTGCTGATGTCAAAACAGGTCTTCCAAGTAATCCTCGAGGACGATTAAGGAAATGCAGGGCAAAACCGCTGAGAGAATTACAAGATGCCAAAAGATCAAATGCCACAACGTGATTAGAGCTTTCTTTTCCATGGCGACAGACACTCAACGTCAACAACAAGCGAGCACCTGACCTGTGGTTGACGGTTCGGCAGATTTTCTTTTGCTTTCATTAATTTGGAGCTTGTTTGTCTCTCAATGTATGTTTTGGACAGTTCAGAAAACAAAGCAAAAAAAAAAAAAAAATTTCATTAACAATGTTTTAGGCTATGAAATTTCAGCGCCAATTCACAGCACATGAAAAGACCAAATGTATATACAGAAGTATATTCCAGGATTCAGGGCTGTCAAACTCCATTGTCCTGCAGCTTTTAGATGTTCCTCTGCTGCACCACCTGAATAGAATAATGAGGTCATTAAGGTTCTGGAGAACTGATCTACACAAGGAGGAGGTGATTAAGACATTTCATTCCAGTGTTTGGTACCTGTGGCACATCTAAAACCCGCAGGACAATGACCCTCGAGGACTGGAGTTTGACACCTGTGCCAGGATTGATCCAATGATACATACAGATACCAATTTGATCCTAGTTATGATATAGTGCAGTTAAATGACTTTAATAAGGCTGATTGTTAAAAAGTCATTGATTACATTGTGTCACTGGCGTTGCAGCAATTCCTCCTGAATAAGCTTTTGCTGATGTTGGAAAGGAACAACTTCCTTTCAGCAGGAGAAACTGGACTCAGTATGAGCTGCCATGACCAACTAATGGTTTGATTAATGCTTTTACCAAGAGAAATGACGGACATCTTTTCCAATCATTGTTGCATCTTATTTATAAAAGTTGTAAAAGTAAATAAAGTTGAAGGCGTCGTGCAGAACACTTAGATTAGCATGTTTTTTTTCCCTTTTTTAGATGTAGTCCTCCACTATAGTCAGGTACAATAGAGAGCATCTGTAAATAAGTTTCCAAGCTCTGCCACAGATTCCCAATTGTCCTTACTTTGACTAGGCCAGGGATTTGCAAAATGTGTCTCTGGATCTACAAGTTTTCCTTTGGAAATTATTTTAGTTACTCCTAATAACTTTGATTAAACTGATAAAGAACCAATCATTCTTAAATACGATAACAAATACAAGTTTTACATGTTTTATAGTTTTTTTTTTATGCATTAATTTTCCACATCAGAACGACACGAAAAGCACCTGTAATATTTTGTAGATGTTTTTTTTCATGTCATTAGGTTGGAAATTATGTGCCATCTTTTTTTTTCTTTTTTTTAATCCACAAATATTAACATTCCATCAATCCCAGGTATTCGTCCTCTTTTAAAAAAGTTTATTTCTTAATTTTAAAATTTAAAAATAGAAATAAGGTAACGGTTCTTTCAAAATCACAACAAATTTGCTGTTGTAAATATTTATTACAAATTTAAAGTTATCTTTTTTTTTTAAATTGGTGTAATCTTAATGGCTCTAAGCAGGTTTTGTGGTGCTGGACTGAGGGAAAAAATAGCTCTTTGGTTTAAAGTGTGTAAACCCTTTGACTAGGCCGTTCTTACTATCAGAGCCACATCTTATGGTTGAGATGTGGTGTTCCAGGTGGTCTAGAGGTGATGGAGGTCCGCCAGCCACAGGGCTGTTAGCATCTGGGCTAAAAAGGATCATTTTTAGTCTCCTCTCTGGCCAGACCTCCATCTTCCACTTGTTCCCTGTGTGACTGTAGACTCCAAAAGTGAGCTCCGTTGGGTTCTGATGGCATTTCTACTGCTTTATATAAACCAGGCTTGTGGATTGACTGTTCTTGTTGACATTCAGACTTTTGCTATACATGACGCGATCACGTGTCGGGTGTCCATGCCTCACCTCACTCTCTCAGAGCAGCAGTGCATCATGTTGGACTTCCTGCCCATCTTGACCAGGTAATGATGGTGCACGTAAATAATCGATGTTGCTTTCTGCTGAGTGCAGCAGAGAGGGAATTTTATCCCTCCCTCGGGCTTTTACTTTTGTTCTTCTAAGAGTTTTGTCCCACCGACCCACCCCAGTCAGGAAATCCAAAACTACCGCATCATAACGAAAAGCAATGCAGATGAAAGTCCGTCCTCTGAAACTCGAGCAAAAGTGGGCTCGTTTTTGGCAATCCGGCAAAAAAAAATAAAATTCTACACACCTCAGTGTTACAGTGCAACTAATTCTCTCAATTTGAAAGAGCTTTTTGTTCCCTCCCTTCTTTTCTGCAGCAGCATCTGTGCTGTCCTGCCAGCAGAAAACCCCCCGGCCTCAGCATCTTCCTCTGCTTTTTACACACACCAGCCCCATTCTGCGTGAAAAGAAAGAAACTCCGCGCAGTTCATAACAGGTGAATTCCCTGCGTCTAGGTCCTAACACGAACGCATGTACCCAGCAGAACTTATCGATGCGGGGAGAAAGCATGACGCTATACCTTGTCGTCGATGTCCTGTCCGGTTTCCACATCCTTCACTTCCCCGCTCTCCTCCTCTTCCTCCTCCTCCGCTGCTGCTGCATCGCTTTTGGCCTCCCGTGGCGCAGACTGAGCGTCTCCCATAATCGGATCTGCAGCTCGTCACTTTCCGGACGGAGGGAGCCGCGCAACGGACGAGAAAATATCCCAACGAGCCGGCAACTCCGTGGAGGAGAAGGTCGGCTCCTAACTGCTGCTGGGATGGATCTTGACAAACTATTTCCCCCCCCTCTCCTCCTCACCGAGTTAAAACACCTCCCTTCGAGATCACATGAAGATATAAGGAGCCAAGCCTGACCCGGCTCGGCTCTGTTCGGCTCGGCTCGGCACGCCTCCGAATGCATCAAACAAGCTCCTAGACTCAGATGACTGAGGAGATGTCCGAGCTGGAAGCATGAAACGAAGCCATTGTGCATTCCCCACAGATCGCTTCCAGAAGGCAAACAGCAAACATGCACCAACTTATTTCAGAGCCCGTAATAAATCAGAAGTTATTCCGAGATCATTTTGTGCTGTGTAATTGGTTTAGAAATGTATACCTATTCACTCTTAATTGGATCAAATTAAGTCTTAAACTCTGCAAAAAAATACTGGGTAAGTGTTGTGAGAATGTATCAGTTTTGAGAATTAATGTGAAACAGCGTGAACTTAAAGTAAATCAGCACAAAACAACATTCTTCTTTTCATGTTGCTATTTCATACTTTCTTCTTTTTTTTTCTCCCAGACTAAAACCTGTTTATGAAATATGTCATGGTGAACCTTAAGCACTGCAAAAACCTGGCAAGTTGATTTTATTTTAGCCGCCTCCTTCTCAAAGACACAGTTGAAACCAGATATTTACATCCGCTGCACAAAAAGACTCTCTTAGGTGCGTCATTCAGCGTCTTCACAAGGTCTTCTGCTTTTGTTCTGCACGCAAATGTTTCACACCAAAAACACACCCACCTCCCGTCCTGAACCGTAGCCGATTCCACGATGTTTATCCTCGAGACTGTTGGAGAACCAAAGCCTCTTCTGATCAGACTTTTGTTCTCTTATTTACGTATAATAGGGGGGTTGAAGCCAACCCACCGATGTTACACCCCTGATCCACGACGGCCACAGAGAAATAATACAGTGAACACAAGTGTAACCGGATGAAACCTCTTTGGTTCTGCAACGCCAGCTGCATGGTGTGAAAGCGCACCAGGCCCATGGTCTCAACAGGTCAACGTGTCTGACTGAAAGGTCAAAGTGATCCGTCATGAGGGGAATGGAGTGGTGTGTTTGTTGGGGAACTATGATGTGAAAAATGAATTAAATTTGAAGCACGCAGCCGTCGATTCAAAGAGAAACTGAAGAATCCTCTGTATTCTTCCTAAGAATTTTTTTAAGTCTTTTCTGTTTTGGCTGGTTTAAGTGCTACACGGCACATTTCCAGTTGAGTTTGAGCGTTTTGATCATATGAGCAGACAGCTCAGTTTGGACAGAGATCCTGATGTCCCAGCAGTTTTCAGGCTATTCTGGGCTGAACCGTGGTGGTGGTGGTTGTTGTTGAACTTTCTGACCCATTTCAGTTCATCTAATGAGTCAGTTTGGGTCAAATGGGAAAACTTGTTGCAACAGGACAATTATTCCAGCTACACACCGAAACTTGCTTTGTCCTAGAGAAGAAAAATTACAGCACTCCCAAAGCGCTTACCTTTAAAAAAAAGGAATAAAAAGTTGTATACACGCAAACTACACGGCCTAAACTATGCGACCATCACACATATGTGACCTTGAGTGACATTCGGTTCTAAATGAATACAGTTTATGAGGATGTTAGCCCAACCTGTCCAGCTTTAACATGTGTTTAGGGCCGTCATTATGAGAATATTTGACCTCTCTTCCTAAAAGCACATTTATGAGGTTAGACACTGATGTGGGATGAGAAGATGTCGTCCCAACTGAGTTGTGTTGAATAAGGATTCTGACCACACTAAACTTTTACGGATCCTGCTTTGTTCACTCACTCACACATAGTAAAACCGTCCATCCACCACTGTAATATTAATATTAGTTATTGTTTTTTTTTTCTTTTTTTACACTTTAACGTTTGGTTCAAGACTTTCCCCCAAAGAGCTGAACAAACCGTACTTGTATTTCATTTTTCAAAATGTTACGGTGCCTCTGATCACTATGGACGCTGACTTGGCCGTGACCTGGTACACTTTGTACTGTAAAGTTTTTACAGTCTTTATAATATAGTTTTCTACACTTATCAAAGACCCAAAGCACATGTCATGTCGGCTCAGCGCACGACTTCAAGCTCTGTATAGGAGGAACGAGAGGATGTTGCTCCATCCGGGAAGTCGCTGCGATTATTATGGAACGAACACGATTGATTTTCACTGCTCTTGTCCAGTTGTGACTCTTCGGGCGACTTGGTTGATTGGATTTCAGAGAGCATTAGAAGCTTCATGCACAGGACATCAGGAGGTGTCATGTGTTATTTTCATACCGAAATAATTCAGCTTGTAATAGGGAGTCCAATGTCAGATCTCATAACTTAGAATATCATTGAAAAGTTCATTTATTTCAGTAACTCAATTTGCAAAATGAAACATGTTGTGTCGATTAATTATACACAAAGTGGAGTTTTAAAGCCTTCGTTTGTGTTAGTTATGATGATTTCCTACTTACAGTTAATGAAAACAAGACATGGATGTCACATTAGATTATTAGATCAAACCAATAATAAAAATACATATTTAATACAAAATGAAAAGTATGAGTGATCCCCTGTTGAAGGTTTTCAAAATGTACTGTTAATCTGACTAACAAGCATGTTCTGACTTATTGACTGGCTAAGTTATGAAACTGTAATGTCAGCAGAATCATTTTAGAAGATGGAAAATGTCAAAGATGTTCAAGATTGGAACAAATTTCTCAGACAAATGGAAATCAACTGACTGGCCAAACTGTTCAGCCAACGAGAAATAATGCGATTCAGAGTTTGTGATGGAGCATGCGGGCGAGATGCAGAACGAGCAAAACCAAAACAGGCCGACGTGTTTCTGGAACTTTGATGGAAGAGCCTGACCCTCTGATTTACTTCAGCAAGGTTTCAAACGCATTTGTTCTCTGTTACCGAATGTTGTTTTTTAAAATTAGAATTATTCAATTGAAGTTCTTCTGGAATCTACAAAGTTTGCTTTCAGTGATTACATACACAAACATTAAAAACCAAACAGGTGGCCTCTAGGTTAGATTGATGCAATTTGATGCAGTTTTACGCTGCAATTTACTGCCTGATCTAATCTGCGAGCCAAGCAATAAGCTACATGTTTTCCGTATATCCTTTAAAGATTAATCAGGTTGCAGACAGGCTGGCAGAAAAAGACTTTGGTCTTCCTCTGGTGAGACTTATCAGGCAGACACTGAGGTTCTGTGGACTGATGGGTTAATAAATCAGTTATAAAGCAAGATGTGTGTGTGTGTGGGTGTGTGTGTGTGTGTGGGTGTGTGCGCGCCTTGCAAAATTCACACCTCTTGAACTTTTTTTTCAAAAACATTTATTAGGCTTCAACCACAAATTTCATGGGATTACACTTGATAAACCAACAAAAACCATTAATTTGGAAATGTTGTGTTTTTTTTAAAAAATGCTTAAAACTGTAGATTTCGAAAAGTACAGTATGCATATTATGTGAGACAATATTTACTAGAAAGTTATTTTGCTCCAGCAAGTGATTTGGACTGTTTTTATAACCACTTTTGCATATATAGAAACAGATTTTTGTAGATTTTTTAAATTTTTTTTTGTCCGTTCTTCTGCAAAATAGCTCAAACTGAGTCCGATTGGTGGGTCACTCGGTTCTGGCTCAGAACTGACTGGATTGTTCCTACACATGAATAAGCGCTGATTTCAACTCTGACAGCAAATCCAAACAAGATATACAAACATTTCAGTTTAACATTAAAAAAAAAAGCAAAACAGCAACAAACACACACACAAAAAAAACACACACACACAAACGGTGGGTTTGAATATTTATGCCAGCATTTAAATCGGACGTATGCAAAACTCATCTCTCCTAACTTATTGTGTAACTTTCTACATTCAATAATTTAGGGAAAAAGGTCCTAAAATACTCAAGTCTAAACCAAGAAACGATTCTAATCAAATTTATACCGAACAAAGTACTGGGTAATAAATATTTAACTTCATTTATGTGTTTGTCTCTGGTGAAAGACTCTTTTATAACCAACCCTGACATCCTTACAATCATCCAGGCTTTTGTATGTTCCATTACTTCCTTGAATCTCTTTCTGTTGTTTTTAAAAAGGATTTTATTTATCTTTTGTTCTCTTGGGCCAAAAAAAAATTTAAAAAATAAAAAATGAATGAAACGAGCAGTTTATGCTTTTGTGGGGCCAAACTTACATAACTGAGATGACGACCAAGGACACTCAACTTTTCCATAAACTTAATGTCTACACAACACCACAGCCCCCATGCTTTTTAAATGTTTTACCATCGCCATCAAAAAAGGATTGGATACAACCAGATTAGTTTAGGAATATTCTATTATATATGCCTGTCTTCTGTTAATCAGATTAGATTTGATTCTTGGTATTTCTGCTATTTATTTATGAGGAGTTAATTTGATTGAAAGCAATGGAGTTCCTAGAAATTTAACTACTTGGTTTTATGTGACTTTGTTGCTAGATATGTTTAAATTATCACATTAAGACAGTTTTGTTTTGTTTTTGCATTTTAACAATAACACCGTTATTGTTAAAATTCACTTAAATGATACCAGGATGCAGTTTGTCAAGCAGATGTACCAAAAAGTAAAACAGGCCGCCTCTAAAACAAGACTGACTGTATATAGAAATATCTCCAAAGCGCAGCAAAGTGCGAGCTTGGGAAATCAGAAGGGAGCATCTCCAAACCCATGACAGGCATTCATGTTAATTTGATCAGATGCTCCAAGACGCTGATGCTGTTATGTGAACCTCAGGACGGAGTTAATAAGTTGAATAATTAGAGTCACAACTCCGGTTAACTGGAAACGGCTGATGTTTTCTCCATTCAGAGCGGCGGCCTGACCGCTGAGGCCTGATGAGACGTAATCCAATTAAAACGCGGGGGGTCCGAGCTGCTCCCACCGCGTGAGCGTGCACGTGCGTGCATGCGCTCCCGTGTTACCTGGTCGTCTTCGGAGGTGCCCGATCCAACCCGGGAGAGTGCGGTTCCGATCCGGTTGGCCGAGTCCCCTCCAAGGCCCTGTCGCGATTTTTTCCTGAGGTGGACGTGAAATTAGATCAGAAACCGTGACTGTCAGCCGGAGTTTTTGAGATTATCTTGGCTGCGCTGTAAAAGCCGGTGAGGAAAAAGGGCAACGAAATTACATTAAATATTATTTGCAAAGTCGCAAGTTGTGTAAATATGCAAAGTTAGATTTTGAGACGCCAGCAAGGTTCCTTGTCTGACCCCTGTTCCAGATCTCGGATTAAGCAATCGCATCTTCTGTGTGAAAAGAAGATCAAACTCACTTTCCTCCAGCAGGAGATCAGTCTGGCAGGAGGTAATGGAAACCTGGTCTCAGAAGACTAATGGGCAGCACAGGTCACAATTAGATTTCACTTTTACTTGGCTTTGAATCCTGGAGATTTCCATCCTTCAGTTCAGGATGTATTTTTGGTTTGCTTGCAGAAAGCCGTTTCCCAGAGTTTGTCCAATGTAAACGTCTAATGAAAGAGAACGAGGCCGCAGGAGTGCGTGTGTGCGTGTGTGTGTGTGGGCGTGCGCGTGCGTGTGTGTGTCAGTGGGGGGGGTGTTTTATCTTTTAGTTTGGCTGTTCACATGCGAACATCATGACTGGCGATCAGCAAAGCCTAAAGACGTTTATTGATTTAGGAAAAAAATCTGAACCAGCTGACTGAGGGCTGGAAACACAATTTAGACTTTTTCGCTTGTAATGTTTGCTGACCTGAGTTAAAATCTATCAGGCATAAATCTAACTTCACTTGCTTGGTAGAAAATTATAATACATGCCTCCTTTGGACATGACATGTGGGTGTAAGGTGTATTTAAAATGCACGATTAGAAATAATACACTTGACATCAGTTTAAAAATACAACTTATTGAGTTAAATTAAGTTTCTTTGATTTATTGTATACAAAATGTTTATTTGTTTCTAGAAGCTCTGAACTATAGCTACCAATTTGTGTGGTTTCAATCTGAAAAATTTAGGAAATAAAACAGTAAAAATAGTCAGCTATAATAAAATCTGAACGTCTCTCTATTGCCTCCTTAGAGGCAAAACAAATGGCTTTTGTCACCATCTAGTGGTTATAGCCTGTTTTCTCTAGAACAGAGGTTTTCAAAGTATGAAAGGGTGAGCCCGCCTCCAAGGAACACAATGCCTGCTGCGCCTCCTCCCCCCTAAAAGACGCACTTTTCAGATTTCAATTAATAAGGGAGGAGGAGGGGGGTGGGAGGTAGATAGTCAGGTGGATACTTTTTGGAGGCGCTCTCTCAGGACCAGGTGAGTGGGAGACACTACAGAAAGACTCGCTGCTTTTGCTGTGGTTTCTAGGGGAATCCTCAGGCAGCGGCGGCGGCGGTTTTCATTCATGCTGCTCGTCTCTTTATAGGAACAACAACTGTAGTGTGTGTGAGCAGCAGCTGCCGAGTGACTCCGCAACAAAAGTCCCCTTTGCTACGCAAGCCGAGCGTGACTCAGAATCACAGAGGGCTGTGGAAATTGCTAATCATGCGGATCCAAAAATAAATAAATAAATAAAAAAATAAAGGTTTTTCTTTGGAAATATCTGTATCACACTGCATCCCACACACCCACTAAAACCTTGCTCTAGTTTTCAGCTTTTTGTTTTTGCGCAGCTCTCCTGGACAGGGTTTTGTTTTATTAAACCAGAAGCCTTTTCCACAGAAACCTCAATGTTAGAAGAACAAATCTCTCTTATGTCTTATCACGTCTGAACATGTAAGTCACACCCTTTGTGGAGATAGCATATCTAAAACACTTCCTGTTTTCTATTCCTACACTGCATGAAACAGAAAACCTTACCAACATCGCTGACATTTTTAACTTATAATATGAGGCCAATATCTTGTTCCCCTGGCAGACTACTTCACTTGTAGCTAGTAGTTTTTCATCAATATTAAGGGGTGGCTTTCTTAAAGCAATCTCCTATTGCTTGCAGACAGGTTTGTCATAGAAACTACACCAAAAATACTTTCTAAGATTTTTGTTTCTAGAGTCCAGGAACCGGTTCTGTTTTAACCTCCGAGGAAAACTGAACAGAAATTGATTTTCTGTTAAAGTTCACGCACTTTCAGCCGATCAGAGGAATGCGGGCGATCAACACCAGCTTCTCCTTCTGATAAAATCCTCGAGAGGCCGGTCTCCGCTTTGTACTCCGTTTCCATGTGATGCCGCAGGAATGCAGAAAGTTTGGTTTCTAAGGTGCGCGAGTGATGAGGGTTAACATTTACCTGAAGTCATCTCGAGCTGCCTGAGCCATCGCCGCGCTCGCCGGACCTTTCACCTGTCTCTACATGATCAGGATTAATTAGGGGGTCGCAAAGAAACGAGCTGCGAGGCCTCTACAGAAAAATCACACCGGTGCAAGTAAGGGATGAAAAAATTCTGTCATAGTGATTTCTTCTAATGTATAAATGATTTTAAAGGCCTCAGATCAGGAGTACTGGAGTCCTTCTGAGGAATAAAATAAGAAAAACTTGCTTTTTTGTTCTGTAAAGACAACAAAACAGACTTCACTTGAGTTCCACTATAAATAATTCAATTCAAAGTTTGAGCGGTTATATCAGACAAGCTCGGTTATTCTTAATCTGTCGTTTTTTTTCTTTGCTGGAACGTGTTTGGTGAGTTTTGAGAAGTGTCCCGCTGGATCTCCATCTGAGATGACCTGATTGCTGGAGACGCAGAGAATGTCGGCTTTAAAAAGGCGATGGGAGAAAGGTCACGTCTTAGTGAGGCCGCACCCCGGAAGCCTTCACACGTTCAGCTCAAAAACAGCCAATGGATGCTTCTTTCAACCAACGTGAAGGGATAAAAAAATCCAGTTGTCTGTTATTTATGTTCGTTTATTATTGAGTGCAGCCTTTTTGGTTAAGAGTAGGAAGAAAAAAGCCACACATGTTTGTTAAAACGCCACAGGAAGTCATGTTTGCAATTTCCCATAACCCACTCAGGGAGAGAGAAATTAAGAAAAACAGTTTAAAATTGAGGTTTTCTTTTGGGCCTCCATACAAAACTTTGTGCGGAAGGAAACTAACGCTGATCCCACTGTCCCTTCAGTGAAACGTGGTGGTGGCAGCATCATGGTGTGGGGATGCAGTTTTTCAGTACCGACAGAAAAGCCGGTCTGTCTGATGGCAAAATGGTCGCTGTTAAACAATACGGAGTCATTAACTGTGTCTGTGTACAAAAGCACTCCACACTTTTCAGGTTCCTATTTGTAAAAATAATTTTTCTTCTTCTATAGTTGTACGTTGTGTTGTGCTGGTGTATCACTTTAAAACATTTCCAGGAAATGTATTAGCGTTGCTGATGGTAATGTGATAGACTGTGGAAACGTTGGAGGATTTGTGAATATAGGATTGTTTTAAACTTCTACAACCAGCAGCAGCAGATGTAGAAGGTTCACTAAGTTGATCTGCAATCTGTTTAGTCCACTTCAATGCTTTTGCCTTTATTTATAATTTCTCTAGAACATCTACCCTAAAACTAAAACTGTGAAAAGTTTATGTTTGTACTTTAACTTCCTCTCAAATATCCCGTAAGGGCAGGCAGTATTTTATTTTTAGTCTTTGTTTTGTTGTTGTTGGTAAATATCTTGTATGTTCTGGTTAAAGATTACGCTCACATACTTGAGAGTCTTTTAGAGAACTTGGGGTTGAAAATGAAGAAACATGCATTTCAAAAGTGTAACTTTCTGACAGCAAAGTTTTACTTTCAGAACTGCTCTCTTCAACTCCCTGTTGAATTTCATTTTTTGCCCCCACAGAACTGACTTAAAGTTGTAGCGTGTAAATTATTCAGCTCACACGTACCACTCCTATCAGCATGGCCTCCGTCAAAAACAGAGAAAAGTGCCTTAAGAACCTACTTTCTGTTTTGTTAGCAGTTTCACACTGAGTTTTAGCCTCATTTATCGGCTAAAAGAGGGTTTTAGTTGATCTTGCAGGGCCGAAGTTACACACCAAATAAAAGAGATAATATTTTGACATTTTCAGAGTTTGTCACAATCCAACCACAATTTTTTTTCATGTTATAATTTTTAAATAAAATCTGAGAAGCTCGGTATGCCTTTAATCTGACACCCTAAAATAAAATTATCCAGAGAAGGAGCTATCAGTCAACAGGCAACAGGAGACGTAATGGTTAAACACTCTACACATTTAGTCATTTTGGCAGACTTTCAATAAAATAGATAAATAAAACTCATAAGAAGTCTTAACCGAAGTATTTTATAAAGCAGTTTGGGGGACAGAGAAAATATTTAAAAGAAGGTCAAATGAAACCAAGATGTAACTGTCATTGTTTCATATTTAATCTTACACGCCATTCCCACAGTGAAACACGGTGGTGGCAGTATCATGTTAGGTCAGGTCAGGTCAGGTTTGTTTGTATTGAACATTTCAGCAACATTCAAACTGCTTAAGACGCAATACAGTCACCAAGTATAAAACAAGCATTGAACTTTCCATCTGACCTTTGTCAAATGGAAAGTTTATTGTCACCAAAATCATCAAGCAAATATACATCAAATATATTGATCATCGTTCCAGTTACTACCAATCAGAGGCAGCTGTAAAAAGGTAGGTTTTTAGCATGGACTCAAAGAAACTTGGTATTTTGACTGCTTTGCAGTTTTGTGTAAGTTTGTTCCAGATTTAAGGAGCATAAACACTGAATACAGCTTCTCCATGTTTGGTCCTGGTAATGAAGAGTAGAGCAGAACCAGGAGCATTTCTTTGACAGGGACAGAGGTGGTGGGTAGATGGATGAAGTCCTGTAGAACTTGATGACATGTTGAGGAGATGATTCATCCTTCGATTCAGCCATTATGCACCAGGACCACACCTAAAGTTACAGGACACCAACCTTAACTATTATAGAGAAGACAATGGACAGATTGGAGAGGTGTTGAGTGAGGGAGGACTGAACCCAAATTCAAGGCACTCTTTTCAGATTTGTATATTGTTTTGTGAAATGTATAGATTTTCTTTTATTTCACATAGTATCTCAATGAAACACGTTCAAGTTTGTGGTTGTAACATGGCAGATATGGAAGTGTTTAGGCGGGGTATGGAAGGTTTTCTTAGCCTCTGTAGGAAGCACAGTTGTGCTTAATGTGTCACTGTTAAACAAATGAATGGATCTAACCTCCTTCCTGTTGTTCTTTTTAGACATGAGAGACCGACTGGGACACCTGCAGGAGGCCCAGACTGATCCTGAAGGTTTCAGCGCAGTGGACCTGAACGGCCGCTCAGAACACGAAGACTCCAACCCGGATCTGGATGGGATCCTGCAGCAGGCCCAGCGGATCCGTCTGGAGATCCAGCAGATCCAGAACGACATTGGCGAGCTAAAGGAAGTGAACTTCCAGACGTTAAACAGGACTTCATTTCCCGATGTCACAAAGCGAGACTCCAACGCAATCGGGATGGACATCAAGCGCAGAGGGGAATCTGTGTTGCAGCAGCTGCACGGGATGAACGACCTCCGGGGTCAGCTGGAGGACCAGCGGGGCTCCTCTGACCCCGCGGCCCGCGTCGCTCGAACCCAGTACCGCTACCTGAGCACCGCGCTGCGGGAGGTCATGTTCAGCTACAACGAGGCCGAGATGAGCCACAGCGAGGCCTGCAAGCGCCACATCCAGCGGCAAATGGAGGTGGTGGGGAGGGAGGTCAGCGAGACGGAGCTCGAGGAGATGATGGAGGGAGAGGAGCCGCGCTTGTTCAGCATCCAGGTGGGGGGCCAGACCGCCCGCTCGGCCCTGGTGAGTATCGAGAGCAGACAGCGGGAGCTGCAGGAGCTGGAGAGGAGGATCCAGGGGATCCAGGAGCTCTTCTTGGACGTGGCCGTGCTGGTGGAGGAGCAGGGGGTCGGGGTGGAGAACATCGAGAGGAACGTCCAGAACGCCGAGGTGACCGTCCAGGAGGGCACGTTCCAGCTGGACAGAGCCCTCGCATCGGATAAAAACAACCCCTTCAAGAAGATGTTTTGTGGCTGTTTTCCGTGTTACAACAAAACGTCTTGATTTGTGACAAGGAAATAACGGATCTGGTTATGACGGTGCTTATTTTACACCACCGGAAAAGATAAGCAGCATATCCAAAAACCTACAAGACAGGAGGTATAAGAGCAAACTGCTGTGTCAGACACCAATAAACTATACTGAAAATCTGTACCCACAACGCAAAACGTCTCTTATAAATAATAAGAGACGTTTTACCAACCTCTTCAAAATTCATGCTGTTGAAACTATTTTGTAGTTGCCACTGTCTATGCTTTGTAAGCTTCTCATGTTTAAAGTGAATCAAATTTTGTGCTACAATATTTATCTATTTAAACACATATATGAAGCAAGGGAATGTGCAGTTGTTACTCAGGAACCAGATGGTTGACAAGTCAAAGAGATGAAGATGTTTTGCTAAAAAAATTTGAATATACTGTAAACCTCTGGAGAAAAAAGAAGCTAAAGACCTTATGAAGGTCCTGTTTGAAGCTGATAATAGTATTCAAATCAACTCAATTACATTAAAAAAATACTTAGTTTATCCCAAATGAAAATTAAATGTTGTAACTCCAATCATCCAAGTATTGTTAAATAGTAGTGACCACTGTTGCATTTGTAAACCTGCCTCAATAAGCACAGCTCGGTATGAATGGGACAAAATCAAAAAGGCAAAATTAATAAATACTGAAGGAATATAAGCCTTTGAATGTAAAGACGTGTTTATGACTGAAAGACAAAGAAGAGCTTTCTGTAAATTCTCAGAATCTGTGGAGGAAATATTTCTACTTGTTTTTATGTGGAACACTTTGTTCTAATTGAGCTAACATTAATTTTGTGCTGCTTTCAATTTCCATGGCTTTGACACTAATATTTTTATGCAAAGATATGAAGTATGATGCAATGAAAAACACTGACTGAAGGTCAATAAAAAAAAAAACGATACAAGAAATCTGCTTTAATTCCTGTCATTTCTGTTTCTGCTTAACCCTGTTTAGCATTACATTTAAATACCTTATTATGTACAGATTAAATACCTTTCATGTACAAATACATACATAAAATGATGCATAAAATTCAGACTAATGTGAAACAAATGCGTCAATTTTATTTCAGATGTGTATTTAATCTTATGAATACTTATGTTATGTTAATCTTGCCTCTGATCCCCGTTTGGGCCAGTTGACTCTTATGAAATATGAGCGATTACGAGCTCTACCAGAACCAAAATAACTCTGAGTGACTTCCTGATTATTTATTGGAGTCACGGCAGCACATTTCCTCCTAGCAACAGATTAGAGATAATCACTTTTATGCCTCAATTTGCAGAAAACGTCTCCCACTGATGCCTTGTTGGTGTGAAACATGACTCCGTGTCAGACTGGTGCAAACAACTGAAACTAAAACGAGGATGAAAGGTTGAAGTGACAAGAAGAGACTGATGTTTTGTATCTTTCACATAGTAAACATGTTATGATGGTATTTGCCAATCTGTGCCTCCTTTCCACGCCATTTTAATGCCAGTTTGTCCCTTTATCCATTTAATTGACAAACCATTTGGCACTCATACACATATTCTAAGTGTATGTCTATTGTGGTTAAGTATTTTCATTAATTATGGGGATGGGGACGGGGGAAGCTATAAAAGTTTAAAATGTAACAAATCATTCATTTCAAGCTCATATTTTGAACGTTTATTATAAATCCTAGTTGCACAGGTGTAGCCTGTGCATGACTGGGTTGACGCCAGGTTCATCCCAGAGTTCAACTACTTGACTCCCACGTTAATAACAGGTTGCTCTAAATGACCCTTTTATGTAAGTATGTATCTCTGTGTTGCCCTGTGATTGGCTGGTGACCTGTCCAGGGCCTGACAAGACAAGCGGGTATCGATTAAATGGATTTTTAAAAAGAAAAAAGACTTTTTGACGTTTGTTTAATGTCTTTCTGTAAATAACCGCAGCATGTCACAGTGTGTGGTGCTGCACCTCCCAAATGATTGCTGGATCTTCTTCCTGCACCCAGCGGCGGTGATGAGGAGTTTCAGATGAAGCGCTTAAGGCGTGATCTTCCGCGTTGGCTCACGGCGCTGCAGTGTTTATCAGACCTCCTCACTCGGTTCACTTAACACGCTGCATGTTGAAATTCACATCAGTCAAAAAGAGGAAATGAGTCTTTCACTGCTCGCTCCTTGCGCTTCTGTGAGTTTAATTTCGTAGGACCGCTTGCAGGGTAACGCTTCAAGGTATGTGCAATCTTTTAAACTGTATTTTCTGTAATGTACTTCTATTATTTACTATCTATACGTTCACTGAGCGATGGGGTGAGTCAGGTTGTCTCTGTCAGTTTTTCTCCATCACTCTGACTAAAAAAACAACAAAACAAAACAAAAAACGTGTTCTGGTTTCGAGTTGTAACTTTTTGACTGTAAAATACAAGTTTTAATCGCTTATTTATCAGTAATACATGTTAATAGCGGATTTACTGTACAAGCCTAACTTAGTCAGAGACGAGCGGCTAAGAATATCTGCGCATCATCACATCTGAGGAAGTAACTCACGGGTTTCCTTCCTAGAAAACCTGAATAAGAACATCTGAAGTTTTTTTTTAATATATAGTTTTCTAAAAATAGAGTTTGTTCAGAATAGCCTCAAAGTTTCACAGAAGTATTTGAAAAATATAGGTCAGTTTATCTTAAGATTTCTTGTGAGATTATAGGCGTAGAAATACTCGATATGTCGACAAATTACAAGGTTCTGTTTAAACCAATGAAATGATGCAGGATGTGAAAACTAATGCAGCTGTAGCAATGGTCTCCAAGGCTGAGGTCAACTAGTGATGCTGGCACCTTTATTACAGGCTACTGAGTAAACTGAAGAACTCGTACACTCAACCAACAGCTATGTTTCTGATACCTACTTTTGTGGGTCACAAGGTGAAAAGTTAAGGAATATTTGATTTTTAAAGAAAATTGATTTATGGGTTCCACTCATATTGAAATGTTTAGCCATGATTTAACTATGCAAATAGGTTTAATTAGCTAAAGACATGAAGTTAAAGTCAAGACAAATCTTGAAAAACTCTTAATGAAATTTATTTATAGTACAGTTCATACAAAAATACAAACCTCACCCTTCTCTTGTGTGCTCAATAAATGTGGCTAACTGTTGTAACTAACTTCAGTTACATTCCAATGAAGTGGCTAATGTTCCTAAAAATATATATCATTTCTTGCAACTTGCAAAGAACCGTAATTAAGTGCATATTTATGCACTTAATTAAAGTAGAAATACCTTCAATATCTTACATTTAACAGACTAGCATCCAGATTCCTTCTATATAGGTTGGACTTTAGCACTAGCGCTACCGCTAAGCTACCTAGAGGGTGGGAGGTACAATCCTAAATTTTTTTTATATCAGCATTTCTGTTCACTGCTGGAGACAAACAGTAATAGCTAGCTTGTGGTTAGCTCAGTCAAGATCCTCAGTTCATTCTTAATAAAAATGTTTTTGTAACTAAAAAAAAAAGTGTTGTTAGAATGCAGCTTTTATTGGAAGGTACATTTACAGTAATTAGTTGAAATGTAAATAGATTTAATGTCTAATAGTTAACAACCTCCAAAATTTGTTTTTAGAGTGTGACCTTTATAGAATGCGATGTAAAGCACTTTGAACGGCTGTGTGTCTGAAATGTGCTGTACAAATAAACTTGATTGATTGATTGGTTGGTTGGTTGTTTTCGTCTTTTCGATCTTCAGCTGGTTGACTGTAACTTGGTGCCACCAGAAGTGAATTTCTTCCTCAAGTCAAACGACTCTATTTAGTTTACCAGAATCTTCTTGAGGTTTTCAATTAACTTTTCCGCCTCCTTCACAAGTTCTCTTTTCTCGTTGATCTTACACACAAATTTATCTTCACTCTTCCTGTTTTCAAGCTCTTTCATAACTATGTTATGAAACTACAAAGGCAGCTGGCTGAAACTGTTGCTAAGAGGGAGCAAAGGCTATCGGTACCTTACATTTACTCTACCTGCCCAAAAATGAAAGCCGAACCTGTCTACTGTTTTGAGAGGGAAGTTCTGCTGCCTGCAGCTATAGAAACGGTGACTGCATGCCACTTTAGTGACCTACATTTAACAACTGTGGCCCAGTTTGTGTTTAGGAAGGCTTTGATGCAGATCAGATAATTCACAAGAGAAGAAGAAAAAACAACTTCTGTTGTCCCTCTTCTGGTAGACATTCGCTCAACAGACCTCTGGTATTACAGTAGCTTCGGTTTTACAATGCAAAATGTTATTTCCCTAAACAGGTTGGCTAAGCTTCTTGCTCCCCCCCCCGCAGGTAAAATGAAAGACCGACTGTGCGAGCTGCAGAGTTTCCCCTCTGCCTCCGCAGAGGAGAGTGGCCCTAATGGTATCCACAGCAACGAGGACGAGGAGCTGCTGGAGCAGCACGCCGTCCTCTTCCAGGGCGAAGACGTGATGGACAGCATCTACAAAGACGCCCAGGCGATGAGGAAGGAGATGCTGCTCCTCAAGTTGGACGTGAAGCGTTTGGGGAAGCAGAACACGCGCTTCCTCACGTCGGTGAGGAGGTTTAGCAGCATAAAGCGGGACACCAACGCGCTCGGTAGGGACATCAAGGCACGGGGGGAGGCCATCTACGCCCGGCTGGAGAAGATGGGGAAGCTGAGCAAAGAGCTGGAAGAAGAGCACGGCCCCACGTCGGCCGTGGCTCGCATGGTGCGCTCGCAGTACGTGTCCCTGACCAGCGCCTTCCACGAAGCCATATCCGAGTTCAACGATGCTGAAATGACCCAGAGGGAGAACTGCAAAAACCGCATCCAGAGGCAAGCGGAGATCATGGGCAAGGAGGTGAGCAGGGAGCAGATAGACGAGATGATCGAGACGGGGAAGTGCAACATCTTCACGGATAATCTCCTCCAGGAGGGCAGGACTGCTAGGTCGGCTCTGAACGAGATAGAGAACAGGCACAAGGAGCTGCTGGAGCTGGAGAGCCGCATCAGGGACATCCACGAACTCTTCTTTCAGCTGGCGCTGCTGGTGGAGGAGCAGGGCACCATGCTGGACAGCATAGAGGCCAACGTTAGCGCGACTCAGGACTACGTCGCCCAGGCTACGGTTCAGATCAAGAAGGCTGTGAAATACCAGAAAAACAATCCGTGCAAGAAGCTTTTCTGCTGCTGCTTCCCTTGCTGCAAATGAGACTTCTTTAGCAAAACAATTCCTTTATTTGTATCTACAGAGCTGACCCCAGGCATAAGCAAAGTCTTCAAATTTGTGTCTAGTTTTAAGTGAGCTTTAAGATTACGGGGCCCTGAATCAGCTGCTGCCCCAGGATCCTGTAGAATCTTGTGTCTGTGTTTATTTAATTTAAAGTGTTGCACTGCAGCCGCGATGTCCAACATCAGTACTTTGACATCACAGCTTGTTTGTTTTTTTACAGTGTTAAGAAGAAGGAAGAGTCACTTCAAACCACACATTTGTATGCAAAACTTAGACAGTGTAATTTGGATGTTACATTTCCTGATTGTTACTTTGATTATATTTTAAGCAGCGCTCTCTGACCTGCGTTAAAGACACAAATCCGAAATACAATACTTTGAACTTTGTGTTTAGACTCTCAGCTTTATCATTTTTGCAGTGTAAAATATTTAAATGTGATTTTATTTTTTAAAGTGAGATTAAATGCCTTTGAGTGGTTTTGACGGCACGACCATGAAACTGGAAATAAAAGTGGTCCTGGTTCCTGCTGCAGCTGCTTGTTGTTCAACAGGTCTTTAGAAATACATTAAGGCCTCTAATTAAGGGAAGATTTGTTTACATGCTTTACGAAACTATAGCCTGGCCAACCTAATTCACCTGCAGGCCTATTGTTGCCTCACTCGACTGAGAGCTCCTGCAGTTTCAGATGAAACGGAGTTATCATAAGTCAACAGTACGCAACAGAAGCCAGTCACGTAATACATCAGCTTTTCTCATGACCTGAATCAATGTGTACGTGTTTGCTAAGGCTGAGCAACGACAACAATAGAATGTAGAGCGGATCAGAAGGCTCTCCGTTCGTGCAGCAGGCCTTCTGGCCTTGTGAAAATGTGCGACACCCCATCTCCCACAGGAGGTGCCAATTGTCAGCTGGTAACGTGAAGGTGAGTCAGATGGCCGTGGTTGTCGTGGACGTTTTCAAACTGCAACGTCGCCGCTCAGTGTTGAAATGAGTCTGCAATGATTGCACTTCCTCCATCAGCAGCATCGCTGTGGTTTACATGTCTGCGTGTAGGGGCTGGGGTGGAGTGGGGGCTTACAGGCAGAATGACCAGCACTGTTATTGGCGTTGCACCAAGACTTTACAAACACATGACAGCTCGTGTTTGTTTTGTTGTTGTTGGCTGCAGACATCAGCATGGCAGAGAAGGTTTAGGTGTAGGAGATTAGATTCGATGGGCTAAACCCTTGTGGGTTACAGGTTTGATGGGAAGTGCGGCTGTTTGAGAGTTATGTGTGGGCTTATTGCCTGTACATGTAGGACGGTGGGAAACTCAAGAAATTCCTTTAAAATGTTTACATAAGATGAATAAGGGCTTCTCATATAGGCTTGAAAGTTAAGGACAAATTTTATATTAGTAATCTTGGAACATCATTAAATCACTTGTCAATTTTAACCTAACTATTTTTATAATGCTGTCCGGCCTGAACACACAGACAAAACGGTATCAAAACTACAAGACCCCAGGACTCATTAAACATCTTCAGTTAGAAATAAGTTGTGTGAATTTGGTGCCATCTAGCTGTATGCAGGGGTTCTGCAGGTTTCACCATCTCAAATACATTTTAAGGCCATCATGAACAAAATTTAATGAACGTTTTTGTACATGACAGAAACATTCTATATTTTATATAGTTGTAGTCCCAAGCTTTCTTGCACAGCATCGTAAGGGTTGGCAACAAAAGCAAACCAGTGGCAAAAACACTGTCGTCCAGCAAGTGGCTATGAAATAACGCTTTTATCTAGACGCACAACGCTAGCTAGCTAGCAACGGTATGCTAGCAGTTAGTTAGCAGTAGCCTCAAGTCACAGAAGGTCATGAAAATACCTGTATGCAACGCAAACGTTTGACTTGACAGAAAAGTCCCACGGCACGGTAAAAATAAACTATATAAAATATACGAGATGAAATAGTCGTTGAAATGTGCTCCTACAGGTCGGTCTCTCTGTCAAATTAAATAACAGAAGTTTGTGGTTCTGTTACAAAGATTATGAATAAGGTTCCGAGAAACTAACTTCTTAACATGGAATCCATTTTAAAAAAAATTAAACCCTTTTAGCAAAAAAAGAACAAGAAAAGAAATGTCATATTTTAAACTATTCATAAACTATTACTATACATTTCTAGAAAAATTTTTTTAGTGTGAACAGCAAACACTGAGTGCTTATTTGCTAATGCAAAGAAAAACAAACAATATATGAACTGATTGATCCATCTTACTTTAGACCAGGAAATTTAAAATAATAATAAAAAAGCTCTGTGTAAACATGGCAGTTTTCAGGTAAAAATTGTGTTAAACCTGTATGAACATAAATAAATACAAATAAATGCATAAAACTGGCAGATTTCTTTATTACCTACAAACAAACTGACACTTTGGTGCAAGAAGAAAAAAACTGGAGTGAACATAAACTTAAAATACTGTCAACACACTGCAGACACAAAAATGGTTATTTAGAAAATAATCAGCAGATAAATTTTCTTCTCTAGTCCCTCTTCCTGGGATCATGAACTTATGGACCGATGAATGACCAGTTCCTTTAGTATACATACGTCTGTTTAAATTTGAACACTGGGCACATGTGATGAAGTATAGCTTAAGTACCTGGTGGTTCAAGTTAAAAGAAAATGAAAAAAGTAACCCAGATGCCTAAAAATATTTGTGGGGGAAAAAAAAAAATCAATCTGCAACTGAACTGATCAATACATGTTTCAAACCCGCATGCAGAGTGACAGTAAAATGTCAAGCAAAAACAAACCGGTCACCTTTAGGAGTTTACAGTACATGCATTCATGTGCAAATCAATAATTCACATCTACACCCAACTGTGGCAGGCTTCTTTTTTTATAAAAAAAAGGAAAAAGAATTAAGTACCAAAAAAAAGTAGGATAGCACAAGTGGATAAAAAATAAAGCTATGAGTTTACAGCAACTTCTAAAATATATATATATACATAAAGAGGGGGGAAAGAAAAACAAAACTGAAAACTGGCAGCTAAAACCTAAAGTAGCTGACATTTTCCGCTACCTTTTATTAAAAAAAGATTCAAGCATTTTCTTTCAAATAGAAACAAAACACACGGTGTTTCAAGACATGTTTATGCTAATGAAATAAACTCCACAATGAGAAAACAACAACAACAACAAAAAAACCCACTCATAAAATCTTAGATTTCTCTATTGATGCACTACAAACTGTGCTCGTCATACTGCGCGCTGTGATTGTTGTCTCACAACCGACATCACGACAAACGCATCCTAAAACCCTGAGACGCCATCCATTTTTACCCACCTGGCAGGTAATGGCAAACACATTCAACACATCAAAATGAAAGATGAAAAGAAGTAGCGATGTTCAAAATCGTCTGTTACGCTTCCTAAAACCTGACCAGCAGGGTTCTATGTCACTTATGTTTTCACCAAGTACATTCATATTCATCTCATTGCTCCATTTAGATTTTTGGAGCAAAGAACTCATGAAAAAAAAATCAAAAATAAAAAAATCTGCTGGTAAAGTTTGGCCAAACAGACTGGAGAATAGTGTTTTGTCATAAGTACTCAGAAATGAAAAGTAGAAATGAAGACAAAACGCACGCCGAAGTCGACACGCCAACGCTGGTGAGCTGAAAACAGAAACAACCGACTCCTGCTCAGGTGTTTGGTCAGTATCAATATTTTCTAATAAAGCTGTGAAAAAAAGTTTAAACTGGCTTAGTGATAACGTCTCACTAAGAATAAATCTGTCAGACATTAAGTAGTATTCGATTTTAAGTCATTAAATTAAAAAAAATATTCATTATATAGAAAAGTAGGGTTTAGCAAAACATGTATATAGGTTGTAGGTATTTGTTTTGATCCAAAAATAGGAATAATCTTGTATATTTTGCCAAGGTGAACTTTCACTATTCGTCGCCTTTCCCTGATCAAGATCCTTCTGATGATGAAATAGAAAGAAAGTAGTGGGGAAAGTTTAGGTAAATCATAATAGATATTGATTATTGCAACGTTATATTTCAGTAAAAACCTCATTCCAATTTAAAACCGGGCTGATATAAGTTTTAGTGGAACCATTTGAGTTGCTATAGAGAAAATCGTTTGAATTTCAATGCGACCTCAGCTGAACCCCAACACCTTGCTGACATCGTAAATTAAAGTGAAACAAAGAATAACCTGAAATTGACACCGTTCCAACTGGAGTTGCAGTTTCAAAGCGTGAAGAAAGTAAATGTCTGTAAACGCTGAAGAAAATACAAGTAGATCAAAGTTCTCTTGGTCAGCTAAAAAAATTTTTTTTTTTTAAAAAGGTGTCAAAAAAATGTCAGTGTTCATGCTACTGGTTTGAGGACCGATCGTAAGCATCTTCCCTCTTTCGTGAGCTCCCTGGTGAAGCACATGCACGGCAGAGGGATGGCTTCCTCCCGGCGGGCGATCGTGTTGAACTTGCACTTCTTCAGGTGGTCAGCCATGCTGGCGATGTCGGCGAACTTCCACTCGTTCACCGTACCGAAGGCCGTGCTGAAGCGCCACACCTGGCAGAACACGAGAACAGCATGTGACTTCAACCATGGTGAGAAAAACTCACATTTGCTCCAATTATGACTTTGACAAATGAATGACCATACAACATAGCACCTGAATGTTCTAACCTTGTGCGTTATCTGCCACGAGGGAGACCCGTCGTCACGCCGCTTCTTCTCCCACAGCAGGACGACCATGCCACGCTTCTGAAGCAGACTGGCGCACACGTTCCTCATGGTGCGAGACACTCTGGACAGCTGGCACAGACTGAAACTGTCGAGAAAGCTCGCTATGTGCTGCAACACCTCAAAAGGAAGACTGCTAAACTGATCGTACTGAGCGTCGATGTGGGGGGGCTTTCTTGAGTGGCCGTCTCCGGTTTTCAAAGGCAATCCGGGCTGCACCCCAAAGGACCCCAGGTGTCTGTCGTGGATGATCCGAAAGCCCTGCACGGATGGACAGAAGCGCCTCTGGGAGTAAGTGCAGCCGTAGTACGCCAAGGGGCAACGCTGCTCCATCCAGCCGTTCAGTCCGGCGTGGATGTCCCCGTGGACGTTCTTGAAGTGAGACGAAAACTCGTCGCGTCGGAAGAGCTGCCCGCACACGAACGTGAACATGGAGCGCTGTTTAGTTTGGTACCGCGCGACGCATTCGAGCACCAGTTCCAGCCGCAGCGTGTGGAAGGGGCTGGGGTTGGAGAGCTGCGGACTGGCGTGGTCGCAGGCTGAGGCCGAGGCGATGTCACCCACCATGGTGTTCGTGGCGAGGATGGCGGAAGGGAAGGAGAATGTCTGAGTGCCAAAGTCAATGTGGTAGCCGTCGACAAACCTGCTGTCGGAGATCCCCCGGCCTCCCGGGGAATCCCCGAGGCAAAACAGCAACGCTGCAGTGATGAGGTCAATGCCGTGGAGCCCCATCGGGTCCTCCTCTACCTCCAGGTCAGACGTGTCCACCGCTTTGTCCTCCATTTTTGCTCGAAACAAGTAAGGGTTGATTAGGGCCTGGGGGACGTTATATGTAAACATGCTGAGCACTTCTAAGTTCTGCTTCCAACACCGATACCTGCAGAGGCTCCTTCTCACTTGATCCGACACCAGGAATGGCGGCGTGAGCGGGACCAGCTGGGGCGCGGGCAGCTCTGGTGCTACGAGGGGTATGTAGTCCTGAGGGATGCGAGGCCAGACGAGGTCACCATTTTGATTTGGTTCGTCGATGACGACATCTTTTCCCTCAAAATGCAATTCCACAAAGTTCCTTTCTTCAGACCAGTTAGCAGCATCGTCATCTCTATCTGTTTCTACGGCGCAATCGACTCCACCCACAGCCCCCAGCTCACACTCTGGATCACTGTCACTATCAAGCATTTCTACGTTCCTCCCGCCTTCAGCAAGGAGACCGCTTTCCCCATTTTCTCCGTTATGGATCAATCCATTCTTATCTCCATTTATATTTTCGATGATTTTGCCAATGCTGTTGGAATTAGTGAGGATGTCCAGCGCAGCAGCTAAGCTCCTGGTTGCCTCCCCTGAAGTTCTGTACAAGTTGTTGTAAGGTTCTTCCTCCATTTCTACCGTTTCACTGCCCAACACAGACGCCATTTCATCACCATAGCCTGCTCCCTTTTCTCCGTTCTTTGACACATTGGTCGTAACTTTCAGCGACTCCAATAGCATCCTCTGATCCTGAAGAGCTAAGGCCATGTCCAGCTGCTCCACCTCGTCAAAGTCTTTGCTCAGGTTCTCGTAGGACTTGTGATCGGTGTAGCTCACAGGCCACCGGTTCCACTCCATTGTGCAACAAACTATGCTGGCAGGGCATGTCTCCAGATGCTGCGCCATCTTGATTCTCTTGACAGTGAAGGGGCAGCCAAAGCCGCTGTTTAGGCAAGGCTGTCTTTCGTAGGGACACAGGAGACGATGTTCGTCCAGCTTGCAGGAGTGAAAAACGGCCCCGCAGACGAGACGACAGCCAACCAGATCGCAGGAGACACCCGGCTCTGGTTTGGCCATGCACCTTCTGTTGATGCATTTAAGGCAGTGCGGATGCAGGTTCTCCATTTTAAAGGTGTTCCTGCCTGCAGCGGGTGAGTGTGTTCAAAAGCTGAACCCTGTACACAAAGACAAAGTATTAAAAAAACCTTTAATGTTTATTCTTAAACTTTTTCACATTGTGTCACAAGACAACAAACTCAAATGTGCTAGGATTTTTACACGTATTGATTAAGTGGAGGAAAAACTATTAGGACTGAAATGATTAATTAGATTAATCAATTTTTGAAATATTCAGCTAATTTAGTCATCAATTAATCATTATCTGGAGAATACAGACTCAGAAAAAGGCCATTTGCTGACAAAAAACAACATATTCAAAGCTGTAATTAAGCCAAAACTGGAAATTATATGTATATGTTTTGCTTCTAAGATAAAAACACCGTTGTTTGTAAATATGTTTTACCCACAACTCCTCAAGTGGATTCTTGTTTATATTCACCCAATTCAATACAATAAACTATTGCATTTAAGGAAATAAAACGTTTATTTTTATACTATTTTATACTACTTATACTTTTTATACTACAATTATCATAGGAAATAAAATGTTTATTTCCTTATTTAAATTTTTTTTTAAATTTATTTCAACCTTTTAAATGAATTTCTAGTATTGCATTGAAAATGCTTAAGTAGTTTAATAAAAATCTACAGAATGTGGCAATTTATTTTATCTGATTAATCGCCAGAATAAACAATAGATTAATCAATTACTAAAATATTCATTCGTTGAAGTTCGAAAAATTATGCACCGTCATACAGATGTATTCAATATTATTGAAAACTTTATTTACTTTAGTAACTCAATTCACTGAGTGAAACACATTACTGAAGATTAATTACAGACAGACTGATGTTTTTGAGCCTTTAATGATTTTCAGCACAGAGCTGCTGAAAACATGACTTTTAAAATTAGAACATTATATCAGACCAATAAAAAAAGACATTTTAACATAGAAATGTGGGCCTAATTAAAAGTTTAATATATTTTTAATTTGACAAAACCAGGTTCACTGGAATGCTTATGCTAGTTTAGTGAGTATGACTGTATTTTTTCTTCTTTTTTTTCAAATAGAAACTTGAAAAGTCTGGTGTTCATACAGTGATGTGAAACATTGTTTGCACCATTACAGATGAATTCTGTTTGTTATTTCTGTCCCACTTAAATGTTGTAGGTTATAGAAAATATACATAAAAATTAGATGAAGATAAACAGAGTGAATTAAAAAATAAAAAGCAATTCCCCCCCATGTTAAATCATAGCAGCTTTGATTCAGCAGATTTACAGCTTACTGGTTATATCCATACCTGATTACTGCCAGACCCGTAATATTCTTCTTCTTATAATTATTTTTAATCACTTAAACAGAACCTGCCATGTTGTAGGTTGTTCCTTTAAATCTCAACTAAAAACCCACTTGTTTAGAGTTGTATTTGAAAAGGAATCAGTTGCAAATTTATTGACGGAATCTGACTTGATGTTCTGTTTTTATTGTTGATTCTATGTTGCATTGTGTTTTTGTGTTTGATTTGATGTAAGGCACTTCGAAATGCCTTGCTGCTGAAATGTGCTATACAAATAAAATTAGTTTTGATTTAGGTTAGAAAATCTCAAAAAGGAACATACTGTACCCTGAAATAGAGAAACTGAACAACAAAGGCAAAAAGTGTAATCAACATCAATCATGAAAAAGGTTGCTTTATAACTACAGCCATTACCCACATGCATAGAAAATATGCAATACCAATTAACCTTTCTCAGAAAGACCTTTTGCACATCGAGCAACTAAATATTTTGCCTAATCCTCTTTATACTAAACAAGCTCAGGTATTTTTTTAAAGGAATTTAAAACACCAGATTTTAACTGAGCCACTCTAAAACACAGATTTTGTGATCTGTATTGTAGCTCTGATTGCATATTTTGCGTCATAATTTGCTTCACATTTCACCACTCGATACAAATGCATTTTACACTTTTCAAATAATTTTTCATTAAGAATTATAAAAATATTTCACTTCCACTTCACACACAAGACCAACAAACTAGTCCTCCTCCTCCTCCTACTACTACTACTAATAATAATAATAACTACACTAGTAAATAATTAAATATTTTGTCTGATGAGGAACATTTCACAACAGGATTTTTTTAGGTTTTGTGAAACCTGAAATGTTACTTTCAGAGCTAAAACTAAGCTTTTGTTCAAGATCTCTGGTATCCAGAAAACTTGCACAGACTTTTCCCTAACCAACACAGCCAGTTGATGGCTTATGAGTTTACTGCTTATCAGGACGGGTTATGGATGTGAACTGCGTTGTATCTCCAGACAACAATTTAAACACCCGCAGCAACGCTGCTGGTCTAAAATGAAAAGTTTAAAGCCTAATAATTATTGTTGAAATCTTCGCCGCAGCTGACAGCAGAGTTGCGCAAGAACAGCTGGCAGGTTAGCATTCAGCTAAACGTAAACAACGCAGCAGCCAGTGTAATTCCTTCTGCCTACTTATATTTCTTCCTCCTGTGACTTCACTAAAATAATAAGATTTAGATAAACCAGTTTTTATCACTAAACAAGTAACAGCCGAACAGACAGAAAAAAAAACTTTTCAAGCTAACAAAAGAACAACACAAATAGCCTGTTAGCATTAGCGTGTACAACTCTATACTCTCAGTTGTTAGCTCGCCGGTAGCTTCTGGAAACAACCTACCTGGGTTACTGAAGTCCCTGAAGTCTTATTTATGCTAATATTGTAAATTTTAAATTTGGTTCCTTAATTTCAAAGAGCCGGAAAGTATACCTACATACAAACAACTTAAAGTAGTTAACAACTTCAAATCTTGTGAATTGTCCGCAGCTGGTTTAGTTGATGTGGGTCCTTTGGTTCTGTCCGAGTGTTGATCCTGGTATGGAACGTCGCAGCGCTACCTCATCACGTAAAGTGACCTGTCACATTTAGGTTTATGGGCGATGTATGGCAGGTCGTTGCCATATAAAATCACACCACGCTTTTTTTTTTTCTTCTTAGCTAAATAAAACAATCTGAGTCAAATTAACATTCTTGCTTGTCCAAGCTGAAAATGAAGATACAAAAAAATTAGCATTATCTGCTAAATAATAGATTTCAACTTAGCTATATACAGCCTAATAAGAAATCTTTATTTGTCGACTGTCTCTTCACAACGGTTCAACATTCATCTGCCTAACTTCTAATGAAAGGTTCCTGAAAAGATCCCCACTCCTTTGTGACCTTAATATTTCCAAGGTTAAAAAATATGGCTTTGCTTCATGTTTCTCAAACTGGTGCCACCACTGGTGCTGGTTGGGGTGTTTATAGAGTGAAAAATTGTGTGTTTAAAAGCAAATAAACTTGTAAAAGTTGCAGGACACTGGCCCTCAAGTTCTGGATTTGAAGATCCCTACTCTAGATCTATCAAAGCTTAAAGCTAACCTTTACATCCCAAATACCATTATAATAGCCAAAACATACACACCAGATGAAATTACATGCTGACAGATAATATTGACTCCACTTTGATAAGTAATGTGGTCAAAAATATAGACAAAAATCTGATTTTACCCTTAGTAATCACTATAAAGAATGTCAACTGAGATATCAGAATTTAAGATTGTGCACCAGACAAACTGAACTCTAGAAAGCTAAAATGTTCATGCTTATGTTAGGAAAAAAAAGAACAAAAAATTGATTTGTACTTCAATATAATAAATGGCTTGCCATACATTGGACACAGCTCTATGGCTAAGGTACTGAAATAGCGTAGGGAAATACCCTAAGTGCAATTTTACAACATACATCTGAAATAACTGTGATGTAACTTTAGACAATTTTAGAAAAAAAGAAAGCAATGATATAGTTATTACTTAAAGTTTTAAAATAAAGCCCACATTAGTTGTTTTATTATTAAATCTGCAATATAACACTCTGAAAGAGATGTTAAAAAAATGATTGATGACTTAGTCATTTCTTTAAAATAATAATAAGAATAATAAAATATGAACAAGAAAGCGTTGTTGCAATCACATCTGTATATGTGAGGTTTATGTCCATTTGTCAGTGCTATAAAAGCTTCACTTCATGAAGCCACCTCTGAGATGTGGTGAATGTTAGATAGGGTGAGCTGTGCCTCCTGTGGTGGGTAGAAACGCCTGGAGCGAAGCCACAGCCTCCCGAACACCCCAGTGATGAGCAGCAAGACGACCAGCAAACCTCCCAGGACAAGAGTCTCCACCGGAGGGAAACTGCTGGGATCTACAGAGAAAGGTTGAATTGTCCTTTAAATAAACTTTTTTAACTTGTGCAAGTTGCAGGGATTGGAAAGTGACGCACTTAGATTGGGTTTTTCACTGGCGGTGAGCAGTCGTCTGATTGGGCCATAGGACACGGTGTGGGACAGTGGGGCGTCTCTCCGCGTCCTCATCTGTCCGTCTTCGGTGGTACAGTTCTGTGTAGCAAACGCAGAGGCAGACAATCACAGTCGAATGGGCACATCAACCCTATCAAAGGGAAACAAGTCCTGTACTAACGTGAACTAAAACGCAACTTGGAAAGGATTACTTGAAATGTTGCATAAAATGATATTTTACAGGTTGTAGGAAAATGGAAAAGTTTACTTTAGATTTAATCTTAAAAACTTAGGAGGGGGGAGTAAATGTCTGGTTGTAACGATGTAGACTTGTAATTCAGTTGAAATAAGGACTGTGTAAGTCTCAGTTCATACCAGTAAAAATAAGTCAAGGTTTGCTGACTGCTTGTCTGAACTGGTGTCTGGCTATCACTTTGAGCTGTGTGTGTGTGTGTGTGTGTGTGTGTGTGTGCGTGTGCGTGTGCGTGTGTGTGTGTGTGTGTGTGTAAGGTGGTCTCACTCACAGGCTTACACACACTCAGGCTGCTGTGGCAGATCTGGACATTGCAGTGCAGGAAGATGTAAGCGTAAGAGCTGCCGACAAACTTAAACATCTGTATCCTGAACATGGCCTCTGGACCTTCGCCGTTCTTCAGGACACTGAGAGTCTGTTTGTTGGCCAACACTGGACAACTAGGAAGGTGAAAAACAATGAGATAGCAGTGAGCTGTCCGTTTAGAAACATCTTTGAACCTAAACTTGATGGCTCAAAATGTATGAGTGCAGCTCTTTAAAAGCATGTTTGATGTCTTTCCTGACTCTCTTGGTGTCTTCATTCTGTATGTATCCAGATTAGCTCATCACTGAGGCTGAAGCTAATTCTTAAAAGCGTTCCTGTTTTATGAGATTACTGGGATATTTGGGAGATTATTTATACAGAGGTTTATGATTATTTAGAAGGTAAATAGGAGTAGGAGGCGATGCATCACCAGTGATCTTCCTATGTGAAACAAGTACTGAAATAATTAAATGAGGAATCAGTGAGGAAAAATAAAGTCGTTTATGTGAGTTATTTTTTAAAAATGTTTATTTGCACATCTTTCCTTTTCTATCTTAAACACTTTTAATGTTCTTTTTTCAGGATATATTAACCTAGGAAAGGATTTGGTGACGGCCTGCCTCTACCAATGTAATTTACATTTCCAACATAAATAATTTTCAGCTTCTTAATATGACAGCGGTTTACAGACTCAGAAACTGGCATTCACATCAACTATGAGATTTTACAACTTAAAGTTGTTTTAAAACACACAAAAAAAACCTCTGCTTTAGCCTTGCGTCTCTCAGGCTAGCTGTTAGCTTCAGCTTCCAGGTCCAGCTAATGCGAACTTAGACTTAGAGTAAGTGAAGATGCCAAGAGAGTTAGCTACTTATGAGAAGTTATTAGCTGCTATAACCATTTCACAGAAACTCACCCTAAAAATTCTGAACTACTCCTTTAAGCTCATCTAAGCTAGCAGTGTTTTCCTCCTTTCCCTGGCCTTGTGAAATCATTGTGCATTTTACAGTCCTGCTGTCACTAACAGTACCAAGCACTGCCCTGGTTGTCAAGGGCATGCACAGCTGTTGAACTGAAATGCATGTGGCCTCTAAGACCGGAGTCACATGACCTGGCTCTGAGATTTGTTGTCTGACCCACTCCCTAGGCAACAAATTCTCTTATTTCAGATTTCAACAGCGCTCCGCGCTTAGAGCTCGTCGCAAACGTGGAGCAATAACACTGAAATAGAGCGCACCACAAACAAGCTCTCTCTTGCAAATAGAAAGACAGGCAGTCAAAATGAACCTGTTGAAAAGGTCTTGGGCGTTACCACAGTGACACACCTGTCTCTGATGAAGGTGTACTGAATGTTGCCGTATGGATCGCTGGTGGGTGTGGCCCAGCATCTCTCCAAACGGAGCATCAAGTGAGCCGGTATCTTTAAAAGAAAAAAAAATAAAAATAAAAATCTGAATGTCAAGCAGCAGTCAAGTCATTCTGAATGCAAGCCAAAACCACTTTCACGACGTGCTATGAATTGCTGATTCACAGTGTGTAAACAACAGCTGATCCGAGGGGTTGTGACAGCCAGGAGAAGATGTGCAGAAGCTCCCACATGACCGTCTAGTCACGCCTGAAGTGTTAGATTTCCAGGATAACTTGGGACATCAACCCACAGGGCCGTATTTCTTAACATTGGGCAACTAAGGCAGCGTACAACTAATCCAAAAATAGCTGTTAACACTAAGTATATTTGAAACAGTTTCATCTCAGTTTTCTAAAATGGTCCAGGACATCCCTTCCCAATGAGGGATCTGTTAAGCAAACTATTAACGGAGGTAATCGTTGCCATCTCTCAAATTGCTTTTCTGACTTCTAAAGAACTAGTTTTCCCAATAGTAGAAGTTGTCCTGGTGTCGTTGGGTTATAAAACTTAGTACCATTGAGTAAAAGTACAATTCAGACATTGCCGGTCATATTCATTGTCACACTACATTTACTCAATGTATAAACCCCAACAGAGCAGCCCATACTGTTTCTGTATTACATTTCACAAGTTTGGAGCAAGTAAAGAGGGAATATTTGCCGTCTTTGTTCACTTTTTGATATTGTTCAGTGTGTTCCAAGGGTCTTTGGAGGAGAGACAGACCCACAGCAGCACAGATGTAAAGCGGCACATTTACGCATAATTATCCTTTGTTTAATGCAAAACGGAGGAGTGTTTGAAACGCGGGGTTTCAGTTGAATTTCAAGATGACGAAAGCGAAGTCCATTTTTTATTTCTGACAGAAGGACAGGAACAACCAGTTGACATGGAGATAGCCTCTAAAGGTTTTCATACAGATTGGATGTCTCCAAAATGTCACTCCTTGCTGTAATTCTCTAACGGTAAGTTATGGAGATTTGAGGATAAATATAGGTCTTCATTCAGCCTCGTACCCCGTCCCCCACTAAAGAAATGTGCTTATAGGGTGCATAAAGAAACGCTTTTATTGTAGGGTTTTCTACAATCTTTATCTGCAGAGATACCATAAAAACTTTGGCAAAGATGTTTTCATCCAGGGTCAGGGATGGCACAGTTGTCCACGTGTCCTCAAAGGCTTCGTCTTTGTACAGCAGCATTGACACTGAGAAATTCCCGTCCTCAGTGTTCAGGGTGATGCTTCTGAGAAGCTCAAGCAAACACGAGTTTTATTGTTAAATCAGATGTCAGGGGAATAAATAAAAAGAAGGAAACACAAGCCACCTACCGGACGTCCACTCGGATCACGTTTTGGCTGTTGGGTTGTTGGACCATGTAGTTTATGGGGTAGCGGCACACGAACGTGATGTTTATGTAGTTTCTTGTGATGATGTCTGAATAGTTATTGTGTATGGTGTTGATGAACATGATGTGTGTGTCATCGAAGACCTATAAAGAGATCCAGAAACAGAGAGTTAACAGGAGTAATTAGTTGAGACGTTTTCCTCAGGCGTAAAGTGTGCTGAGGAAAACAGGTATCCCACAATATTACACATAATAATCTACCACAAAACACAGGCACTTGCAAAATTATTCATACTCTTTGAACCTTTTCACATGTTGCCACATTACAGTCATAAACTTCAAAGTTTATATTTGTTATGGGCTTCACACATGAGCCGACGCGTCGATGTTGCCGGACCCATCACTATTACCCATAATTCCTGATGAAAAACAGCCACTCCCTATTTCTTTTTCCTTGATTTATTTTTCTACAACTCAAAAGTCACCTTTGTTAAAAAAGACGTTAGTAACACGAGTTGGTGCCAAAATGACACTAATTGGCTGGGAACTAAGGCCAGAACAAAGGTAGCCATCGTAAAATAGAAAATTTATTACAGTGGCAGTTTTATGTCGCCCATTATGCTGATACCAAGTGCTGTTTGTCTCCATAGCAGTTAAAGTTAAATCCCCTCTCATTTGTAAGGACCTGTTCTAAATGTCTGAGCTCACGTGCAATGTTTGATTAATTAGATGAGTGCTTCAAAATGCACAAAAACAAGAAAACTTCTCTAGCATTTAGGTTCAGCTTTAGTGTCCTACCATTATGGTCCCGCAGTCTGAGAGATTCGTCCTGATGCTAAAAACGAAGTTGTCCCCGATTTCCTCTCCTCTGCATTCTGGATCATTTAGGTGCAAATCATCGACCTGAAAGACAAGTTCACGTTTTTTGCTATGGTCGCACTTGAAGAGAAAATGTTGGGGCGGTTTTCCTTACATCAACTGGAGGCACCTTGTTGAGGAAGAAAGCACTTGGAATAATGACGTCCATGTGGTCATTGGTACAAAACACTGTTTCATTGAGCTCTGGTGTTTGAAAAATGGTGGGGAAGGGGGTTTTCAAACAAGGGGACAAAAAAATAATCCCTTTAGAGAAAGCAAGGTCACGCCACGGTATTTCAACAAGATTGAAGTCCTGACCCTGAGCAGTCCTTTAAGTTCAATTTGAGGCATTCAGTCAGAAGTGGACCTGATGTGCTTTGAATCTTTATCCTAGTACATAACAGAAATTTGTTTGACTTGAAGGTCACAGAGGACCAAACATTCTCATTAGGGATTCTCGCTATAGGAGAGCAGAATATATCCTTCAATCAGCAAAGCAGGTCCAGATTGTCACATTGCCACCACAATGTTTCATTATCAGTGTGATATTCGTCTGAAACACCCTTCAAAAGGTTGCACTTTGTCTCGTCAGTCCAGTGAAAGCCAACCCCTAGAAACGGCTTCGTCAACCTTTTCAGATCAATAAACATCAGCGACTTTGTTTCCCATCCGTTGAATTTAGATCACACCTACTTCATATTGTCAGACAGGTACTTGAGTGAGTTCTTGACTGGGTGTAAGAAGTGAAGTTAAGCTGTTCAAAAATGTGACATAAGGGAAAGTTGGTTTCAATTGATTTTATATTTAGTGAGATCAAGCCTCTTCTATTTTGTTTTGTTTTTGTTTTAGATGACTAGGCAAAGAAAAACAACTTTCCTTTTACAGAACTGTGAATTTGTCTTTAAAAGTTGTCAACAAACTAAAAAGCTCCATAATGGCAACTTGGGGTTAACTCACAATATGTAACAAGACAAAAATGGAATCAAACCCACAACTTTCTGATTGTAGGATGACTACTCTTCCAATTGACTCAGATTTTCCTTCAACATGTAATAGGTACATTACTCGTATTGACATTGTACAAGTAACTACAACTTAGAAGTGAAGAAAACAAACAGTAAAAGAGCATCCTGCCTGATTTTTGATACTGAATCACAATTGCGGTTTGTAAAGTGTGCACTGACCCTCCTCCATGGGCTCCAGGTGAACTGCTGACACCGCCGCCGTCAGAGCGAAGAGCAACCAGGTAAAAACCACACCGCTAGACACCATCTTCCAAATCCTCTCCCTCTAGCTTCCCTCTGCTCTGCCACTCTGCTGCCGATTGAATCTTTGCCTAAATCTCACTGTCACCAGAAGATGTAGCGCCTCTCTCCTTGTCCAACCCATAAAACCCAGCTCTAAATGAACTGGGACCACCTCCCGCCCCACCATCCCCGTCTCTGGCTTTAAAACACCACTTTGAATGACGCTTCAGACAACAATGAGATTCCACACGTGAATAGGGTTGACCGAGGCGAGTCCAAGGTAACGCGGATGACACCGCCTACTACGGCCATGTCGTCTTAGTAAACACCTTACAAGTGTTCCTTACCACGGGGAGCATGTGGCGAAAGGGCTACACTTTGTTCTGTCCGTCTTTTGTTTGGACACTTTAAAACATTTTACTGGTGCGGGAATCCCAGTTGGTAAGGACAAAAGAGACTCATTATAGGTCAAGGGGCAATTCACTGACCAGTTTGCATGTGTGTGGTTAGACAAGCTGTAAAATCCCGCTACTGAACACCAATATGTATTAAATCATTTTGAACATTAAGCCTGTTCAGAAAATGGGAATTAAGAAGAAAAAAAAAAAAGATGAAGTGAGGCAGAAATGCTCTTCACCTTTGTTAGATTTTATAAGTTATTTCTATTTCAAACACAACAAATCTTGTGTGCTTTTTTATTTTGTAAATGAGACATGCTTTACAATTTGGTTCGTCTCCCTCTCATTGTTTTAGCAGACATTTGTAAGAGTATAGACGAGTGGTTTCCTGTTTATTCTTTCTTTAATGAAGTAAATAAAAGCCCAACATTGTTTCACTGACACACTTTTATTTAGCGCTTGTGGTAGCTTCACCTGAATGAGCTTTTATTGTGGCCGTACAGTGAGATTCAGAGTAGCGCATGATGCTGTACAGTCCAGTCAAACGTTACAACCAAGAGTGAATATAAACAGCGGAGTCTGTTAGAACGAGAACTGACTTACATTTAAAATGTGGCGTTAAATATGTTTTTTTTGCAAACACGTTGCATGTTGCCAGTGGTTTGATTAAAAAAAACAACAATATATTCTTGGAAATGCATTTCGTAAGTTGCTTACATATACATAAATATATACATATAAAAAGGAATGTGCAAAATCCTGGTACTTCCATAACCACTGGGTACAGAGTCAGTTCGGATTCACTCCAGAGGTTCAGTGTCCTCCGTAAACAGGTCGGCCAGGTCAGCGACCGTCAGAACGGCAGCCTCCGAATGCTTCATGGCTGTGCTGGTGTGACTACAATTAAAGCAAAACGCTTTCTGTTAGTATTTAAATTAGTAGTACATATACCAATAATGACGTTTTGAAGCTAAAACCACCTCTTTTCTGCCGTCTTCAGCATCGCTTGCATTCGCTCCTCAATAGTGGATTTGATCAGGAATCTGTGTACAAATGTCGGCCTTTTGGACAGAGAACACGAATGTTACATTTTCCCACATTTTGTCATGTGCCAACCACAAACTTCCATGTGTTTTATCTGGGCTGTTTATGATAGGCCAAAGAGAGAATTAAACACGCTTCATTCACCCAAAGTCGTCCACAACGATGTACTCCTTTCGTCTGACACATCAGATAAAAACCCCTATAAAATACACTGACGTTTGCGGTCGTAGCAACACAGATCGTAAAAACATTTACAGGGGAAGCGTATTTTTGCAGAGTACTGATGAAGGTTAAACTAAAAGCTTAAAGTTAAATATGCAGAAGACATCACTGGAAAGTTCTGTATGTGTGCTTGATGTAAGGTTGTCAATTGCAATTGTCATAAAGTGATAATTTGAGCTTGTATAAGAAAATGTAAAAATTGCCCCTCATTGCACCTTTACTTGAAGGAACTCAAGTTAGATTTCTTTCTTGATGTGCGGCTTCCTGTCGCTTACTTTGTTTGGCCAATCCGGTGCACCCTCCCTATAGCCTGGAGTTCGTGAGCTGGGTTGAGGATTGGTTCCACCAGCAACACGTGTGTTGCTTCGATGATATTCAGCCCATTGGAGCCAGTGTGGAGTGGGAGGAGGAGAATATTGATCTTTTCATCGTATTTGAAAGAACTAAGATTCTCCTGAAAACACACAAGAAAAAAAAAAAAGTCAAACTAATCACAAAGAGATGTAGATGGTTTGCCATGATTCCTGTGAAATGTTTAAAGTCAAACCTGGAACTTATGAATTCCATTGATTTGTGAAAACTCCAGGGCGTTGTCCAACAAGGCCTTGGCGATGATGTCCAGGACACTCTGCCACTGTTCACAGGACACAAGGAAACAATCCAGATCACATCCAAGCTCAACATCGCGACAAACCACAGTCCTCCGTAACAGAAACGCTTCATTTACCGTTGAAAAGACGAGACATTTGGCTCCGGGATCGTTCATCTGGATCTGCTTTAGCGTTCTCACAACCGCCTCCACTTTGGTAGAGTGGCTTCCCTGCACAAAACGATTACAACTGTTAGCAAAAAGTCCAAAACCTAACATGTTTAAAATGCAATTGTCGATCAACCTTCACTGGTATGTCCTGGTCGTGGCTGGACGACTGGGTAGTGAACACGTAGGAGATTTCCGAGTGGGAAGTGGTCTGTCTACAAATGGCACACTTGATGGCTCGCCGCCTTGAGCCCACGCTGTACTGCTCCACAATGATGGCAATGCACTCGTTACAGAAGCAGTGGCCGCAAGTCAACACGGCCCACTATAAGGAGGAAATAACGGCGGAAAGTAAGTAGTTCACAGTTTGAAACATGATTGAGGTGATTTTTGACGTGATGCTCCCCGAGAGCAGCATAATAGCAGTGACATTATGGTAAATTTGATTAAATGTCAAATGTTAGGTGTTATAAAAAAATTCAAAAACAAAAGCAATAAGTAGGCCTGGCACAAGAACACAGTTTACCGGACAATAAATTATCCCAGAAGTTATTGCGATAAATGATAATTGTGTTGTTTTGAGACCATTTTCATGTGATATAATGGTCATAGTATGATAATGCCAGAACGCATTGTGAAAGATCAATAAACTTTAAATTCTTATGAACATTTAACACGGGAAATGCAAGACATTTTAAATATTCAAAATAAAGAAAAGAAACAGCAAATAAAATGAATCATGAAGTCTCTGTAAATAAAACTACGGCCGGTTGAGGCCGAAGCACCAGACTGAAGACTTTTGTCCAATTTTTGGTATTAAAAGAGAAAAACGCTAACTCATACAAATGGAAATTATTGAACTCATCTTAATTTATCATTCAAATTTATCATAATCTATTGCTTATTGTGACAAGCCTAGCAATAAGAATCCAAAAAAATTGTTTTAAGTTGACATTTATGGGAATATTGCTTAAAAGTTGAGGCCTGTTCTTTCAATATAAAAACCTGCCATCTTTAAATCTACCATCAACACTCACTTCCTGCCCCAGAGGACGAGCACAGATGGGGCACGGCTCTGGGTTCAGCTCTCCAGATGACTTGTCCTGTGACTTCGATACAAAATTCAAGCAACATGGAGTCAGACTACATTAAATATTTCCTAATTATTCCAAACGATACCACGAAATGCTGCTAGCGATTATGAACGTACCTTTTCCAGATTGGTTAGATACAGAAACTGTCCAAGCTTCTTTTGGAGTTGAGACTTGGCCACGGCTTGGTCGTTCAGGAGCTTGACCCTGTTCTGCTCCACCTGACAGCAAAACAATGGAGAGCAGAGGGCAAAAAAAAAAAAATAGTCTGTCGCTGTTGTTGCTTTTCTGTCAGTGAAAATGTTTTGTAGTTAAAGTCAGTGAGCACAAGGGTTGAAACTAGACAAACATTTATTGTCCAGCCCTACATTAGGGACAATAAATCAAAAACTATGCGACACGTGATCAATATCAATAGATAATATGTCTGATAGAATATTTAATAATTTCACTGAATTCAAAACCGCACAGAATTCTGGGTGATTTAGGCAGAGAAAAGACTTTATCTGCTCAACCTCTCAAGACTAGCTAACCAAGGTGAGTCGCATCAACTAACTCGCTCGCTCTTTGGTTACCTAGCAACAGCCTGTGGAGTAACATGAGCAGCAGCAGTTTCAGGTTTCGTCTTCGTGCCTCAAGAAATGTTTCAGCTCAATTAGTTATTTTTCCTAGTTAAATAAAAATACCCACATACATCCATATCATTATATAACTTAAAAATTGTGTAAGACACCATTATTGTTTACTGCAATCACTTCTGAGGCAATTTATCGTCCAGCAATATTTGTTATCATAACTGTTTAAAAATAAAATAGTGACAGAGTAAAAAACTGTGGATAAAATAGGAAAGGTCATGGGACTAGATTGGCAGTATTCCAAATATTTAAAACAAAAAACTAATCAATAATTATCGATATTGACTGATATGAAACTATTATATTGTGATATGTTTCTCAGTCATATCGTACAGTCCTACATCTGATTAGTTACGGATTATATCACTACCGTTTACTTACTTCATGCGGTTCTATAATGTGCAGCAGTTTGGGCTTCGGCTCGTCAGGCAGACGAACACGCAGCCGTTCAGTCGCCATGCCCAACTCGTCAATGGCCGACACGTGATTGCGCAGCACCATCCAGTACTCGTGCAACACCTGGAATAAAACCAAAGGAATCTTCTTTCTAACTTGCATAAGTGCAACTGTATAACATTCTGGTAGGTGTAGAAATACAAGTGACAGACAAATAATACAAGAGAAGCCTGCTTACCTTATACTCCTTCTTCCAGTTCTCAAACAGCTCCATGAACACGTTGCCCTCCTCCACCAGCTCCAGATCCATGCGCTTAGCTTTGGCGAACGACAGGATGGCTTTCAGAGTGCGCTCCGTCTCACTCGCCGCCCACAGACCGCGACTGGTGGTGGGGAGGCGGTCGTCCACCAGGCCTTCCTCGTCCTCGATCATCTCTTCGAAGATGGCCGTCTGGCCTTTCACTCTGATGACGGATTTTGTTTCCATCACTTCAGGTGTTCAATTTCAATACGAGTTGGAAAACTCTAGGACGCCTGCTTACTTACGTGTGAGCAAACAACTTGGATTCATAATCAGTGAAGAGCTCGTCAGCTTTACAAAACACGCAGCTGCGACATAGAAAGAGATGAGTTATAGTTCATGACTTTAAAGCTGATTTATGTAACTTTTATAAACAACGTTTTTAAAAAAATATATTTGTTAAAACAGTCAATATGTCCTGAAAGTATAAGATGATCTGTGAAAAACAAACAAGACATATATCGAGCTCCCCTGCGGTCCCACTGCCATCTGCAGAAATACACAGCTTGGTCAAAAACAACCAATCAGAGCCAGGAGGAGGGTCTTGACACTGTCAATCAAGCTCGTGTACCTGCTGCTAATTGTGCTAATGGCACGTTCTTATACAAAATCGCATATCCGCCTTCATTGGTGGTCTTTTCGTGTCTTAGCATTTTGAGAGGAGTTAGCTGTGAGGAGAGCTACCTCTAGGCTAGCAGAGAGCAAGGGTGGAAGGTGTGAGCAGCACATATCCAAGCATAACTGACTCTCCTGATCGGTTGTTTCTGGCCAAGCGGTGCATTTCTCAAAAAGGCAGTAGAACCACATGGAGGAGATAATTTTTTTCTCCACATATTATCTTCTCTCATGCTCTGCTGTCATGACACAGTCACAGTTTTTACAAATATGTAAAATGCATGTTGTTTATTAAAACTTTAAAAGGGTGTGTTCATAGAACTACATATTGTACATATTGTAGAGTTTCATGAATAACGCGATGATGGTCTCGAGTACTGGTACCGGTAACTTACTTATTGAGTGGCAGTCGCATTGGCCTAAGATGGCAAACTGTGGCCTCTTCAATCACTTCCTTAGAAGCCGGGCCTTCAAGACTCTTCACTGCGTCCCGGACAGTCTTTTGTGACTTCATTAGATCTTGCATTTGTGTGGTGAGAAGGAACTGCAGACCGCAAGCGTCACGGAACCTGCAGGGAACCCAGCATGTTTTTAGTGTGTTGTTATTAGCGTGAATGCTAACGAAAGAAGCGAAGGAGAGGCGTTTTACTTGTCTGCCATGGAGAGTTTGTTGGCCTGCTGCTTGTAGCTGGAAGTTAGCTCATTCTTCACACGGGACACCAGATCTTCATCGGTGGAACAGCGGGTTGACATCTGGATGACTTCCAACCACCAGGGGGAGTTTAAGTTCACCTGGAGATTAAGAGATAAATCTGTGATTGGAAGATTATCTGAATAAGCTTTTAGTATTATCTCAGAAAATAGTGAGGTAATTATTTTAATCACAGCATTGGATTCTTGAGCAGTTCATCTATTTCTGTAGTGTAAAAATAATAAATTTGACAACAACAAACATTGCTCATTGAATGTTTTTGAAAGAACATGTGCCATTTCTCACTTTGCGCTTCAGCTCTTTGATGTTCTGCAGCACTGGCTGCAGGGCCTGATGGGCGTCGCCCACCTCCGAGTCGTACTTGGTCATGTAATGCTGCCGCAGCTGCTCAGCCTGCAGACGAACAAATATTTTAAAAGGAAACAAATCAGGAACAGACCTCCAACGACGTTTATATCTAAAACATTGCACTTGGTTCTGTAACAAATCTGCGCTGCGTACCTCTTCACCGAGTCGGTCGTCTCTGAGTGTTGGAGGAATCCCACGATGCTTTGCATTGAGCAGCTCCATTAGGTTGTGAGTGGCATGAAGTCGCTGGTTTCCATTAATGGTGAAAGAATAATATCAAACTCTTATATTTGGGCAAAACTGGAGAAGGGCACGACTTCCTACATTTATAACCCTTGAACTTTTTCCACGTTTGCCAACCTACAACTACAAACGTCAATGTAGTGTTGAGGAAGAAGATAAATAAACAACATTGATCCCACACACCTGTAACGAATCAGTTTTCAGCCGGCCTTTGTGCTCCTCTGATGAGCGCAGAACTTCTCTATACATCTCTGCAGCCTCTACAAACTCGCCTGCAGGTGACAAAAGAATCAGTTGTCCTGCGTGACTCGTGATGAGATGAAACTATAGGAATAACCTCACATATCAGTACAAAAAGCAGCAAAGATGAGATCACGCCTCGTGCTTTGTTTTGAACTTCTTCCCATGGGAAACGGGAGCAAAGCGGGCGGGCGTTTTATACCTCGGATGATGTGAATTCCAGCCAAGCCGTTGAGTGCGCACACCAGCTGTCTGTGAGCTTCTTCGCACTCCACTCGACATTTCTTCTGCAAGGACTTGAGGAGCTCCTCCATTGTCATGGTGCTGAAAGACGAGAAATACGCTTAAATCTCGCTTACTCAGACTTGGTGAGCTTAAAATAAACACTAATGCGTCCTATTAGCTTTCTGGTTTACTCTACTTAGTGATTAGCAGGTGCTAATAGAAAACCTTTTCTGCAGAGGCAGGAACTCCCCCCTCACGGCCTGCGGATGGCAGCAGGCCTGGCGCAGCCTCAGCAGCGGGTACAGAATGGTGTTGACGGTGCGCCGGTCCAGGCTGCCCAGTTTCAGGCTCCAGTCAGAGATTTTCCTGAGTTTGACCAGAGCGTCCTGGGAGCAGACCTCGTGCTGGCGATGGTAGAAATGGCCCTCAACAGGAGAAAAGTGAAGCCAGTGCACCTCCTCTGTCTGAGGGGGGATCTGAATCTGAAGAGGGAAGAATAAATGATCCATTTAGCTGCTGTGAAGTTGTCTGAAAAGTCGGCGTGGAGCTCCTAAAAGTCCTACCTGATCGATGACGTCCTTTTTAGCCGACCGCCACAATATCTGAGCAATCACATTGTACAGAGGTTCTGTGTTTCCACGGCGATAGGGGCGATAAAGCAGCTGCTCCCACCAGTATTTCACCCAGTATGGATCCACTCCAAGAAACAGCGTCAGGCCGTACAGATCTACAAAACGTGACGAGTTCAGCAGGGAGCGGACAGATTTAACGGACTCAGATTGACGGTTTTCCATCTGCAACTTTACCTTCAAGGCCTCGTTGGACGGGAGTGCCGCTGACGCACCAACGGTTGACGGAGGCGAGGCGCAGAGCCATTTCTGCAGCCTGGCGGCCAGAAAAGTAGCACACATACATCGACACGATTGTGAATAACAAAACACAAAACGAGCTCAAGAGATTGCGACCTCGACTCACCTTGGCAGTGGGACACTCGACCATCTGGGCCTCGTCCAGACAGATGCGCCACCACTCCACGGCCACCAGAGGGCTGGGGACCGCCATGTAGCGCTTCTGGTTGCGGAAGCGTCGGCCGTCCTTGCTGTTGCTGTGGGGGATGTCGACGTAGTTGAGCTCAGAGCGAAGAACGTCGTAGGTGGTGATGACCACGTCCTGCTCGGCGAGCATCCGAGGCTGGATAAACCCGTGTTTCTTCACGCCCTGATACACCTGAGAGACGGACACACACACAGAGTTATTTTAGAGGAGAACGGGAGTTGTAAAAAAATTAAATAAAATGTGAGAAAACAGATGTAAGGGGGAGTTTAATAAGATAGAATGACAACTATCCCCAACACATAGAAAGACATAGAGGGCTTTAAAACTAAATAGAGCTGAAACAATTAATCGAATCGCAATGAATCAATTATTGAAATAATCTTTAAATAATTTCATAATTGATTAACTGGAGTGTATAGACTCAAAAAATTGTCATTTGCTGAAAGAAAAAGCAAATGTACATATCAAAACTGTACAAAATATTTATCAATTTTGTATTTAAGTCCAAAAATGCCGTTGTCTGTTTTACCCAAAACTCCTCAGGTGTCGTAGTTTAACTTCACCAGGTTCAAATTCACTAAAAAAATGCTTTTTTTAATGCAATTTAGGCAAAAAAATAAAATAAATAAAATATTTTCTTAATTTAAAAAAATTATTGAATGTTTCTATCCATCTTTTAATGTATTTCCATTAGAAATGCATGAAATGTAGAATGTGCCCGTATTTTTATCCGATTAATCAATTAATCATCAGAATAACTGACGACTAATCAATTAATCACCAATCAATTGATTAGGTAATTGATTGCAAATCTATTTAACTGCTTTGAAAAAATTTTAGATAAATGTCTGTCACCAGCACGCGCAGGGAGGAGGATCTGATGTGGCGGTTGATCTCCTCCACCCATTGGTGGCAGATGGAGCTGGGAGAAATGATGAGCGTGGCACCAGTGGACACTGGTTTCATAGCCACCAGGCAGTGAGGGCAGTAGAAGGGCGTTGTTGTGAGGCTCTCCTCCTTATAGTTCACACATTCTGCGTGCTGCCACAGCTGACAGTTCATACACTGCACACGCGGCTTGTAGTCGATGATGCCCAGCTCTCCACAGATGCACTCGAAGCGGTAATCGGCGGTGTTGAACGGGACTACGGACGCTCTGGTGGGAGTTTCCGTCTCATCCTGCGAATCTGTCCCAGAGGCTTCTTCTCCTCTGTCTGCTCTGGGAATCTCCTGTGTGGCCGATTCAAGTTTACCCCGAGAAAGCTGTAAAGATACCGCGGTGGAACCCATCGACGTCACACCATCTTCCAGGTCTGCTCTCTTGTTCGCATTTTCCTCCCATTGCTTTTGTTCTTTCCCCTCTGTGTCACGCCGGTCCAATGCGGGGCTCAGATCTGTTTGATCGTCTGAGAGGGAGTTCTGGAGAGCCGCCTCCGCTTTCTCCTTCGCGCGCCTCTGAAACGTCTTCCTTGGCGTGCTCTCTGCTGGTCTGAAGATCTAACAAAGACAAAAGTCGGTCAAGAAGAAAAATCAAAGTGGCTGATTAATCACAGCACCAAATTTTGACACGGCAGTTGCGTATTCTTACCAATTTGGACGCTGCGGACAAGATTTTCTTTGTTTCTTTGTAGTTCTTCCCCAACTTGAAAGAACCCGCCAGACCCCGGCCCTTTACGCGGTCGACACATCCTTCGTTTATCAGCTTCGCGAGCGTCTTCTTGATGTGATTGCGGTTCTTCAGGAGGTCGTAGCCGTAAGTAGCCCGGATGTAGGTGAACACAGCGTTGACCGAGGCTCCTTTGCCGGTCCGCATCTCCTTTATTGCATTTAGCAACATCACACGTACAGCTGCAGAAAAAAACAAAACAAAAAACTCTTTCAAATAAATGCAAAATCAACTTTGAACATACAGATGTGTCAAGGGACAGATGTGGGTGTCGCACCTGGGTGGGACGTTTTTATTTTTGGCTGAGCTTCAGGCTTGCAGCGTGTAGCTTTCACTTCCAACGGACGAGGAGGAACAAAGTAATTCACAGATGTTCCCTGCAGTGAGCAGAAGGCAACAAGCTATAAAAATGTTGCAGTTTTCAAACGTCGAGTTCAAAAAGATGATACTGTGCAAGGAATTCACACCACAGGCAACGTGAGGGCTTCCTGCTCCAGATTCTGACGAGTATGGAAGAGAATAAGTGCCAAAACCTCCACCGTTTTCCCGAGCCCCATCTCATCGGCCAGGATCCCACCAGGCCACTCGATTCCGGCCAGCGGGAATTCTCGAATTAAGCTAAAATAACAGGAAACAGAGATAAAACTAAACATGTGCTTCAGGATGGGAAAAAACCCCCCAAAACAAATAAAACTGAACGCACTGATGCAATATCTTTAAAACAACTGGCTTTTATTTCAATAATTCCTTTTTTGATTTGGCCTGAATTCAAAGTCGAATTAGGTAGGAGCTGTAAAAACACCCATCTTGTTGATTTTTCCAAAATTGTCCTACCTACAGTATTCGGCTTTGTTTCTTGGCAAGATATGCACATTTCTGGACCAGTCAGGCTTGGAGCATTTTGAAATTTCCTTGCAAAGATGTGACAAAAGTCTTTTTGGGAACCAACGATTTTATGCATTCAATGTTCTATTTTTATTTTGTGGGAACAGATTTGAAAGTGAAACCCAAGACGGCTCCATCGAGGAGTAAAACCCTCCTCTAGCGCCATAAGATATCCAAACTAAAAGATTTGTGTTGAGCTATAGCGCCACCTACTGGTGGGTGGTGTTACATTTATCCAAAAACTAGTGCACGCACTTTATTTTATTTCTAAGGGAAGTCTCCAGTTTTTCTGGTTAAGGCTGGAAAAATGGCAGAGCAACTTCAGCGGATTTTCATTGTCTGCTGGCTTGTTTTTCCTAATAAAGTAACAGCCGTAGCACTATGACAAAAAAAAAAAATGCTCAAAGGGAAAGCCCTAGAATACAACCTAAGACGAGGAATATAAATAGATTTGTTATTGTTCTTATTATTGATTACACGTGTTTCAGAAAAAGTGGTTCTTCTTACCAGCCAGTAAAGGGATTATAGAACAACTTCTTGCCACATAAAGTCACAACCTCTCGCCACAGGAAATGCAGGGAGTGTTCTACAGACAAAAGCAGAAAATGCATCACAATCTTCTCTATATAACGCTAGCATCATCTCTGGTTTTTCTACAAACACTCGAGGTCTAGAAACACTGTTTGAATTCCCAAGTTTCCCTGAAATGGACATGCATACCTTTCACCATCATCACCATCATACGTACCTTTAGGTGTACTAATGTTATACTTCTCTCTCCTCAGCATCCAGTTGACGGCCTGGCTCTGATAGGGCCTGAGGACGGGAATCAGAACCTTGTGCTGGACGTCGTATGTTACATCCTGGTTCTCCTTCTGGTGCTGGTGCCTCACGTAATCGTAGAGTTCCTCCACGTTCTGCCTCTCCAGATCAGTGTCGCACTCCTCCTCCTCGTTCTCTACCACTTCTGCATCATAATAAAGAGAAGAAGAAACGGTTAAGAGACGGCTCTGAAGGAGCATAGGGTTTATTTAGTGGCTAATGTTACAAACTGGGCCCAAACACGTACCAGGAATGATGAAATCGTAGAAATATTCCATCAGCTTCTGCATTATCTGAGTCGCTTTCTTTAGCCGAGCGTTTCCCTCGCTGAGGAACTCTGGCTTCCCCAGCCCCGTTTCCAGCAGGTAAATTCCTACCTGTCGCACAAAGAGAACACTCAGCTTTCATGTAGCATGAGGGAAACAATATTATTATGTCCTAAATTAGCTCAAACACATCCAAGAGACAAATTTGTACTTAATCACTAATTATATCGGCTTATTTACATTACTGTGTACGGACTATAACCCATACAGTCATGTTCAATAAATTAAAAATTTCGTTGTTTTTTTTTTTCAATTTCAGTAACTAAATTCAGTAAGTGAAACACATCATACAAATAAATTTCACACGGACGGAGAACTTCAAGCCTCCATTTCTGATAATTATAATGATTTTCTGCTCACAGCTCAAAGAAACACAACATTTAAGACTAGAATATGAGATCAAACCATTCAAAACACACACATTTAAAGCAGAAATACGGGATTAATTAAATGTATGCTTAGTGATTGCTTAAAGGTTGTTATTTTCAAAATTGCGCTTAATTTGACAGACGAGCCCCATCGGTGTTTGTTATCTAATTTTGGGAATATGCCTGTGGTTAATTGCAAACGTATGTCTTCCTAATATTACAACCACAAATCCTCTGCCATTGTATCATTATGTTTACAATAAGTAGGCCTGTCACAATAACACATTTTTCTGGACGATAAATTGTCCCAGTAGTTATCGTGATAAATAATAACATTGTTGTTTTGAGACCATTTTCCAGTAATATATAGACAATGGCAAAATGGTGTCATTTCATTTTGTAAAGAACATTTAAGACTGGAACCTGAAGATGTTTAAATATTGCAAAACAAAAACACAACAACCAAAATCAATACATAGCATGGAAATAAAAAGCACAACCATCCCAAACCGTAAATAAAATGGATCATGAAGTCTCTGTGAAAAGAACTGACTGTCAAAAAAATATTCATTATCAAAATGGAAATGATGAAGCTTATTTTAATTTATTATGCAATTAATTAATTAATTGTATGTAGGTGCACATAAGCCTGTTGCAATAAGTTATAGAGCGCAAGTTTTGAACTTCACAGTTATGCTCCAATTTGTGTTTATCTCTCAAATATAATCCAAACAAAGTTCGCTGTTGTGACGTGACAAAATGTGGAAAAGCTTAAACGATATCCTAACTTGCACCTTAACTTCCTGCTCCTTGGTCTGGTGGCAGAGTTGCACCACCCTCCTCTTCTGCAGCCAGTCGAGGTCCTCGAATGGGATCCTGCCGAGGCTGCACTCCACGGCACAGCCGTCCTCCTCAGGGCTCCACTGCGGCCCCGGGCTCTCATCACAGCTGCTGTAACTGAGGTAGAGCTGCTTGCCCGTCCGGTACGCCAGAAAAGATCTCTGCTCGTAGTCAGACGGCAGCCAAGCCGGCCTGATGCTGAACTCCCCGATAAGAGCCTTCCAGACATGGCCCAGCTTTAATGCCGGCACCACGGAGAGCGCCAGAGAGGCGGAGGCGGCGCCGCTGCTGTCCAGGGACGTGCTGGGAAGTTCATCTGGCAACTGAACCGAACGAGCGCAGGCGTCCTCCTCGGTGATGTCTTCTATGGCGGAGAGAAAGGAGGTGCAGGCGGTACCTGACAGACAGGAAGAGGAGGACGGAGTCTGGTCTTCTTCCTGGACGGCTTCGTTCTTCCGGTCCTCCAGCATGTTCCATTCCAGTCTCCTCTTTGATTCTTCATCCACCCTCACAGGAGGGGCCCTCTTCCTTCGACTGCTCATTGTAAAAACCTTAACAGAAACCAAAATTAACAAGAAATTACTTATTACATTGTACCACATCAAAAATAGGAGCCACATAATTAAACAAAGCAAGATAAAGTGTCATTATGGGGCAATACAAACATTTATTCTGTTTATTTATAGGTATAAAAGGAGCATACATCAAATTAGAATAAAAGATTAAAAACTAGTGTCCCATTTCTCAGTGGAATATTACCTAAATTAAAAACGAGCTAGAAAGTGAGAGTCAAGAAGCTGGAATTGAGTCTTAATCTGTAAATGTTTCTTCATATTTTAGATTTCCTTGAACACGATTAAAAGACGTTGCACAACGATGTCTCTTATGCTTTATGCAAGTGCAACTTTTGTATTTTGCTGCGTCTAGTAGAAGCTTTTCTAAAGGGTTAATAGCAACACTTTTAACTATGGTGCGCTCGTCATTTTACTACTTTAAGTTGTCAGTTAAGAGCATTTGTTAAAAAAAAAAGAAAAAAAAAGTTAAGAACAATTGTATCATTACAAAACCTATGTAATGAGCTCGGCTCCATTGCATCAGGTGAAACACAGACGTAAATTAACACCGCTTCTAATTTTAGGTTAAAACCTACTGCTAACCAGCAACTAGCTTGTTTATCCACCTGCACGGGGCACCTTTTCAGGATTTGAAATACGGAATCCTTGCCGCTAATATAAGCAACGCTACAAAGAGATCACTTTCACCTAACGTTGTGGATTTATCGTTTGACATATACCAGCAAATTATATTAAAAACAACATTTACTTTCTTAGCCTTCCCCAAGCTGCTCCGCTGACTACGACTGTAACAAAAGTCGCTTCATGATGTAGAAGCTCCTCTTAACCAGCAGAAAAAGCATCAAAAACACAGTTCAATTATCCACAGAGACGTTCATGTCCGCCATTTTTCAATACAGGAAGTGACGTTGGAGGGAGAAAAAACAGTTTTTGGAAAATAAAGCCCCTCACAATATATTTTCTGATCAATTGCAGTGAAGTCTTTATTATTATTATTATTATTATTATTATTATTATTATTATTATTATTATTATTATTATTATTATTGTTGTTGTTGTTGTTGTTGTTGTTGTTGTTGTTGTTGTTGTTGTTGTTGTTTTGTTTCCGTCTGAGGACGTAGAATTTCCAGAGTCTGCGTTAAAGTCATACTGAAAATAAATAATAAAAAAACAAACAAACAAACAAAAAACTAGATGTTTACTTTCATACAGTTTAGGTAAAATTTAGCAAATACATGCGTTTTGAAGATAGTCATAAAAAATACCAAAATCTCAAATATAATTTTTTCATGTTATTCAATTAAAAACCTTTTTTTTTTTTTTTTCTGGTTCTGATACCTATGTGTATTGTGGGTACAAAGGTACAAGTATGTACATTATTATATTGTCAAATAAATATTTATGTTTCATCATATAATTCGTATAACCGTTGACTTATTCATTAGGACTAGTTCAGCTGGTCTTCAGGAGCTGCTTAATGTCTGTTCAGCATATGGTGAGCTACATGATGTTAAGTTCAATCCTTCAAAAAGCACCATCTTGATCTGTCGCACTAAGGAGGACAAAAATAGACTATTTCCAAATTTCAAACTGTCGGGGACTTTATTAAAAGTCTCAATTGAAGTGAAATATCTTGGTCATGTGTTGACAGATTGTCTGTCTGATGATGAGGACATTTACCGTCAGGTTCGAATGTTATACGCTCAGGCAAATATTCTTGTCCGTAAATTTGGATTCTGTTCGGATGAAGTGAAACTGAACTTGTTTAGATCATATTGCACATATTATATATTATTAATACTTATATTATTAATTGGGATAATGATTTAAACTGATTTTAAACTTGTATTTGAAATAAAGGTTGTCATACCGCATAATTACCACATGGTGTCACAAGAGAGCAGCCCCTTTTTTCAGCTGCAGCGGTAAACTGCACGTGCATCACATCTGTCAGTGACCAAACGAAACAGGAGCGTTTTCTGTACATGAAGTTTGATTAGTTCCTATAGAGTTAATTATTATTTGGCGTGTCTTCCTATATCGTAATGTGTTTGCGCTGTCCTGTTAGCCTTAAAAGTTGACATTTCTGTTCCCCGGATACATTTTCTTTCCACGTCAGTCCCAATATACTTCGCCCCCAAAATCTGATTTGTAAATGCGTCACTGTCCCGCCCCACGTTTACAAACTCTGCACTCAAATCAGGGACACTGCAGCGACTATGACCCGCTTTTAAGATGCAGTGAGGAAGAGGAGAAGAAGGGGGCATCAGTGCAGATAGAAAATAGAGAGAGAGAGAGGGAGTCAGTCCCACTTGGTAAGGAGAAGCTGGGGTTCAGTCTGGCTGCATCACAGGAGACACAGAGCCCGCATACCCGGAGCTGCCTGTCGCAGGTAAATAATCTCACTTTGCTACACGACAATAGGCTTCCTAACACAGCTTAAATATGCAGCTATCTCAGATCAATATGCATGTGAATGCAAGCTGTAGTGTAGTGCAGTCAACTATTGTCCTGTTGATAGCAGATGTCGCAATTAGATATTGCCTTTGAATGTGATGCTTTTCGGTAAAAGTTGAAAAGGGATTAGAACAACTGATTTCCTCACACAGCAGAGGCAGCTGTCCAAGGTGCTGAAATTGAAAAGATTTCCCTGTGGCAGGAAACTTAATGTCATCTTGACCACTCCAATGTCTCCAACAGACATTGTATAAAAAGTAGCGTAAGTGTCTTTGTATCAATTGCAGGTTAAAAGCACTGAAGACGGTCCTGTGAAGTTCCCATTCAATCCGTACGGGATTAATGGACCTCTACTATGGCCGAAAGGAGATGATTGTACACCCATCACTTGTTGTACAATAACAAGCATGATTTACCTGACTGTAATAAGCATTTTGTACATGCCCATTTTACTCTTTGAGGCATTTGTCTTGTCCAAAGGCAAGTATGAGAGGTCAGTTGTCCCAAGCTCTGCCTCCCGCCTGGTGGCACGAATGGATGGGGATGTAATAATAGGCGCCCTGTTTTCCGTACACCACCAGCCGTCAGCAGAGAAGGTTGCTGACAGGAAATGCGGAGAAGTCCGTGAGCAGTATGGCATCCAGAGAGTGGAGGCCATGTTCCACACCCTGGATCGAATAAACTCGGACCCCAACCTGCTACCCAACATCACCCTTGGCTGTGAAATCAGGGACTCCTGCTGGCATTCCTCTGTGGCCCTGGAGCAGAGCATTGAGTTCATACGGGACTCTCTCATCTCCATCCGAGACGATACGGAGGGCTCCAAGTGGTGCATTGAAGGGTCACCCTCTAGCCAGCCGCCTCCTACCAAGAAGCCCATCGCAGGAGTCATCGGTCCTGGCTCAAGCTCAGTTGCAATTCAAGTCCAGAACCTTCTGCAGCTGTTCAACATCCCACAGATTGCCTATTCTGCAACAAGCATTGACCTCAGTGATAAGACGTTGTTCAAGTACTTCCTCAGAGTTGTACCCTCGGACACACTACAAGCCAGAGCCCTGTTGGACATTGTCAAACAGTACAATTGGACCTATGTGTCAGCAGTACACACAGAGGGTAAGACATCATCCTTCTTTCTAGATGTTAAGTGATATTTTTATTGGAACCTAATGGCATTTTGTCACGTTACATCCAAAAATGATTAACAAAGTAGCAAAGAAGTGGGACATGCAAGGGAAATGATGCATGATTTTCAAAATCGTTAACCAATAATGAGCTAAACAGTACAATGTGTATGTCTGTCTTGACATGAACAAAATCTCTGAGTAGCAGAGACGACCCCCACATGGCATAAAGTTTATTTGTGGAATTCAAACAATGCCTCTTTAATAAATCAACTTCTTCTACTTTCATCGAAAGAACATATTGTCTTCAAGAAACCAGAGAAGTCTTAGACTTTCTAAAGAAAGTCTAAGACGAGAGGATCACAGAGAGTTTCATAACTGTCTCTCAGAACAAGCCGAGCGGGATCCGTCACTATAGTTGTTTCTTGATGATTCATAAAATCACTAGCATACGTGTACAGTATGGTGGCTTTGTAGAAGACGGCTTTGTTGTTTTAAGGTTGCTTGTGACGTTTCTTCAGTAACTTATTTTAAAGGAAGAAAGACAAAGGGCAGCACAGACACTTTCCTTTTCCATTATTGCTTACGATTAGCTTGTCCCTGGTAATAGAACCAGTTAGTTAATATGTTGATCATATATTTTAAATTCCTTTTATGATTTCAATGAATGCTTTCCTTCTTGTTTTTTGTAGTTTTGGAGTGACTGTAAACTTACTTAAATATTTGGTAATGCAATCTTTTGGACAAAAAAAATCTGATCCACTGGGTCAAGAATCAAACCAGCTGGGTTTTCTCTTGATACTCTGATGAACAAAACAAAAAACATATTGTGTCTTATTGGGCTTTCATGTGATAATTAACATTTAATGCGGAAGTGCAAGTAAAGTTTTTTGGACAGATTTCATGTTCAGTCCACCTGGACTATTACTTTGTAGAATAATCTTCCATTGTTGTTACTATTGTTCTTTGATTTGGCCATTCTGACACACGAACAGTGTAATTACGGTTATATGTTTTGGGAACCTGCTAGACAGTGAACTTTGTCCATGAACTTTGACCAGCTTCCCTGTTCCTTCTGATGAATAATTCCCACGGTATATTGCAGCTGCTACCATGTTCCACCATGCTGATGGTGTGTTCAGGGTGACTTACAGTCTGTTTCCAACACACGCAGCATTTTGGAGACATGCTGAAAAGTCTGGTTTTGATCAAGGGTGATTCCAAATGTTCACTTTTTTTACTTCTTCTGAGAAGCTCTAATGTTACTATGGATTCCTTGATTCTCTATTTTCAGTGCTTAAAGAATAAAGGGAACAGAAAGCAAATGCACACATTTTATTAGTTAAATCTGTAAAACGTTTCTGGCACTTCATATTTACTCAGTGTTTTGTGTTGGCCCGTCACATCAAGTTTAAATGATGTAAATGGCAGCTTGTTGTAAAATTGTAACAAAATGCTCAAATGTTTATGAGGTATGGATACTTTGGCAAGTCGCTGCAGGTGTTGTTGTGACCCCTGGGATTGACTGATGCACTGTTCGAGGCCTACTCCCCCTCTCACCTGTTCCTGGCACAGGAAACTGAATGAGACACAATGCAAACAGTGCATCCAAGTATTGGTACATTTTTCAAAAGGTGAAACTGTTGGTCGTCCCACAATGTGTCGTGTCACTCAATTAGGCAAAGCATCCAGCTTTTGGACAAATAGCTATTCTAGCCACGATTATGATCTGTGGCTCATTAGGCATTCAGTTTTGTGAGTTTCCTGGCTTATCCGGAGTACTGATCATCTGAGGTCTATGAAGGTCAAATCAGGCCTCTTTCCCTAATTGATTCTGGGTTTCTTTATAAAAGCCGTTAAATTCTTTATTAAGAAGTGTAATTTGCATTTGTAACATTTCTGTTCACAATACCAAGTGCTACATTTGAATGACACAAAAATAACATATACGTGAAACACATTTTCCAACTTTCGCATTACTGTAATCAAGCAATTAAATTAAAGGTTACAATGTACTCACCTATACAGGAACAAATATACATATTGAGTTGAAGCTGTGTCTTGTAATACTTTTTAAAGTATTTATACCCCTATTGAACATTTTGTCATGTTAAAACCAAAACCTCAGTGTGATTTGTTGGCATTTTATGTGACAAACCAACACAAAGTTGTTGTGTTTTTCTCCTAATCATACAGGCATTCCTGTAAGTCAGCAAGGGGATGAGAAGTAGAGGTGCAGAAAAAAAATCAGTTCTATAGAGAACTGCAATTTCTAATTCTGAATTGAATAAAAATGCTAAATCGATTTTAAGATGCATTTAAATTTTACGTCTTTGCAACTACACTGCATATTGCGTTAGACTGTAAAAGGCTGTCTCGCCCTCTGTATATATTTTTAACTATTCTGTAATATTTTTTTATTTAAGCTTATGCACAAACCTATTTTATTTAAATATAAACTGATGGAATTTGACACAGAAATGTAATCCCCCCCACTGCCTTTTCCTCTTGCCAGTCACGTATTTATACAAAATCTGCAGACCGATTGTTTCCGAAACGAATTGGAATTGGTTGGTACTGAAAGATTCACATCTCTAATCAATAGTCAGGAGGTTCTGTAAGTCTGGAGGAGCAATAAGGATCCACGACTCAGGTGGAGGAATCTGAAGTGAACTTCTTGTCACAAATCGAATGACTAAGAAAGACACTGTTGAGCGAAAGCCATAAGAAGTCAAATCTAAACGTTTTCTCAAGACATGCGAGTGACCTGGAAAGCATGTGGAAGAAGATACTTCGGTCAGATGAGACCAAACTTTTATGTCTACCGTGAGAGCACTGTCATGGTTAGAAATGGTGGTTCAGGCATTATCATGAGGGGATTTATTTCTTCAACAGGAACAGAGAAGCAGGACAGAGGTATTTCTAAAATAGATGGAGCTAAATACATCCCAAATAAGGCACATTGAAATTTGCAAATTTAAAAGTCACAAAATATGTAAAAACGCTGTATGGCAATTGCAAGAATCTCAAAATCCCTAACATGATTTGAAGTAAAATTTTAGACCTGCTTCATTTTTTTCATGACAAACATATGATAAATGTAGAAAGAGGAGATGATATTCCTGTTAAAACACAATAGACTTTCTTTGAGGTGATTAAAATCTGTTTGGCAAACAGATCAAAACCTGCAGTAAGCATGAAGCGCTATTTGATGTGTTTTGCCACAACTGATTGGTTTTTAAGAGCGGAGCAGGCAAGTGAAAACAAGATGCAAGTCTTTAACTTCTGTTACAGCATCCTCTGGATTCTTTACAACCCATGTTCTCTTCTGTGCCAAAAAACAAAAACAAAAAACAAGACAAGAAATTCATGTTCAGTGACACTTCAGTGAATCTGAAAAACCACGCCGTCAAGAAAAGTTACGAATGACAGCCTACTGATCGCATCTGTTCCCCTGCGAATGAGCCTCGGCTGACGGCTTCTCTCGTCTTCCTCAGGTAACTACGGCGAGAGCGGGATGGAAGCGTTCAAAGAGCTCGCCTCGCAGGAAGGGCTCTGCATCGCTCATTCTGACAAGATCTACAGCAACGCCGGCGAGAAGCACTTCGACCGGCTGCTCAGGAAGCTGCGGGAGCGTCTTCCCAAAGCCAGAGTTGTTGTCTGCTTCTGTGAAGGCATGACAGTCCGCGGGCTGCTCATGGCTATGAGGCGCCTCGGAGTGGCGGGAGAGTTCCTCCTAATTGGCAGGTTCGTTAGGGAATGTCTTCCCAAGGGGCTTCCAGCTTCATGTGTTGTTTTTTTTTTTTTTTTTTTCTTTAGGGCAGAAGCGAACAAGCTAAAGTTGCTTTTATCCTCAGCTGTTCTGTAAAAATAGGCTGTAAAACTCAGATTAGCTCCTTATTGATGGTACCAAGTAGGACTATAAACTGCACTTCAGGTCTCTGTCAAAGCATGTTTTTGTTCCGTATAAAATACGCAGGTAATTCTGTTATTATCGTTAATTATCCATAAACTTTTGATATCTTTATAAAAAACAGCCGATGCCATATTAAGATGTAATTCTTTTTTTATTTTGTGGTATTTATGTGACAATTATTGACCGTTTTTTGCAGATAGATTTACATCTTCCAGTTCCATTTCAATTACAGCGCCATCTGAACGCATTTCCTGCTTTTTCACATTTTTGTCACCACAAACCTCAGCATTTAAAAAAACTTTTTTGGGGGGGGTTGTATTTTGGTTGGAATTCAAAGCCCCAAATCAGTACTTTGTTGCATCACCTTCCTATGTGATTACAGCAGGGTGTTAATTAGAATTTTTTTTTTTATCAATGCACACCTTGAGACTGAAATGTTGTCAATTATTATTTACAGTTTAACTGAAGCTCAGTGGATGGTTGGCATGCCTGACCAGCTATTTTAAACTTGGGATTTCAAAATGTATAATTGTGTTATATTTTAGTTACCCGTGTCCCTGCAGTAGAAAGAAGGATACTATCACAAAATATTCTTAATGACAATAAATAAAATAGTATAATAGTCAATTGAAATGGTCTTTTAAAGATCTTTTACATTATTTTTTTATCTCCAAAGTGTGGTTTAAACTGGCAAAGTTTAAAAACTTACCTTGAAAAAGCGTGAAAAGCATGAAACCTATATTATTAAAAAATACATAAATAATAATAAACTAGAAACAACTGATAACACTTCTCAAGTAGTCATGTTTCTCTATTACATAAACCCTAATTTAATACTTTAAAGTATCACACAAAACCTTTGCAACTTTTATTAAGATTAAATGTTAATTTCTGTTCATCAAATGGCTTTCCTCATAACTTAAGAAAAAAAAAAAGAATATCACTCATCCTTGTCACTTGTTTAGAAACTATATTTTGGCGTGTAGATGTTCTCAGCCTGAATCAGTTATTACACAAAATTCACAGGAAACTCAAATGTTCTCAATCTTCCCTAAAAGTTCCTCTGAAGGCAGAAGGCGCTTTGAATCAAGCTCGCTGATGAATAATGCATCCACGCTGCAAGCTTTCCCGCTCCCTGTCAGATCTCCGGCAGGATGGGCTAATATGGGACAGCACCTCCAGCATAATCTGGGGAGTGTGCAGTAAGGAACATCAAAGCTAATACGGCAGAAATGATCCCATTGTGGAGTCGTGGTTCGTCGCTGGTCCAGATAGCAGCAGAATTGAGGCCGTAATTAAAGTTAAATCTCTTTCATTCGTTATAGATGTTTCACCGGTGGTGTGTTTCTCTTATTCGGGCATTAAAATGTCACCAGAATGTTTCTGAAACCCACATGATCAAGTAAAAAGCGCTTTCTCTCATGCTTCGTGCCTTCCATGGCTGGTGGGAAGGGTGCAGAAAAGCAGCCTGCGTGTGCGTGACAGAGTGCTTTCTGGGTCAAGGAGACTTCTAAAATGGAAAATGTTTTTTAGAGCATTGCAGTAAATGAACACACGCAGGCGCCTGTGCAGCGGGCCAACTGAGCGGCCTGGAGGTGCTGGTCATCGGCCATCCATCTTCTGTTCTGCTGTGTGGAGGAAGACAGAGACGGCTGTTCTCACACCTCCCAATCAACAAATGACTCTTTTAATCATCTCAGAAGCGATGCCCCCATTCGATGAACTATGTACTCATTTAGGCTTCAAATCTACCTTAAAATAATTTCCTCCTCTCATGCAGAATTAGTTTAAAATCATCTTTAGGTGAATAGTTTCAGTTTTGCCATGTGAAGCTAAATGATGTGCAAGTGTATGAACTCGTATGGACATCAGAGCTGTAGGTTTTTGGCACTGGGGGTGTCGACCTGGGGGTGGCGTGATGCTGTGAAGCAGATGGCCAGGTACTGTTGGACCGTCGTAGCACACAGCCTTTGTCAGCTCATTCTTGAAGTGTCAGCCAAGCCAAAAGTGCAACTGGCTCCCACAACCCAAATGCGGGTTTGAGGTGGGCTATTTTTGTCCTGCGGATAAACAGCAATTTGTCCAAAGATTACGTTTTAAGTCGGAAACGGCATGCTATGACCCAGATTTACTACTGATTACGGCACCTCAAACTTTTTCACATTGTAGCGCACTACAACCACTCCCTGCTATCTATTTAATTTGGATTTATGCGATAGATCAAGCACATAATATAAGATTTATATTTTTTCAAGGCAACTAGAAGACTTGTAAGAGGCAACAAAAGACTTGGGACAATAGGAAAGCTTTTAGCAATGCTAAAGCTTTGGTTTAGATGAAATCATCCTTTAGAATGACATAGAATCAAACCTAAATCCAATCAAAAGTCTGTCACAATTTGATACTGAAATATTTGTGCATAGAAACTCTCTTGCTAATCTGACCAAGGCCATTTCAGTGTCTAGACGTGAAAACCTGTTAGAGGTGTAACCCCCAAACAGCTGAAAGTTGCAGATTATCAGTGAAAAATGTGTAAACCATTCAGACTTTCCCTCTACTTTTTAGTTACATGCTACTTTGTGTTGTTCCATCACATGAAATCCCAACAAAACACATCAAGTTTGTGGTTGTACTGTGACAAAAAGTGAAAACATTCAGGATAGGCACGGTATTTAGCAGAAGCCTGGCTAGCATGCATATTTACCTTACGCTATGGGTTGCTGCTTCCTCAGTTTTGTCAAGGAAGAAACTGAAAAATCTGTGTTGGTTGTTCCCAGCAAGTGCTGAGGGTCTTATTGCTTATTCCTACGAAAAACATAGAGATTAGCCCAGGGGTCACCAACACGGTGCCCGTGGGCACCCAGTCGCCCGAGGGAACCTTATCAGTCGCCCATGGAGCAAGTTCTAAAAATAGCCATAGTCATTAGGGAGCACTGCCAAAGAAATTATTTAATTTGATGTTTTTACATTGAATTAATAACATTTGTTTATATTTAGATTTTTTTTTTTAAAGTAAATTACAAAAAATGTTTAAAATAAATTGCTTTATGCCTAAAACTCTTTTCTATGATTAAAGTTCAGAACTGCGCAGACGCCTGCAGGATTTTATCGGAGGGCAGCAGCGCCTGCAGCTGTACGGCTGCTCCCACTCTGCCTACCTTAAGATTTTCCTTGAAGTAAAAAAAGAAAATAATAATTTCTGAAATGTTTATTATCGAACCCTCTTTACAATTAACAAAATTGTGGAGAGAAAAAAGATCTTATGTGTCAAAACATCTTGTACATAGCGCACGTCTGAGTCTGTGGGGGTCAAAGGTCACACCAAAGATTAAATCTTATTGGTCAGTTTGCTTTTGTTTATTTGGCGGGTTGGCGCTTTTTCTGTAAGCTGAAAATGAACGACAGGAGTTTGAACCTCCGGTAGTTCTAAGAGGGGTTTGGATCCCATGGGTAGTCTTCGCTTCCATGTCTTTATAATTTAGCATCGTTTGTGTAAAAATAAAGAAAAAATTGAAAAAAAGGTGCGCTGCATTAGTGGTTTAGGTTTGTGAGGCTTTTGTGCGACGCATACATGATGCGCGTTGGAGAGGTGGTTGTGCTATTACAGGTCAGGTGCAGTGATAGTTTTGTACCTTCCAATCTGTCTGACTTTTTTTTTCCGACATCTGCTGGTGTCAGCCAACAGGTGACCCGTCAGCTTTTAAGTTTGCGAAACCACAAAAAAAAGCTAATAAACCGGCGACCCGCCAGAACCGCGCACTGTAAAAAGCTCAGGTGGGATCTTAGAACTATGGGAGGTTCAAACTCCACTCTTCATTTTTGGCTTACAGAAAAAGCAAACTGACCAATAAGACTCACACTCATGTACGCTACACACAAGATGTTTTGGCACAAAAGAACTTTTTCTTCTCTCCACAATTTTGTTAATAGTAAAGAGGATTGGATAATAAAAAATACAGTAACTTTTCTTTATTTTATTTAAAGGAAACTCTCACAGTGTGTACAGCTGCTGCAATAATCCAAACTCTCAGTCAATTGGGGGCAATTTAGAATCACACAGAAAAGCTCATAAAAGGAATCAAATTTAAAACTCTGAACTAAGAATTTCTGATCACATAATAGTAATTAACCATATCTGCCATGGTAAATTATTACTGATAACTATTGTGAGTAGACCCTAACATTAATATGATCAGGCAGCATGTATCATATATATATGTATATATACTCTTATTGTAAAGTCTGAGCCAAGAAAATGTATGTCTGTATCAAACAAGTAGCCTTTCGTGTTATTCTGTACCCGTGACGTAGCTCCCAGTCTCAAAAAGGTTGGTGACCCCTGGATTAGGCTTATGTAACCACTGCTAGGGAGCAAAACTAATAACGCACACGGTGGCAGAGTCAGCCAAGGTGCCAGTCGGGGTTCTCCCAATTACTGTCCCATGGAAAATTAGGTTTCTCATTAACTGGAGCTGCTGTTCCCTCCATTACAGAAGAAACTAATCAAACCTAATGCAAGGCACATAAAAGTTACCATTAAGAAAACCTGAAGAGACGCCAACACTTCCATCTAAAGGACTTTCATGCAGATTGTGCTCCATCTCTATATTCCATTTACATGCCTTTTCTTTAACATGTTTTTAATTTATTGCAGAAGATGAAGGTGAGTTCTTTGCAGACAGATTGTTAACCATAATAAGCGACACATGCAGTAAATAGAGATCATAACCAGTGCAGACACAGATTTCCCTCTTGAAACTCGGAGTGTGTGAGCTGGGTGAGAGTTTGAATCTCTTGGGGGCAGACTGCACCGCTACGCTCCTAATCTGTGAATTCTCACTGGACTTGTGACTGTGTCAGTGAACTCTGAGGCTTTTCTTGTCTTTTCTCGGCAAGTACAGCGAGAACCGCACACCCTTCGGAATCTGGAAAATGGAGTTGTGGAAACACAGGATAATATTTGAGAGAACTCTGAATTTATCACTGGCTTTCATTTATTTTTTTTTGTAGGTTTTCCTTTTTTTCCCCCCACACTCATTTTAGGGTTGTAGTCAGCGAGGGAATAGTCTGTGTTTTAATGGAACAACTTTACATTGTGTGTCATTTAATAAAGTACATTCTAACAAGACTGGGTGTTGCCCCAATATATTTCCAATATTTTGTCTTATGTGAGTAAAAAAAATTTAATACTGAAAAAGAAAATTGCTAAAGTTTTGGTGTTAACCAGCATTTGCAAAGTGAACACCTAAATTAATTACTTTTTAATTTCTAAAGTATTTAAGTATCTCATTGACAAAATGGCGCCCAGGAATGTCGCCCACTACCGCCGCTGCTAGCACCACCTAGCATGTATGCACGTGCCTTCAAAACGCTATCGCTCTCATTACGGACCTTCCAATCCCAACGGTAAAACATGGCGGCGGCAGAAACGTTTCTTCAGATTAGTTAATCTGGTTAATTGTGCCGTTTCCTGCAGTGACGGCTGGGCGGACCGTGTGGAGGTGGTGGAGGGATACGAGCACGAGGCTGTTGGCGGCATCACCGTGAAGCTACACTCCGAAGAGGTCTCCTCGTTCGACAATTACTTCCTGAAGCTCAAGCTCAGCACGAATACGCGCAACCCGTGGTTCCCGGAGTTCTGGCAGCATCGCTTTCAGTGCCGCCTTCCCGGACACCCGCAGGAGAACCTGAACTATGCCCGCAACTGCTCAGGTAGCATGTTTATTTTTTAGCAGAGAAAGTGTCTGTTTGTAACTTTGAAATATTGTGACGTGTCCAATGCCGGCAAGCAGGAGCCAAAAGGCCCCATGAAGTGGAACAACCTCTTTAAATATGAATTAGACTGCCTGAGGGCAAAATTCTCCACCAGTGAATCCTGTTCATTTTTTCATATTGTTCATTTGTGTGTTACTTGGCTTTCACAGAGGATGATGATCTAGGTAAATGAAGTGCTTTTCATTATTAAAGGAACACTGCTAATGTATTAGCTTTTCTTTTCTTGTTTTCTTGAAATGATGCTCGACAAGCATGTTTCTAAATGTTTTTTTTATGACACAGCTCTTTTTATTTATTCATAAGGTTGTTTTTTTTCCAACAAAAAGCTTGTATATATATTTACGTTTTGAATCAAACAATATGAGGGTTTTGTTGAAGAAAAAAGAAAAAGATTCTCTCTCTTGATATAAACGACACTTAAAGAAACTGATAAACGTAAATATAAATTGGTGCATGCAACACCTATTTTTCTTTTCAGTTGACACCTCTGGCTCTACTTTTGTGGATTTATGTTGCACTTTTTGTTAAAAAAAAAAAAAGTTTTTTGCAGCATTCATACATATTTTTTTTTCCTTCTAATATCTTTGGTCTGATGCACAAACCTGAAGCTTTTGTTTGCTCCCATGAGCTGTCATGTTTTAATTTAAGAAAAAAACAACGCATTAAAAATTGCATTAAAAAAATACTTATTTTTGTCTTTAATGTGGAAAGTAGTTCCCATTTGCTGTTTAGTCATTTTTATTGTTTTTATTTCTTATTTATTAATTTATTTTGGTTTAGAACTCCAAGATGGTGAGTGATTTTTTTTAATTTTATTTTATTTAATTTTTTTCTGAATGGAAACATAACGCTGCTCACCTCACAAATATACCTAGAGGTTGACTGACATTAAAATTGAAACACATTAATGATGCAATTAATCTCAGTGGACCTCTTCTATATGAAGCTATTGGGATGTTTGGTTTGGTGTTCCGAGAGCCCAATAATTGGTTTCGTTTGTGCTCTCTCGCCCTCCCTCCATGCTTTAAGGCAGTCGCATAAAACAGCCCAATAACTGGCTGAATCTTGCTGAATTTGCATGTGAGCACACAAACCTTGCTGTTCTATTCATATAGTACGCAGACAAAGTCCCGCTGTCATGCAGCCGAATAATCCCGACGTGCAGCAGTAGGCCCCTCTGCTTGCATGCAGACATCATAGCATCGCCGCATCATGACTGATGAGTGCAGCGAGCGTCAAAGACAAGGAGCTGCTAAAGTAGGTCATCACCAGTCGCTCCCTTCGGATGCTCACCCAGCTGCTAACCCGACTGTAGTTACTGTTCATGTGTTTGTTTGCACAGGCAGCTTTCCCAGCAGTTGTTTTGAAATCGTTATTGCAACATGCGCATCATCTAGGACAGGGGTGTCAAGCTCCAGTCCTCAAGGGCCGCTGTCCTGCAGTTTTTAGATGTGCCACAGGTACAAAACACTGGAATGAAATGGCTTAATTACCTCCTCCTTGTGTAGACCAGTTCTCCAAAGCCTTGCTAATGACCTAATTATACTATTCAGGTGTGGTGCAGCGGAGGCACATCTAAAAGTTGCAGGACAGCGGCCCTCGAGGACTGCAGTTTGACACCCCTGATCTAGGAGGAGATGCTAATAAAGAAATACCGTCACCTGCTGCTGCTTAGAGCGGGTGAAATCTGTTATTCCCCCCCAGAAAGTATTGCATGATTTCTCAACAAAGTAATCGAGGTGCCATATAACAGGAGACGAGGGAGAAGAAAACCAGCAGCAGAAAACAATAAAGTCATATTTGTCTTTGGAAAATTTAAGTCCAATTGTGAGATATGTTTAATGAACTGTTCTCCTGGAAATCAGCCAACATTTTATTTCCACCCCCTGTTTTTTATTTTAACAAATCCAAAAATGTGTTTTAAGGAATCTATGAAATTGATGCGTTGATGCTAGTCTCAATCTAAAATAATCTTCTTCTTTTTTTCTTTTGTACATTTACAAATATGATGCCTCATGAATCACAGAAGTTCAGTTAATAGAGATTAACCCTGATCATTCTCTGGTTTTTCATATTTTAGACTACAGATGATCACATATATTGTTAAGAAAGAGTGAAATAGCTGTTGAACTTTAGCAACAACAGAAACTCCTACACTCAGATACCAGCTTCTCCATCATCATCATCATCATCATCATTTTGCTCACACAGGATTGGAATATGCACTGGATATGCAAGCAAGCAATAGAAAACATTTTCTTTCTTTTTTTGGGAGTGCTTGTAGGAAGCCATATCACAAACATAAAACAACCCTTACAGATTTTTCTTTGTTTACACAAAGCCCAGAGAAAGCTGTTTCTTTAACAGCATAGTTCAAGGTGAAGGACAGTGCAATCACTCTCGCACAAAGGAGGACTGGACAGAAAGACTGGAAAGAAATTCAGTCATACTTAGGCGAAACACTAATAATTCTTGCTTTAGGATAAACCTTGCCAGCCTTCACACTGGTGCTTAGGTCTGCAACATGAACGCCTGAACCCATCCATCTTTTGGCTGATTTTGGTGTGCCACTAAAATCACATACACATTCAAAACTACATTTAAATACTGTTAAGATATAGCAGTTCAATAATAAAAAGGGTTGTTTTTTTTTAAAAAACAGATAAAAACCCCCCAATATTTTTGTTGGTTTTGACATAATTTATATTACGCACCACAATTAGCAGCCATGTGTGGAAGCCGAGAGCAGACGTATGTAGCTTTTCCTGATGGTGTTCTCGAAACAACGAGTGTGTGTGTTGAACTGTTTAGATTTTTATTTGCAAAAATATTTTAAAACCATTTTTTCATTTAAATGGTTACAAAAGTCTTGAAGACAACTATGTTCAAGGCAGCAAGATGGGCTTTGTCATCAATGCCATCTACGCCATGGCACACGGTCTCCCTTCCACTTCACAGCTGTGCTCTTCTTATATTTTATCGTGTCAGGTAAAGTCTCAGTAAAACACAGCAAGTGTTACATAAGTAAGGGTTTAAGGAGTACAGACACTTTTCCAAGGCATGTGCATGTACAGGATAATGCTATCTTGTACTGATAGTGAAGGTTAAGACTGCAGTGTAATGCATCATTATTAGTTGCTTTAGCTTGCATTGCAAGAAACAAAACAAAACCAAACAAAAAAAATCAGACTTCAGGGATTTTCAGCGAGAAGATGCAAAATATTGAACACAGCAATTAACACAAAAAGATTGCCGCAAGAGAGGTTTAAGTACAATGTGAAATGCTTAATTAAAAAAACCGCTTTCTCCAGCTTGCATTACATTGAACTGATAGGGTGTGTTTGAAAAATCACATACTCTGATGTTACCCATTTTTTAAGTATTTGTTAATCCCTGCAGTGAGACATGAAATTAGGAAGCTAAATAAAAGAAAAACCCGTGTGACTTCGGGCTATTAACCGTGGTCAAGCAGAATACAGAGTCGATGTGGTGCAGGTTTTTAAGAGAGTCGGACCATTTCTAATTGAATCCTGACTCATGACTCCAAGAATGAATAGTTTTGCCATGGTAACAAGGTTTCTTTGAAGCCATTTTCTGAGACTTCCAGTTCCTTAAAAGCAGTCTCCCACAGAGGACAAAAAAAAAACAAAACAAAAAAACGAGCGCGTTTCCAGCAGCTTGAAGTCAGAGACATTTTCTGCATCTGTGTGCACCCTATCACTCCTTTGTAATACCTTGCATCCTGCCAGGCAACCTGTTGGGTACATCCGACCCTGAGAGATGACATAAAACATGCTACTGCTTGCATTAACCAGGCACTGTACGGCTTTTCCCTTTTAAAAAATGAATACACTTGTCTTGTAGGAGACTCCTTACTGTTGTCTCCTTTATGGGCAGGTTACGAAAGTCTTGAAGACAACTATGTTCAAGACAGCAAGATGGGCTTTGTCATCAATGCCATCTACGCCATGGCACACGGTCTGCATGACATGCATTCTGACCTCTGTCCCGGCCATGTGGGACTGTGTGATGACATGAAACCCATCGATGGAAGCCATTTGCTGGAGTTTCTACTCAAGACGTCCTTCACAGGAGTGTCCGGGGAGGACATATGGTTTGATGAGAATGGAGACTCTCCTGGAAGGTAAGCTACTTTATATGTATGGTTGAAAGCATGGTCTTTTGCCACAATTGTGGTTAATATACAATCGAAATCTCATAGGCATTGTCTTAAAAAAAAAAAAAAAAAAACTGTCCATGCTTGAAAACCCTCCAATGTGGCTCAATGAAAACAAATCTATAAAGAGGAGTGGGCTAACATTCATCCAAAGCAATGTAAAAGACTTACTACCAGTTTTTACTGACACTTGCCGTCAAGGCTGGAAAGTCAAGTTATTGGATTCAGGAAGTGGTTAATTGTTTTTGAAATAGATGTGCCACGGTTGTTCTGAATATCTTTTTGTCCCTCAATAAATTATGAATTTAAAATTGCTTGTTGTATTTACTCGTATTGTATTTGTCCTTATATTAAAAAAATTGCTTGATGAAGTCAGGTACTTATGAACAAGAAATCTATTGGGAAGGAAAGTAATCACCTTTAAGGTAAAAAAAAAGAGAAAGAAATATCACTAATTTGAACAACAAAACATGGGAAAAACTGACTTGAAAAGGAGTCTGTTAAGGAGTCTTTTTTTACCTACAAATTATTTAGATTACCTTGTTGTCATTTTTCTCCCGCCCATCCTCACTCAGGTATGAGATTATGAACTTCCAGCGTGTGGAGCCTGGTGTTTATGACTACATCAACATTGGCTCGTGGCACGAGGGCATGCTGAGCCTCGACGACGAAATGATCCAGATCAACAGCAGTGACATGGTCCGCTCCGTCTGCAGCGAGCCCTGCTCCAAAGGAGAAATCAAGGTTCAGGACTAATCTTTTACACGCTGTGATTAGACTTCACTGGTGGCTGACATCTTTAATCTGAGAAAGTCTATATCCCACAAGTGATAAGAGACTTTATTCATACTCTTTAATTGTCTATTTAACTGTACAGTGTTTGTTGATAGCTTGCTAACTAGCTAACCAGCTACCTTAATAGTTAGCTAGACAGCTAGCTAACTAGCTAGATAGCTAACTTGATAGTTAGCTAACTATCTAAATAGTTACAGTTGCTAGCTAACTATCCAGTGAGGTAGTTAGCTAGCAGCCTAACAATTAATGTAGATCTTCATAAACATCTTATTAATCAACAAAACAAATTATTGTTACAAGCATTGCAATTCCAGTTGAGACATTTTTTGTTTTCTATAAATAATTCAGTTCTTACTCACAACTGTAGTAAGTTATTTTTTAGTAAAAAATTTCAAAAATAATTGTTCCACTACCAATTTGTTACTTATAACTTTTCTTTCTTTAAACCTTCTATGTTTTAAAGAAATATTAAATATTTACTGGCTTTCCTTTTGTTCTGGGCAGCAGAGAGTCACACAATGGTATTTTTAGATAAGCAGTTTAATTTTTTTGTTTCCTGTGGATAGGTGATAAGAAAGGGGGAGGTGAGCTGCTGCTGGATATGCACTGCCTGCAAGGACAATGAGTATGTGCAGGATGAGTTCACATGCAAGGCCTGTGAGCTGGGCTGGTGGCCTGACGAAGAACTGGAGGGTACGTTTGTTCGTCCCCTCCTCGTTTTCACAGCTGCTGTAAAGTTATGTCAGTTTTGAAGACGAGACGATAGAGGATCTAAAAGTCTATCATCAGAATTGTACCAAATCACCAGATAATGAATAAGTAAGACTGTGTGGAGTTCCAGTCAGACGGTTTGATACATTGATTATCTGCATGAATGTCATACACATTTTGTTACATTTGATTTCAACCACTCAGTCTTTTTTTTCTTTCTTGTGAAGGGCCAATTACTCAATGATCTTCAATTGCAAATTGGGAGCACAGTTTTAAATTCACTGTGCATTTCCTCTCTACATAGAATCAACATACAGCATATTAGCTCAAATAAATACATACACCACCAATATCTGGAGGAATCATGCATGTTTCAGAGAAATATATCTCATCAAGGTTCTGAAGTAATTCTAGTTGGATATTCAACCACTCATCTTTGTAGTAATTGGTAAATTTTAAGTATAGTCACATTTACAACCTAGTTTTAGTCTGGGCAATTCCAGAGCTTAATGTTTTCCTGGGTAACACTCCACAACCAGATTTGATGTGTTTGATATGATTGTCCACCATCTGACCCAAGCTGTCACCCTCAGACAAAGAAAAATTGATTAAGATGCGCAAGAACAATCAGATTTTTCTTCTTTTTATGGAGGACCCAACTGCTACACCTGAACAAAATGTTTTGTCTGATTAGAAAAGGGTTATTATGTTTGGTTTGTTTGCGTTCATGCTGACTTAAACTGGGGTTACTTTAGTTTCCAGAGTATCTATTCCTTTGGCATTATGCTTCCAAGCAGCGACAATCGCTTGACTTACAAAACCAAAAAGTTCCCCCAAGCTCTTACTTCTCCTGCCAGAACTACTGCACCCTGTACAGTTTGTCCTGCTAAGAGTTTTCTGCATCCCAAACCTGTTCTGTCCTATTTTCATTGCCTTCCCATGACACCTGAGAGCACATTCATCATCTTCACCATTTCAACCGACAGCAGCCCTATTCCACTTACCACTCTTCTGGCCCACTTTAGCAAGGCCTTATACGCCTTTCCAAACAAAAGGCATCTTCTTAACACATTAATCACACGCAAGCTTCTGCATTTTTATTAGCAACAGCATAACAGTGTTGATGACACCAACAGAAACGGATCACCCCTTCACTGTCTATGTGTAGTTCAAAAGTGTTAGAAAATATAAAAATTCCACATTCCCCTTGTACTCTACGAATGGAAAAAAATATAGGTGACATGTGCAGCTACATGTGCAGTATGTAGCTGCACATTTCAAACTGATGTCTGAAATGTGCAGCTACATACTTTGTCCTGCTTCTTCGGCCCCCTCTAGCCTGGCTGCAGCCCAGCCTGGCCATGGCTCAGTTGAAAGGCGTTTATTTATAGTTGAGCTAAAAACCTACTTTAGAAATTACTGTATTTTCTCCGGCTAAGATGGTCATCATTTCTTGTACATGCAGTCATGTAAAGTAGCCTGAAGTCTGAAGGGCTTTTTATTTCAAAATTATTTATTCACCTTTGAGTTGATGGCCAATCTAATATAATCATATTTTGTCAGGTCTATATATAATGGCTAAGATCCATTATATATATGGATATAATCCCTATCCATGTATTGATAGGGATTTTATGATTTGACCACACGAAGTAGTTGTTTTAAGTGCTTAAATGCTGTAAAAAAAGAAATTTCTTACAAAGAGAACTAAGTTTGTTGTGCATTTGCCTTTAGCTCTTTTGATGTGCAAAAGTCAAAACTTTTGTATATCAAGAGGCTGAAATGACCCATTATTCTTTGCAAGATAGCTCAAGCAACTTTAAGGTCTTGCTACCGATTCTAAGTTGGATTTAGGTTTGACCTAAATCCAGTCTAGCTCATTAATATAATTTGATTGCTATTCGGGCTCTTGCTGTATGTTAATGCTGTTGTCCATCAACATACTTCTCCCTAATCTTTAGTCTTTTGCAGTCTCTAATAGGACTTCCATCTTGTTTCTGCTGAATAAAAATCATTCCTACATCATAAAGCCACCACCGTTCTGTAAACTAAGCGTAGTCTTAGTTTTCCACCACACATACTATTTTGCATGTTGGCTAAAAAGTTTGATTTTGGCCTGGTTTGAGCACCATTTTTACACACATTTCATCTTGGCCCTATAGATTATGTAGCAAGCCTTATAGGTAGGCCACTCTTCTTCCACAATGGCCAGATGTGAACAGTTTCTCCCACTTGAGCTGTCGATCTGTGCAACTCCCTCTAAGTTATCATGGACTTCTTGTTGCTCCTCTCATAAATGCTTTTTTTTTTGCTGGCCTCTCAAATTAGGGTTAGTTTCTTAAAAGGTTTTCATTCTGGCTTTTCCTTTTTCAATAAAGGATTAAACAGCATCCTTTGAGATGTTCAAAGTTTGGAATTGTGCTTTCTTGCATAACTTTGCTGTGATTTTTGCCTAAACGTTCCTTTTTCCTGACCTATCTGCTGTCTTCTTTGGTCTTTGTGATGGTAATGTTCTTTAGCAAACCTCTGATGCCTTCTTAGAAAGCTCTATTTCCTTTAAATTAATTCATTTCATTTGAAAAAACAAATATTGTAATATTCCGTTATTATCCCCGAGCACCAGAGAGAGGTTTTGCGACTAACACTGGTTTATTTAGGTCAAACATAACAGGGCGGTTCTCAAAGAAATACCAGCCAACTCTCTCGTCCTCTGACAACAGCCCCCTCCCTCCCAAAAAGCGTTCCAAGATTTCTTCCGGTATAACCTCAAAAATAAACAGTAACCGTGCAACAACACATCATAATCCATTACTGATCAATAAAATGTCATGTTGGTCTGTCACATAAAATCCCCACAATGTTGCTGGTCAACTCGACCAACCACTGTGAGGTTTGTGATTCTGTGACACGATGAAAAATAGCTTTTATTCTCCCGGCAGGTTGCGAACCAATTCCCCTGCACTACCTGGAGTGGAGCAATCCAGAATCCATCATCCAGGTTGTCTTCTCCTGCGTGGGCATCCTGGTTACGTCATTCGTTGCTTTCATCTTCGTCCTGTACCGTGACACGCCTGTGGTGAAGTCATCCAGCCGCGAGCTCTGCTACATTATCCTGGCTGGGATCTTCCTTGGATACCTGTGCCCTTTCACCCTCATAGCCCGACCCACAGTGGTGTCCTGCTACCTTCAGAGACTTCTCGTCGGACTCTCGGCCGCCATGTGCTACTCTGCACTCGTGACCAAAACCAATCGCATCGCTCGCATCCTGGCGGGCAGCAAGAAGAAGATCTGCACCAGGAAGCCAAGGTTTATGAGCGCGTGGGCTCAGGTGGTCATCGCCTCGATACTTATCAGTCTTCAGTTGACGTTGGAAGTTACGCTTATCATCATGGAGCCTCCCGAACCGATCAAATCCTATCCCAGCATCAGAGAAGTGTTTCTGATCTGCAACACCAGCAACCTCGGCGTTGTGGCGCCACTGGGCTACAATGGTTTGCTCATCATGAGCTGCACCTACTATGCCTTCAAGACCCGCAATGTTCCCGCCAATTTCAACGAAGCCAAGTACATCGCCTTCACCATGTACACCACGTGCATCATCTGGCTCGCCTTTGTGCCAATCTACTTCGGCAGCAACTACAAGATCATCACCACGTCGTTCTCCGTGAGCCTCAGCGTGACCGTGGCTTTGGGGTGCATGTTCACGCCAAAGATGTACATCATTATCGCGAAGCCAGAGCGGAACGTACGCAGCGCGTTCACCACGTCCGACGCCGTGCGCATGCACGTCGGCGACGGCAAGATCGCCTGCCGAAGCAACAGCCTCCTCAACATGTTCAAGAGGAAGAAGAACGCCGGGAACGGCAGGTGAGTTCATTAATTGAGTCTGAGTCCTGCTCCCGAGGCACCTCAGGGATGCTCGTTTTACTGGAACTCCCTCTCTGAGGGAGCTTGACATCTAGCTGTATTTACTGCCAGAGAGGCACCTGTTGTAAAGTGTGGCAAATATAGGCCATCACTTAATTCACACAGACGTGTCATCCTTTGATCTGTTGGCGAATTTAAAACAAGCATCCCTATGTGCTGAGGGATTAAAAAAATAATAATAAAAAGGGTTTCTACAGGACTCATTGAACTAAAGACCAGACCAGAAAATACATCTCGGGTCAGAAGTTTGCATGCATTAACCACTGGCATAAATGTCTGTTCATTTAAAACTTTTAGTCATTCATTCAATGGCAAACTTTTTTCACGATTGACTTTTTTTGTTTGTCTTTACTAGAATTGGTAGCACAACGTGTATGTATTCTTGACTTCCATACTGGCTCAAATATATACAATAACTGGCCAATTTATAGTTGTGTGTTTGGCCTGTTTGTGTTGTGTGAACACCCACTCCTTTACAAATTTTAGCTACTAATTTGGCGGTACTGATAAACCTTCATTATTCCCACTTCTATTTGCAATGCATCACTGTCACTGGCAGCAAAACAGATCCATTACATGATGCTGCCGTCACCATGCTTGACCGTTGTACCAACACATTTAAGTGAATTCTGCAATTTCTTCCAAGACAAGTGGTCAAATATTCTACTAGAATTGATCTGGAAGCTTGTTTAAGTTGTTAAGGTGCAACTTACCAGGAGACATTTAACCAAATAGTGTTACAAGTGTGTAGTTAAAATCGAGCCTCTGTCAATTAGGGAAAAATTCACAATCAATCAAGTGCAGTGAAGTTTTGTTTTTAAAAATACTGAAATTGCTTATTTTATGGGTAGTCTACTCAGGAAAAAGAAAGATTGAAGTGTATTACTGAACATTACTTGACATTCATGCCAATCTTGAATGCATGTAAGCTTCAGACTAAAAATATGAGACTTTTGTGTGCTAATTTAAACTCTCTATTAAACCTGAAGATACCCTGAAATACCACCTATAGGCTGAAAATAAACTAGAACATATATATAAAAAACACAGTTAGTTTCAAACTAGCATGATTTTCTGACATGAACTTGAACCTGTCTTTTCTTCTACACCTTTGCGGGTTCCTGCGCAGTAACAGCCATCTTTATTTTGTTCATAGTTCTAATGGAAAGTCTGTGTCATGGTCTGAACCAGGTGCAAGACATCCTCCCAAAGGGGATCATATGTGGCACAGACTGTCAGTGCATGTGAAGAGACAGGAAGCAGGTTCCAATCAGATGGCTGTCATCAAACCCTTAACTAATACCTACCAAAACACTGCCGGGGAGTTCTCAGACCTCAGCACTAAGACGTTGTACAATGTGGCTGAGGAGGACGAAAACGACCCGCTCACTTACAGCTCCCCCGCCACTCCCCCAATGATGGCCCACGGACAGATGCCAGCCTGTGACATGACAAAAGAGGCGGCCGGGGACGTGGAGCTCTATTCCCTGGAGCGTCTCCAGCAAAATAGCGTTATCCCTCAACACTGCGTCACGGACCGCCTGCAGGAGGAGATTGTTCTGAACAAATTCAGGAGTGACACCCATGAGCTCGTTGACGATGTGTGCCTGCCTCCGGCTGTTTCAGGCATGCCGGTGTATCACCAGGCTCACCTCATCCAGCAGGAACCCATCCTGCCTGTCCATCTTGACCCATTTGATGAGGAGCCCGTCTCCCCTTTCGAGGAGGAGGAAGAAATGGAGAGCGAGCAGTTCGGCCTCCTACAGGGCTACATGTATAACAACACCCAGGCTCACGACGAAGACGAGGACGAGGAGGACATGATTGAGGTCAAATTAGCAATGGAGGACTCCGTCGCCCTAATGCCTCCGTCCCCTTTCCGCGATTGCTCTGGTACCCCAGTAAGCCCATTTCCCAACTCTCCAGTGTCTGAGTCCGTCTTGTGCACACTTCCAAATGTGACGTATGCCTCTGTCATTCTTGGAGACTACAAGCAGAGTGCTTCGACTCTGTGATTTGATGCCCTAAACGTTAAAGATGCAGTATGTAACTTTAATTAAAAAAATTATCTTTTTACATATTTGTTAAAACTGTCACCATGTTTGGACCATAATGGTTTGAGACAATTTGTGAAAAAATCGATCTCCTCCGACTCCTCCATGAGCTACTATTGTCGTCTGAAGAAATGCACCACTCCCAATCAAAAACAACTAATCAGAGCCAGGAGGAGGGTCTTAACGCTGTCATTCATCGTTGTGTACACGCTGCTAAATGTGCTAATGGTGGAGAAACAACTCACCTTTACAGAAGAACCGTTTATCGCAGTCATCAGTCGCCATACTAACTAGCTTGAGCATTCAGGACAGACTGTGGTCGGTGTAGCATAGCAGAAAGCAAGAAGGGGGAGATCAATGGGAGAATGAGCAGCGCTACACAAAGGGGTGATTGACAACGTTAAGACCCTCTTCCTGGCTCTGATGGGTTGTTTCTAGATAGCACTGGGAGAACGCAGAGGAGCTTGATCCTTTTTTTCCCCCACGGGTTATTTCTCAAACAATACTGTCACGACATAGTGTCAGTTTCAACAAATATGTCAAAAATATTTTTTAGGAAAGTTACATACTGCAGTTTTAAGAGTTCTGCTACATGTTCAAGTTTACATCAACATGCGCTGTATGTGATAATATACAAGGTAAAAGTCACTCTGTGGTCGTTTTCACTCGATAGCTTTTACTTAAGTTCCTAAATTTTATAAGAATTAAATACGCCGTATGCAGTAGTGAAAGATCTTGCAAACACGCTGTATATTTCTGACGTAATATTTTACATTTAAGTAGATTCTGCCTTTACTTGACAATTGAATAAGATTGCCAGTGCATACATGTACATTTATTTATTTGAAAACAGATTTTTAACCAATCTAACTATAGTTTCAGTATAAGACTATTCATTTTGACAGTGTGCTAAGGAAAATGTGTCTTGTGTTTACACATTGTAACTGCTGTCTCTCATCAGATAAGAGGAGGATATAAGCAGCTGTTGGGTTTTAGATTGTCTCGTTTATGTTATTGTAGAATTAGATGAGGTGAAGAAAAAGCTGCTCGTAGAAGTTTAAGCTGAAGAACAGTGCAGCCAGGCTACACAAGTTCTACACTAGCTTAGCATAAAACCAGAAGTATAAAAGTTTCTTCACCAAAATGGCCGCAGTTTGTGGCTCCAATCAACTCCCATTTCAGAACTTTTGTTCCTACAAAACATTTTCCTCAAGCTTTTCTGACTTCATTACCAAAATGCACTTTCTCTCACTTGTGAGCAGGGATTTGTTTATAAAATCTCCCTTTAATTATTAACAGTGGTTTAGTTTCAACAACTCATACTTTCATTTTGCACCCAGATATTGTTATTTTATTCCCTTACTCCAGTTGTTGCGTATCAGTTCAGTTTTTTTTCCTAATTATTTTTATGATGAATAGTTATAAAATGGTCACGTATAATTTAATAACATTATTTTCTAAAGATTCTAAATTCTATTCTAGTTTTATGTATATCATTTCTGATCACTATTTGGACCAGATGATTCCATTGAATTATGTCAGATTTTGTCCCTGATTAATCCAACAACTGTGGCTGACCTGTTGTGGGAAGATATTAAATAATGAAGTCATAAAACCACATTTCCTTACAGTAGGCTATATTTAAAAGATGGGAAAACATATTGCCTGACATTTGTGTCATAGTGTCCACAAATGTCTACTTTGGTTGATAGAAAAGGGCAAAAACACACAATGTCTCAGCAGAACACAACAGCTATGACAGCTGCAAGAAAGGTTGGTTGTTGTTGTTGTCAGTTGTGAATGTTGAAAATGAATGTACAGTGCTGAGAAATCCTAAAACCAGGTCTTGAACCAGCAGAGCAGGCCCAGAGCGTTACACTGCCACCACCGTGTTTCACTGCTGGTATCATGTCGTTTTTCTGTAATGACATGTCAGCTTTGCTCCGGATGTAATGGGACACTTTCCGCAAAGCTCCACTGCTGTCTCAACAGTCGACAGAATAATTTCCCATATGTCTTCTTGGGGATCACTGGGAGGTTGTTTGGGAAACATGAGACAGGGCCATGTGGTCATATTGGTTCTGGTCTTAGAACTCTGCCCTGGATGCCGATTTTGCTTAGGCTCTGTCCCATCAAAACTGATCTCAACTTCTTCTTCTTGGCTCTTTTGTGACCTGTCTGTTCTTGAACCCAGTCCTGGGGAGATTCAATAATGTCCCGTTTTGTCCATTTGTGGATAATGCCTTTCATTTTCTTTGTCTGGGCTCCCAATGTCTTATAAATTGCTTTGTAGCCTTTTCCAAACTGCTAGGTGTCATTGACGTTGATTTCCCACCTGTTCTTGAAGTTTTAAGATTACGCCATCAGTGTTTAGAATACTGAAGTCTTTCAGCGTACTTCAATCAAGTTCTATGGTGATTTCTTGAGTCTAACGGTTTGGCAGTAATCCTTGTATTTTGCTAAAGAATCTGATGCTGGAAATGTGGTTAATACTAGCTACTTCATGATGTGAGGAATCCTTCTTTTTTTCACATCAGGCCAGGTGTGTTTAGATGGACTTTTATCTTTAATAAAGAAAATTAAACTCCTTTTTGGTTTTGCTCTGTCCATGACTGTCTGATATTAAATTTGTTTGATCTAAATATGACTAGGCACAAACTAACATTTTTAACACTTGGATGTTTTAATTAGAAAACATTAGAAAAAGTATGTGGATTTTTTGTAACCTTTGAGCAAGGTCCGTCTAGTTTTATGCTGAGCTAAAAGATGCTAAGCTAGCTAGTGGATGTTATTCTTCCTTTAGCGTGCACAAAGGCATATTTCGTCATGTACAATTAACTCGAAAGGTCAAACTATTGCTTAAGTGAACTTTTTAATTTATTTATTTCTTTTGAAAAATGTATATTTATTTATATGTCCCACAAGACTGTATCATGAATGTAGCAGAGGACAACTTCAAGTGCCACATTTTCATTAAAACTTTGTCTTTTATACGTTCGACACATTTCTATGGTCTTGAAATACATGTAAATCAAGTGAAAAATTTGTATCTTTTATAATAATACGTCTTATGTCAGAGCTAGGTATGACTATAAGTTATTTTATGTATATTTGTTTTGTGAATGTATGAATTGTGTATCATATTTTGGTATTCAGATTGTATCTATATGTGTTACAGTATTACAGTAGACAGAAGACTATAGCTGTAAGACTTTCTGGTTTTTCTCAGTTTCTTAAATATTTAGATTCTGAAAGTCTATCTGTGCTATATAATAAGAGAAGTGCTTCTGTTACCATTAGTAACCAAGCTATTTTCAGATCATTACACTGTATTTACTGTTGGCAATCATTTGAATTATACTTGTCAAAATGGGGTGAATTAAAACTTTTTATGCTTTTTGTTGTCTGTTTCATGATGAACATGTGTAGCTCTCCGAGTTGAGGCTAACATCGCTCATAATTGTTTTATTGAAGATTTCATTACCTCCATGTTTGTTTTTTTTTTCTTTTAAACCAAACATAAGATTACTCAAGAAATGGTCCTCAGTAAAATATAGATTTTGTATACTGTTTACTTCAGTATTTATTTTTTATTTTAGAACAGCATTTTTCAAATTGCCCACCAATTAACTTTCTGTAAAAACAAAACAAATAAATACCTGATTAAATATCTACCAGCTCATTAACCATAAAAGAAAATGTTTGTTGACTTATTGGGAGACATGGTGCACAGAAAAACTCAACAGACTGTTGTGAATTCATTTTACTGATCCTGTGGTATCCTCAGATTTTTTGAGTGAGGATACATGGTTTCAAAGGTTTAACAAATAAAAATATAAAAAACATGTCTGTTATATTCGACCCCAATTCACCTTGACACCCTTAAATAAAACTAACTGCCTTGAGAAGTCACCTAATTAGTAAATAAAGTTGCTTCATGCTGTGTGGGTGATTTTCATATTTATTTAAAAAATACATGAGAAAACCATGAGTCTTTTTCTTCATAGTTATGCACCACTTTGTGTGTGTGTGTGTGTCTCAAACCAAACCTCAATAAAATTCACTGCAGCTCAGAAAATTTTTAAATAGGTCCGAATGTTTTTGGATGGCTGCGTATTTATCTGAGAATAGACTTCTGACCTTTAGAAAAGTTCACTTCAGCTGTCAAGTAAAAGTGCAGGGTTTTCTGCACCTGGTGGTAGAGCCAATATTTACCTCTCTTTTAAAGTTTGACATTTTACATCAGAGATGGATCCGCAATTTTTCATTTCAAATATTCAGACCAAGGCCTCATTGAATAACAATCTTTTAACACATGCTACACTACACTGCCTCGAGTAAGCAGTAGAGTAAAAGAAGCTTTGCTGATCAACATATTGCCAGCTCAAGTGGTTGAACAAAATCAGGAGAAAATAGAATCAAAACCAGGTGAAACAGACAATGATGAAATGAAAAGGTTAAATTAGAAAAAGAAAAAAAAAACTAGAAAGTGCACCAGTGGAAATTGATCATTTAAAAAAAAACATAAATTTTACTTGTGAAAATCAAGTGTGGATTTGGAACGCTTGATGGTAGAAAGCCACGAGGTTAACATTTTCACATATTATTTCCACATATGCGAAATGTGTGATAGTAAATGCTCTGAAGAAAGGGGATATTTTAATAAAAGAGTCGGACACTGTGCTTCTGCTCCAGCGTATATCATTATGTAAGTTAGCTTACAAACACAATAATATCAAACTTGAAACAGCAGCATGGTAGCTAACAACAGCGCTAACAATGGAGCTATAGTTTGATAACATTCGGAGCGTCAGAAAAAAACTCAAAAGCTTTCTTAAAGTTAATAAACTAATTTACAACCCACAGGTATGTTTATATATACTCATACCTGAAGAATGAATATTTTAATGTAAGAGCCGGTGTTCTATCAGATTATCATACCCTGTCAGAATAGCATACATGCAGTGCGTACCATGCTTGCGCATGCGCATTAAGAAGTCCAATCGTTGGTGGAGCTGTCAGTTCAGCTCACGCGACAAGTTGTGACGAAAATAAGTCAATAAATTGTTTTCAATGATAACTAGATAGATATACATGCATTGTCGTTGTTTCAAAGTGTATTTAAAGCAGGGTCTAGCTGCAGCAGCACGCGCCCATGTAAAACTCATTAACCTACTTAACCGCTAAGTCAGGATGTCATACAGCTGTTAATAGCAAAGTGTATGACGATCTACGTCATGATTCTATGTTGCCGATTAAATAAAATCACATGGTAATGATGACAGTGTATAGTTGTCTGATAGATATAGCCGTCAGTTCGTGCTAAGCGTATGACGACATGACAGCGTATGCTGATCTGATCAACACTCCCCCTGCTGGCAGCATCTGACCACTGCATCAACCAAAAAAAAAACAAAAAAAAAAACAGTTACACTATGTTGTCTTGCCCCTTTCTTTGCTTTAACTGTATAAAAAAAACATCTACCAAGCTGAATAATTAATTTTACTTTTCATTCGTGGTATTTCACATTTGACCACTTTTATGCAGTGATGCTATATGCTAACTAGTGGATGCTTTGGCCCCACAATAAAACTTACATGGAGCTATGCTAGCATGTGAACTGTAAAAGCACTGCTACAGTATTTAGTCTGCTGCTCACAAAAATGTGTTCAAATATTTAAGCACAGGAAAGACCCACACACAGCCTTGGCTTTGTCCAACTGATGCATACACAATGTTTTAAATTGCCCCCCCAACCCCTTCCCTTTGCCTTTCCCCTTGCCTTTCCCTTTCCCATGGGGTGGTATAAATATTGATGAGGCAGGTGCCCTGCTTGCCTGCTTGTCAGACAAATGATGTGACGCGACACCGTCTCGTCCAATGAAGAGTGCCACTGGGACAGGATCAAATAAAGCCAGGCTCATAGGAAGTGTCAGGGCCAGCCGTCGCTGTGTGAGGGATCAGCAAAAGAGCCAAACTTAACCTGCCGCTGTTCACACGAAACCCTGTTTTTCACACCGAGTCACGAACCCACAGCCACCCTGAGTTCTCCCGCCGAAGGTCATACCGCCTCACATACCCAGGCATGCAATCCATACTCCTGTTTCTGCCTCGCTATGATGGCGTGTGGCATTGTGTGTGTGGGCTGCCTAATAAACACCTCTGCTGCGGAGCTCATTTAATGATACCTTCAGGATATTAAACAGATCAGCGTGACACACAAAGTCTATGACTCTTCGCTGGACAAGCAAGAGGCGCTGAGTGGTTGACCTACTAAAAACAAGAGGCCAGAAGCTGTGAAACTAATAATCTCTCAAACCTCATAAACACCACAAGAGAGAGCAGAGGTGCAATATACTATGAGCCTTCTTCATTAAAATGCCGCTTTTTCAACATGAGACTTACACATCCATCAGGCAAGTCTTGCACATAATTATTGGTTGATTAGAGCTTAGACCACTGAGAGATCTTTAACAGCTGGAGGCAAAGTACTGCAATAAGCTCAACCTTATTTTGGCTGGAAATGTTATGAAATATCCAAGAAAGACCATGTCTTTCTTACTGGAAACAGCATATAGCCAGAAAAATAGAAAATAAATTCACATTATCTTACTATTTTACTATTGATAATTAGAGGGGCAGTATTATGTATTTTTCAGGCACAAAGTGTCATTTTATAACACAATCAAGTAACTATGTTACCTTCAGTTATTAGAAAAATGCTGCCAAACATGACTTAGAAGAAATTTGACTTTGTAATTTTACTCACTAAAATTGAGTCTCTGTTTCTTTAAGAAATTCTCGCTCTTCAGGAACATGGCTCCTCTATTAGCCCTTTAACAATGTTTTCACCAAAGTTGCACTGTGAAGTCGCTTGCATAATGAGCTCAGCAGTTCCACCAGGTGTTTGCTAATTGCTGCTGGCTAGTCTGAAGGAGCTGAGTCGGGGAGTTGCGGTGGACGGATGCTTTGTAAGGTCAAAGATAAGATTGGAAACTGCGGCTCCAAAGATGAGTCATCCTCCTAGTTCCACCCAGGTGTTTTATGCATGTGAATGGTTGCCACGGGAGATTAAAGGATTTCTCAAACATGCATGAAAGAATCAAAGCAACACTCCAGGTATGTTTTTGATGAGGGAATAACACTATAATATGATGTGAAGCTCAAAAGAGTTCATTTTACATAATAATGCTGCTTTAACAGGACAATAATCCCAACTGGGTTTAGAATGGGGAAAAAAAGAAAACAGGCTAATGGCAACAACCAATTCAAATAAGTTCTACCAGTTCTACCAAGAATCATGGTCAGTTAGCCAAATCAGAATCATCCCAGAAGCTTGGGTGCACGGATGTACCCACACACACCAAGTAGTGGTTTACTTTTGAGTCAGTAAAGACATTAAGACAGCCTCAATCTCTTTAACACTTTCCTCTAGTATCCCTCTTAGGAGCCTCTGTTTTACCCCACTTTGAGAGCCACTGCCTCATCGCACTGTGCTCATTCCTTCACCTACAATTTACTTTGAACTCAAGTGATGCACTTTTGCACAATGTCTTGACTGTGTTTTTGTCCGGTTGAACAAAAGGGGGTAAAACTCGGGTTGAAGTCATGGTCAGCTGGTTCATTATGATCATGCTTCCTTTGTTGGTGCCCTTATTCTGCGGGGATTTCAAAAGTAGAAAACATTGGGGTGAAAGACTTCCCTCTTTAGTAATTTCTTCCTGATGCAATGCAGTGCAATCAAAAATGAAAAGCAAGTGGATTCAGTGCTTGGACATATAAGTAAGAAAGAAAGATGTTATTGAATTGTTTATTGCACAGCCATTTATTTTTCTATGTCCGTGCAACAAAAATAACTACGTTGCCATCCTGCTGGCTAGTTTTCCACACCATGCTTTCCCCAAATGCAGTTCTTCTTAAAAAAAAATAAAAAAACTGTTTTATTTTTACTAATATTTTCGATTCATATGTAGGTAGACAGGCAGTAGGCCAAAGAGGGAAGGGAAATGACCGAGGTGCCGGGACTTGGACCCAGGATTCCTGTGTAAGGACTTTCAGTCATTAGGGTTGAAGATTGATACACAAAGGTAGTTTCTGTAGTTTAAGTAGAAGCAGAAGACAAATGACAGCAACAAAAAAAAGACATTAAAGAGAATATCAAAAGGCAAGGAAAAGACAAAATCTGATTTCCATATAAGCAACAATTAAGCTTGCTTAACATTGACTTAGGTGAGCAACCAAAGACACAGAAGCCCAAGCAGACTAGCTTTGGCTAATGCTCCATGGTATGTAAGGACAGATATTGAGTTATTTGGAATTGGAAATGTAATTTTTTGGTTTCCTATTTCCTTATAAACTTGCAAAACGCTTAAAGAAAAAAAACCCAACAATTTCCTCATTGTCTAATGTGTGTTGAACTTTGAGAAAAGATATCAATTTAATACAATTTGGAATAGGGCTGTGGAAAAGGTGTGGCGCTGTGAAAACTTTATGCAGTGAGAGCTTCAGCTTCAGTTGTCCATACTGTTCTTGGACAACTACCTTCAAAATCAACTCAAACTAATAGCCTAACAGTTTACATTTGGACACAGCGAGGTCTTCCAACTAGACAATAACCCCAAAAACTTCAAAACTGGCTTTGTACAAATGAAGCAGGTTACCATTAACCTAGCATTGTGGCAAAAATTGTATGGACTGTGCCTAATCCAGAAACCTTGTAAATTTATATCCTGTGACAACCATGCCATATCTGCTAACTTCAGGTATTCTGTAGATGGGAGCAGATACTACAGACCCGCATTCCGGAGTCAAGCAAAACTACTAGTCCCAGCCCTTTTTCTTACATCGTACACAAAAGCAACTCTTCTTGTTTTGTTGTGTGAAAATATGACAGTCTGAAGTAGACTCACTCTCGGCGAGGATCCTTTTACTTGTACATTATTGATACGCCTTATTTTGTCTGCCCCAGAGTTTCTCTGGGAACTCTGTTCACATATGCATGGTTGCACGAAAATGTAAAGGCAACCTCACTTGTAAAAACAAAAAAAAGAAAAGAAAAAAGAAGCCCTTATTAACTGCGAATATATGTTCGTGGCCTCGCTGTTCCTCTTTTTTGACAGATAATGTGCCTCGAGTGACCCATTTCCATATGGCCTATAGAAGAAATTCAGCACTCCTTATCTGCAGAAAGCAGACATAGAACTATAAGCCTTGGATTTTCCACTCATGAGTGCCACTTGGTGTGGGAAAATAAACTGTAGATGGGAGCTAAAAGCTAAATATGAATTAACTAAATAATCTAAACACCACAGCATTTTAAGTTTGAAAGGCACATTTATTGTGAATATGTCTCCGTATGTTGGTTACATTGTCCCCGGTGTTGATAGAGAGCCGAGAGATTTAATTCAGGACATGTCGGCAGACTGGAGGATAACACAACGTTGGTAGATGGTGCCATCTAGTGTACAAAAAATGCATATGCAAAGTTTGAGTTTGAGTTTTTAAAAAAATCAACCCATATATTATCTGGAAAAAAATGTATGCAACTCAAAAACTTTAGAGAGAAAATAAAATATTCTGCTTATAATAAGAGCTGCATGGTAAGAAAAGACATGTGAGTTACTTAATAAATTAAACTAACAATGTTGATTACAATTACAACTGATCAGTTAAAAAAGAAAATAAAATAAAAAAACAGAACACAAAAGCCAGTCTGAAATTTTCCAAACAAAAGATCTTGAACCCAAGGTATTTGCCCCATTAAATATGGCATAAAATTCACAGTATTTCAGAAAAAGAACCGGTATGCTCAAGTCAGTCTACAGTTCTTTAATTTTTGTAAACAGTCCTGTTTTGTAAGTCACTGTAAAAATACCAATAAAACATTCCCCAGGCAAAATTAAGACTTCATTAAAACTTCATTCCTTCTGCTTTCAAACGCGAAGGCTGACCGATCTACCACTAGGGGGCGACAAGACTTTACATTCTAAGCCCCAAATGCTCAGAGGATCGATCGATCGATCGATCGATCGATCGATCTATCTATCTATCTATCTATCTATCTATCTATCTATCTATCTATCTATCTATCTATCTATCTATCTATCTATCTATCTATCTATCTATCTATCCTGTACTATGAAGAAATATTATCATAGCTATTGTACTTTGTCACAAAAGGTAATAAGACATTCTTATTTATTTAAAGTTTCAAGTGGAAAAAATAAACAATAACCATTTCATGCTCGAGCTCCTGGTCAGTATTCTGATGTCAGCAGCAAAGGGGTTGTTTGGACAGTGCCAGCAAAAATGGCACAGTATGTGTATTTAATTTGGGTGTGATGCTACTTTTTGCACCAAGATGAGTCTAATACAAGGCAACATAATTGCAGAGAGCAAAGTCAATATTCAGATTTTTGCTGTTAACAAAAATTAAATGTGTGGTAGCCATGTTGGATTTTGAAGTTCTGTGATTTTTACAACTTTGAATTTCGAATATTTTTACCCATGAGAAAATTTTAGCTCATAATTCAACAAAAAATGGCAATGTTTCTCATAAAAATGTTTTTGTTTTATTTTCAGTATAAAACACAAAAATCTGAAAAAGTCCAATTTCTTTTGAGGTGCAGTTTTAAAATGTGGCCTTTATGTTGATACTTTAACAAATGTCTCCTTACGGATGTGCCAACTAGAAAGGAACACCGTTTCACAAGGTCGCCGAATCCACTGTAACACCGGTGTTGTACCGAGAAAAAAAGCCCCCTGTCTGAAACGCACTCGAACGCGCAGGCGCAGTCCTCGCTGCAGTTCACTGCGTTTCCGTAGCCAGCTCGCTACCCGCTGAGCGCTGGCTGGTGAGGCAGCTCTCCGAAGCGATTGATACCCTTCAAATAACGTTAAAGCTTGCCTCCTGAATGGCGGATTAACACGGCTACCGGAAGGGGCACTCTAAATCAATGCTTGTGACTCGGGCGCTTTTAGGGAGTGCGTTGGCAACACCCCCCATAACATGTGAGATGTGCAGAGAAAGATATTAACTGTGCGTTATTTCGGCTAACTAGCTAGCAGCTACCCCCGTCTCAATCCAATTAATGGTAGCTCGCTCGGTCTGTTTTCTTCAAGCGTCGCGTCTGTAACGGGGGGGAAAAAATGAAGAAGTTTAACATAAGGAAGGTGCTGGACGGCTTGACAGCGGCGTCTTCTTCTTCCTCCTCCGCAACTGCTCAGCCTGGTACTCCCAGGGAAAACGATGTTGTCCAGGAGACTCTCCAGTCGGAACATTTTCAGCTGTGCAAGGTATGTCTCCCGTTAGTGAGAGCTGGCAATGACGGGACTGTATGTGTCAGATGACGGCGGCGCGACCAAACGTGAACGTTGTTTTCATCTGTATCAGCACGGCTCAGTGGGTGGAAAACAAAGTGTACAAACAGCATCAAAATCGCCAGGTTTACTGTGAGCTATGGTCGCATTAATGGGGGAATCAATTTTATTCATTGACTGAGTTGTATCCAGCACACCTAACCTTAAATCACTTTCCCTCCTCTGTTTAATCATTATAAATTAGCTCCCCAGTGTTCTACTGCTCTACTTTAGGGTGCACTGTTCACACTGGCTGCTTGTGGATTGTTAAATCCCCTCACAGCATAATATTTCAACAGTCTTTTGTGTTGTGATGAATGTATTTTTTATTTTATTTTATTTTCAGCTGCACTTGGTATAAACTGGTATCTTGTTTTCTCAAGAAAGTAAAACTCCCACTGTAGTGAATGCATCTCTTTATTTGCTAATCCCACGTTCATATGAATGTCTGCTGCATTTCAGCAAAGAAACAGCGGCGACCTTTGTTTGCATTTTCAGTGCATCACCAGGGGGATCTCCTTTAAGCCAACCCCATAAGACTTTCACACACTGCCTTTGCATTTTTTTTAAATATGTTTCACATTTTGTCACATTGAACTCATTTTATTTATTTTAGACCGACACAGAACGTTCCACGGCTGTGAAAATGTTACTTTTTTTCTACTTTTCATCCTCCTTTTGCTGCAGTTGCAGCTGGAAAAGTGGTTTATTTTCTACTACCTTTGCAGAAATTAAAAACCAAAATGTTTGCCCATCCTTGTTTGAAAAAATAACTCACTCAGATTAGATGGAAAGTGACGTTAAACATCAGTTTCTTAATTGGATTTGAATATGGACTTGCAAATATTTTGCAGGGTTTCCCCGGTGCTGAGGGCGCTACGCCGGTCATTCAGCCGCCCGCCATGTTTTTGAGTTAAAAAATGTTTAAAGGTGAGAGGAAATTTGAAAATAGAATTTGATAGTTGTGCATTTTTGGAAGACTGGAAGATTAACACCTAAACATCAACAAAAAAGTCTTAAAAAAAAGTCAATCACTAAAGAAAACTAATAAATTAACAATGCTAAGCCTGGAGGGGGCACAAGAAAAGCCACCAGGTCCACCAGGTCCACCAGGCTCATAGTGCACTGGGGGAAACCCTGAGTTTATCTCAGCCATTTTTGTTTTTTAACAACGTCTCTCTGTTTAGGTTTGTTGTCTTGAACCTGCAACCCACCACCAGGTCTTCTGTGGCCTCTGACAGTGTTTCTCCCTAAACTGCTCTGTATCTAACTTTCATATTTCACATCGCACCCAGCAAAACACACGGATTTGCATAAAATAGCAGAAAGTTCAAGGGATGCTTTTTTTTTTTTTTTTTAAACTACAAAGCACTGTAAACATTGGTATTGTTTCACAGGAGAAGAAAAAAAAAAAAAGAAATAACTTTTTGCTTGCCGTTTTAGGATTTCCTCATTCAATTTGTAAAACCTACTGTTTAGTGTTGGGATTAAATTGAGGGAAGCGGGCTGAGAGACGGGCGTGCCGGCCCACCAGCTCCTTCCGCAGCTGGGAGAAGAGCAGGTCAGTTCCCCAGGTTACGAGGCCGCGGCGTCACCTGTTGCGTAATCCCGCTGCAAGCTGCACAAAGCCGGGCGGCCGGGCAAGGTCCTCAACTTGAAGTAATTGCGTCATAGATCCCCAGTGATGATCATATTTGAGCGGCTGGGCTGCTGAAAAGGTCCTGGGAATAAACCGCAGTTCGAACAATACAAGCGTGCCGAAAAATTACCCCTGCGCAACTGATTTTAGTCTCCGCTACGCCCCCTGTTTTAGCTCTGCTGTTTAAATTTAGTGTAATCTGTTAGACAAATGGGGCAAACGGTTCACATTGATGGATTATGTAGCTTTGGGGATCGTCATAATATATATTTTTCCCCTCCACAAGCCATTTCTGGACTGTGTGGGAGATGATAGATTATGCCGACCAGATGTCTGATATAAATTATGCTTTCTCCTGCAGACCGTGCGTCATGGCTTTCCATATCAACCGTCCTCGATGGCTTATGACCCCGTGCAGAAAATCCTGGCCGTCGGGACTCAGACCGGAGCTTTGAGGCTGTATCCTTCTTTTTGTTTCTTTGTTTTTGTTTCACGAGAGGAATTGAAAAGTGCTAAATAAGGAAAGCAACTGTTAAACAGTACAGTGGCATCTCAAGTTCCTGACACAAGGAATCCAGCCTTCGACATTCCACGGAATAAGGTGGGGATTCACCGTCGTGGCTGACGGAATGAAAAAAAAAGATCACACACATGCTTGGGTCGCATTGCTCCACAGCTGGTAGTGCTCTTGGAGCAGCCGGGCCTAATTAGCGGTAACTGTGCAGTTGCATGAACCAACCCCCCCCCCCACTCTCTCTCACCCTCTCCCACCCAATAACCCCCTCCTCCACCATATGTTATGGAGCCAACCTCAACGGCTGTGCTGCCCAGTCTGTGCCAGGATGCCACTTCATATGTGCTGTAAACAGAACCGGACTTGCACCACAAACCAACACACGCAATCATTTGTGCTTTCGGGTTGTTGCCGAGGAATTCTGTTTTTTTGGGGGGTTTTTTGTTGACTAATTACTGATTCTCACTGACTTTCTACACCTACTGCTTGTCCACTGGGTCGAGGCGTTAGCACGCTAACTTTGGTCTTCCCTTCGTGATGATGCCCTAATCAGGGAGGCCCCTCTGCTTAGCTTAGATTTTCATTAGACCTGACTCCGTCCTGGTCTTTATCCACTCATCAGATTAAGAGAGTGTTTTGTTTCCGCGTGGCAACACACACACGCGCGCAGCTACTATGTTGCACCTCTTGGTGGAAGGTGAAGCTGATGGGATTACTGTCACTCAGGCAATTGGTCCATTTATCAAAAAGACGCGCTTTATCGATCCGCCTCGTCGGCGCTGGAGTTTGGAAACGCTCGCACGGCTCAGAAGACATGAGCCCGACGAGGCATCTACAAGCAATAAATGTCTGCTTTTACAAGACCTGTCTCCGCTACAGTGTTTTAATCAGTGGGTTACTGTAGACGGTTTCCTGCGCTTTACAGAGCTCGTTTGTGGTCGGAGGTGGCGTTGGATATCTAGAACTCTTCCATATGTTTGTAGACAGCAGGCACAGACTGATTGTCATTATCGAGGTACGGTTTAAAGGCATAAAGCAGTTGTGGTTTGAAAACCGCAGATATTTTTAGAGATGAGCAGATCGGGGTCTTCCTGCCTACTACGTACCACATCTTTTTTTTAAATTTCCTTTTGAATGTGTCAAATGCCTAAATGGAAGAAAAAGGTGCAATTGGTCCAAATCTGAAATGACCTCAAAGAGAACCAGGCAAATGTTTTGGCTGAGGGAAGTCTGACCAGTGCTCTTCTGTGCTTGATGTAGGGAAGCAAAAAGGCACTTTAGAAGGAAACTCCTCCGCAAACCTGCCCCCGAAATCTGCTCCTAAAAGATGCTTAAGTTACCAACTCAGACAAAGTTCAGGTACTTGGTCAGTAATTACTTTGGTGTTTTCCAAACTTCAGACAGGCTTTATAAGTTTGCACGATCCAACAGGGTCCACTGACCCTGACTATTTTTTTGTGTGTGTGTGGTGGTTTCTGGATCTGATGGTCTGACAGGACAACCCTGTCTGACCGTGACATTTGCTGCACTCTTCTTAACTCTTCGTGCTAAGACCGTTGCATGACTAATTTACCTAGCTAATGTCACCTACTCTATGAGGAACAGAAAGGTAACATTCTGCACAACGAAGACAAATTTAGTGTGATTATTCCATTGTTCTGCTTAATTCTATGTGTCATCAAAATAATGGAAAAGGAATCCGTTTATCTCAAAGATTCCCAGTTTTGTAATTGATTATCATAATGTGAAATTCTCACCATGGTCGGAAGGCAGTGCAGAAAAGCCTGTATTCTGCAAGTTTGTGTTGGGTCAGGTGGCTGGTCACGCTAGAACTCAAGTCCGCTTTCGAAGCAGAAATGTGTCACAGCGTCAGCCAACTTCTTTGTTACTTTGTTCGCATTTGGACCCTGCGTGCTTTTGAAGTGGCTGTGGAAAACAGTTCTTCTCTTCCACATGTTGAGTTGCAAAATAAAGAAAACTTCCCACTCAGATGATAAATGATTTAACTTCCTGAGAAAAGCAGCTGATGGTGATATCTGTGGCTTACTGAATGGGGAAGTCTTCATGTTAAGGAGGGATGACTGAAGTGTGTAAACTCCACAGGGACAGTGAGGAGAGACTGTAAATTCTGTTTCGGTTTGACAGAGTTCATTGTTTCCAATTCATTTCCGCACTGTAGGTTTTTCATATTTGTTTGAATCCATGATTGAATTATCATATGTACAACATAGGGCTGTAGATTGTCATTCTTCATTCATATGTTGGGAAAATATTGATCTAAAGCTGCCGGCAGGAGACGACAACTCCTCATAATGGGAATAATTTCCATGTTTTGATGTTTAATAATTTATTTGAACTAATTTTCTGGAATTAGATATGCAACACACAGTAGCTCTAATTTAGTTTTTGTTTTTACCAGGACTTATGTGCACATTCAGTTTCAGATATATACATACATTGACTTTTACATCATTTATGAAGACGTGATGACATTTTCAGAATGCCTTTGTACTTGACAAGGCCAACGCCTATTAATTTTGAGGCTTGTGGTTCCTCTATACCAGCATAAAAAATACTGATTTGACCAGACCTTAGAACAATGTAGAAGTCCCAGGGAATGGATTGAATAGCATCTAAATTTCAATGGAATAATCTAAAAGTAGCACTACTATAAAATCATTCAATTTATCATATCAACAGCTAGATGGTAGATACAGAGCAAAGATACCAGGCACATTAAAGCTGGTTTTAGAGTGGATTAAGCAGATTTACATTTCTGTCCTCAACTCTAGCTTGGACCGTGTTAAAAAGCCATGCCCGGTCCATTAAGACAGCCAATTGAAAATAATTTATTGTTTTTGAAATAGTTGGACCCTATCCAGACAGGAGCTTGTTGATGGATGCCTCATGTGGTCAAAAAGTCTCTTTTAAGGACCATTTGACAGGATAAATGTATTTAGTGGGGGCTGGCTACTAGGAAAAAAAACACCCCAAAAAACATATGTGGTTTTGAAAACCATGCATTTTTCTCCGTCATGCTGCTCCTACAGTTTTGAATTCTTTCAGTAAAATAGCAGAGAACTTTCCGGAGGCAGCAGAGTTTAGCGCAGACGTCCGTCTTGTCTTGGTTTTAGCGAGCTAACGTCTCGGTTACTCTCAATCCACGGCCACCAGAGATTATGACTAGCTTCTTCGAAAACTGTAAACTAAAGCAAGACACTTTTTACTGTTATTGAGGCCATGCTGTTCAGAAAGTAAAAATGTTTATGCTAAAAGTCAAGAGCAGTATGTGCGTTAACCAGAGTAGAGGCTAGCTAACAGACCCTTGCTAACTAGCCAGATATTAGCTTTCAGTGTTGATTCATTAACGGAATTTATCAAAGGGAAGAATGGCAACAAGCATCCTTACTTAGTGCTTCTAACAAATACAACAGATGTTTATTTCATGTTTTGCTCTAGTCTTTTGCCACTGTGTACATCCGTTCATTCTTACTTCATTTTTATTTATTTTTTTGCTTATCATTCCCCACAATATTAGCATCACAAAGTCTGTTCCAGAATATTCAGTATTTGGTGACTCTTGTTGCTTAACGTAGCACGAAATGTTACTTAAGATGTTTTGGTTACTTAATTAAGAAACTGCAGCTAAGTTATTTCATTACCAAAAATGGCAGACGTAGACAGAACAACTTACTCAATAATAATAATAATAATAATAATAATAATAATAATAATAATAATAACAATAATAATAATAATAAAAGATCATGTTGAAGGGGAAAAATCTGAATACATTTTATGTTTTTCTCTGAACAGCTTATCTGGGTTCTGTTTACAAAAACCCAGAGCAAAAAGACATCTACTCTGTTTAGCGAAGTATCTGTTTACTTCCTACAAGTCCTATCTTAATATCACAACATGCACCAACATTACCGCATGCTTTCCTGATATTGTGCAGCCCTGTCAGCGACATTATTATATATAGTGATATTATTTCAGCTGCAGCATTGTAGTCATTTTTGGTTTATGGATATATCAAAGCCTAACCTGCATCATTACATTGTAGTATGTTGCATCCTCAAATCAATGGCTTAGAGAAATTATTGGTCTAAAACTATAGACTGTTTCATATCGCAACATGATTAAACAGAATCTTGCAGATTAGTCCTTTGCTAAGAATGGAAATGATACGAAACTCATGCAAGAGCTTTGGTGCTCAACACGTTTTTACCCAGTGAAAAAAAAAAACAACAGTAGATATTAGAGTGATGTGTTACTGCCACAGTATTGTCATTAACTCAACAAGCTGAGAAACTGACTTTGAAACTATGATTTCTGTTCAGGGATTAAATCCTCCCGAGTTTACCAAAATAAAAATACAATTCAAACCACTGGGGGTTGATGTACGTCTCGCAGCAGATGGAAGATGGACTCTTTACTTTTGCAACTTATTGGGGGTTTACTTTGTCTTTGCCATTTGAGAAAAACAGAACATTTTTAAACATGTCTTATTAATCCAGCAGTGCAACCCATGCACCGCTTAGTGAGGAGGAATTTTTAGAATGTTTTGCTTTCCTCCCACCAAGATATTATGTTTAAATGGGAAATTACAAGGTTAATAGTGAGACCAGGGGTTGTTTTCTTATATGCGCCTGTGTTTTTAAAATCCTAAAAAGTACAAATACACTCCGTAGTTTGTACTTTGGCTTTAAACGATGATAGGAAGGAAGTTTGAAAAGAGTGCTGCCTTTGCTCACCAGCGTGATAAAATCTAGTTTTGAGGTTTTGTCTTAGTAATTTCCTGCTCTTCTAGAAAGTGGCTTTGCTCTGCAGCACTATTAACCTACATTAAAACAGAAACAGGTTAAACTAGTACGTTACATGCTTTTCAGCGCGCAGAAGGACGGCCGGCGCTAAGCTGCAATGTAAGCCCTGTGGCCTATGAAGCAACCTCTCACGTTGCCACAAACATCCTCGTTATTTAAACTACTCCTCTGCTCTTATTTAAATTTTCCCTGAGGATATAAAACTCCTCCTCCTCCGCTCCGGACTGAGTACGGCAGGATTCCCATTAATAATCCTGACAGCTAACCGGGAGCTAAAACCAAACGGGAGAGGTCAAGGGTCAAGACGAGATCTGCTGGCAGCAGCTCTGAACTGGCGCCAGCTTAAAAGTCTAGAAGTCTGTGTTTGCCTCTCTGCTTGTGCAGAAGGGATGCCTAACGCTGAGTAGTGTGTTCTGTAACCGTCTCCTGCCACCCCACCTTAGTTTGTTTAAGGAGCCGAGGGCTTGTTTGATCGCAGCTCAGTTAGATCGGCCCGCACGGTTCTAGCCGTCGCTGCTTAAACACCACGAAGGGCTGAAGGTGCCACGGTCCAGGAACAAACTGATTAAGTTTTTATGTAAATACATGTTGTTCCAATAAAGCTGTAAAAAAAAAGTCATTAACTAAATAAGTAAACACTTAAAATTCCTAGAAAGCTCTCTAGAGAGCTTTCTACACGGTGACATAATTTCCTGTATTTAACATCCAGCTCTTAAGTCAATTATAGAAATGCAACCACACAACATTTTGAATGTTTTTCTTTGTCTGAACTCGTCAAAAGTTTCGATATGTTTTGTATGTTCTTCCTATCATATTTGTTTTCTGGTGGAAACAAATGCGCACACACACACCTTCTAATGTCCATCTGTTGTCTATATTTGCTTATTCTTGGATCATAGGATGTAGTTGATCATCATTTAAGTGTTTTTTGTTATTTAATTCAAATATTCTGTGTTAGAGTCCACCATGAAATAGCTAAACCTTTCACATTTTCATAGAGACGAATATTTTATTTGCTATCTGGTAGATCAACCAATGGCGGCCTTGGTTGTAGCATCGCTAACTTCATCCATTCACTTTGATTAGTAGCGCAGACAGAAAAATTAAAACACATATCACATGTACATTTCAATGAATATTTTTTATATTATTGATTAATTTAGAAAATTTATAATGATACCTTAAGCATTTTGTTACCAATTCTAAATTACTTTGTTCAATAAAATATCAATCCAAAACAATAATCTAGCAGAGAAAAATGAAACACAAACATTTACTCATCATTACATATTCTAATATGTAATGAATTCAAAATTTAAATGTAAATAACTAGACATACATCTGTGTATATTTGCTTTTACAAATGAATTTTTAAAATGTATTTTCATTTATGAAGTGTTTATTGGATTCCTTGGATCTTTTTGAGCACAAATCCTGACCAAAAATGATTTTCTTGTATATCACACCAACAAAATACTTTGTTTTCACAACCATATCAGTCCAGAGCTGCTCTGTATGATTGGATCTCACACCGTTTCCCCCCGTACTGTTGTGAAAGCTTTCACAGACCAGTTTTACCAAACACAGATTGAAACAGAAACAGCACATTAAAACAGAGACGTGTTAAGCAAGTCTCTCTGACGTCACAGCTAGCAGTTCTCTCTCTCCCTGGTTTTATTGGTACATTTGTGGTTTCCCTGGTTTATTGTTCTTCTCAGGCTCTTTTCAGAAGAAGTTACATTTTAAACAGAGCCTTTTTGTGTATTCAGGATCCATCCCACTCCCATCCCTGCATCACCTTTGTTGGCAACTCTTCCTTACTTTTCTTTGACTGAGCCAACTTTTAGGTTCGGCCGTGCGGGTGTGGAGTGCTACTGTCAGCATGAGAGCGGGGCTGCTGTCATCCAGCTCCAGTTCCTCATCAATGAGGTGCGTTGTCATCGCCGCTGCATTGCACTCAATGCTCTTTTTTTTTTTTTGTTACTTCTTCTCTCAGTCAATCCATCTCTTGTCTCTTTATCTCTTTTCCATTTTCTTTTTACAGTAGCCCCTGTAAATAGTGCTTTTAAACCTCGATTAAGCAGGACGGCTGCTGATACAACCTCTCCTGTTATGTTTTGTAAACATAAAACAGTGAGGGAAGCCAAGCCATGTGAGCTGAATGCTAAACATCCCTCTGTTTGTCAATGTCTCCACAGGGGGCGCTGGTGAGTGCCTTAGCTGATGACAGCATCCATCTGTGGAACCTGAGGCAAAAAATTCCAGCTATCCTGCATTCTCTCAAGTTTAACCGGGAGAGGTACAGAAACGTTTTCCTCCGCGCAATGTAAACAAAACTTAGCTGCAGCAATCACGGCCTTCTTCGTTCATAAAGCTTTGTGATACCCTGGCAGTAATTTTATGCCTTATTTCAAGTTCCTTGTTTGAAAACTTCAACATGCAGCGACTTTGATATTTTCTGCTACGTGTTGAGTCACACACCAGTCCCTCCAGAATGTTGTGACATTGCGATTGCAACTATTGATGAAATCAGTTGAAAATTTTGCAGTCATCGCACCTTTTTCGCAAGATCTGACCAGTCACCTTGCTTTCTGTGTTTACTTCTTTTCTGGCCAATAACGGCAAGGCTGCTGAATTTTGACCAATAGGCTTAGGCCTCTTCTAATTTAACTTCCTGTTTCACGACGTCGCTTGAAAGACGAGCCTGCAAGCTGCAGGATGTAAACCGCAACATTTGTCATCTTTTAAACATTTTTTTGTTTATGTTTTTGCAGAAACCATTTTGAGATGTTTTGTAGGATTTGGTAACACTGTCTGTACAGTTAATTTTCACTTAAATGACCAATATTTAAGTGAAATTATGTCTCAGGACATAACTTTATGTTTATTAAGGTCCTTGAAAATATTATTTTCACTTCAACTACTGTATTTTCTGGATTTTTTTTTCATAATTTCGCTTTGGCTGGTGACTTGTACACCAGAAAAATTCGGTGATAACTGTTAAAATTCAGTTTTTTTCTTTTTGGTAAAGTTACGTGCATCAATTGAAACTTTTTTGTACTGTAAGATCATGTTATGTCAAAACGGTAGCTTAAAACATTGCAACTTTGGCCGCAACCTTTTGAAAGAAATAAGCAATGTTAGGCTGCAACAATCACAAGAAAACATCTTAACATCCTGGTGGGACTGACGTATGGTTGAGTCTTTTATCTCTAGCACTTTGTATTTATATGTTTAGCTTATTTTTATGCTTTTCATTGTGAACCTGAAGCTTATTTTCCAAATGTTATATGGAAGTTGTTTCTAATATTTAAAAAGTAACATCTTGCTGTGTTTCTACCACAGCTTCCCAGGTTGGCAACCATCCACCTCAAACACTATTTCTCGTTGTTTTGCTGCATCTTTTAAAATTCCCATGGTCATTGAAAGCCCCGTGAGACGTAAACGGAGACGGCAGAGGGGATGCTGCGTTTAAAAACGCAGCATCTGCACAATAAGTACATCCTATACTGTAAAAGTGATGTGCGGCCCGGTGCATCCTCTGCCCCGGTCAAGAAAAGACAGCAGTATTTATTCTGCTACTCCTCCCCGCTGAGTTATAAATAGTACGGGTTCATTAGTGTGACACAGTGCAAGGCCTTTGTAATTAAATTCTAGTCATTCAACGCTCCTTCCAGTTGGACCAGCGTGATTAGGGACAAGCGGGGGCCTTTTGATGGCTCTGACTCATGGGATAATGAAAAGCCTGCTGCTGATGCATCCTGATCTCTTGCAGAATCACATACTGCCACCTGCCCTTCCAGAGCAAATGGCTGTACATCGGCACAGAGCGAGGAAACATCCACATCGTCAACGTGGAGTCCTTCACCCTCTCAGGCTATGTCATCATGTGGAACAAAGCCATCGAATTGTGAGTCTGTACTCCGCCACGTCCTTCTCTCCTCCTCACCCTTTTGTCCTATTTGCATATCTCGCTGTCGCACCGGTGCAGCCGACACTCAACCAGGAAACTCCATGATGCAGAGGAATGTGGCTGGCTGTGCAGTCGCTGATATTGTGTCCTGTAGAGCTGATAATGCCGTAGCGCTGATCAAGTGTGGCTGCGGCATAGGGGTGGTGATTATGCTGTGCCAGGACTTGATGTGGAGACTCCTGGAGGTGTTTGCTGCCTGATTTGACAGATCATGACAGGAAGTGCCCTCTTGATAACCCCAGTGACCTAATTCTGTGACCCAAACACTCATTGTGTTGATCACAGGTTTACATCCTATCCTTTACTCTTTTTTTTTTTTTTTTTAAAGTGACTTTTGACAACCCAAAGTTTCCTGTAGGATTTTTGTGACACGACGCTGCTGATTAAATACCAAAATCAGGAAGCTTTCAAATTGCATCTGAAACATTTACTGACGAAGGTAAAACTATATTAAATAGATTAGGATCAATTTCACAGCCTTGAACTGAAAAATGATTTTTATATTCAACTTAACCTTCCTTAGCTATCTTTCTTCCGCCTTTTCTCTCCCTCTACTTCGGACTGTCATCTCTGGTTTTGCTTCGCATCGCAGACAGACATGCAGGAGCCGATTTTGTTGGTGTTTCAAACTAAAGTGAATTTTAACGGTTCGTGTGACAACTTTTATTTCTTCTGCCGCCATCGATTACACGGAGATGGTGTTATTTTTGAGATTAAATTCAAGTATGTTAATTTTACAAATGAATTTTACCAGAACCCTGCAGCGTTCTGGTCAAATTTGATCTCGGTCCTGGTAAATTCACAATCGGAAAAGCTCCAGAAAAATGAAAACTTGGGCCTGTAGAAGTTCTTTTCAAGTAATTCCCCTCCACCCCCAGCCTGCCCACAAGCGAGCTAAAAAAAAAATTGATTTTTAGACTGTGACTGGCAGCCGAAATGAGTAGCAGACACCGAGGTGTGTGTTTGAGTGCGAGGCTGCAGGTGAAATCCGATAAATTGCTGCTTTAGATCTCGGAGTTGAAAGTGTCAGAGCAAAGTGTGCCATCCGTGAAGGAAACAGCCACTGAAGATGGGAAATGATTTTTGCCTCGCCGCTTGTGAAAATGGAAAAGAGAAGATGTAGTGTGAAATGTGAAAGATAATTCACAGTCATTTCTTTGTAAAAGGCTTGTCAGATCTCTGACAGAAATGTCTCTTTCTGGGCTTTTTAGCTCCGTGGCTCGCCTCTCTTTTCTTATGCTGCTACTTATTAAGTGAAGGAGCCCTGCTAGTAAGATAATTACAAAGTTCTAACGTCTCTTCATGTTTGGGAAAGTTGATAGTTCTGACATAAACTTGCAGTTTTGCCTCTTTGCACCATTGCATTTGACTTGGATTACCACTGTTGACTTATATTTAAAGAGTGGAGCTGCGAGTTTAAATAAACGGGGTCAATTGAAATATTCCTTAAGCTATGTGAGTAATTATGTCCGTTGTTTTTTAAGATTGTGATTTGACATGTTAAGATTTGTCGAAGGTGTCAGCATCCCGTTAAAGATGCACACTCCTTTAATCTCCCGTGGCGACCATTCAGCTGTGTAAAACGACAGGGTGGACTTAGCTCCGCCTTCGACAGCGAAGCTCCTCCTTGGACCCGCAGTTTCCTCACAGAGCGTCAGTCAATTTTCTTTTAAGTCACATTTGATAAATTTAGCATTTTTATAACAACAGTTGTAAAAATGGCACTATGTAGCAGGAGAATACATAATATTTTAATTTAAAAAAAGAGTTTTGTGAACCTATGCAATTGCACATGTATGCACAGTTTAAGATTTGTTTTATGCATAATGTCCATTATTTGCCTTGGCTCATTAAAAGACTGATATTTATTGCATTCATTTCTCATTCATTTTGCATTTGATGCACATTTCTCATAAGAAGAATGCCATCTAGCCTCTGAAGTTTATCAATTAAATCAAGCACTATTTAATTTTAGGCCTTATTTTAGCGCATGAACCCCACTTTCTTAGTCAGAACATTTATTTCAACTTTCCAAAACAATTTCCTAAACTGGCAAAACATCCAGCATATGTAATGTTTATCTCAGAAGAAATATAAATAAAAAATTGCAATATCTTTTTTTTTTTTTTTTTCCCAATCTCTTGCAGCTCCAATAAGTGACGGCAGAATTGCTACTTGTGCAAAGACAGAACTTTTGTGTGCAGCCGTCCAAATCCTGAAAACCAGAGGTGGGCGTATAATCGCCGGAGCCTTCAATCAGCAGCTATCTTAATGAATCCGCAGCGGAGATTGCTTTTCACTTACAGAGAACTGAAGGCACAACAAGCCACAAACAGGCTGCAGCCCTTCAAGCATTTCATTAAGGAACCTTATTATCCATAAACACCAAAGCCTCTGCTTAATAACGGATTCTCATGTAAAGTCTGAAAAATCACACTTTTTATTCTTTTATTTTTTTTTAGTCAGAAGCTAAGAATCAGTCGTGTTTCGAATGCGGTTCGGACTCATTTACGACAGCGTGCAGACACTTTTTTCCAGGTAGCGTGTGCCGCCTGCGTGCTTTCATCGTGTCAGCTGCCTGTTTATGCCGAATCCTCATTAGGCGGCGGCTGGAGTTCATCTTCTGGTCTTTCTCTTGTTTTTACTCACTGCGACATCTCTGTCTGTGTTGACTCATCAGCAGCAATGAGATCATTAGCCATCGGAGCCAGACCACACTCAGAGGCAGCAACGCGTTCTTTAGGCCAAATCTTCGCTTTCCTCCGTGCCCCTCACTCCGTTGCCTCGGTGATCCTGTCTCCACGCAGCATAATCTCCCACAGACCCCCCATATTCGGTCTGTTTCCCTCTCTTGTGTCATGTCTCTTTCTGTAGTCCACTGGTGCTTTTTTTTTTTTTTTTTTCTTACCAGTATATTTTGTTTTACCTTTGTGCGAGCCAGTCAGTGTTGCTCGTTATTTTTTATTTTTTTCCTTCACCTAATTGCCTCATTATCTGAACTAGGCTTATGAAAGCTGCCACAGTTTCTCTGTCAGTGTCTGGCTCTAAAATGTAAGATGCACATCATGTCTGACCATGCTTCAAAATGTTCGAAGATTGCTTTAAAATGCACGCCGCCGTTCTGTTGCAGATCCACCAAGACACACCCAGGGCCTGTTGTGCACATTAGTGATAACCCCATGGACGAGGGCAAGGTAATGTATAAATTAAACCACCCATCAATTTAAAAGTGTGTCCAAGTCTATTTTATCTTAATATCTGTGTGTATTCTGTATATTTATAATTATGTGTAGTTTTTCCATCATTTTCATTCATTTCTTGGTAATTGAATTGCATAAAACCAGCTTTCTGGATATAAGAAGGAATTGTATAGATTTTTTTTTGTTTTGTTTTGTATTTCGGGATACATATTTTTGACTTGTTTTACTGTTGTGCAGCACTTGGGTCTTAAGTATGTTTTGTAAATAATCTGACATTGACAGTTTTTAGCGTGCAATAAATGCTGTAGCGCTCCTAACAATTAGTTGTAAATCATAACATTTTTATTAAAACACTTTAAATGTTTTTTGGGAAATTTTTCCTAAAACTGTTCTTACCCCCTGACCCCCCAAGTCAAATAATAGCATACTTTATTACTTTTCATGTCCTCAACTCTAATGGTGCATTTGTGGAACTCCAGGGATGAAATCGAGTTTAATTTTGCTTTTTCTCTTCTCCTTCCAGCTTCTGATTGGATTTGAGTGTGGGGTCGTGGTGTTGTGGGATTTGAAGTCCAAGAAAGCTGACTACCGCTACAATTATGATGAGGTAAGGCATTTCCTTTCACTTTCACTCAGTTCTTGTGAGCGAACCGGTTCGGTCCGGGGGTTCTGCCTCCCAAAGCGTGTTTGGACTTGTTTCGTTTCCGTCCGAACAACAGCTCCCAAATAGTTTGAGTCACAAAACCTGAAAGAGCTGCTTGTCAGTGGAAAGGCTAATGGAAAATAAAACAAGATTGGAAATCCTTGAGCAAACGGCATAAGAGCTAATTACCTCCCTTTGTAATGACCAACAGGCTTCTACATCAACACACATCATGGTGTGTTGATGTAAACACACATCAAGGTGTGTGTTTCAATGTTTTGTTTCATAACTCCGACAAACCTCGACGTATTCTTATGTATTTTGTGTAATAAACCAGCACAAAGAAGTCTTTAAATGTGGCGTACAAGGGCAACCATACTTGACTTTCAGGTTTTTGGTAGTGTTGATGTTTTTTCCAGTGTGCTGTGAGTTTGTATTTAGCCCCCTTTACTCTGACGCCCCTACGTGAAAATATAGTTCAACCAATTTCCTGATTAGCTAAGAGTTAACCTCTTAAGTAATTTAATTTCAGTCTAAATCCAGATATTGGAGAACATTAGTGAAAATCATCTTGAAGACGTTATTTTCTAAGTTTTATCACTGAGATACATAGTTTTTAATATCCGTTTTCTGATTTTATTTGTCTAAAAAAAAAAATTATCCATTTTTGTGTTCCTCTAAAGCCACTTTTTTGTGGATGTAGTGTTATCAAATGTAAGAAATGTGGGAGTCTGGTTACTTTTGCAACGAACTGTATGCAAGAAGATGTCCACCACCACTTATAAAAATGCAGTAAGCGCCTATAGAGAACCTAATTCTGACTTTCCATTTGGTGGTGCACAATGTTACACATCCTATCGATGTGTCTCTGTGTCTCTCAGGCGATCCACTCAGTTGCTTGGCACCACGAGGGGAAACAGTTTGTCTGCAGCCACTCCGATGGCACTCTGACCACGTGGAATATACGCGCCCCAGCCAAGCCTGCACAGATCATCACGCCACATGGTAGGAGCTGTCGCACACACACACACACACACACGCATACACTCACATGACATGCAGCGAGGCATTTTATGTGTTGAGAGCGTCGATTCTATGAAGTTCTGAAACGGCTCCTCCTGGCTTCTAACAGGAAAGCAGCCTAAGGATGGAAAAAAGCCAGAGCCGTGCAAGCCTATCCTAAAAGTGGAGTACAAAACTACAAGAGCTGGGTAAGTGTGATGGCAGAAATCTCCCACCCTTCCTTTGTCTGCTCGCGCCTGGATCCATATCCTGTGTTCAGAGGCGCCTTTCCTGTTGTTCTGCACAAACCAAACACATCAGTTTGGAGGACGGCGTACTTACTGTAGATGGAAAGCTGGAAAGGTGCCTATCATCAGCGTTTGTGCTCTCAGAGGTTGTGTTTTGATTATGTAATGAATGATGTTTCCTTATGATTAGCTGTCACATGCTTTATGGTAGCCGTGTTGTGATCACTTTTATTGGAGAAGTGGTTTAGTAAAGCAGAAAGTCAAGGAATTCTTAAAAAGTCTTAAATTCATCCAGCTGAAATTGAGGCCTTGAAATGTCTTAAAATGACATTTCATTTTAAGACATTTAAAATGAAATGTCTTAAAATGTCTTAAATTCCTTCTTTTTTTTTTGTTGGTCTTAAATACATTGATCACAGGTCTTAAATGTAACTATTTAACGTTTTAATCTTGTATATACTATGTAGTTTTCTTTTTTCTCAAGGGAACTGCTAAACTTTGAGTTGTGCACAGACATCTTCACAGTGTTTTGTGACTCAATGTTGTTGTGGCTACCGGTAACTAGCTGGTAATATACCTTTGCTTTCTAGCTAGTCAGTTAGCTTTTTTTTTTTTTTTACATCCATCATGTGTATGTGCGAACCTATCTCCAGTTGGCTGGATGATGTTCATCTTAGCCACTGGCTCACTTCTGTTCCCAATCCATGCAATTTATTTATTTGTGATTTTCCTTTGTTTTCTATCTATCTATCAGGTCTTAAATTTCGTTCATAATGGTTTTAAAAAGGTCTTTAAAAGTCTTAAGCTTAAGTTGGTCAAGCATGTAAAAACCCTTTAAAGAGGAAATGGACACTTTGCTATGTCAAGGTCAAAAAGTAAAAAAGAAAACATGAACATCCTCACAGAAAGTGATCTAGTTATCTCACTTTTTTCCTCAGGTATTTGAGAACAGGGATTAATTAGTTGTTATGATTAAAAAGTAGGATTTTTCTGAAAAAGGGGGCCAGACACTCTCAGGAGAAGGTGCAACAGTAAATTTTGTCCCTCCTCACCCAGTTACCACTGACACGACCTGGTCCTTTTAATATTTACAATAGTCCTACTCTGACTGAGCGAGCCGTAAAGTTCTTTGTGCTTTCGCCGTTACCAGGGACCCGTTCATGGTTCTGTCCGGAGGGCTGTCGTACGACACAGTGGGGAGGAGAGCCTGTTTGACCGTGATGCACGGGAAGAGCACTGCCGTCCTGGAGATGGACTATCCCATTGTAGATTTCATAACGCTCTGCGAAACTCCATATCCAAACGGTGAGTCGTGAAGGCTGTCCGCAGCAGACTTGCTTCATTTCCATTAAAAGTCACAGAACTTCAAGCATTTATGTTCATATTTTGCTCTCATTCTTGCCAGACTTTCAGGAGCCTTACGCTGTGGTGGTCCTCCTCGAGAAGGATTTAGTTGTAATAGATCTTGGACAAATTGGGTAATAATTTACTGTCTTTAAATGTAAAAGAAAAAAAAGAAATTGTTGTATTCCAAGAATGTGTATAATTTGCCTCTGTGTTTGATATAAGAACACAAAGGACATGTTTCGAGGATCCATTATGATACTTTTGACTTTAACTAATGACTTATGTGTACTGTTGAATAAGTTCAACAAAAAGTCTTTGCCGTAACAAGACTATGTCCAAAAGTTTTTGCCAAAAGGAAAATAACTACATCACTACAGAGACATTGTACTGTGATACATTTCTACCCTAGTAATCTGTTTTTAGTGGGTAACATTAACGGAAACCCAATCATGTAATAATGCCTGAGTGTAAAAATGACGAAAAGCTTTCTGCTGTGGAAACACGCCGGTAATGACTGAACCAACCGTCTCAGAGACAGTTTTTACCCTACAGCAATAACAAAACTAAATGCAATCAAAAACAACCATTAATCACCATGGATGATGTGTGTGAGAATGTGGCTATTCTTATTTATTAGTTTTTTATCAGTTATTTGTTATATATTTCTTACATTGTGTGTAAATTGTGAGCCAGTTATTTTTAAGCACATGCACTGACTGATGGCACTTTTTAAATTTCGTTGTTCTGGTGACAGTGACAATAAAGATTTGTCATTTATCATCATTTATCATTTATCAGCTGCACAGGTGACAATGGGAATTGGATGATTTCTAGCTCGCTAATCCTTTACCAGTGATCAGGTGGGAAATCAAAAATCTAGTCTTTTTCCAACAAGGCTGGGTTTTTGTTAAGGTTTGGCTGCCATGGCAACAATAACCTTCTGTGTGGAAGCTGTCACTGGTTGCAGAAAACTTGAAATTAACGTAGCTCTTTTTAAAATCAGTAAGGTCTTAATTGCGTCAGAAGAAGTACGTCTTCAAAGTTAAATTTCTTTTCTATAACACGTTAAGGCTGCAAAAGAGTGAGAGAGAGCAAGGCTTTGAGTAGCTAACAGCAAATTTGTTCTGAGGTTTTTAACTTTTAACCTCTGCCTATCATTGAAAATTACAGATTTGGTAATGTTGGCAGCTCTTTGTGCATCTTACCTGCAATTAAACAATTGAATAATTCTCTTTGTAACCCTGCTAATTGCTAAGACGCTAAACCAGTTTAGAAGGTGCTCAGTCATTTTCCTTTTGTTTTAAAATATTCCTAAGCTGCTGTTTTACAGCGACACAAGTTGTCGAGGTTTTGAGAGAGATCAGAAATAGAAGATTTCACATTTAAAATAGGATTAAGCGAATTTCAACATCTGTCAGAAAACTTTGATCGGTGCATCTCTAACTTTCTTTCATCTGTTCTCATTTAAAGACACTTTTAAGTTACAGTTGTGTTAAAATGAAAAGAGCAGGGATCAAATATAGAAATCATGACCTTATTGGCATCTTTGACTAAGTTCAATTACCAACAAACCCAAGCAGCATTAGATCATGCCACGCAAACTCCTAAACTACCTTGACACATATAATATTTTCCTTAAGTTATTTTCACCCGTCAACTCTTTTTGTTTATCGTGACAGGTATCCGATATTTGAGAGCCCCTACCCTCTCTCCATCCACGAGTCACCGGTGACGTGTTGCGAGTATTTTGCCGACTGCCCCTCTGAACTCATTCCTGCACTTTACTCCGTCGGCAGCCGGCAAAAGCGACAAGGCTACAGCAAGAAGGTGATTTACTCCTCTATGTTAAACGGACCTGAAATCGTCTCTCCCGTTCTAGCGTTTGGGTTCGGAGACACGGTGTCTAACGGGAAGGCAGCAAGAGAGAGAAATCTTGCGGCAGATGCAGTAAATAATTTGGCCTGAGTCAGACGGGTAACGATCATAATTTAATCAGTTTTCTCCTTTTTACAGGAATGGCCCATTAGTGGTGGAAACTGGGGCCAAGGCACGCAGACTTACCCAGAGATTATCATCACAGGGTCTGTAATTATTGATCAAATTAAACAATCTGGTAGTGATTGCCTTTCTTTTCTGGAGTTGTAACTTATGTAGCGTTCCGTTTTTTTCTGGTTCTCTTCAAAAACAGGCATGCCGATGGGTCAATCAAATTTTGGGATGCTTCTGCGTGTAAGTGTTTCTTTTCTGGTTGGTCATACACACAAAGTCCAAAAACAAAAAAACAAAGAAAACTGAACAACTGTTACTAGATTTCAATTCACAAATATAGCTGGAACAAATGGCTAGTTAAATCAAAGGTATTGTTTGTCTGTTGTCAAAGTAATGCTCTTTTTGCTTTGCTTTATTTTAGTTTTTATTTTTAACCAGAAATGCAGGATGTGAAAATATTCACACACTCTTTTAAGAAATCACCGGTAAAAGCTTTTCCACCGTTCCAACGGGTTATAAAGACCCAGCTTTAAGTCTGGCACACAAACCGTGTTTTGACTTTGCAAAAGCTGAAATGGAAAAAGTAGACTCTGCGGTGGATAGACGAGTGAGGGGGGGGGTCCAACCTAAGTGCTGTGGCTTCACTCACTGTCAACCATTGCAGTGAAAAATAATGCCTTGGAGGTTTGTCACCCCCACACAAACCTTCTTTTGTAAACGGCACACCTTCAAAATTTAACTGCAACATAACAAAAGAGGAAACAAGATCTTTCAGGATCCATTTGAATCGGGGTTTGAAACTGGAGACGTTGTGGGAAAGTAGGTTCCCAACTTCACACTTAAATATTTCAGAATCTGAGTAGAACAAGCATGTTAGATTTAATGAAAAAGCCAGTTTTTGCTTTTCAAATGTATTTAGTAACAAAAAAATAAAGCCACCAGAAATGGTAAGATTGAGGCAACAACAAAACTCATTTTTTATCTAGTTCTTCTCAAGTGCATCATTAACCTCATGTTTCTTTTTCTGAAACTACTGGTGGTTAGCAGTGTTCCTCACTCGTTCTCTGTTTTCATAGTAATGCTTCAAGTGCTGTACAAGCTGAAGACTGCCAAGGTGTTCGAGAGGGCCCGGGGTAAGGAGGAGAAGCCGAGCACCGACATCGTCGACGAAGACCCGTTTGCCATCCAGACCTTGTTCTGGTGTCCGGAGAGCAGGATGCTGTGCGTGGCTGGAGTTTCTGCTCACGTCATCATCTACAGGTTCAGCAAACAGGAAGCCACCACTGAAGTTGTTCAGGTAGATGCATGAGAACCAATCCTTTATCACTACTTTCCGTTTCTGGCTTGCAGTGGCTCCTGTATGGGGGATGCTCAAATTTTATGGATACTTGGGATGCAAATAATTAATCAACTTATGATTAACTGTTGATTTGTTTATTAGGTCAAAATTAGTTCCCATCGATTAACTAATGATTTCCGCCGGTTTGGCCGCCATCCAGCAGAGGGAGCTGCTGGTCATCCTTAAGCGGAGCCAGTTGATACTGAAACAAAGATGGCGGGGCCATACCAGAAAAAGAAACAGTCCAAATAGAGACCGGTGTGGGATACAAAATGGACTTTATGTGGTTCTGGTTTGAAATATGAACAATTAGTTTATCATCTACGAAGGCGAGGATGTGATGAAAAGGTGGAGAGCATAACGGAGAAAAATTTCAACATGATGGAAAAACATGATGCCAATAAGGATGGTTGATTTTTGAGGTTCTGTCATGAACTACATGGAGCGAAGTTTTAATATTCCTTCAGGAGAAACCGCAGACGGTACGTCTGTATGAACATCTCTCTGTTCGTGGGGGATTAAGTGTTTCTCATATTTTAATCTTTTCATATTTTATTTTTCTACTTAGCAACCCTAGAGGTTCCTTTTTTATTATGTATTATGACTATGTCTAGGTTTAACAAAGACATTTTCTGTTTATTCAGTCACTACTTAAGAGAGCCGACACAAAATAGTGTTAAAATCTTAAACATTTTTTCTTTTAAATTCAGCATGAAAAATTTAGTACTGTAGAAAGACAACACTAAATTCATACAGGAGAAAATTTGGGTTGTCAAGAAAATGGCCTTTAGTCAATCGATGACTTGCATGCTGCATAACTTATTGGATGAAGTTACTGTTAATATTGAATATACTGTTAAAGTCATACTTTGTAAATCCTGCAAGTAAGAAAGGATGCTTTTGACACAAGCTCTCCTCTTCTGTCTCGCGTTCACAGCTGCTGGAGGTTCGGATGCAGTGCGAGTTCAGCGAGGTCGACTCCCCCGATCCGGGGGGAGAGCAGACCCCCACCCTGCCGACCTCCGCAGCTTCCTCCAGCCCTCAGGAGGCCGAGCCCCCGAACCAGCTCACTGCAGGCGTCAACTCCTCCGAAGGATCCAGAGACAATATACCATGCCTTCAGTACGCACAGTTTGTTTTGTTTTTGTTTTTTTTACATGGTTTTTTTACATGATTGATGTCTTTGCTCCTTAAAAAAAAAAAAAATGGCGTCAAAAAACTCATAAAAGGCGATGCAGTCATCAGATCACTCCCTCTGGAGGTCAGCGGTGAAATGATCCCGTCTATAAAGAAATGTTAGAAATAGCAAAGACGTCTCGACAGTAAAAGGCGGAAGGAAGGGGGAACGAGGAGATTTAGTCGCGAGTGTGGAAGAGGAAGGATAATTCATGGTGGTGTAAAGTGCAGCCTGCTGTCTCATCCCGCTGTGTGTTTGATGCAGGGTGCGGAGCTCCCCGCTGAAGCAGTCTCCGGGCTACCAGGTGGAGCTGGTGGTCCAGCTGGTGTGGGTGAGCGGGGAGCCGCCTCAGCAGATCACCAGCCTGGCAGTCAACTCCTCCTTCGGCCTGTAAGTGTTGACGCATCACGTCACGCCTCTGCACACAGTTCCCGTGTGCGTCCTGCTCAAGTATGGAATGTATTCTGAATTAAAATGCAGAGCAGAGCACAACCAGAAGACCTGAGAGGTCTGGAAGGTTGATCCAACAGCAGCACATCTTTAATGTGTTGTAGCACTAAGCCGGTTCAGTCATTTATAAACTAACTGCAGTATTTTAAAGTCTCCTCTCTCACAAGTGTAAAATAAGATTTAAAAAAAGTGCACACATATGTAGGTCATAGTTATCTGTAAGCCGCAGGTATCCATGTTGTAACATAATACATATTCACAGAAAGATATATATGGATATTTTTTTAACTTTTAATGAAATATGTACCAGTAATATCCAAATTTTTCCGGACAGTCCCTTTAACATGGCTGCTTGAAAAAAAAGTCATTGATTGCTATCTTCATTTTCCTCCTGCGCACCAAAACCACTGAGGTCGTCTTTTCTTTTTCTTTGTTGAAATTAAGCTGCCGTGCGCACTTCAATTTGTTTTTGTTTATTTGTGTAGCGCTGCACACAAGTCATCTTGAGGCACTTTGCAAAAAAGATGGTGTCAATTCAATCACAGACATTCAAATTGATCCCAGTTATCAAACGGTACAGTAAGTTCAGTCAATTATTCAAAGTAGTGTGAAAAGTTTCTGTCTTATGAAATGTAGGATGGCATCAATCCATCTGAAACTAAGAAAATGTCTTAGTTTAGAGTTGGATTTGTAGAGTAAGTGGAGCATTAAACCACATGTTTGATGCGTATTTGCCCAACGATTTTGATTATGGGGGTTTGACAAAATGTTTATTGCTTGTTTTATAATTGCTGACGATTTTCAGATATAAAACACAGAATTTGCCTTGTTGCTGAGATGTGTTATAAATAAACCTACGCCTTAAAATCCACTGAAGTTGATGAGATGACAAACTGGGAGAAGGCTGGAGGCTCGCCTGACCCCTCTGCCTCTCTCCGCCTCTCAGCGTGGTGTTCGGGAACAGCAACGGTCTGGCAGTGGTGGACTACGTCCAGAAGACCCTGCTGCTCAACCTGGGCACCTGGGAGCTGTACAGCCCGTCGGACCCCTGCCAGAGGCAACTCCGCTCCCCGCGGAAACCACGCCAGCCTTCTGGAGGTGCGTGAGCGCTCCCACCAGTTAACACCTTTGTCTTGTTTGTCTCCCGCTCTGTGCGCCTCGCTAAGTACCACAGCTCAACCGCTCCCAGAGCAGCGGCCCTGGTGTCTCTCTGTAAAGCTGAACTTGATCAGGCGGCCAGAGGTGGAGTTGGATGGGCGGAGCTGACACTTGGCAGCTGCCCTGACTTCACACCATGAGCACGGCCCCCTGCAGTAGCTTCTCTCCCTCAACAGGGGGCATCACTCACAGGTTCTCCATCTGTTGAGTAGGACAGTGCTAAAACAGCAGAGCGAGTGCATGTCGGTAACGCTGCATCGTAACCGAAATTACCTTTGGATTCCTTTATGCGATAGAAATATTACACAAACTTTACTTACGTCCCTGTTAAATATCTTGATGTCTGTCTACATTCCAGATTGTATATCATTTTTTTCGTAATAAAACGCAAACCTAATTCCAAACGCAGCAGTATAGAGAAGCAGGTATAGACTTATCAGGTTTTATATGCGTTTCTGCTCCATTCATCAAGTTCTGCTGATGATTCATGCATTTGTGTTCAAGCTAATATCGGCAGTTACCCAGCTAGCACTATAATTAGCATTACTAAAGTAGAAGTTTGAGTGCGTGTTTCGTTAAGAATGTAGATTTCTAAGATTTTCAAGAGTCTTAACATTTGCAGTTCCAGCCTGTTGCCAAACAGAGCGACTGCACTCCGTTCAGCCTTCATGTTGTCTGGTGAAAATCAAACTCTCACGCATGGCGCAACATGACATTCAAGATACAGTTTCCTTTTAAATAGCTCCTCACATTCCTGTACCTTCTCTGAATTGAACATTAGTTTTTGCTCTGTTAAAACTTCCACACCAAAGAGGGTTTTTGTTATTGCAGCCTTGTTTTCTTGGAAAACAAAGACATTTTTGTTCTTTTTTACCTTTTATCCACACCAAAACTCTGTTTTACATAACTAAAAACGATTATTTGGAGAAACTCTGACCAAAGCGAAGATTTTGAAAAAAACTGTACTTATGTTTGTGTGTGTATTTGGGGAAAACAGAGATTTAGAGTCTAGTGAACAAAGCTACTTACTACTGTGGTAGTTCGATCTGATACCAGTGCATCCCTTTTATTATATTCAGAGATGAATTCAGCAGCAGGCCTCAGAGAATCTGTGCTATTTTTTTTAAATTATTATTTACACTTCTAATTTTCACTCATTTTTTTTGTTCTGTCTCAATGATTTTCACTGTTTTTGTTGATCTCTTTGTGTGATTTTTGAGAAAGACATTCCAACTGCTTCGTCTCACATGTCCAGACTTTCTAGCTTGTATTCTCAGTCTGTGAAAAAACTGCGCTCCTCTCACTTCCGTAAGTCCCGTTGTGTCAGATCGTTTTTGTAATTCTTTTTTTTTTTTTATCCCCTTTCCACACGATTGTTTTGCTCTTGGAAGCTTTCCCTCTCCCTCATTAAGATACACTCCCTGGTTTTGATTTGATTTGCTTCGGATCTCCAAACCTCATGATTTGAGTCCTCGGCATTGAAACAAGGTGTTGGGGAGGAGGAGTTTTCTTAGGCTTGGAGGTCATTTAACCAAAATCAGGTCGTGTATCTTTAAACCTAGCTTTCAGTATTAGCAGGCAAACAATACCAACCTGGTTGAATTATTAGCATTTGGTCCATATTTGGTGCATTGTAATAGTTGCCATCCCTGCAGCTTTTCTAATAGTTGACCCCTCCTATCAGTTGCATCAGACAAAGGATTGTTTGGGGATTTCTAAGGAGTAAATTGGGCTAATTTTTTTCTTTCCAATCAATAATTTCTGCAGGATTTTGCGACTCCAACGACGGGTCTAACAACTCAGAGGACCGATGCAAATCTCCCACGTCAGGTAAGCCACTTACCTAAAACCATCTCGAAAAGTGTTTTTTTTTTGTTTTGTTTTTTTTTAAGAAGCATTTTTGCCCAAATGCTTCCATCTATCACCCAGGATCTACCTCACCCTGCAATTCAGACGACGAACGAAAACAGAACTTCATAGAGAAGGGTACCGTATCTTTCAGTGCATGTGCCCTCTTAACTCCAGGAAATCATAAATGGCTGAAGACGTCTGATTTGTCCTCTTCCCTCCCCCCCCAAACCCTCATTTCCAGTGAAGTTAAAAAGCAGACGCTTTTCCAAGACGGTTGCCAATGACTTTGGTACTGTATCTTTCACGTGCGTTCTTCCTTCGCTCACTGTTTCTCTCTCCATGAATGACGGCGCTCTAACCAAACTCTGCCTTGACCCTCTGCCGGTCTGTGCGTAGCGTGCCAATGAAAGACAGATTTTTCAGTGGAGACGTGGCTTTTTTTTTTTTTTTTTTTGCTTTTTTACTGATCACAAAAAAATAATCCTGTTGCTTTTATTGTTTGCATGACAGGGTGCCTTTCAGATTGCAGCCTTTCTTTCAGATTTCCTAATCAAATTCTCTTCACACTCTACGGATTATTGCTTGGGGATGTAACAGCTGATGCTTTTTACTTCCCGTCGCCGAAGGAAAGCTGTCGAAAATCTGCCTCAATATTTGTGTCACTAACCACTTGGATTTTGAGTTCTCTTCGATCGTCGATGCTCGCTGCATTTCCCATTCCAGGGTTTCGATTCAGTGTGATCTTTTGGCTATCCGCTTTCCACCTACTCTCTGTGCATAACAGTGTTCACTGAATTATAATTATCTTATTTCTCAACTGCTTCTTGCTTTGTTTTGACAGTGCCGGCTCCTCTGCGATGCTTTTCTGCTTCATCTGTATTCTGATGGCGGTTCTGAGGGTGGTTGTGGACTCCTAAGGCAACTTTTGGGGGATCCGTGTTTGGGAATGGCAACACTCCTGGGAGCAGAAAAAAATAAAAAATTAGTTGCTTTTTTTTTTGTGCTTTTTTTATTTGGAATATAAACACATTTTTGGTTTGTATTCAGAGTCTTGTTACAATCAAGACAATTTGGCATAAGCTGTATGCACAGTTTAGGATAAGATTTAGTATAAAAACTTATTTGGGCTTCATGAAAAACCAACCTGGTGCGGTGCATGATTGTGATTTAGGAAGTTAAAAAAAATGGCTTTACAAATGCTATTTTCCAAAAAAAATCTAAACAGTGTGGCATCTTTTTGCAGCCATGCGCCTTCAGATGTCGTCTTGATTGAAATTGAGTCCACATGCGAAGAAGTAGGAGATTGTAAAACAAGATTGCATCTAGGCCTGTCACAATAAGAGATAAATCAATCAATGGCACAATAAATTCAAACACACTCAATAATTCCCATTTGCATGATTTATTGTTTTTTCTCTTTTCTCCATCTCTTTCTACCATAAACTCGGTGGAGTTGATGCTTTGGTGTAAACCAGCCTTTTTTCTTTTTTTTTGAAGAACTATTTTGTTTTAGAGACTTTATAAATTAATTTTGGTAACACTCTATTTGAAGAAGACTGTCATAAGCATGACATAAGATCGGATATGAAGGAGTCTTTATGAATGTTTATGACTGCTGTCATGAAGTGTCATTCGGCAAATAATGACACTTTTGATTCAAAGTTGCATTAAAAGTTCTTTAAGAGTGTAAACTTTGCAATATTCAGTAAATAATGCCACTTTTAATGCAAAATTCCTTTAAAACTTGCACGAAAAGTTAATTAAAAGCTTCAGCTTTGCATTAAAAGCATATTTACCGAATGACGACAGTCGTAAACATTCATAAAGACTCCTTCATGTTCATAACAGGTGTTATGTTTATTACAGTGTCATGTCAGTCTTGAAATAAAGTGTTGCCTTAATTTCTCATTTATTTTGGATATCTAAAATGTCTTCCAGTTCCTGTGTTAAATCTTCAGTAGGACTTAAAGTTTATTGATCTTTTAGAAAGTGGTCTTGCATTATTATGCCCTGACTATTAAATTACTTGAAAATGATCTCAAATCAATAATGTTGTCGTTTATCGCAATAACCTCTTGGAGGATTTATCTCCTAACAAAATTAGTTAGTTTGACAGGCCTAATTGCGTGAACATTTCTCAGTGCACGGTTCAGCTCCTCTCCTGAAAACCCGCCTCAGCGTGGTGACTCTGGGGGAGCTGCAGAGATCCATCTGTCACCTAGACAGCACCTAGTTGTGCTCATCGTAAATCTGCAAAAGGTTGACCTATTGTTGCCGCACTTTTCAGATTTTTAGATCCACGCATCCAGCTCCTTTATTTCTTCCTGCAACTACGCACCGTTATATGTTGGTTTCATATGATCCCAGTTTGAAATGTGAAAAAGCTGAAGGGTCCACGAGTGCCTCTCGGAGAACCGAGCCTCAACAGTTGTCCTGCAGTTTTTCCCGAATGTTTGATGCTGCAACTGTTGGACAAGTGCCTCTAATTCCTGATCGCTGTGATTTATCTAAGCAGGTGCACAAAACGTCTCTCCTTTTAAAAATTAGGGCTATTTGTTTCTCCTTTTTTCCAGCCAAGATGTCGCGGAAAATTAGCTCGTCTGGTGAGCAAAAGCCAGATCTGGGTAAGCTAACAAATGAATTGATCAATTTTGATGTTTTAACTTCTTCTCCCCCCTTATCTTAACAGGAATTATTGTTTTTTATATGAGAGCATTGCAGAGTGTTTGTGTGAATTTAAAAGTGATGCTGTGTTTTGCACCGTAACTTGAGATGAACCCTGTCTGTGTCTGCTCCGGACGCAGAGGACCGCTCCCGCCGGGGGTCCCCTTGGTTGTGTAAATGGCCCGCTGGTAGTATGAAAAATGGCAAGCTGGCGGCCAGGATGACCCAGAAGTTGAATGTTCATAGAACTAAGTCAGACCCGCACCGATGTGAGTGGACCGGTCACGGCTGGACTTCGGCCGGAGTGGGATAACTCGTACTAATCCCCACAAACGAGGCTCTTTTCATTGTGAAAATGGATAACACGTGACACTAATCCTCTCACGGTGATCCTGTCCTGTTTCTTTTGGAGGAAGTTCGTATTGCTTGAGCGCACGTGGCGTCCGGAATCTTGCTTTTCCTGTTTCCAGTTTCTCCCTCGAGAAGAACTCGGGTGAAGGGCGACGTATTAGCTTTCCCCCCTCACTTAGTGTTTCTGTGGAGATCCCTTTCAGTGATTTTTTTATTTATTTATTTTTTTGTTAAGAAGATGATCAAACATGTGCTTCGGCTGGAGCTTTTCACATTGAGATTGTCAGATTTTAAACGAACAAAAGCAAATTGGGACAAAAGAAACGCATCTCAATGTCCAAAAGCCCTCTGGTCTGTCCTTAACAAAGGGTTTCCTTCGTGTTGTCTGGCTGGTAATTTACAAAAGAGTCGAGAGGTGTGTTTTTACAGAACATCTAACCTGGTTTCCTGTTTTTGCTTGGTAACATGTGACCCAGCTTTCTCTTGGCCTCCAACTGAAATCATTTCCTGATTTTCTTTATCCCTGTTTGGTTTTTCTTTTTTTGTCCATCCGCAAACCTGCCGTCTAGATGGGAAGGATAACGCATTCACCCGCTCGCGTAGCTCAAGCGTGACCAGCATAGACAGAGAATCCCGAGAGGCCATCTCCTCCTTTTACTTCTGCGAGAGTTTCCCCAGGAAGTCAGGCAGCCTGGCCAGCCCCTGCCTGCTGGTGGGGACCACGCAGGGCTCCGTGACGGTGGTGGCCCTCAGCCTGCAGCCGGGCGGCGACCAGAAGCTGCAGCAGCCGCTCAGCTTTGCCTCCTGCGGTGAGAAGCCCGACATGGGGTGCCATTCAAAAGTATTCATACCTCCTGAGCTTTATTTTTATCAGGAAAAAGCCTCATATTTTAATATGTTTCAATTAGGCCTGAAACAATTAATCGGGTTACTAGTGATTAATCAATTCTTAAAATTATTGTCAACTAAATTAGCAATCGATTAATCGTTAACTGGAGTGTATAGACTTAACCAAAAGCCATTTGCTGAAGGAACAATATATTCAGAGCAGTAACTGAACCAAAGTTATATAGAAAATATATGCATTTTTCATTTAACATAAAATGAAACCCCTGTGTCTGCAAATATGGTCTACCAAAACTTTTTAAATGTCATAGTTTTAAGCTTCACCCAGTCAAAATTAGTGTAAAATAAATCTCCTGTTAAGCACCTTTTGCTATCTGACATGTAGAGGTTGAAGTATTTTTTTAGCTGCAGATGCATCCTGTGCTACAAATGATCAGATGTTTGTTTGCACACTGTGTCATTGCATTATAGGCAATAAAATGTTTAAAAAAGGAATTGATTTATTGGTTCATTTGCATCTTTAAATAAATGTCCGTGTTATAAAAATAAAGCCTAAATGAAAAATTTACAGAATGTGAAAATTTTTCCTTGTGACTAATTGATTAATTATCAGATTAGTTAACAGATTAATCAATAACCAATATAATTGTTAGTTCCAGCCCTTGTTCAAATGGGATTTGAAGCGATTAGATCTGGGTAAGGTAAAGTTGGTGTGCATTTGTGAAGTGTAAAGACGTCATCATTCCCAAACATTTCTACAAATAAATAACAGAAAAAGTCTTAAATTCATGTGTCTAAAATTAAGGCTTTAAAATGTCTGGAATTAATAAAAAAACAAAAAAAAAATCAGATTTGGCCTTAAATACATTAATTACAGGTCTTACATTTTGACGTGGCAGGACCGTTTAATCTTATATATTCATGCAGTTTGTATTTTTGTGACTTTTTGGTCAGGCAAGAATTTGAGGCAGACTTCTTTTTGCATCCTGTGACTACATCTAACTAGCTGCTAACATACCTAGCTGGGTATGTTAGCAGCTAGTTAGAGGACAAACATCGTCCAGCCATACCAGTTAGGTAGCTTGCTAGGGCACATTAATAGCTACGGTATATTAATTTAATAGTAATATACCCTAGAGAGCTAGCCTGGGTGTATTATTTGTTCCTCAATAGTTTTATATTTATATATATACTATGTTATTTTATATTCGCCTGGCTAGCTAGAGGTTCATCTTTGCCACTGGCTCACTTTTTTTTGGCCAACCCGTAGGATGCCACATAAATTCAGTGCAAAAAATCCTGGCACTATGAGGGTTCGGACCGCAGAGAGCCATATGTACTGTGAGAAGCACAACGCCGCTCCCCAGTGCCACAAACAGACCCTAGAAATGTCACCGTTTTGATCCCCTGGCATGGCTAAAGCTCCCCAGAGAACGATCTGCGCTGCGGCTACTAGCACTGATCTCAGAGCGGCATTTGGTGCGACACAAACTCTGAAGTCGGAGATGTGGGGGATTTTAAACACGGTGGTCGAACAGAACGATCAGTCTTACCTATTGAAGAATTTGATTTCAACAAAGTTGCCGGTGTGGAGGAAAATACATTTGGAGGAAAATAAAATTGAGAATGAGCCACAGGTGCACCTATGATAACAAATTGTCTTCAACTAAAGTGAGAATAGGATAAGATCTATAATTTATAGAAACTATATGTGTATAAAATTTGTAATTTACCTTTGTACATTTTGCATTACAAGTCTTAAATGTTACTCTTAAAGGCCATAAAACATCTCAAATCTGAGCTGTTGAAACCTGCAGAAACCCTCTCAATTCCTCTCTGTGCCGTGTTTTGTTGTTTTATAATCCAAACTCGCATTTCCAGGAACCTTGGTCCAACTCAAAGGAGGCATCCTGACCATGGCCCTGCTGGATGCTGCTGGAACTCTGCTGCCCCCTTCCTGCGAAGCGTGGTACGACCCCAACGCCTCAGACGAGGAGAAAGAGAAAGAGAAGACCCGGAGGCGCAGGCCGGCCACGCCTCCATCCTCACAGGAAGGCCAGGACTCCCAGTTTGCCGTGCTGTGTTCGGACAAGCAGGCCAAGGTGGTGGCCATGCCGTCCCAAACCAGCATCTACAAACACAACATCACCGAGACCTCGTTTGTGCTGCGCGCCGACGTGGTGCAGATGACCGGGGCTTACTGCATCGCCTGTTTCTGTGCCAACGGCCACATTATGACCCTGAGGTATGCGCTGGTGCTTTGCAGTTTTGATACCTCTGATCAAAACGCCTCACCTCTCTTTGAATCTCCTGCCAAAAGTGCAGTAAAGCACCACATCCCTCTGACATCTTTCCGTTTGCTGGCTATAGCTTGCCCAGTCTGCGGCCTCTGCTGGACTTCAACTACTTGCCGCTGACAGATATGCGGATAGCCAGAACGTTTTGCTTCTCTAACTTGGGCCAGGCTCTGTACATGACCTCACCCACCGAGATCCAGAGGATCACCTACAGCCAGGAGACGTGCGACAACCTTCAGGTCAGGCAGCAAGGGAATCGGTTCATAGGATTGCAATTTTTGGCAAACAACTGATTGATTTGTGTAGGCAATTTTTATGAAGAGCGAGATCAGAAAGATCTGTTCCTTCAAAATCGTATTCATGCCGTTTAACGTGGCATAATTAGTGAAAAATGATGCTTAGTTTTCTAAATAAAAGTGGGTCATTTTTGCATTCAACTCCCTTTATTTTAACACCTAAAATAAATTCCAGAGCAATCAGAGGTCACCTGCTTTGTATGTGCAGGTTTGGATAGTAACTAGTTCCATTTATTCAAGTAACTTCTGGGAAAGAATTTACTTTTAGACGTATTTTTAACAGTATGTTTACATTTTACTTTTACTTGAGTAATTTCATCATAAAGTATAAAGTTGATACTCTGTCAACTGAGTAACTTTTTGTTAAAGCTTCAGAAGTTTTATGCTGAAAGAATTTGATTTAGATTTTTTATTTTTATTTTTTTTTTTGCTTTGTTATTTGGATGAATTATTTTCATTTTGGTTTTCAGAATACCAAAATTTCCACATATCTATATTTTGGTCTGTCAGATGTAATTTTAAAATATCAAATGATTAATGTTTTCATCTGCTACTCTGTACCTGAGTCCACTTCAGCGCCTCTGTGAAGCACAGTGGTGGTAGTATCATGCTGTGGGGATGCTTCAAAAGAGCGTAGGAAACCTGCAATGAATTCTGATGGCCAATAATTGCACTGGATTTTATTTTTTGTTCCGACGGCTAAGAATAAATACTCTCTTTTTTGTTTTGTTTTTTCTTCCATTTCGCACTTTGTGTTTGTCTGTCTCGTAAAATCTCAGTGAAAATCGCTTCTGTAAAGTTAAATTGTTAACTGTTGAAGGGAGTTATTGACGTTTTGGTAGGAAATTGCATTATTTCAGATCCTGGGTTGTTTGTTTTTTTTGGGTTTTTTGTTTTTAAAGCTGACGTTTATTGCTCGGACTGAACGTCCTAGGGGAGAGTATATTGAAACGGACATGCTGATGCTTTTGTCGTCCTCAGGAAATGCTCAGCGAGTTATTTACCCCCGTGGAGACGCCGGAGGCTCCGAACAGAGGCTTCTTCAAAGGCCTTTTTGGCGGAGGAGCTCAGTCTTTGGACAGGGAAGACCTCTGTGAGTGCGCAGCGTCCTTCGGCGTTACATAAGGCCGCTCTGACCTTTTACATCACATTTACATAATACCTCCACTCCGGTCTCAGCAGTTTTCCCATCAGTGATGCTTTCGCTGCCCTTTGATTTCTCAATAGACCAGTGAGAGTTGGCTCGTTGCTTAAAGCTGCTACCAAGACGTTACCTTAAGCGCAATCAAAGTCACTTTACTAAAGTTTGTCTAGAGAACATATCATTCTGTTTTTTTATACACTTTGCTTTTTTATTTAATGAAGATAAAACCAACCCTCTCAGAAATAAGCTTCCATGTTTGGATGCATCTGGTAACATCACTTAAGGCAGTTCAGTTTTTTTTATTTATTTAACTATATATATTTTTTTGAGTATGCCTATTTGTAATCTTAGAGGGTTTTATTCTCAGTGTATATTTGTTTTCAAAAATTAAAACTCGCCCATGACCTATAAGCTAGGATCAACTCTTTTTATTTATTTTTATGGTTTGAACTGGGACTGAAACGATTAATCAAATTAATCGCGATGAATTGATTACTGAAATAATCGTCCATTAATCTAGTAATCGATTAGTCGTTAACTGGAGCATAAAGACTTAAAAAGAAGACGATCTGCTGAAAAAAAACCCCAATATATTCACACCTCGGTACCAAATCTGTACCAAATACATTTTAGATGAGAACACCTGACAGTGAAAATGGTCCAAACTCACTAAAGGAGTGCTATGCTATTGCATTTTAGGCAATGAAATGTCTTTTTTAATTAAAAAAGACATTTCATTATTTGCTCATTTTCATCTTTTAGTGTATTTCTAATATTGCATGTAAAAAGTCTTAAGTGGGTGAATGAACAATCTGCAGAATGTGCCAATTTTTTTTTTTTTTTTTTTTTTTTTTTTTTTTTTTTTTTTTACATATCTGATTAATCAAATAATCGTAAGCCATTTTTTTGTCGTTGTTTGCTAGTCGGCGAAACGGCGGCCGGCAAGGCCTCGCGTAGCCTGGCCCAGCACATCCCGGGCCCGGGCAGCATGGAGGGCATGAAGGGCGCGGCGTCTGGGGTGGTGGGCGACCTCGCCCGGGCCCGGGTGGCGCTGGACGAGAGAGGGCAGAAACTGGGAGAGCTGGAGGAGAGGACGGCAGCCATGATGGCCAGCGCGGAGTCCTTCTCGAAACACGCCCACAACGTACGGAACGACCTCTGTTTCACCCGGTTTGTTTTCTTGTTGCTCCCCCTCTGAAATCAATCTGTGGTTCTTATTGTTTCTCTCCCCAGATGATGGTGAAGTACAAAGATAAAAAGTGGTACCAGCTCTGATGACAGCGAGCGGAGCGCTAGACTCTGTTATCATGCACACCAGTATCTCTGGGGAGCTGGGGCTCCTCCTCTTCTCTTTTTTTTGTTGTTTTTTTTCCTGTTTTTTTGTCCGCGCAGGCGAGCGGTCGGGCGGTTGGGCTGGGGGTGCTCTGCTCAACAGAATCATGCTCTCTCTCTCAGCACAATAATCTTCACTCTCCATTACTCCAGTCGACAGAGACGAGAAGCGAACTCCTTGGCTTCTCTTCCTCCGTTTCACCCGACAGCGCTAGAAGATCGACGTATATCCACACCTGCTGCTTGTCGAGCGAAGACAGGAAAGGGAGGAGGGACAATTCTGCAAATATAATGTACTCTGGGTGGCCTGGCTGCACTTTCCCAGCCCCCCTTTTTTTTTTCTTTCTAAGCCCTTTATTGTGTCTGCCAAACACAGCGAACTAAAACGAGGAGAAAAGTCTGATCCTTCGAAACGAATCGAGTGAACACGTGAGGTTCCACAGGAGTGACTGGGAAGGAGTTTTTCTGTCCTGAGTCATCCTTTTTCTCTGTTTTCTCCATCTTGAAAGAGCCTTGAAGCACTTAGAGTAGTAGAGTAGATAAATTGGACAAACAGATGCTGGATCTGTTGCCTCTTAACTGAACAAGGGCTGGTAGTTCAGTAGTTTGCCATCGACCTTTTCACATCTACCGAGTCGCTGTTTGGGCGAGAATGTTTTCTGAGTCACTTTGGTTTTCATTTAAGTTAGAAAAATATTTTGGCATTGAAGATTGTGTGTTGGGCATTAAAAGTTAAGTGAGCAAAAAAAAAAAAAAAAAAAAAGTGCTAAAAATGTTTACCCCCAATGAAGAGTTTACATCGTTCTCTAATAAATGAGTTGAGACACTGGAAAACCCCGGAGTGCTGAAGTCAGAAATTGTGACGGGCTAAACAAAGATTGTCGGTAGTTTAACAAGGATAAATGTTTGTGGGAGTTTTTTTAGAGGTTTTCTGGGATAAAAATCAACCTTTTTTTTTCCATCCTCGTGTGGCTGAAGATGATTTTTGTCTTTTTTTTTTTTTTTTTTTTATGCATATGGAAGAAAAAGTGTTTCTCTCACAGCACAATGGAAGTGGTGATGCTGTTTGTGTTGGTAGATATGACCGAGCACAGTGACGTGCTCACAGTGCCACAGCTCGTCTCTCTATGAGCTGCTCTTTTAAACACTGTCTCTCTCTTTTTTTTTTTTTTTTTGTTTGCCTTTGCCTCATGAAGAGTAAACGCTAACCTCTAGCTATGTGTACGCTACTGTGACTTGCAAAAGTATTCGTCCCTCGTGAGCTTTTCCTCGTCAAAGAAGTGCGTAGTCGTGGAGGTTTAGGAGTATTCTGGATGGTTTTTGTGTTCACAAATTCAAATCTGTAAATTGTGGTATGGTTTGGTTTTCAGCCCTGTCTTTATTATGATTTTTTTTGGTGTGTGATTTTTAACACACAGTTCCACTCCATTTGCTAATTAGGTGACTTTGGTTGCACTTTTTATTTGGTGGTATCGTATAAAAGGGAGGCTGAACAGACAATAAATGCTACAATTGTTGTAGATTTTAATTAAGGACAATGAAGTTTGTGACAGTGAAGTATTAAAAAAAGTTCCAAGGGGTATGAATACTTTTGCTAAGCGTTGTACAGGTTTGTGTTTGTGAAAATGCGTGTACGAAGGAATATGTGTAGTATGGCCGCTATATTGATGCAGTGCATTACATCAGATCTCTACATGTTTAATTCATTTTTGCTGGAGTGTTTTGTCGAAAAAGATTCAATCTTTCCTTTCACACGCTGCAAGGATCTGCTGCTGTTGTACGCTAACATAGGAAAAGCAAGACTTCGTCAGGCCAAATTGCTGCCAAATGTTGTAAATAGCGCGACGGTTTGACGCGAATCTGAGCGCGCGAGCTTCGGCAACACTTTACGCTTGCGGCCATGTTGTTTTCCGACACCAAAGAGTTACCTTTATTTCACAGAGTTGTCTTTATTTATGTATTTTTCCCCTCCGGAATACTAAGAGCATATTTTGACACTCGTCGAAGTCTATTGTGTACATGAAGGAGAGCAGACTGACTTTTTTTTTTAAATTGTTTTTTTTTTTTTTTTTTTTTTTGTTTTGTTTTTTTCGTATAAGCACGACACTTTTCTCACCGTCTCGACCTGCTTTTATTTATTTTATTTTATTTTATTTTATTGTTCAGAAAGGTGAGCACCAGTAGCTGGAAGAGTTTCTTTTCAAACTGATTGATCCACCGGAGAGAAAAATCCCGAACCGTCGGCTGGAAAAGACTGAAAAGTCTCAAACCTGCGGTGGATTACGCAGCAGTTTTCAAAGAAACCCTTCACTTGTCAGACAGCTGATTTTAATCTACTTCGCTTTATACTACTGAGATAAACCCATGTGGAAGGGCAAAATATGTGGGTTTTGCACTATTTTTTGTACTCTGTAAAATTTTGCTATGATTTTTAATATGCCCCATTTTCCTTTTTTTTTTCTTTTTTTGGAAGAACCATAACATCGTAAACATTCGCTGATAATGATTTTTTTTCATTCTCAGATTTTGTTCATGTCCAATTAAATAAACTATAAAATATTTATATTTTAAAACAAAAAACACATATCTATATATATATATCTAAATGAATATATACTTTTATTTCAACAATCTATTAAGACAAGTACCTTTATGTAATTTTGAGATGGAGGAAGTGACGTTTATGTCCAACCAATGGCTCTTCATAACTCGTCGTCATTCAGAAACCATTTTCCTGTACTACTGCAGCTGGTTCACCTCCTGCTGCTGGGCTGCTGGGTCCTTTCTACAAAAAGTGTGGCCTCGACTTTAAAAGTGCTTCAGTTTGCAACTTGTACGTCCCAAATGGTCTCTTATTGCACATTGAAGGATGCATGATATTACGTGTTTACAAACTTGAAACGACCATGTATTATCCCTCTTAGAGATCATCTGTTCTGGCATTTGTATTTAGCACCACGTTGAACAAACGTTTCCAGTTTCGTCTCCCTCATCCGGTCATGCCAGTCGTAGACGTACGAGGAGTGGAGGGAGGGGCATATCTGTTAAGGTCACTGTTTGCTTCAGAGAACCTCTCGCTTTCGCCCCTTTGCGCTGTAGAAACGCGTCCCGCAGTCGAGTATCGTGCCGGAGAGCCCTCGCCATACTTCCATCCAACCATCCGTCTTCTGGGATGATGAACATCTGTGGAGTTGCAGTATTTTGTTTGGCAAAAATAAAAAATACAATTTTGTACAGTTTTATTAAAATCAATTTCACATGGATGTCTGACTTAATCTGCTGCCACAAACAATTTAGACTGTAGATACAGTATATATAGATATTATTGTGCGATGTAAAAAAAAATAAATAAATGTAAAACCCAACGTAACATTTGTCCTGTGGTTTCTGTTCTTATGTAGCCAGTCATTTTATTGATTGAGACGTTTTTGACACTCTTCGGGTCACAGTTCCAGTTGTGGGCTGTTTTGTCCTAAATAAATCAAATACTACAAAACTTCTCAATTTCAAAGAAATTACGTTTATTTGCCTCACTTCTTCTGTGGTTAGATATTAAACATTCACGCCCACTGATAGTTTTAAGACTTCATGTCACCTTTTAAGAACTGTCAGGTTTGATATGTATCTGGTCCAGTTAGACGTTTGGGCTCCTATTAAATTATTTCAAACCTTCTTTTATCCACAACTCATCAAACAGCTTCATCCATTTTTAAGAACTCTAATCATTGGATTTTCTGCTTCTTTTCCTATCTGCCTGGGACTAATTTGGGCTCAAAATAATTCCCCTCATTAATTGGAGAGAAACCACACTTTGTGCTGTCATTGGCAACTTTCTAGTCAAGTTCTGGCTGAATATTTAACCACTTCTTGAAACTAAGTGCTAAATTTATTTTTAAATCATTTTAATTTTCGACCCTTTGATTTAATTTTAGCATTTTATTTTATTTTATTGGATGCGCTTCTCAAACAGCCCTGCAGGTGGCAGCAGCGCTCGCCGTGCTCTCGTCATCCGGCCGGCGGGCAGGGAGCCTCATCTGTCGGTAGCCGGGGCAGCAGCAGCAGCATCTTCACTCTGAACTGTCCGCACAAGCGGAGGGACAGGAAACTTAAAACGCGGCGTATGTGGAGAACAGACTGAGCTAAGTGCGCTCTGCTCGTCTGGAGGTTTTTCTTCTCTTCTTTGTTCTTTAACGCTCCGTTTGTGACGGTAGCGACTTGTTTCGGCTGCTGTCTTCGCACTCTGCCCCGGATAAATGTTTGATGGAGCTCCGTGTCTTTCCCCGGTGCGGTGAATGAAACAAAGAGGATGGACGCAGTCCTGGGGAAACGTTAACGCGGGTTGTTCCCGGATTGAGAGAAAGTATCAACTTTGAGGTAACTCAATAGTTGTAATTGGAAAAAGTCTGAAAGTAAAAGAACTTCGCTGTGTTGCCCAAGATGCGGTCTCGCGCTTGTTCTTACAGTGAATTTACCTCATTTGTACACTTTTACGTGACGTCACAGGTGGAGGTCATTAAAGCCTGAACCTTCAGCTGGCTACCGGATAATTTGAGGTAGCGCCTTTTTTTTTTTTTTTTATTCTCTGAATGCTTCAAACATGAATTACCCGTGCTTTCTGAAACTTACCAGCAGATGTTCCTAATTTGGAGAGCTGAACCTGGTTCTGTTTTGTTGCATGGACCACTCAGCTGCACTGCCAAGGTGGAGATGATGATGAGGAGTATGAATTAAATTAGCCCTTGTTAATTCCGTCCTAAGATGAGCCAGGGGGCAAACCTCGTCCTCCAGTGGCTCTCGAAGCTCCACCTGGCCCAGTACGTCGAGTCTTTCCTTGACAACGGCTACGACGACCTAGAAGTCTGCAAGCAGATCGGAGAGCCGGATCTGGACGCGATCGGCGTCCAAGTCCAGTACCACAGGCACCGACTCCTCACAGCCGTGCAGGAACTCGTAGAGGAGGACAGAAGGAGAGCACCTGGCTACTATTTCACCTTGGAGCCTCTGGAGGCTTCTGCTTGTCACCACTCCCAAAGAGTGCGTGACCCAGGGTCACTGGGGTCACACGTGCAGCCCACAGCCGTACACCAGGCCTCCTGTCCCGGAAACCACAACCCGAGATTCACAGACTGCAACGACTTTGTGACTTACCCCAAGCTGAAGCTGAAGGTGCTGATAAGAGACAAGCTGGCAAAAGATGGAATCAACCTGGGACAAGCACCTTACACCCACAAGGTAGGGAACTGTCACCCCGTGTGTTTCGCTCTTTGTTCAGACTGGATGCTGGCTCGTCTGAAGCTGTCTCTTTGAGTTTAATATGCTCACTTTGCTGTGTGTGTGATGAGGAGTGTGACAAATTCCTCTGATGCTGCTGACGTCCATTGATTCCTCTTTAGGGCTCTTGGGGATGTGTTGCTGTCTTAGGCAGAGCTCTGCAGGGATTCGCCGCACTCTAATGTACTCAGTCTTTTTAAATTAGGCTTTACTGACTTGATTTATTTGCAAATTTCCTCTTCCTTCTGATCTTTGCTGCAAATTTTTTTTGATGGTAGTAAACCCACTTCCTACAATGACAACCCTCTTGGGGGTTTTATTTGTGCCTCATTTTGTGCAAGAAGCGGTTTAGTAACTATTAAAATCTTGAAAAGGTTTGACTTGTTGCATTCTGTGCGCATGCAGAACATTGATGGTGTTGTTGAACATAAGCCGATGTGGTGTGGTTGATTACGGGCAAGTTTTTAGTCAACACTCTAAATATACTATACTTAAAGTTTCCTTCTTTCCACTCTTGAGTGATTTTATTTATTTATTTTTTTAATTTGCGTCTCAAATTTAGTGGAAGTACCGCAATTTTGAAATTGTTTTTCTGGACATTAGCGGGGCACCAACAAAGTTTTTTTGCGCACATTTGTCATGGAAACGCATCTACTGTTGTTCAGTAGCCATTGCAGATGGGTCAGCAGGACCAGGAGGTTTGTAGTCCAGGCCTGTATGTGTGCTGTTGATCGTTCTTCCATCAACCATCCCCTGCAGAGCTAAACCCAGGCACTGTGAAAGTGTCAGAGTGCGTTTTTTTTTTTTTTTTTTTTTTCTGTGTTTGGGCCTCTGATGAACTGTTGACCTGTTCACGGCCTGCTTCCCCCTCTTGACAGCTGCCATAGGTTTTATCCCCTGTGACCTCAAACAGGTTGCATCTGGTATAGAAAAATGCATAGACAGCTTAGTGTGAGGAAAAATACTATAATCCACTGAAGGCTTTACACTATACTTAAAGCATAACCAGCAGCAATTTACAATTTTGTTGAAAATGCCAGATGTTTGCTTTATGTGGACCATCTACTGAAAGTGTTTCTTGTGTCATGATCCACTCCCTGCAGGACCGGTGGGTTTGTGTAGATGCAGAGGATAGTTTATTGCACTCAGGTTGTGATATACTCAGAGGACAGTCTGTGGTCATCCAGGTGAAAAGAGGAGCGACAGCTCTGGCTCGTTTTCAGCAGAGTGTCTGGGACTCTGAGGAAGGAAGCACCGATTAAACTCTGGATGTTTCATCGGAGAAAGTGGATGACGATCGTTGTAGTCTGTCCAAAGTGTGTATGTTTTGGCCGTGCCGTACCTGACTGTCAGAATGAATCTTTACCAACTAGCCCCGTCAACTGTGACTGAAGAATCTCTCTACATTTTCAGACTTTACGACTGGGCTGAACACAAAACAGGTTTTGTTTGCAATCAGACTGTAATGCCTTAGCGCAGTTTTTACCAGAATAAAACGCATAACCCGTTTTGCTCCTGCTGTTTGACATTAAATCATGCGAAACGTTTCCTGTTTTAGGTCAGTCTTACCAAAATTAAAAATTTGTCAGATTTTTTTTTTTTTTTTTTTTTTTAAGAGTGCAAAAACAAAAAGACAATATGAATTTAAATATTTAGGAAAACCCACTTGGCGATAATGCTTTGTACGCTACGAATAGCCTAGTCGGCAACATTTGAGCTAAATGGATGCAAACCAGTGAGCCTATTTCGAGGTTACAACCTGAACTCACTCTTTTCTTGTGTGACGACAGAAGAAATCAAGACATGTTTTGATGAAAAGTGTTCATATCGGCCCCAGATCAAAATGATAACACACTTTATTTATGTAGCATCTTGCAACAATGCCTTGCATTGACCCAAAGTGTTTTACAAGATACAACAAATAAATACAATAAATCAGTGCTCCATTAAAAAGACCCAATTAAAAAAAAAAAAAAGTACAATGAAATCTAAAAATACTAAAAGTTAAACATCTGAACCCCTACAAAAGCAGAAGTCGTTGTGCAGCTGATAAGTGAGTGTTGAGTCAAAATCTAACATGTTTGAAAAGCTGCTCAGCATGGAAGAAGCCATTTCAACAGAGGTAAGATTAGTTTGCATGAAAGATGTGTGTGAGCAACGCGGTCTGCAAACCCGACTCGGTTTCACCAGTTCTGTCCGGAGGAATGGACCAAATGGACCAAACTGACAGCATACAGTCGTGACGCATGTGGGAGGACAAACATAACGTTTAACTGCATCGTGAAGCTTAAGAGTTAATTCTACCATAAACTAAACAAATGTATGGAAACCGCTCAGTTTGAAGAGGGTAAAAGTAAAAAGATGATGTCGTTATTCTGGTATGTACCAAATAGAAGTAACTTTGGTAATCCTGCGACCTTAAACTGGGAATGTTTAGTCTGCTTAATGTCACTGAGACAAGAAAAATATCAGGTTTCAGTTGTTTGTGCATTTCAGACCAGTCGGGCCAGATGTTGGTTCCTGTCTGACTGAAGTGGTGTGTCGTATGTCTGCTAATAATAAAGAGTATTTTGAATGCCTGCAAAAACAATCCTTAGTCATCTGCCAAATGCTCTTGTTTGCCTTTGGTAAAGATTACCCACTTTGGCGTATTGGCCTTATTTTGATAATAAAAATTTAATTTCAATCTGCTGCGCGTGAGGCTTTAAAGCGTTTTCTGTTTTCTCCCATCGCCGAATAGCTGTGGCCAATTTCTCAGTAACGGGTGCGTGCAGCTGATGAAAGATTCAGGGGTTACTGACGACTAAGAGCAGAGGAACTTTCTAGTTGACTTTTGACCTTTTTGGAGCGGCTGCAGCGAGTAAATGCATTGTTAGATTTAAGCGCTTCTCTTCTAATTTTCTGAGATTTTTTTCCACTGAGTGATCATCACTAACAAATTATTGATGTGCAGCTTTGGTACTCTTGCCTTCACCTCCGCTCTTGGCGTTTAGAGTGTCAGGTCGTCACTCGTGCTTCCTTTCAGTGGGACGCGGGCCAACCTTTTCGACACACTAAATTGACCCCCTTTAGCGCGTCCGCCGAGACGACGAGATGAAAACGTTTCATTCGTTTTCATTGTGACTGAGTGTCGCCGTTGGACTCTGGAGTCAGTCGTCAGCGAAGAGGGATTTGAAGCCATCAGCTGGGATTGGTTGGCTGCACGTGAACAGCGTTTTGAAGCAGTTTGGCCTTTCAGGTTCACCAGATTGAGTCCATTAAAACGACTGCAGGTATGTAGGCCACCACTGCTATTTTCTTTCCCCCCTCCCAGTATAAGTACAGTAGCTTCAGGCTGTGCTGGGATAATATTTTTACTTTGAATTTTACGAGGTTTTCACTGTCTGATCACCTTGAGGGAAAAATACACCAAGGTGTTTTTAAACTCAAGAAAAAGAAAATAAACAACATGATGGTTTTTGTATAAAACAGAGAAGCAGGCATTTTTTTTACCTACTACTCCTAAAATAATTCATGACATGATTATTATAATTATTATGCCATTGTACTAATTATGTAATGTTTGGATAATAATATATACTTAGAAGTTTTCTGACAATTTTCCTGTTTTTATTTAAAGAAAAATTAACATTTTGGCCAAATAAAATGTCTGAAAAGGTTTGAAATCAATTTAAATATAATCAATAAGATGCAAGACTTGCTGTAAACTTGGTGGAAGACTGTTGAGCCAAACTCCATTTTTTTTTTATTTAAAAAATTAAACAGCAATTATGTAAAGTGTAATCTTTCTTCATAAGTTATTTTTTTATAAAGCTGAAGAAAAACAAAGCTCATATAATAGTACATATGACACCAGTGAATAAAATCTTCCTAATATAACGTCCTTCTAAACCCATTTAGCTTTTCTTCAAAATACTTTTTTTCTGCTTTTCTATTTACAAAGTAAGCACAATTTTAACCTAAAATGAATTGAATTTTATGGTTAATATTCAAAGCGTCATAAATTCCATTAAATAGAAAAATGTAACAGGATTAAGTTGCACTAAACATGTGGCTCTGCCATTTATTTCTAATGCGATTTTGACCATGATCTCTAGTTATTGAGCAGTTCACATCACACAGAAACAGGAAGCTGCAGCAGGCAATACATTCTCTCTTTCTGTTTTTTCACCTGGAGGATCAGCGTAAAGGGTGAAAAACTAAATTTGAATATTCACAAAATGTACTTTTTTTTTTTTTAATATATTGAATTCAAAGATTTTCCATCGTGACAAAACCCGTCTTACATTTGCCAGGCTGTCTTGTCCTCAGCTGTTGTCTGCTGTTAACTAATTGCTGAACGTTAGATTTCCTATGCAGTCAAATGTGAACACATGTACTTTAAAAACAGGCAGCAGATTCTTGTTGCTAATTCGTGATTCTTCAGTTCCTTTGGGAACATCCAGAATGGGATTCTTTCCTCTGTAGTTGGTAATCTGGTGATCAACTTCAATAAAATTCAATTGTTTTGTTTGTAACATGTTCTATCAGTACCTCAATAAGCCTCAAAACCTCAGAGGCCTCTGTCCATTGCTTTGCCTAAACAAATTCCCCAGAATGGTGACTACATCTTCGTTGTTTGGAGGGTCTTTTGTGTTTTTCGCTTTGCCAAAGCATCAGAGGACAAGAAGGAGCAGCAGGCCCCTATTGATACAAGAAACGAGGATCTGAATAGGACCTGACAAAACACAGGGTCTGCAGCCAGCAGCCGCCTTTGTCAACCGGAGCCTGAGGGAGGCGGCGCTTGTTGAACGTTTTAAAATACCAACCGTGAACATGTATGTTGTGTGACACAAAAGAAACAGGAAAAATGTAAATGAATGAAAGGAAAGGCCTTTGAAACTACTTACAAAGTCTTTTGTAGCGCATTAATACCCTGCAGGGTAAACGGTAAAACTTAGACTTTAAACAGCTGAGGAATGAACTTGGTTTTCATGAATTACACGATGCCAACGTGGACACAAACATGACACGGTGGGGCGTAGGGGATAGCATGACCCACATTTGGAGGCCTTCAGTCCTCGACGCGGCGGTCGCAGGTTCGATTCCCGGACCCGGCCGACGTTTGCCGCATGTCTTTCCCCCTGTCCCTCCCCCTTCCTGTCAGCCTCCTGTCATATAAGGGACACTAGAGGCCACAAAAAGACACCCTGGAGGGGAAAAACAAAAAACATGACCCAGTGAAAACCGCTAAGAGTTTTCAAAACGTCTGTTATTTGTGCTGTTTAAACATAAAATCAGGAGGGTGACGATTCATCCAGGTCAAAACCGGTTTGACGAGAATCATTTACAGTGATAAACCAGGAGAGTTGGTTTCAAACATAACAGGGTTTCCCTCAGTGTATTATCAGCCTGGTGGGCCACCAGGCTTTGCTTCCCCTACCAGGCTTGGCATTGCTTTTTTTATTTTGTGTTGGTCTTTTTAAAATATTTGTATTTTTAAGACTTTATCGTTGGTGATCAGGTGTTAATCTTCCAGTTGTCAATTGCACATAATATCAACTGATATTTTCAAATTTCCTGTCAACTTTGAACATTTCTTAGCTCAGACACACGGCGGACCGCTGGACGAATGACTGCCTTAGTGCCCAACCACTCGGCTTAGCAGGTTTTCTGGGGGAAACCTTGTACAAACTGTATTTTAAACATCTTACAAATAATGGAGATTTCCTCTGCATTCATAATGCAGAACGTTGTTTCACCATGACCCGGTAGCATGTACTATCTGTTTCCTGTTCAGAGAAAGATATTTTTGATATTGATGGCAGATGACTCCTAAAATTGCTCGATCCAAGTCATACCAAAAGGAAAAATTTAAAATGTAACCTCAAACGTTTTAGATCACTTAAAAAAATTGCCAATTATACATAAAGTTTTGCTGATTTCTTTGATTTGGCTTTGTATCACCCAGAATCAGTGATTTTTTTTTAAAGACTGACTTGTCACATACAGTGCAGTACGCTGTAATTTCATAAATAAGCAAACCTGGTCATGCTTTAACCCTCTGTATGCATGCTCTGTATCTGTTATCTCTGCCTGGCAGTGCAGTGTAGGGTGGGCCTACTTATGGACTTTATTGATGTTATGTCAGGGTGGATTAGGTCAAACCGGTAGACAATTGCAGGAATGTGGCTGGATTATTGCTCTGATGGTGCTGAGGGGGGGCAGCACTTAAAAGCTTAACTAGCTACGAACCTGCTTGTCATAAATGCTTTGGGTTTCAGGAAAACTCGTGTCCGAATGCTCTCCCTTTTAAAACAAATCGCGCACGTCTGTATATGGATCTCTGCTACTTGGAGCAATCCTGCCCAGCTCTTTTAGGACAGCATGTGTTTTTCACGCAGTCTGATGCATAATGTACACCACTGTGTAAAGCGAGGCTCAATTGCTGACCTATATTTGTGAATTTAAGATTAGAAATGTCCAGAGTCGCTTCTTCTGTGCATCTTTCCAGCTAATTTTCCTTGTAAAAGGATCTGATGTCTTTTCCTTCAAGTGGAAATTATTCAGAGGAGCATATAGCAAACCGTGCGAAGTTCATTACATACTTAGTCTGACTAGCAACACTATTTATCAAGCCTGGCTAGGATTCATGATGTAGTTCAAGAAGTGGTGGACTCCACTGTTCTTGGATTTCTCTGAACAGCCTCCTTCTTTTTACCTGTGATGTTTTGACTTTTGTTTTTCTGTTGTCTTCGCCTTTACAAACTGAAATCGCAGCATGTTGAAGGAGACATAACCATCAATACTGGCGTTCTTGAAACAGTTCTTAGCCGTATGTTTGGGATCAAAGTAAATCCACTTTATTTGAGCAATTTTAAAATGAATTAATTTAACTAATTTGCTTAACAATAAATACCTAGATGATAACACAAAGTTTGACTTAAAATAACAAGAAAATTATATGCAAGTAAAACCGTCAAAAATAAAAGCCAAGTAAAAATGAGAAATTACAACAATGATGAATTAAATGAAACCACTGACTGGATTTGTAGGAAAAAGAAATGGATTCCATTAGGGCATGAGGAATATTTTAGTTATTGAGCACTCTATCGATTATTGTTGGGATTAATCAGGTACTCAGTGGGATCTCTCTCTCTTTCTCTCTCTTTCTCTTTGTCTCTCTTTCTCTCTGTCTCTCTCTCTCTTTCTCTCTGTCTCTCTCTCTCTGTCTCTCTTTCTCTCTGTCTCTCTCTCTCTTTCTCTCTGTCTCTCTCTCTCTTTCTCTTTCTCTCTGCCTCTCTTTCTCTCTCTTTTTCTGTCTCTCTCTCTTTCCTTCTCTCTTTCTCTCTTTCTCTCTGTCTCTCTCTGTCTCTCTCTCAAAAAATGATAAAACTCAGACAATTCCATGTTGTGCTGCTAGCCAGCACTTAGCAACAACTCGTAGGCGGAAGTGAGAGCGCTGCCCAACACAAGTAATGATCCGACGGAACATGATACGTTAAATAACAAAACATAGTTTAATGAAGCTAAATTTTGCTTGAGTGATTTTAATAATCTAGGTGGTGGAATCATTCGAGGAATCGTTACAGCCCTAGACGTTGAAGATGTTGAAGCCTCGATGACGAGTTCTTTCTCTTACCCTTCGACTTGGATTATCTTCTAACCCCGGAATAATTTCTGTAACATGACTTGAGGATGAGAACTTTGGCCAAAACAAGCCATGACTCTGGCATGTTTACAACTCCAGACCGAGAGAATAAAAATCCAACTCTTTTCTTTCATGTACTTAAAATTTTAGTTAGCTAACGTGAGCTATTAACCAGTTAGCCAGAAAGCTGCATCTCATCTTGCCGCCTTCCAAACGAGGCTCATGCTTTTGGGATTCTTTACTTTCCTCTTCCAAGGTCAATGGATGTACAAGAGCTGGATGCAACATCAGTCTGCGGCGCCGAGGCCTTTGACAGGTGGTGCAATCCGGATTTGTCTGAAACCTAATGAGGCTCTACGTCGGCTCCAAACGTTACCACAGATTTAGTGATTATATGCCGTCTGTCTTCAGTAGAGGTCAAAATTCACATTCCTGACAAATATTGGCCAAGTTAAGCTGGTTGTTTCACCAGAAGTCACAGATGTTAATTCAGGATGAGAAACGACTCGCATGGTCGGCGTTATTAACTGTATTATCACAGCATTTCATGTCTCCTCGGCAGAAACGTGGCATAAAACGGGAGAGCAGCAAGTTTATTGTACTGGTTTGTATTTTTGACTTGGTTTGTGAAAATATACTTTCTGGTTTTAGAGGAATAAAAGGCAACTCAAGAACTGTTTCTTTACTTCAAAATGAGATTCTCTTTATGAGACGTATCAATCAATCAAACTTTATTTGTATAGCACATTTCAGCAGCAAGGCATTTCAAAGTATGTCACTTGAGACATAATATCTTTTTACACACGTTCGATTTCAGCAATCTTATAACCTGGTAAAGGCCGGATCAGTTATGCATCAAAAGCCTCGACTTTCTTTTTATGCCAACTGTATAAGTCCTGCCAACATTGAGTGGAAAAGAAGGTTATAGTTACTTTTCTATTTTAGAAGTGCAGCTATATTTTAACAAACTTTTATTGTTATGCATCATGTTTGTTTCTCATGACTGTATTCAGTAAATCAGCGTTTTTATTGAATTCTCATTTACAAGAATATGAAGTCATGCTTCAATTTGGAGTTTTAATTCGTGAAAAAATTATGTAAAATGTTTTTTTTTTTGTTTTTTTTATTATTTCTGAGCAAAGCACTTATTAAGCTTAATGAGACCGACAGTGAGATGATTTGATCATAATCTGGACACCAGAGGGAGAAATGTGGCTTTTTCCATAAACAGCCAGAGATTTTATAGCCTGTTGGATTTTAAAATATAGGTCATATGTTGAAGCTTACGGTTTGTTTACATGCTCAGGCGCTTTGCACATTAATAGTAATTCAACATGTCATATATTAGTAATGAGTGTCTCTTGATTTTTGTCACACAGAGAAACGACTGAATATGAGATTAATTGATTTAAGCTGTTAAAGGTCCAGCTCTTTAACAGCTTTATTCACATTCAGAATAATGCTTCCCTTTTATTATTTTAGTGCTGTTGAAATGTAAATCACTTGTTCCATTTTACAGTTCACACCAAGACCATTTTAAAAAGGAACATCCATTTTGTTCATGTCATTTCTTATTAATCCCACTTCTCTGGTTTACAGCAGAAACAACCAGCAGACTAACAACCAGAAGAGACTTTTCCTGTTTTTTTGTCTTAGATTTAGCTGCAGAAATTGAATCCAATCTGGCATTTTTTTTCACACCTTTCTACTGTCTGTTCAGTTTTAGTTTTAATATCTGCCTTTTGTTCTGGGGTCAATGAAAGGTCAGAGTGTGCTTTACTCTCTGACTCATTTGGCTTCAGCTTGACCTCGTTGTGTTCCATAATTCACCTGGAAAGAGGGATGAAAGGGGGAGGGGGAGTGTACAGGAATGAGGGAAATACTAACAAAGCATTCAGATGAAGTGGATCTAGTTAAACGCTCAACTGTGCAATCCGACCTGTGATGACTTCAAAAATGTCAGTGGCAACAACGCTGCAGATTAAGGACTCGACATAGAACTGACTGGAGCTCAAATGGTTTATCAATAAATAAATTCACCACAATTGATTGATTTAATGCATTCAGGATTATAAATAGCTGCTAATTCGGTATTGGTTAGAAAAACAATCGTGCTTTGATATTTGTGAAGTCATAAATTATGTTGAGGCCCAACTCTCGGTTGGTTTCCTGAAATGTAAATACACGTTTTCAAAGCCTCTTCTTTCTGAAAGGATCCTGCAGATATTGTCTGACGTTTTCACTAGTAGTTAAAATTTTTAATCAAGTTAATTGTAGGGTTTTATAATTCATTTATTGTAGTCAATCAGAATTTCACTGAAACCCATGTACAGACAAAACAAGCAGTATTTTCAATTCAAAACCCCGTTTTGCTGCTAAATTATCGAATAAATAGATATGTGAGCTCAACAACAAAGATATTTATTGTTTTAATCTGCTGTTTACGTTATTCTGCCATCAGATTGTTGTTATAGTCATTCAGCTTTCAAGTGTTTCAGGAACATCTTTGAAAAAATACTTTGGAAAATAAAGTGATTTAAGGTGCAGCCTATAACTTTTATAAAAAATAAAAAAAAGTTTTCTTTACATGTTTGTTATAACTCTTACTACGTTGTGACAATATAGCAAAAGAAATGATCCGAGGAAAAAAGAAATCAAGCTCGTCTAACTTATCCCAGTGCAGCAATGCAGCTCTCAGTCAGAAGCAACCAATCAGAGCCAGGGGGAGGGTCTTGGCGCTGTCAATCAGTTTTTAACAAATATGTAAAAAACAACTCCTTTTAGTAAAAGTTACAGACTGCAGATTTAAATATGTTAAAGCTTTTAACGTGTTAAAATCTATGGGATTAATGAATCAAAATTAAGTCCCGGTTTTGACCTCTCTGGTTTGTTTTGGCTCATCTTTGCCCTCCAAAGCTAAAGAATTACACTTATTGCTGCCTAGTGCACACTGATATTAATAATTCATCTACTTTAAAGATATAAATGTATGTGCATCTGATTGTATACTGGCGTTAATACTCTATTGGTAAAAGCAGAGCTAAAGTCTAAAGGCTTGTCTTTGTCTTTAAATGCCTATTTTTGCGTCGGATTCGTAGATTTAAAACAGATTTTTAATGTTTACATATTTGCTTTAAGTTTTACTGCTTTTCTTATGCTGTTTACGTGGGTCCGGCCAATAAGAGCAGTCGGGAAAATCACAGATAACGTCCTAAATCAGTCGCTCTGTTTGAGACCTTTTCGTGGGGTCAGCCCTGCTGCACAGAGGCTCGTTGGATAATCCCTCAGGCCGTTCAAGGTCTAGTTTGCATGTCTGTCCACTGAACGCAGAGCGGTGAAACTTTCCCCTCGGATCCTTAACGTGGCCCTTCGTGTACAGCCACTCTGCAGTTGAAGAGTTCACGACCTGCCCTGCATCTACGGCCTGTCTGTGCAAGTGAGCCTTCAGACCACACAGGCAACATTGTACTTGACCTTTTAGGGAAGCTTTGGCTGTTCGAAGCAGAAACAAGCCAGGGGGACACACTTCTGTCCAACAGTGAATGCTATCCGTTCTGATTGTGACCCATTTTCTGCAGCGTCTAAGACCTTCCTCCCCTTATGAAATTCAAATGACAATCAATGCGACGCATTGCCATAGATCCAACCGTAACAAACCGTAAGCTGAGCTACTTTCCCTCTGATCCATTTACATCCAATTTTCTCAAGTCTAGTGATCGGTGTCGTGCTAAATTGGGATGACAGCGGTTCCTACATATATCCACATTACCATGCATTTAGTTTTCCCAGCCTATTTAATGTACCAAGTACCCCACTGCCAGCATACGTAATGCATCCACTTATAGAAATTCTTGAAAAATGGATGCAGCTGCCCTTTACTCTCAGTATTGCCTCGGGTTCACCCATTAAGCTCTTTTTCACTTTTAGGGGAAATGTACAAGCTTAAGTCATTGCTTATTCTGGGATGAGAAATGTACAAAGGTAGCTCGATGAATGTGAAAACGGTGGTGCTTTTTTACAGAGAGTAAAAAGAAACGCGTAAAAACAATACAAGCAAGAATTTTCAAATGTTGACAATCTAAGAAAAATGATCTGCCAAATAATGTCTTTGATAGAGAAACCCTGTATATTTAGGTCAAGGTTTGATTACTGGAAGAAGGTAAGAAGGTAAAGGTTGGATGTAAGCGATATCCCATCAAACTGTGTGCATTACTGCTTATGTAGTAGTCTGAGTGAAAGCATGGGACGTTATGATCTTAGACGAACCTCTTAGAGGAAATTTGATCCACTTCCTTCAGGTTTCAGATTTGTTTAGCTGTAAATCAGTCAGTAAGCTGAAGATCCTCTCAACTTTTCCTCTCAGCGATTGGAAAAACCTGACTCATGTCAAAGTTCCTCAGATCAGCTAAATGGATGTAAAGTAGGGCTGGACAGTAAATCAATAACTATATATATCACAATAAATGCGTCCGGTAGAATATTCACTAATTTCACTAAACTCCGACCCAGAACCGCACAGCATTTTGGGGGATGTAGGCAGAGGAAAAGTCTTTAGCTGCTCAACTTCTCACGGCGCGCTAAGCTAAGCTAAGCTAAGCTAGCAGCATCAAGTTACTCACTTATTCTTTCAACCTTTTTCTTTAGATCAAATATATGTAGCAAATATCGTTATAATCCTAGCAAAATATTATGTCCACAAGATGAAATGGAGTGGAAAAAATCCACTCTTTTAATAATTTTAAAGGACCTGATTTAAAAACGCATGCTGTTGAAAAACTTCACTTTAATAATAGAAAACTTGTTAAAACATTAATTATTCTAAAGAAATATAACTTTATCTCATAAGCAGATCCCTCTGTTATATATATTTTACTTTTCTTTTGCTGTATTAGACTCTTTATGTATTCGAATATATTTTTGACACTTTTTATTCAAAAAAAAATTGTATAAATAAAAAAATACACTTTGCTTTATTATTCAACTTTTGTTGTTTGCTCTATTCATTCTACTTTGAAGGTTGCAAGACTTTAACACCAACAGCCTCTATGTATGTTAATGTTTGGTTGAAATAAAGTAAAATAAAAAATCCTCACTCATTTTCTGGTTACCTAGCAACAGCCTGTTGAGTAACTTGCTGAATGGTGACGGGAAACAGAGGATAAAACAGGAAAAGTTACGCCGGTATTTCAGATATTTAAAACAAAAACTAATCAATAATTATCCATCGACTGATATTGAACCTTTATAGTGTGATATGTTTTTCATATTGTCCAGCCCTAATACATTTTTTATCATGACGGAGATCAGTATTGGGAGAGTTTTGTTAAATTCATCAGTATAAGCATTATAGTAGAGCCTCGCCTTTTTGTGGCTCAGTATTCACAGATTCACCTATTTGCACATTTTTCTGTGGAACGCAACTCTAAATCATTGCAAGAAAATTTGCCTGCGCAAAGACTTTGTTGTTTTTTGCTGTTTTTTTTTTATAGAACATTTCTAAATTACTGGAAACTCAATGAAGCCTGGGAAACATTTTTTAAGGTAAGTGCTCGAATGGTCTAAATAGAAAAGTGCTGTGAAGTGCCAATGCATTCTATTTCACCTCTGCTTCCCCTCATAAAAAATTTATTTCTTTGGGCTTCAAAATAGGTCGAAAGGAAAAGAACTGGACCAAGTAACAGTGTGTTGTAAACTGAGCTTTTTGTGAAGCGGGTGAAACCAGTCGTCCTGAGCTACACTGGTAACTTTATTTGTTCATCAAAGTAAAATGTACGTTACACATACTTATTTTTCCAAAGGTGTCTAAGCTTTACGCTCACTTTATTTTGTTTTAATATACGTTACGGTAAATCTGATGTGTGGAAGGCTGTCAATACTTCCAGGAAGTTGCCAAAGTACTGAATTCATTCAGACTGAAGTTACTTCTTTCCTTTAATTAGACCTAAGTTCAGGTTTTGAAGCCACCTTCTTCATCCTCGTCTCACAAAAAGGCGCACATGCACTGTGCCTTTTTAAAATCTTACCTGGGTGTTTCTGACAGCTCTTTGAATGTTTGTCCTACTTCAGTGACTGTGTGGAGACCCGTTCCTCTTTAAAGAAGTTTTGACGAAGCAGGCGGGGTTCCCTGGGACGGTCGATGACATGAATCATGTTCACCGAATGAGTTTGACGTTCCCCCAGGTTCTTCCTGGGAAGCCGAGAGAAAGCGATAGCTGTGGAAAAGTACGTTTCGGAAACCATTAGAGTGGGTGTTGTGTTATCAGCTGAAAGAATTGGGGCAAACCAAATAGGTGCACTCTGTGCAGCTGTGCATACCCACGTGAAAAGTAATGGCTGTTGTGAAATATTGATTCTCACTTCTTATAAGGTACAGATCTGTGATGGAGATCGGTTGTGGAAGCTACGTTCACTTTTCTTTGAAGTTCTTGAGGCTGTTTGTACCTTCCAGCTTTTGCTCATAGGAAGCCTGACTTTCATGTAATCATCTTTCAGACTATTTGATTGACGAGGTCGTGATTTTACCCATTTTGGGTCGCCTTTCTCTCGGAAACGCCTAACTGAGCGAGTCGTTCTATAACTGAAAAGAAAACCGAACTAATGCAACTAATGATTATTTTAGTAATTTATTATCCTACTGATTTATTCTGGCAGTTAATTGGATAAAAAATGGAATATTCTCCAGATTCTTTTATTTTTTTATTTAACTACTTAAGTCACTGACATGGTACTGTCAGTTTTTGGTGTTTTCAGACTTGACCTCCTGCTGAACCCAGTTTGCTACAACTCATCTAAGATTTTTATTTATTTTTTTTAAAGACAAATCAGGACTTAATTTTTATGCAATATTAGAAATGCAATAAAATAACCAAAAAATCAGGTTTCTTTAAGTAAGAAAATATTTTGACCCTTTGTAGTAAAGGATGCACCTACGGATAAAAACGTACCTCTGACATCAACACGTGAAATGTTCAGGCCTTCCTGCTTGGCTTGGCATCAATACTAGGTAAAGTTAATCTGTTGACTATTTTTTTAGACTTATTTATTTTGAACATGATAAAAGAATAAAATCACTCGCATGAAAAAGGAATGCAAAAGACAGATTTCTGTACCACAATAATCTTAACATGTTTGAAAAGGAGTAGGAAGAAGTAAGAGACTAATGAACTCCCACCCCATAAACTCATGCAATATTTTCAGATGGATCCTCATTATTAAATAAAAACATAAGAGAAGACATAGCTCAATTGGTTTTTGTTAATTAACTATGTTTACATACACTGCCTGGCCAAAAAAAAGTCGCCACCAAAAAATGGTCACACTTTCTAATATTTTGTTGGACCGCCTTTAGCTTTGATTACAGCCCACATTCGCTGTGGCATTGTTTCAATAAGCTTCTGCAGTGTCACAAGATTGATTTCCATCCAGTGTTGCATAAATTTTTCACCAAGATCTTGTATTGATGATGGGAGAGTCTGACCTCTGCGCAAAGCCTTCTCCAGCACATCCCAAAGATTCTCAATGGGGTTAAGGTCTGGACTCTGTGGTGGCCAGTCCATGTGTGAAAAAGCTGTCTCATGCTCCCTGAACCACTCTGTCACAATTTGAGCCCGATGAATCCTGGCATTGTCATCTTGGAATATGCCCGTTCCATTTGGGAAGACAAAATCCATTGATGGAATAAACTGGTCAATCTTTATGCTCCCTAGCAAACTGAAGCATTTTTTTCTGGTTAGCCTTACTGATTAGAGGTTTTCTTACGGCTACACAGCTGTTCAATCCCAACCCCTTGAGTTCCCTTCGCATTGTGCATGTAGAAATGCTTTTGCCTTCACAATTAAACATACTCATGAGTTCTACTGTTGTTTTTCTTTGATTTGATTTGACCAAATGTTTAACTAATCGCCGATCACAATCATTCAAGATTTTTTTCCGACCACGTTTCCTCCTGGAAGACGATGGTTCCCCACCATCCTTCCAGTTTTTAATGATGCGTTGGACAGGTTTTAACCCAATTCTAGTACTTTCTGCAATCTCCTTAGATGTTTTCTCTGCTTGATGCATGCCAATAATTTGACCCTTCTTAAACAGACTAACGTCTTTTCCACGACCACAGGATGTGTCTTTTGCCATGGTTGTTAAAGAAATGAGGAGTTACTCATTGCATCAGCTGGGGTTAAATAACTTGTTGCCAGCTGAAAGATAATCGCCTATGCAGTACTTATCCAATAGGAGGCGTGGACCTATTTGCTTAGTTAAATCCAGGTGGCGACTTTTATTTTGGCCAGGCAGTGTATGTCTGCATACATCCATATCCACACACACACTCGTATGCGTTAGCCTCAATTTACATACACACATTAGTGCTAACGCTCGTCCATATTTCTATATCTTGTGAAAATTACCTCCTTATATTTCCTTTCAAATTGTATTAAATTCTGACTTTGTTTTAACTCATCATTTAACTTAATTTTGCACCATGAACTGAAATGCAAAAGCTCTTTCTTGTTGTGTGTAAACTACAAATTGAGTTTCAGTTACATCTTCCTTCTCTTTCATGCTCTGTTTGAGCTCAGAGAGCCGTTTATTTGATGCCTTAAACATCATTTGAGCTTCTTTAAATTCCACCAGATCTTCAAATTTAAGACATTTAATTTTTTTTTTTCAGAATTTGAGCCAGATGTGTATATATAGACATATCTATATATATATGTGTGTGTGTGTGTTTATTTTTATGATCTTAAATGTAAATTTATATCATACAGTTTTGGCTTTATTTCTGAGGTTGTTGTTTCATCAAATTGCCTTTTTTGAGTCTGAATGCTCCGGTTAATGATTAATTGATTTCTAAATTGACTGACAATTATTTTGATATTCGATTCATCACAATTAATCCATTGAACCATCTCAGCCCTAAACTGAGCCACAGTATCATGTTGTTACTGAGCTTGAGCTATTCGGCAAAGAAGTTTTCGTCTGTAGACTTGCAGAGACAAACCCAGAAGACGTGGAGTTGTCATGTAGGGTTTTGTGTGTACTACATCATTTAAAAGATTCAAGGAAATTGACGAGCTTTTTTTTTTTTGTTGTTGTTTTTTTTTTTTGTAAGAGCAATAGCAGCCACATGTTTGACAGAAAAGCACCATCTGAAAAAGAAGCAGAAATGAAATCAACAGAGAGAGAACACAGGACTGCAGAGATGCATCTGGTCTGAAAAATTACTTAATTTTCAGAAAGGCTGCTTTTTAAAAGCAGCCTTTCTGAGACCTTCAGTCTAACATTGCATTGTCTATTAGAATCATATTATTGCAGAGTCCTGTGTTGGTGAAAGGAGTGTTTCTGTTTATGGGGTTAGTGTTTAATCCTGGTGTGTGCGTGTGTGTGTGTGTGTGTGTCAGTGGGTTTACCAACTGTCTGTGCTGGAGAAAGGATTACAATCCCCAAGCTGAAAATAGGTCTGCTGTGTTAATATAAGTTTCATAAATGCTGAAAGATGAGAAGAAGAAGAAGAATTGTCACTCTTGATAAGAAAACACAAACCATAGCCTGTACCTGTTGTGAAATGTTAACAAATGTTTAATAAATTGTATCTTTTGGCTAAAGCTATGAAATTTATATAGATGGCATTAGTACCAAAATGGCCTCAAAGAACTGCTTCATTTGCTACTTTCATGTACTTCTGTGGTTAATATATTTATTACAGATTTCACGTTGTATGCAAAACAAATGTCAAAAATATCACAATTCCAACAAGGAAGAATAGAGACAATAAACAGCCAACATTCCTGTAAGTACTGTCACCTACAACAAGGTGTGTAGCAAAAAGAAAGATTAAAAATGAAGACCATACAAAAACCAAAGTCACGATTTATGGAACCGCTGCTCAGCCAAAATGTCAAGGGTCTGCTATTCCTCTGTTGAGGGTTTATTGAAAAAAATCATAAAAGATTTCCAGGTTTTATAAAATCTATTTTCAGAGCCTCTCATTGCATGCCTGATTTTCTTTAGTTTTAAGTTTAGTAGCATGTCTTTTATCCAGTTTGAGACTGTGGCCGGAGTGGCATCCGTCCATTTAAGAAGAAGTAGGCAGCATGCTTACAAGGTTGAGAATGTAATTACTATTATCACAAACCAGATGATTGGATCTTAAGTTCCTGGAGGTGAAAGTGGTGAAGTGATTCATTAGGTTGACGGTCGCCATGTTTGACTCGTGCACTCGGAGCAGAAGTCGAGGTTCTGTTGCTTTATTTAAGGTGACCCGTTTCTGCAGCTGTCTGTCAGAATGTTCCTGTTAGAAATAAATACTAGGCAACGATCAGGTAACATGTCAACACTGGCTACAGTAACGACCCCTTAAGTCCTGGCTGCCATCTAATCCTCTTTATGCCCCTTTATTTACATTCACATGTAGGCATTATTGATGTACTTAACTATTTCAGTTGCAGTATCTCTCCAGAGCTATGAACCATCTGACCTCTGTTTTTTTTGTTTGTTTGTTTGTTTGTTTTTTGTAATTGTTGTGGTATCTTTGTACTAGTTGGCAATTTTTATATTCGTCTTGGTGAAGCTACCACGAAAAATGCAGCTCTGCAACTTCTCAGTTTTTTGATTTCAACTCTTTTTGTAGAAATTGTTGACATGACAGTGAGGCATTTGGGAAAAAAAAAACATTCCTCCATTATAGGGGTTGAACGACTACATATTTTTTAAGGTCGATGTCGACTAGTCGCGGTGACGTAAGCGCAAAAACCCTTCACAACTACTTGGAGGCTTTATTATCGAACCCGCGACGGCCGCGTCGAGGACTGAGGGCCTCCAAACGTGGGGCGCGCTGCCCTCTACGCCACCGGAGCACGCCCCAGGTGTATTTTGCACAAGCTGCAATGGAAACACTTTTTTCGCATCATGAGTCATGTGATAAACAGCCAGATGTTACTACTGCCGGAAAAACGAAGAAGACAACAGGAAGTGGTAGGAAGACAATGGAATGACTTTTTTTTATTTATTTTTTATTTTTTTTAGCGATTTATCAAAATAACAGGCTTATTTAGGTGCGATTTTCATTGCTTTTCTTCTTTAATTGATACGCCGCAATTGTGAAATCCTCTTTTTTTTTTTTTTTTTTTTCATTATTGAACAAAGTTTTGCGTGTATTTCTATATGAAACGCAGCTATAATTGACTCATGATTCCACATAGATGCAGTTATGTAAACGGACATCCAACTGTAGCACATCTAATAGTAAATTTGCCTTTGGTGTTCTTCCCTAAATTTGTCTGCATGTGCACGTTATTCCACTTTTTAACAAGCTTAAAGTTTGCCTTATCTGGTCTGAACTCGTTGTTAATCTGCATCTCGATTCCAGCTGCCTCACAGGCCATGTGCTGGACTTGTGTTTTTAATAAACCCAAAGAGTCAGACTGGCTGTGTCATAAACATCCTCTGGTGTTTCTGCCAAGTGGTTTAGTGAAACGTTAAATGAGATATATTATGGTGGAATAGACCCATTCTGCTTGGCACTCAAGTAGGCCAAACATGGCAGCTTGGATAAAACCCCATTCTCCACTGCCAACAGGGTGATATAATACAGCTGATCTCTGCATACAGAGGACGTTCTTTTCTCTAAATGGAGAAACCTGATGAAGGAAGCATAATTTGGGGTTTATTTACATTTTGTAGGCATTTTGTAGAAGATCCAGAAATGTTTTTGATTTCGGAGCTTTGTTTTGGCGCTAAAGGTGGATTTACCTGAATGGATTCAATCCTTACAAGTGATTAATAAGTGAAGTTATGTGAAACCAATTAAGTACTTCTGGATGTTACACTTATTTCTGTGCGCGTTTTTTACTGCTTTTCATTTAGAGGAGGAACTAATCTAATGAAATGCAAAACAAATCGACAAATGTAGTGACATCTGTGCATGTGCTTTTTCCACAATGACTTCCTCCCCCTTTTTTTATTGACGTACATTTTAACATAATCATTAGCCACTTTAGCTATCGATAGTGTAGTACATAGTAAACGTGCCATTTCCCTTTGTCTTTAGGCCTATTTGCTTACGTGTCTTTCTCTCACAAGCTTCCTTTTGTCATTAAAAATTAGTTTTTTCATGATACGTAGCTGTTCTTTACTACGTCTTAATAATGCATGGAAAAATTATGCTGATTTTGCTCCCAAGATGAGATGCAGAGTTCATGAGAACAAGAGGAGACAAAGGTTTTGCAACATTTGTGGGGAAAAGACGACAAAAATTATTTTATTTTTTTTTTTAGATGTTTTCCAAAAACAGCTTTCATAAATATCAAACTCCGCTCATCCATCCATCCATTTATATAATCGGTGTATAATAAACCAAACCAAGCAGATTTCTGTGTCATATACACTCACACTGATGAGCGCATCGGGGTCAAAGGTTCAGCACCCTGCCTGAGGGCACGTTGGCATGTGGAGCAGAGATGGTGGGAATTAAACCCTCCCTTGGATGCTCCACTTTGCAAATCATAGGACATAAAAAATGTAAAAATAAGCTGGTTCTGTTAGGTTGAGTATGTAATATCTTAATGCTAGGAAGAACTTGGCTCGTTCTAGAGGAGAACATCAGAGTTCGGTCGATCTTCGGGTCATCAGGAAGTGGGTGTGGCTGCATCACGGCGGCGGCGGGGAGGTGGGGAAGTGGTGAGAGTGTGCATCGCAATGAGACGTTTGTTCTGCTAACGCCATGGTGGGATCCAATGGTTGAGAAGTGCTTCCATTCATGTACACTCTGTGTGTTTGGTTTATGCTCCAATGACTGGGTCATGAGGTGCATCACTCGGGGCCTGCAGCACCTTATAGCACAAACACAGCTTTACGCTCAGCATGTGCTGCATCTAGATTAACCAAAGCCTGCATCAGATAAACCAAAACCTTGTAATTAAAGCTGTGTTTTGACCATTTTCATCTGCTATTAGAAACTGGAAATGTCATGAGTGTTATACCAAAATCGATTCTGTCGAAGTAGGTTAAATCCACTCTGGCCTCCGCCTGACCTCTTACTAATAATAAAAAGCCCCTGAGGGATTTTAAAAAGCGTTGAGGGGTATAATTGGGATCATGCAGCCATTTGGGTCAGAGAGGTTATAAATAAACATCACACCAACATTAACAACATATACAGTCTCTGGTTGATACTTCCGTTTTCCTTTCACTTCTATTGCTGCAGTCGATCGGCTCCGTAAGCCGGTGGGAGGCTGTGAGTGTAGGGGCCACGCCGCGCGAAGTCGGGTCTTTCCGACTGCCAGCACGTCATTAACTAATGCGTCCCCGACTGACCTCAGCCTGACTTGATGTCGACTCTGCCAGGGGCTCTCTCCATCATGCCCCCGGATGTGACAGCTGTGTGAGACGCCGAGGCCCCGTGGTTCACCTTTGCCGCGGCAGGTCACTGTGGATGGCGTGTCTGTTGGTGTGTGTTTGGCTCTCACTGCGATTCCATATGGCACAATGAGGCCAGCTCAACGAACCTGGACCTCTGGCCCCGATGTCTCGCGTATTCTTGTAGGGGGGGGATCACAAATAAGAGCGGTGGTCCCGCCAGCCATGAATCTAATGAATATTAAAAGGATGGATTCAGAATTGGAGACACGTCGAGGTCTTTTCTTTTTGTACCACTTGTTGATTTTTATCCAAGTCGACAGTTTACATGTTGGGGGGAGGGGGGGAATGAAAGTTTTCTAAATGTCACATAAATATTACGTCACTCTAATGATTCATGCCATCAAGATTTGTTGGCATTTAGACTTTAAGTTCAGTCAGGGGGTGTGGATGGTGGCATGGTCTGGAGGTAAACAAACTGTCCTCTGCAAGCCGGTAAAATGTCACTTTGGTTTCAGTCGCCTCCACGTCGACACCACCAGAGAAGATTAAGAGCGATAGTTGAATTATGTTCATGCTCTTAACCCAATAAGTTTCATTTGTAATTAATCATTTTCAGAAGTGACTTTAGTTTCTTTAGTTAAAGATTCCAGGAATAATTCAGTTCAATTGTTTATATAGCGGGCTGCACAGTGGCGCAGTTGGTAGAGCTGTTGCCTTGCACCAAGAAGGTCCTGGGTTCGATTCCCGGTCCGGGGTCTTTCTGCATGGAGTTTGCATGTTCTCCCTGTGCATGGGGGGTGAACTCCGGGTTCTCTCTGGCTTCCTCCCACAGTCCAAAAACATGACTGTCAGGTTAATTGGTTTCTCTAAATTCTCCCTAGGTGTGTGTGAGTGTGTGTGAATGGTTGTTTGTCTTGTATGTCTCTGTGTTGCCCTGCGACAGACTGGTGACCTGTCCAGGGTGAACCCCGCCTCTCGCCCGGGACGCAGCAACCCTCCCGACCCCACTAAGGGAAGAAGGGTGTAAAAAAAAAAAAAATAATGGATGGATGGATGGATGTTTATGTAGCGCTGACGACTAATGGCTCTAGACGAACAGATGCAGTTCATATCCAGAGATTTAGTATCTATTACATTCATTCCAACTGGACAGTCGTCATGATGCAGTCAGGATTGGTTTGTTACACCAACTGGTTTAAATGTTTTTAAATGTAAAGCCTGCAACAATAGGATACTGTTGCTTACATTGTCATTAACTTTGCAACAAACCCTCATTTTGATGGTGATAAAAGTGGCAATAAAATGCATTTAAAATGTTTTTGACTAACTTCAGTCAAAACAAATCCGGTTATTAAAAACGACATAGAAATTCAAATAATTTTATGGCTCCTTGACTCCAACAATCTTACAAGACAAATAATTGGAGACGTGTGGAAATGTCTCTGAACACATGAACCGCTTTTAAAAACTAAAGTTTAAATTAACTCATCACTTCGCTGCTGCATTGAAAGGCAGAAAAAAGGTGTAATATTCCACACAGCTAGTAAACGTAATGGAAAACTACTGCTTAATTAAGCAGGTTTTAATATTTTAATGACATTACAACAGCTGTAACACTTGCTGGACGTTTTTGGGGAAATGGTTTCCACTCACCTGGGGGGACGTTTCAGTTTCATACCTGCTTTGGCAAGCAGTGAGTTGAAGGAATTTTCTTTGACCTGCTCATGGATCATTAATGAAATATCATCTAGCAGCAGGAGGATGCTCTGCTATTTTGTTTCAGTCAGAGGTCATAATCTGTCGTATTTCATTAAGGGTCACCTGGCCCGAATGGGGGTCAGATCCGGGTCAGCGGTCTTCATCCAATAACACATAATCAGATTCTTTGCAAGACTTATTCATCAAAAATACTTTGAATATTTTGATTAGAGGTACAAAACGGAAGTACTTTGGATTGAGGGTGAGAATGGACCTGCCTGTGTTTTACTACACACTTAATTTGCCTGACATTTATAAGTTTTTCCTCCCGTTCATCTCAGTTTTGATTCGAAACCCCCAGGAGACGCTGGACTAAAACACGTCTGGCGTTGCAGTTTGAATCGTCGGTTTTGACAGCACGCGTTTAAGCTCGGTGTTCAGTCCGATGCCTTCGAGCTGCCCCCCTCGCTACGCCGTGCGCGACTCATCAAATCTCTCGCATGACCTGACCCAGCAGTGATCCCTAAGAAAAGTCTTGTTTGTGCGACTGCTTGCCCAGAGGGAAGCGACGTCGCCTCGTGGCTCAAAATCCACGGCGCTGAGTATTTATCACGCTCTCTCCTTTCGTTTTAATGCGCCGACGTGTCTGCGAGCGCATCACTCAGTTTGTTGTTCCAGTTAAAACCGAGTTTTCTTTGCGTTTTTCTTGCAGCTGGGTTCAGTTCATGAAAAGCCTTTTGCAGTAGACGAACCGGGAGATTGCTCATCGCTGCTGACATTTAACTTGCAGCTCTTCAAAGTTCCTTCCTGGAGCCATCCTTGCAGAAACATTGATTGAAAGTGCAAGACATTTTGCACACAGCCAGAGCCGGACAGGTTCAACCATGGACGTAAATAATGAAGTGAGGGGAAAGCTTCTTGGATTTTGGGAGGACTTTATTATTTCATCTTCTTGTAGTTGATTTTAACACAGAAGGACTTGTTCTATAGATGGAAGAGAACGTTGCCAGGTTGGACCTTTGTGACCTCTTTAGGTGTAGCTGAAGGCAGACCGGTGTTTGAATTTCACTGTCTATCTTGAGTATTACCACAAACACAAAATCCTACCAAGTTTGGTTTCTAATGCAAATGTCTTGGTAAACTTGAAATAAGACAAAACTAACTCACAATTAACTTTTCAGCAAAATATAGGAGCTTGTTTTAAGTAAATAACTCCTTAATTTTGATGCGAAAGGATTTGTCCTATTGGCAGATTATTTAACTTTAACAAGACATTTTTCCCATGTTTCTCTGCCAATATTAAGGAATTATTTCCTTAAAACAAGTTGCTATGTCTTTCTGAAAAGTTTCTTTTTTAAGTTAGTCTTATTTCAAGTGTGTAAAGATATTTGCACTAGAAATTAGACCAAAAAACTTGGTAGGATTTTGATTTTTTTTTTTTTTTTTGCAGTGTACTGGTCTCACCCAGCTTTTAAAGAACCCTTTTTTACTTTAAAAAAAAAAAATGTTTTCGACAACACTTTATTTGAAGGGTTGTGCACAAGACCGACACACTAAGTGTGCTTAGATATTATGTTATCAATAAAATCAGTGCAGTTTTGATCCGTTTACTGCCAAACTACATCCACCAGTCCCTCTAGTTTCTTGAGAATTATTGTGGAAATTCACACAAAACCACCAAACGTTTTTGTGCCCATACATAATTGGGAGTTTGTGGATTTTTCTCAAAAATTGTCAGAAACTTTCTTACTTGTACTAAACAGCTGCCTTCATTAGTAACAGATTATAGTCCATGATCCTTACAGCGAGTAATAAAAAGTCACATTTACTTTAAATAAGTGCAAATATTTCCAAATGAGTACCACAAACACTTTGATTTTTATTGCAAAAAAAAAAAAAAAAAATCACAAAAAGAGTCATAAACCTGATTCGGCCCAAATGTTTCAGAGAAATGGTACAAAGAGAAATTTTTAGTCCTTGCTGTCAAAATGCGGTTGTTGATGGTAAACGTGGGAGTGATTATGCAAATGGTGGTTTTATGCTTAAAAACAATCCTTGAGTGGAAATTAGAGTAAATGTTTCTGATGATGCTCCTGCAATTAAAATCAAAGTGTCTTGTAAAGATATTTAATTTCCATCATATGCGCTTCAGGCTGCAGAAGCTGCAGCGTCTGCTTCGTCCTAGTCAAGGATGCAGCCAGGTGTGATGAAGTCATCTCTGATCACTGTTGGTTATTAATCTCATAATGGACTCCTTGATGGTGAATAAAGATTTTATCATGAGAAAACTTAACAGCACAAACCCTCACGGGAGCTCTATAAAACTACACATTTATTATTCATTCTCTTATATTGGATATTAACATGGAAGAGGCATTAAAATGTGTAGAAATTGCTTTCTTCCTGATTATCAGCATCTTTTAACAGCTTTAACAGGTCGAATGGCTTTAATTTGAATTTTTTTTTTTTATTAAACATGTTCCATATAAATCACAGACTGCTGATTTTTCTGCTGTTTATCGTAGGGTCAGCACTTCAGACCAGTGGGTTTTTTTTGTTGTTTTTTTTAGGTCCTTTCATGTCTGTCATTCCACATCTGTAGGGAGGAAATCTGGTACAAATCAAGTCTGCATTCAGCCGAGCAGCAGAGGATCGGGTCTGGTTTGTATGTTTCTGTTCAGTGTGACGAGGATAAAAGATCTCCGACAGACAGAGTGGTTGCCGCTGCGCACAGAGCTGATCTTAAGCATGACTTCTCCCGTCTCCCTTTTTGCCCTTTTGAAAGCAGAAGGTGCCTCTTCACTTGTACTCTTTTCCGTGTGATCGCACCTGACGGAGCGCAGTAGATCTGTGCTGACATTTAACTTCCAGGGAAGAACCCTGTTTGTTTTGCTTTGTAAAAAAAAAAAAAAAATCTACCTCACGTCCATCATGCTTTCTTCTTTTACTGTCTGGAGGAAAAGAGTTTAAGCCGATGTAAATAAACTGGAGCTCTTTGAGAGTAGCCGGCTTTCAGCGTCAGAGGTCAGGCTCTCCAAAGCTGCTGAAAATGCACTAAAACGAAAAATCTGGTGTCTTAACTACAAAAAACAACTGGTAGAATACATGCACTGCAAGCCCAGCTTTAAAGCTTTTATTTATTTGAATAAACGGCGTGTTTGCAGATATTGATCGTAGACTTTCACATTGTCGTGTCCAGAAGAACGCCACCTCCTGATAACTCTCTGTTTATTCTCAATTGTTTGTTCTCTTCAAAATCCACAGTCGGCAAGAAAAATACTTGAGGTCTAAGCCCCCTTTTATGTGCAGTGACTAAATCTGTGCTCCCAGTGCGACAGTCGCTGACTGTTCAACTGATATAATCAGCCACAGGCAGCGCAGCTTTGAGGTAAACATCTGAACAACATCTGCGCTAATCTCCTGTAGTCTATGAGCTAATGAAGCCCCAGTGGACAAAGCGTGTTGCACGCTCAGATTCACTGCCAAATTTTTTTCATCTGCCATTATTCGTCGCACACTTTAACATTTCATATATTGAGTTACTAATGATGGCAAAGAAGGACGTCAGAGCTGTTTATTCTGACTACAAGTTAAAGCACAGCAGATACAGAAATTGTATCTATGTATATATCTGATTGGTAATCTTTTTAATATTTGACAAAGTGCATGTTTTTCCCCTAAATGTTTCCTTATTGATGTATTTAATCTAATCAACTTCTTCAGTCGTTTCTTGCACAAATCTTAGTGTTTGCAAACACTGACTGAAGACTTTTGGCTAGTTTTGTTGTAAAAATTGTTTTTTTGTTTAGAGGAGGCTGATGAAAAGGAAACTGTGTGAAGACATGTCTGCAATTAATTCAGTCTGTTAGAGAGACTCTTACCAGATAACAGGAAGGCTGATTGTTACGATGCTTCAACTATAGAGAAAAAAAAAAAGAAGTACATTTTCAAAAAAAAAAACCCCACAAATTTTGAGAATAATTTATAACATTTTCAAGAAAAAACATGAAAATTTCTCCTACGTGTAATTTTTTTCCTAATATTTTTCCAGAAATAATTCAGACATGGTCAAATGAGATTTCCCAGCTGCTTTCCTTTTGCAGTTTTGATAGTAATTTTAGTTTTAGCCGTGAAATTATGTGCATGGGCTTCCATACAGATTTGCAAGCTGTGCAAATTAAAATAGTATGACAGGGGTGTCGAACTCTTTTTTGTTTTGGGCCAAATCAAGATCCCCAACGCTCTTAAAGGGCCGGTTGTGCCAGAATGTATCGATGAAACCCGTTCACCACCATTTACAATATCAATGAATCCTTAAAATTAAATATTATTGAACATCTCTTTAGTCCCTCCAGAATTTTGTGATTCTATTTGCAATAAAAATCAGTGCTTGTGGTGCTAACTTGGAAATATTTGCGATATCTGCGCTTGTTTATCACGGTAAAAGCAACTATTTATTACTCGCTGTGTAGATCATGGACTATAATCTGACATCAATTAAGGCTGAGGCAGCTGTTTAATTCAACAGTTTTTGAGAAGTATCTGCACTAAACTCCCAATTATGTATTAGCGTTAAATAGGGGTTGAACGACTACATATTTTTTAAGGTCGACTACATCATGATAATAGTCGAGTCGATGTCGACTAGTCGCGGTGACGTCATAGTGACGTAAGCGCAAAAACCCTTCACAACTACTTGGAGGCTTTATTAGCTATTTTCACGGCAAATATTGACACCCCCCCCCCCCCCCTGTATTGACAAACCCCATATTTCTCCGTTCTGACACGTAAACTGAAAAACATTTTCTTTCTCTGTTTGAATAAAACAAACACTTTCTGAGAGTAACACGTTGACACAACTCTGACTAACTGTTGTTTGAAAGCCTCTCGGCTCCGCGTAACAAAACCAAACCAGTGCAGTTCTATTTTAAACCTAAAAGAAAAAGGATTTCCCACTAGAAATAACGGCGATGCCTTTTGTGCGTGACGAGCAGCATGTGCGCTGTGGGACACATGCTGCTGCTGTTTTATGTTAACTCTGCTGTTGGAACATGGCAAACATGAGAAAGAGGGTGTAGGTGCTCTGATAGCTGTGATGGGGAAACTCCAGAGAAATCCAGGCGCTGCGTTTCTGTGAGAAATGACAAAGTACAGAACAACTATGACCTTCCTGCAGCGTTTTATCTGGGAAGGATTTATAATTTATATATCGATCCGTTTCCAGAATATGTGAATTAAAGATGCCCTTTTTAAAGCATTTACCGTCTGTCCATTGTTGCTTGCACTTTTTGCAATCCATCAATAAAGTTTGTTTGTGTAGCACATTTCAGCAACAAGGCAGTTTCAATTGCTTTACATCTTAAAAACTCAAAATTACAAACTCCTAATAACACCATCAACAATTGAGAAAACTAGTAACAAGCATTTCGTTTTGGTGAGTGTCGTCACCAAAATCATCGTTACACGACAAATAAGTTGGTCAATGTTAAATTTATTTTGGTTCAAAACCAGTTGTAAACTGGTGGGTTTTTAGCCACTCAGTGTTTCAGCTGTTTTGCAGGTGAGGCTGCAACTGAACAGGTTCAGTAGCGAGTTGGTATGTACATAATCAAGATAAAAACATGTTGTTTTCATTTTAAGCTAATATATATTCCCACAGCTGCCTTTTTAAACAAAAACGTGTTCCAACTGAACTAGAAAAAGCATTTATATGTATATTATATAAACATGTTTTCTGAAGTGATACTTGTGAGTCTGTCCAACATGTTGGCTTTAAATAATCTTTAAGTAATCTAACTGCTTTTGTGGATGAATATGGAGAGAAACTGAACAACCTCTGAGAGGTTTTCATTAGGAAATGTAAAGTTGTTGAATCCCAGTTCTGCTGCCTGATGCTTTGATTCCAGTTAAGCACGTCGCAGTGTTTGGACCATTAACTTCAAAGAATTACAAAATGAGATTTTTACTCTCATTACACCGCGCAACAATCAATATGCTTTGTGACATCTGGTTCTGACTGATTTCAGAAAGTCAGAACATATGAATCAGGTCATAAAACTGTAATTTCTTTCTTTGAGCACTTAAAATTTGACAAACTGTTTTTAAAAGGTTTAGTCAGAGTTGTGTGCTATTCTTTAGCTCAACGTTAAATCCTGTATCGTTGGTTGGATTCACAAAATTCAGCCACTCGTGAATATGTTATACTGGATTATTTTACCAATTGATAAGTGATAAACTTGAATACTATCACTTAAGTTGAATTATATCCTGTTTTTTTCAGTATGTCACAAACATTAAATAATTCAGCAAACCAGTCCAGTTGGATAAATCATAACTCGTGAAATTCAATCTAAGGTTTCAAAACACACTGTCATCTTATTTCTTTGAATTATTTTTGCCTGATCATTTCCAGTGTTTTCCTTAATTTATTTAAGTTAATATTTTATAACTGTTTAACGAAACGTTTGCAGTTGCTCTGTATGCAAACATTTTTCTCTGTGGAGCTTTTGGAAGAAGCGCGATTGAAGTCTCCGGAGGTAATCATAAATGCTTTAAGTGGATTTTGTACGCTAGGAGCTCTTGATTGGATTACCTCAAATTCAGCTGTGGCAGAGGCATAAAGATGGAAAAACACTCAGAAAGTCACTGATAAACACATCCCTCCTGTTTTGCGCATTGTAAGCAGAGAAAACTCTTAAATTGCTACATGATGTGTATTTTTCGTTTCTTTGCTTCCCCTTTGCTGCCATGTTGTTTTCCTGAACAAACTTCCTGCAACTGAACCAGAAAAGAAACGCAAAATCCTCAGAAATCGCTCAATATTTAATCATAATTTATTTTCTCTCAGACATTCACTATTATTATTTATCAGTGAGGATTGGAAAATGAACTGCAGATTAACAATGTAAGACTTAAACTATAGATCCATGACTTGGACCATAAGACGTTTTCTCAATCATCTTTTACCCGGTTCAAAGTAAAAAAAAAATTAATTAAATGTTTAGGCAAAAAGTGATTCAAAAATGATTGTGTTGTAACCGTAATGATATAAAGTTTCATGTATTTTATTGGGGTTATTTTACGATGAACCAATGCAAACGTTGTGCAGAATTGTCAAGAAGAAGTTAACAAATGTTTTTTATGGATAAAAATCCCTAAAGTGGCGCTGCAGATGGACTCCATCAGAAAACGCAGTGGCTGTAAGGCGATCGCCCTAAAAGTGACATTACAGGAGATGAAATGAAGGTTCATAGAGGGGAGGAAATTGAATCGGACAGGAAGTCATGTCGGCAGCTCTTTTGGGACGTCTGTGGACGTTCAGAGTTCGTCACCGCCGTGTGAAGGTGAGAAATGGATCTTTGAGTAAAAGTAAAGGGGTCGCTGCTGGGTGAAAGAGCAACCAGCTCTTTGTGGTTTCCACCAACCTCACTGTCTGGGTCGCATGCAGTCGACGCCTCACAGTGAAGGTGTGGCCACGTTTTTAAGAAATCAATGTTCTGTTGTAGCCGTTTATGGCCCACAGATGTTGCAGCAGTCTGATGTTAGTCTGCACTTTGTTGCAAAGAGTGTCCTCGCATATCCCGAGCAACTGTTGGATGCCATGGCAACCGCCTCCCTTGGATTCATGTAAACACAAAACCCTGATTTGGATATCCAAGCTCCTGTCGACACTAACTGAAGAAGTTAGCGCTGTGGTCATTTTTGTCAAAGTGTGGAAAGGATGGTGAATTGTATACATGTACTGGTAAATATCAGTTATTTGCCATAGCTGCAATATTATCAACTCATATTGATGTCGGTTCAAATTGTCATATCGGAGCATCTCTACTGCTGACATAATTTCTTTGTTGATAAATATAGAAGCAAGGAAGTGGCTGGTTTATTAGTAGTGGGCTGTCTGTTGTAAACTGTAAACGCTCGGACATGAGCTGGTGGGCCGGTCCAGCAGTCAAACCTCTCAGGGGAGAGCAGAAGAGGACAGCGGTTGATTTTTAGACCTTTACTGAGCTGGATAAGATCGGCTTCACATCAAAGTATCGGTCATTCACCGATTTCCCAAAGTTGAGGATAAATCAGTCCACCCCTAGTTTGATGTTGTTTATTTCTACTTTAAAGCATCCTCCTTTATGGTTTAGTGACTTCGCTTCTTGCCACTCATTCAGTTTGCGCTTCTCCTCCTGATTGGGCCGCTTCACGTGTTTTTTTTTGTTTTTTTTTCCCCACTTCCCAGAATGACCCTTTCCCCACTGCCCCCACCTTTCATATCATGATTGGCAGCTCCCCCTCGACTCGGCCGAGGATCTCTAGATGCTGCGGCCTTGGCTGCCACTCCGATGCAGCCGGGAAGGCAGCGCGCCGGCAGCCGTGTCTCGGGGGGGATCGCGGCACAGTCACACAAGGGTAATTACCCGAGCACTAGGGTGAGGGGCACATGGAGCGATTTCAGCACCTCCGAATTAAACACGGTCCACGGACTGTGAACAATCCACAGGCTGCTCCGCATCAAGCCCCGCGCTGTTCATAGAGCCTTTTTAGTGAAGTGAAGGCCCTGTGCAGTTTCCAGGTGTGAATTGTGTTGAATTTTGAAGGGAAGGGGAAAGTTTGGGAGCTGTGGGGGGCCGGGGGGGGTCCTGTGTTTGTTTTCAGCCCTGCTACATTAAACATGCTCCGAAGAATCAGAACAATCTGCATGCCACCCAGACTGCAAACACGTCGCCATCCAGAGGGGATTTAGCTTACACAGGATTTCAGTCGCTGCCATTTGAATAAAATTTACCATTTGATCTTTGAATTAAGCACGCTCCAAGGCTTTGGAGAAATTTCAAAGCTACTCCGAAAACAATCGCGGGCCCATTTCAGAAGCGACGGGCTCACACAAATTATTCAGCTACGGATCGCGATGCACTTTAAAGCCGAGAGCTTCTTGATTTTTATACAGCAGCGGTACATCGTAATTCATTTAAAAAACGTTTCTGCCTTTCTTTCAATGCAGCGTTTATCCTGGACAACCGAGCAAATATCTTTCAGGATGAAAAATTTACAGAGGACAAAAGTTTAAATAACGCTTTGTCACCTTTAAATGAATAATTTAATTCAGTTTTAGCGCTCATTCTCTTGTTTGGAGGGATGACCAAGTGACATTCAATGCAACTCATAAATATGAGACAAAATACGCACAATTTAGCCAAAATACAGGACAAATGGTATTTCAAAAGACATGTTTTGGCCCTGGTGCTACATACTAATAGTAAGTCTGATTAACTTGATCCCAAAAGTCATAATTGGCACAAACAACCTGGTGCAACACAAACTCCCCCAACATATTTACACTAAAACATGGTGGTGGCAGAGTCATTCTCTGGGCTTATATTGAACTGAGTTAATAAAGTTCTGAACAGTTCCCGATGGCCAGTCAGTGTTGAGCCAGCGTCCACAGTGGTTTTTATTTTATCAGTATGGCAGTCAATACAAGTTGGTCTCAAACTCAACAAGAAACTGTTCAGAGTTCAGGACTAAATCAACTTTATATGGCAAATATCACCAAGTTAAAATGCTGACGGAGAGAACCGAATGCTGAAATCAAAACGATGTCAAAGCATTAATTCAACCAGGTTTTTAAAAATATTTTTCTCCTCAGATGTTTGTTTAGATTTCAATTGAATTGTATACGATACATTATAGGGGTGAAAAGTCTGAAATCGTTTATCTCCATGTTTTTATTTACAGCATTTTAACAGGGGTGTGTTACACTTCTCAGCTGAAAAGTTCTTATTAACAAGAGAGAGCTTCATTTCCAGCTAATGTGTAAAATCTCCAACAAGCCCAATGATTACATTTTAGAGACAAAAGGCTTTTTTTGTTTTTAATCTGCCTCCTGTCTGCCCTTTTAATCTTCTTTGGAGTTTCACTCCCGTCTGTTGTTAATCTGCTCCCAGGCTGGTCTCTGCTGGTGGTATGATCTTTATATTTTTGCTGCATGCCAGAAAACAATGAGACTATTCGGGTTTTTTTGGGTACTGATTTGTTATGTGTAGGACTGCTACTACCGATTATTTTAGAAATCGATTATTCTGACGATTAATTGATTAATCGGGCACAATCTACAGATTTGTCATTTAACCAGTTTAGCATTTTTTATACAATATTAGAAAGACATTATTTTGTAAAATAAGAAAATAAACATTTCATTGCTTAACTGCAATCACATAGCTTTCATTTAGTGATTTTGAACCAGGTGAAGCTAAAGCCGAGTTTTGAAATTGATTATTTCAATAATCAGTTAATCGAGATTAATCGTTTGAACATTAGTTTTGTGTATCTTTTAGCTAAAAAAGATAATTTTATTTCATTTCTTCCGATATGTTTTTTTCTTCATTTCTATAGCTTGAGTCCTGTAATTTTTTATTTTTTATTATTATTTTTATTTTTTTCTGGATGAGAGAAATTTTCGGCGACAACGGGATCACGAGTGATTGATACGGACCTCGCTAATGCAGTTCAAACAAGACCGGTTGCTCTCTGTGCCATCTCTGCATCTTTTATGTTACAGCGCGACCTCTCTCATCAAACCTGCATTTGGGGCTTGTCAGAATCCACTTAACCACTCAGACATGAATGGTTAAGCTCCTCCACTGATCCTCTTTCTTCCCCTCCAGGGGATCCTGTCGCTCTCGGCTCTCGGTGCTTCGGTATGGAAGTAAAATCTTACCGTGTCCATGTAAAGCTGCCGATTGATTGCATAATGACTGCATTTATGTGTAGACTTTTACTTTTCTTTTTTTTTTTAAAGCTTGACTGCTAGGGTTAATCATGTTTGTGCAGCCCTATGAGTCACGTTAGCGTGTTTTATGGGGTTCTTTGTGGCACCACCCAAAGTTATGTGTAATTGCGAAGTGCAAGGAAAGGAATAAAAGGTTTTCACTTCTGAAAAGTGTGGCGTGCATTTGTAGCATTCTGCATTTCAGTTGACTCTTTCAAGAGTCACTTTTCACTTGAAGGTGAAGTGATTCTTTAGGAAGGAGCAGTTGGAGGAGCTGCTCCTTCCTAAAAGAAGTGAATGATATGCAGTAGTTTCTGCAGAGTTTTTACCAACCGTTTTTGAAGCCTTTTGGACGTTTTCTTCCAGGATTGCTCTGCTATTACCTCCATCCATGTTCTCATCAATTTTGACCAGCTTTCCTGAAAGAAAAAGCTACCCCCACAGCATGATATTGCCACCACTATGTTTCACCATGGAGTCAGTGGGTTCATTGTGATTTCTTCCACACGCAGAAATCACGCTGCTGTTTTTCTTTCTGCACGCAGGCCAACACATGCAGTGGTGTCTCTTTCTTCCAGCTTGTGTGCTCCTGGTCTCTGGCAAACAGCAAATGGGGAATTCTTGTGCTACTTTACCATAAAAGCCACACTTGTGGATTTGCATGATGGATGGTGTTTTTCTTGTCATAACATCTCCAGATTCTGAGTTCTGGATCTCTCCAGACTCTTCCTGCCTGCACGGCCTGTCAGTGACGTCCAAATTTTTCACCAAGTTGTATCCAGAGCCGCAGGTTGCAGACCGCTGACCAGTCGTCTGTAAACTGTTGTTGGTGCCAGATTGCAGAGGGCGACTCTAACTTCTTCCCCAGAGGAAAATATGTTGCATATTTACAGAACCTATTTTTTTATTTGTTTTATTTGAACATGATGGAAGTATGAACTCACATGAACAAGGAGTGCAACGGACTCTTATTTTTGTACTACAATAATCTTAACATTATCAAAAAGGAGTAGGAAAAGTAAGAAACTTATGAACTCCCACCCCATAATCTCACACCATGTTTTCAGAAGAAACCTCATTATTAAATAAAAAAAGTAAAAAAGACATAGATTACTTCATTTTCCTTTTTATCTGGGTTTACATATGTCTAAATGCATCCATACCCACACATACTAATAGCTTCACTATGGAAAGTGAAGCCATACTAATAGCTTAGAATTAGTATGGCTAATACTAATATTATCAATATTTCTCACCAATATTTCTATAACTTGTTAAAAAAATCCTTACATTTCCTTTTAAATTGTATTTTAACTCCTCATTTAACTTAATTTTACATCATGAATCGAAATACAAAAGCTCTTTCTTGTTGTTCATAAACTATGAATCCTTAAGTTTGAGTTTAAGTAAAATCTTCCTTCTCTTTCATAAAACATAAGAGGTCAGCCAGCCGTTTACTTGATGCCTTAAACATAATTTGAGCAATTTTAAATTCCACTTACTTAATAAAAACTTAATACCAGCTCTTTGTAACATGAAGTCACATCTCCAGCAGTGTTACTGCGGGTCAGGCTCTATAACTATTCAGGGACTGAGTGCCGGTCGACTTCCTCCTCGTCCCTCGAGTGCAGAGCGGCGCCCTCTGCGATCAAAGCCCGGATGAGCGCTCAGGTTGGCGCACACAGAGTCAGGAGACCCGGCTGTGACAGAAAGCGGAGCTGGCTGGCTGACACGGAGGAATGGCGTCCGTCTCCAACCTCCGCTGCGCGCGTGGAGGTGGCGAGCCGCCCCGCTGCTGTGTAGCCAGGCGGAAAACTGACCTTTCTGGCACGCGCTCCCTCGGCCCTTTGGCACCGCGCGCTGAACCGGGCCCTTCACCGTCTCCTCCATCCATCTGCAGCTCAACCTAATCTGCAGCGGGAGGTCGGACTCCTGCTTCCGGCCTCCTGCTCCTCCCTCTGGAGTCGAGGGTCCGCGCGCTAAAGCGGAACAATTTAACATAAGACGCTGACCCCGGTTACATCACTGAGTAATACCGCAAGCAAATGTATAATGTATGCTTTAAGGATCTGTAAAGGCGCCTCTCTCTTTTTTTTTTTCATTTGAACTCTCTCGACAGCTTTTAACAGAGGGAGAAAATCCTACGGCTGTGCTCTCATGAATCATTCACTTTCACCTCAATCCAAAGTGTCTGCTTTATTTTCACCTCACAGTCGTCACCTCCTGCCCTCATGCCTCTGCACTCTTGTGACCTGGGAAAGGGGCACGTAAGTAACCATTTGCTGCCCCCTACTGGTGTGTTGCGTGAACACAAATGTATACGGGTCTGTGCTCAGCATCCACACATTAATGCGGATTACATACTGCTGGCCTGTTTCTTTGAAACTGTGTCTTTTATTTATGCTCGTTTCCTCTGAGGTGGGGGTTGCTTGGTAGCTGTTGCACACGTCTTGTGTTGACAATAGCAGTAATAACAGTAATTATTTTTCACATCTCTCTCCAGAGATGTGTTAAATGTGTTTTATGGAATCAGGATATTATAGAAAGTACAAATTATATACTTTATAACATTTTATTTATCACCTAGTAGTAATACAGATACTACTACTACCACTATCAATCGTTTAATTCATTTTAAAATTAAATGAATAACCTTAAACTGAAAACATAAGGTTTCTTATTCTTTAAAAGAGCACATAAATCATGTCATAATTGATAAGCTGGTGGCTGTTTTCCTGTGTTCCTGTTTCCACAACATCAAGCGGGAAAGACCTCTGATGATGAAGCCATCGTTGCTGCCCGTCATTTAAGCGTAAAGAAATCTTTAGGTTTTTAGAGTGTATCATGCTATGCTAAAAGTGATCACACTGCAAAAAAGAATACCCCTCTCAAAACAAGTTAAGTGTAGAAAATAAGAATCTGCCAATTGAACCAGTACTTTTTATCCATATTCAAGTATTATTGACTTAATACAAGCTCCTGTATCTTGCTGCAAAGTTACTTTGGTGTTATTTCAAGTTTATTGGGGAATTTGCACTATAAACTAGACAGAAATGTTTGGTAATATTTTGTGTTTTTGCAGTACAATAGAGCTGACAGTTTTTCTAAGTGTGGTCATGTCAACGCAATGTGGTGTCGCTCATCCTGAACATAGAAACAGAAGTCTCAGATGCTAGTTCAGTTTTGAATGAGAAAACTGACTAAATTACAACAAGGCTAAACATTTTAGACAGTTAAGTTAGCGAGCCGTTTCTCCCTAATGAGATGTAGGCAGCTTAATCTGAAACCAACTTTGAGGAACATCTGTTAGACAGATGAGACACACATTTGGAAAAAAACAAAAAAAACAACAAAAACGAATGGCTTGTGATCATGTTTTATAATTGAGAGCGATGGTGGGGAATGGTTGTTCTTTGGACTGCTTTAAAAGCACTTGTAACTGGGAAGCCTTCAGTCAGCCAGTTGACCACAAGCTCCTCTTTATGCTGAGATTTTCTTGGGTAAAATGTGAGGCCGCCTGTCTGCCAGCTGAACATTGGTGGCAAGTACAGAAAAAAAATCTACAACAGAATCTAGGTTTTTGTCTTGGTACAGAGTTCACAGTTTAAGGCTTTGCTAGAAACTTTAAAACTACATGGATGGTGGAAGACATTTAAAACTACAATAGAACAGTAAAGTCATGCACATCGGAAGAACAAATATATCGTTATTTTTATAAATTGTCTCTTTTCAGTTGTCTACTCACTGCAAAAACACAAAATATTACCAAGCGTTTTTGGTCTAGTTTCAAGCGCAAACATCTTATTAAACTTGATGTAGGAGAAACTAACCCTGAAAGCAACTTTTCAGCAAATAATAGGAGCTTGTTTAAGTAAGGAATTCCTTAATAATATTAAGAAAAAAAATACTAGTTTCACTGGCAGATTATTTCAATTATAACAAGACACTTTCCCCACTAAAACAAGCTCCTGTTTCTTGTGAAAAAAGTTAGTTTTGTCTTGATTCAAATGCAGTAAGACACATGTGTCAAACTCAAGGCCCGTGGGCCACATGTGGCCCGCCATAACGTTTTATGTGGCCCTCTGCATTCTTGACTAAACATTAACTTAGTCTTAAATATTATGTTAGAAATCAAATCAATGTAGTTTTTATCTGTGGCCTGCCAAATTATATCAATTAGTCCCTTCAGTTTCTTGAGAAATATTGTCAAGATTCACACAAAATCAACAAATCCCCTGCACTTTTTAACGCTAATACATAATTGGGAGTTTAGTGCAGATATTTCGCAAAAATTGTCAAAAACTGTTGAATTAAACAGCTGCCTCAGCCTTAATTGATGTCAGATTATAGTCCATGATCTACACAGCGAATAATAAACAGTTGCTTTTACCGTGATAAACAAGCGCAGATATCACAAATATTTTCAAGTTAGCACCACAAGCACTGATTTTTATTGCAAATAGAATCACAAAATTCTGGAGGGACTAAAGAGATGTTCAATAATATTTAATTTTAAGGATTCATTGATATTGTAAATGTTGGTGAACGGGTTTCATCGATACATTCTGGCACAACCGGCCCTTTAAGAGCGTTGGGGATCTTGATTTGGCCCAAAACAAAAAAGAGTTTGACACCCCTGCAGTAAGATGTTTAAGCTAGAAGTTAGACCACAGATACTTGGTAATATTTTGTTGGTTTTTTTTTTTTTGCAGTACTGGCTTCTTGCTGTTGATAGTCACATTCACTTTTATGTCTTGAGTTAGGAAAAGGTGTGAAAAAGGCCGTTTCAGCCAGCTGTGGTTGTGGCCAAATGTTGCTGAAGCATTTTAATGTTACATTTGAAACTCTAAATTTGGACGTTAATGCATGACACAATGGTCATTCAAGACTCTTACTATAATCTCTGGCTTCAGTTTGAGTTCATAAAATGAAGATGATTTGCCCAGTGAGGACGAGGAAGGCAGTAGAAATGTCTGAGAGACCTAGCAGACCGGCAAACCACGCAGGTTTAAAATTGCATTGTGAGTCCAATCTGTTTGTAATTCACCACTTCAAACCTGCATTGTAACCTGCAGGTGCATTTTCTTTTAGCAACTATGTCACCAAACTACTGTAAATTGGTGAACCATGGTTGTATGAAATGTAACAGTAGTGAATGGAAGTAGCCAAAAGTCTCACTTTGCAACAATTTCAATTCACCACAGAAATGTAGCTGCCAATGCATAATTTTGTTGTCACAGTCTGTCATGCCACACAAACTCTAAGTCCATCTACAGTTTTCTTACAATAATATGCAATTTAACCTTAAAAATAAAATTGAATCTAATGATAAACATGTAATGGTGGCTGCACGGTGGTGCAGTTGGTAGCAAGAAGGTCCTGGGTTCGATTCCCGGCCCGGGGTCTTTCTGCATGTAGTTTGCATGTTCTCCCTGTGCATGGTGGGTTCTCTCCGGGTTCTCCGGCTTCCTCCCACAGTCCAAAAACATGACTGTCAGGTTAATTGGGCTCTCTAAATTCTCCCTAGGTGTGAGTGTGTGTGTGAATGGTTGTTTGTCTTGTATGTCTCTGTGTTGCCCTGCGACAGACTGGCAACCTGTCCAGGGTGAACCCGCCTCTCACCCGGAACGTAGCTGGAGAGGAACCAGCAACCCTCCCGACCCCATTAGGGACAAAGGGTGAACAGAAAATGGATGGATGGATAAACATGTTATGGATAACAAAATATGGTCGTCATTGGGAATAATGTTTGAAGAAAGTGGTTTTGATTGTGTTTTTGTATTAATGCGAATCACAGACGGCATCAGAACATGAAAAGGAAGAACCATAGTTGGAAAACTTTATGCTCACAAACAACAGCCATATCTGCCTCCACAGTTTGCCTCTGGGCCACAGAGTCCACTTAACTCTGTGGCGTTAAGTGGAACGTTTCCTTGTCCCTTTCATCCTGGGATCTTTCTAACATTGAACCAAAGTACCAAATTTTTTTATAAACTGGGGGAAAATATTTAAAGAATCTTGTTGGTTGGATTCATCCGTATTTGGTAGTGCCATCGGTTTTAGCGAGGCAAGGATCCAAAGACTCATTCTGTATCCAAAATTGTTTTGAAATGACTTGCCTCCTCAGAGAGACTGTGGGAAATCTGATTGTGATTTAGTCCTGACTCAGTTTGATGATTTATAGGTTTTATCTCGTTTGTTTTGAATCGCCGCTCTTTAAATTTAACCTTCTTTTTAAATAAAATGATTACTTTTACCTATATTAGTATGTAAAACACCAGAAGTCAAAACCTGCCTTTTGACATATAATTCGCCTCATCATTGTGTGCCGAGTCGTGCGTTGAGGCGAACAGAGGAGCGCTCCCTGCAGTTGCAGAGCAGCACTTCGAGGTGGTGGTTTATTTGAGGAGCAGATCCATGAGTCAGCCAGTTCTCTCTGTGGGCCGCAGCTGGAGCGAGTCGACGGCTCCACCCAGCTGCAACCAGCGTCATATGTGGTTGCAAATTCCCCAACCTCCCCGCAGCCAGACTGTCTAATTTATGCGCATTGGGCTCCCCTCTCCACTCCTCCTCTCGCTGCAGGATGTATTGTCCTCCGCTCTCTAAACTGAGTTAAGTTTCTGAACCGAGTGTTTCGCTAAACAGAGCTGTGGGAGGACTAAACGCTGCCGCTTCTGCTGGATAGCTGTTGTTGGCAGCCAGATGCCTGTTTGTGGTGAGTGTTTTTTTTGTTTTTTTGGGGGGTTTTTATATGTTTTTTTTTATGTTTTGCGCTGGAATGTGATCCTGTAAATGTGGTTCTTCCTCTAGAGATTCATTGAAGAAATCAGTTTTCTTGCTACAGAGTGAGACGTTGTGCGTGCTTTTTGACCGTTTGACGTGTGGATTTGATTCTGTTTTAGGTCATTATTTCACTTTGACGACTCGGGGAACCTTTAAAACATACCCCCCTCACACACACACACACACACACACACACAAAACTGTAACTCTGTAACTTTCAAACATCCTTGAAGCAAAATCCATAAAGCCGGTCCTGCATCTATCCAGATGTGGCCTTCCTTATATTTCTTTTTCAGACAAATCTCTAGTTTTAGTCCACCTTTTCATTCACGTTCAGTCAATCATTTATTGTGAAAAGTTCTTTTGAAAGCAAACCCAGGAACAAAGTCTCCTAACATCCTGAAGTACACGACTGGCCTGGTTTCCTGAAGACAAGTCAGATGAGCTGTACAAACACTCACACCCTGGACCCCCAGGGCAATGCAGATCTTTTGTTTCGCTGTGTGATGCTGAGAAACGTGACACCGCACTCTTCTTTTTAAAACCTCTGTGGCTGAAGTGTCACCCTGCAGCTTCGGCCTGAACACCGAGCATTTGCGGACGGCTGTGAAAACACTGCAAAAAAACCAACAACTAATTCGTACTAGAGCAGATATCTTGGTACACTTGAAATAACCATAGTAAAAGTAGCTTTTAAGCACAATATAAGAGCTGATTTAAACGCTGAGGCTGCTGCGATATCATGTGGCTGCCGGTACAAAGAGCTGCTTATGTGAAGCGGTGGCATTTGGAGGCAGAAGAGTGGCTGCTGCCAGGCACAGCGCGCAGCTCCTCAGACCCGCTCTTCCTCTTATTTACTGAGCGTATGAACAGCAGGCAGGATTTCTCAACGCCGTTCGGAACCGGGGTCGCCATGAATGGGCCTCTCTTTTCTGGACAGTCGGACCAGTCACGGATTGTCTTGACACAAGGCGACGGAGTCCAGAGTATCGCTTTCCACTGCAGTCGGAGCATTTGCATAAGGTCAGGGTGAGGCATGATGATGATGATGATGATGATCTGTGCGGCGGTTTATGAGCGTAGTACCTGCTTATTACAGACGCAGCGTGTGCTTGTGAGCTCAGTCCTGAAGCCTCCCAGGTTTTTGGAGCTTATAGTCTGCCGTTTGGTTTGGTTTTCCTGGAAACCAAAAAATTTTTTTAATGTTTTGGTTTCTGAAGACGGATAAGAGGTCAAAAGACTTCTTATCAAGAAAGTCAGATTTTTGTCTTGTTCATTATATGGATCAAAGGAGCTGCTTTGTTTTTTGTTTGTTTGTTTGTTTATTTTTCAGACTATAAGCTCATCGACTAACTCCACACACTTTGATGCACCTTGTTTGAATTTCATTTAAAAATGTAAAGTGTGGATTTGATTTAAACATTTTCCAGGTGTGAATAAGGATCCAAAATGTTTTACTTGACCCTAAAAGTTTCCTTCTTCCACCCTTTATTCCTGATTTTTTTGGTTATTTTTTGATCCAAATATCCTTTCTTCCTTCCTTCTCTGTTCTTCCTTTCCTTGCATCCTTCCAGTCTTCCCATTTATGCTCTTCATTCTTCCTTCACCTTTAGTTCCTTCTTTCCTTCTGTCTCCTTTCTGCTTCACTTTATTGCCCCCATTTATCTTCCTCCTCCCTCCTTCCATCAAACCTTTTCTTTCCTCCTTGTCTCCTTTCTTTCTTATGACCCCGTCCTCATTCCAATCTTCTTCCTTTCTATCTTTTTGCTTCCTCAATTGTGTTCTTGTTTCTTCTGTCTCTCTTGTCCTCTTTTTCTCCTTCCTGTCTCTATTTTGTTCTTTTTTTCCTTGTTTCCTTCCTTCCTTTCTTCCTCATTCCTCTTTAGTAATTTCCTTCCATATTGTATCGTTTATCTTGAAAATTTCAATTTCCCTTGAAGATGTTAAAAAGCAAACTGACATTATTAAAAATGTTCTGTTCATCATTTTGTCCAGTTTGTTCCACAAGAGCATCGGTAAATGTCAGTAGATTTGTAAACATGGGTGAAGTTGTTTTTGTGCCGTATGCATTCACAGCCACACAGTTACCCTAAAGAAGACGGTAAGTAGGTTGTTTTTTTTTTATCATCATTGCAATAGTTCCATAAAGTACCAGGATAAACTCGTGATGAAGTTGAACAGAACCCAATCACACAGGAAGAACACCTGAACTGTGAAACAGATCAGATATCAGAGGAAACTGGTAATCGGTGTCAACCAGCGAGACATTTTCTTCTTTTTTTTTTTTCTTTTTTTTTAAAACTAGATACTTATTTTTATTTTTTTACACATTAACCGGAAAGAGTGTGTTCTGAAAAATGAACCTATCACACAGTCAAAAACCTCCAAAACCTCTGAGTTTCACATTTGGAGGAGCCTGAAGCGGAGTTAAGTGACCGACTCCTTGTGGTTCACGGTAGGCTGATCCGCGGCCTCTTGGGTCGAGTCTCCATGGCTTCGAGGACGGTGAGTGTGGGAGTTGCGTCAGACGGAGCCTCTCCTTCCCCCGCAGGGGTCACATCTGAGCAGGAACATGACGGCTCTGGTGAAGATACTGGCTTTATCACAGCTTCTGCCCTCCTGGTGCTTTATCTCTCCCACTTCCTGCTTGTCTGTGTTGCCACCGACGACGGCAAAAGTTTCAAACAATGGCTTATCTCGACGGTGGCTGCTGCTGAGAGGGATTCGTTTTGTTCCTCTGTTTGGTGACACCTGTGTGTGTGTGTGGCAGGATGGCTCTGTGGGGAACCTTGATGACCTGGCCCAGGAGTACTCGCAGTACTACGGCACTTCCCTCAGCGACGTGTGCGAACGGATGGAGGAGCTTCGGAAACGCAAATTAGTGCAAGAGATGGAGATGGTGAGGAATCTTTTACTTGTTTTGTTTTGTTTTCTTTTCTTTTCTTTTTTTTCCCCGAGTTTGACGTCACTGGAAAAATCTGCTTGGTTCAAGTAGCAGAGAAGAATAAATGTCTTCCTCGGGATAAATATGCAGCCTGCAGTGGAGGTGTGCAGCTCGTTGTAAACACCAGAAGCCTCAATAACGGGATTTGTCTTTCCAGGGTGCTATTTTCTCCTACAAGCTACAAAAGACGGTTATTTATTTTCCTCTCACACAGATGTGTTTGCGCTCCTGTCAGTTTTTGTGGGGTTTTTTAGGTCGAATTAAATCACAATAAAACAGTTTACATCAATTTTCTATCTTTAAAGTGACATTTAATTTGCACATTTTAAGCCAAATCTTTCAGAGAGGCACGCGTAAAAAAAATAAATAAAAAAGTTGCAATATTTTGACCATTTTAAACTAATGTTAACTTAATTAACTGATACTCTTAACTTTTCTGTGGCACCTTTTCCAGCTTTAAAAACTCTTTGAAACATTGATTTAATACTAATTTGCCTATTTTATACAACATCTTATATTTGAAATGAAATAAAACTCCAACATTGCACTGATGCTGACTGCTGACATTTTCATTAAGATACATTAATACATACATATTTAAGTAAATGAACAAAATAATACTTTTTTAAAGCATCTTTTAATTATTTCAGTCTGTCAGTAGGAATCATTCCTAATGCCTCAGCTTTACTGTATCTGCCAAATCTATTAGATTAAAATAATATTCATCTATTAATCTCTCCATGTAGCCCCACAGATTTTCTTTTGCATTTAGTTCAGAACTTTGACTAGGCCATTCCAAAATGTTAGTTTTCATCCCATTATTTTGAATAAGGTGGAAGATTTGAACAATTTTGACTCTGTGGCCCCACAGCATGATGCTGCCCCCACCATGTTTCAGGGTTGTTGTTGTTGTTATTGCAGAGGATTTTTTTTCCTTTTATACATTTTCCCCCTTAAAAGATTTAAATGTATTGTTTTATTTTTTCAGTGATGTTGCCCTTACTGTACAACATTTATATCCTTTATTCTGTGTTTATATGTATTTTATATTCTCTTTTTCAGTGAGTCTGAATGCGGATTTAGGCTTGTCGCGATAACAGATTTGCTGGATGATAAATTGTCCCAGAAGTTATTGTGATAAATGACAGCATTGTTGTTTTGAGACCATTTTTAAGTAATATAATGGCAAAATAATGCAAGAGCACATCCTCACAGATCAATAAAGTTTGAATTGTAATGAACATTTAACACAGGAAATGGAAGACATTTAAAATATTAAAATTAAATAAACAGAAACAACAAATAGTCTCTGTAAAACAAAACCGTCCTTCAAAATAAGAGCTATTTGAGACCAAAAGACCAGACTGAAGATTTAGTCAGCTTTGGGAAGGAGAAGAGAAAAACAATAAATTTAAAATCTTTTCAATTTAATTGCGGTAAATTGATTTATTGCTTATTATGACAGACCTTGCTGTTATTGCTTGTGTTACCAAAGGTGGAAAAAAGGACAAAAATCTGACATTTTATCAGAGTCAGATGTAAAAATAGTGGATATTTTTACATCCACTATAATTTAAGCGTCGAGGGGGAAAAAAAACTGCACTTTCTAAACTAACTTCCTGTAGGTGTTGGTGTGCTGCCCTGTTTGGGCTCAGACGTGGCTAAACAACCGTTAAAGTAACACTTTGAAAATGTTTACTGACCATATAAACCAGACGAACCTCAAGCCAAGTGTTTCATTACGATGACACTGTGATTTACTCCTCTGCGTTTCAGGGAAAGGTTGACTCAGCGGCCGCATCGCCACACCTCCGCTCTCAGATCCAGGTGAGTGTCAGACCCCAGGAGGACGCTGCCGCTTCCTGTTCCGTGCGTCAGCAAGACCAGACTGCTGGGTAGCCGGCCGGGAGGGGTCGCCAGGTCATGATAATCTCCGGGTAAAGCAACGTGAGAAGCCAAAAAGTAGCATCTGACTCGCTGGGGAGGCGGACAAGCTTGTCCTTGAAGCCGCGGCTTTCGCGTTGTTACAGATGTAAACACGAGGCGGAACATGGGGAGTTTATTTGCTGCTGGTTCGCATTAGCACAAGATGTGAAGCAATAGCTTTGTGATCTTCAGTGATCCAGATTTGAAACTCTGTCAACGCTCATCGATTGATTCTCATCTTTTCAGGAATCTCTTGGACTCAGCAGCAGCACATCGACTCCAGAGACTGAGAAAAGGTACAAAGAAAACCGATAACGACCGGTTCTCTCAGTAAAGGGAGGGTCAGATCTAGGACCTGCAGTCTGGATCTACGTCTGTGGGCTGCGGCCTGATTAGGCCTCCTGCATTATCTCCGTCAGGCCTGAGGCCACGTGCGTTTCCTCCCATTCCTGCTGACCCCGCAGTCACACTTATGAAGCGTTTCTGCGTAACCTCCGCACTTCCTTCCTTCCCTGCATTGTCTCTTCCGAAGGTTTATAAGGATTATTCACGGTTTTTGTCATCGAAAAGCTGAATCAGGTTTATAAAAACGGACATAGTTGATGACTAATGCCAAAGAGTCGTGATTAATCGATTAGGATTGTTTGAGAGAGGAAGCGAGTCTGAAAGTTCAGACATTTTTTTTCGAACTGCCAGTATTATCATAAATCTGGATGCAGCTGTAGGAAACAAAAGAATGGATTTGTGTTGCTCAACTTTCACATCCACTCAGAAGACGCGCATACTGCCCCCTAGTGGGCTGAAAGCATATTGTTGCAAATAACCTCACAGGCCTGAAAAATGTGTATCAAATCAAAAATATTCTTATTCCTCACATTTTCTTCTTAGAATCCCAGAGTTACAATTAAAAATCTATTTTTATTCCTAAGTTCTTTGGCGGGATTTACCTCAGGAAGTGTGAAACAGTAGAATTACATCTGTTGTCGGTCTCCACTGCCTGCTGAATTTATTTGAGGCTAAAATAATAGTTAGTCCACTTTTATAATGTAATCATGCACAGCAGAACGTAAAATCACTTTTTTAGGAGTAGCGATGAGGAATGCTGTAGTGTAGCTTTTATATAATCTAAACTGCCTGTTTTAAAGGAAATCTTTTAGCTTTCAAACTAAAAGATCTGAAAGCTAAAAGGTTATGAGAACAAAAGCCTAGATTAATTAAAATAACATTAAAAATCTCAAATGCAAAACCAAGTTGACTATGATGAATTAGAAATGTACCAAATTATCTGGCCTGTCAAAAACTCAGAAATCCAATCCAGTTTGGGTCAGTGAACACAACACAGCCAGGCATTGATGCACTGATATCAGTCCTCTTTAATGTGGAAACTGTTGCTGTGGCAACAAGACTCGAATGTAAAGTTAATCCAAACGATTTGGGCCTAAAATAATATTTTGATAATGTCGTTTCGGAGCCGCCCAGCTTATTACCTGCATGTGGAGTTAAAGATTAGGGTGATGGTCCAACATGCAACCAGCTGCTCGGCAACTATAAGAAGGGCTTAAATTGTATTTGGCTTCTATAAAATAGTAATACAATAAGTCAATTCTTTATTGCTGTACCTGGTAGTTGCTCTACCTGCATGCATCCTGTGAAGAGAATGGTTGATCTGAATGCTCGATTCACCACGAAGCAGGTCTGGTGTGTTTGAAGACAAATGCACAGAAACAACAACAGGAGTCAGCGGAGGGAGGGACTGACAGTCATGCACAACAAAGACAGAGAGACAGAGAGAGGGAGTGTGAAAGTGTGTGGGGAATTCAGAGGCCACACTGCTGCTGCTGCCACAAAACCTCAACCAGACGAGAAAAAGCCTCCATTGTTCCAGCGATGGCCGCAGAGCGCTGACCTCTGTTCATCAACGCGGAGCAGCACAGAGTCTGCTTCGTCTGCTTCCACCGCTTTAATTTGCCCTGCTGTTGTCATGAGGCACAGTGCGCTTTTGTGATCCCTTTTGGGTTTTCATGAGCTTGTTCTTTGTGACTGTGGCGCACGTGGAGAAGTTAGGCAAGACTTCTTGATAAGGGGGTGGAAAATGGTGAAAAGGGATTGAGGATGAAGAGAACAGTTTTGGATGGAAGGTACTGGCTCTGGTCAGGGGTTTGACTTTACATCCAAACGATTCAAAAGTTAAATGTAGATTTAATGTTTTCAGGTTTCCTGTCCACAAATCCAGCTCGGACGATGGATCAGGAGGTACGAAGAACTTTTTACCTGAGTTCTCATATTCCCCGACTCTTCCTTTAAATACCATAATCAGGTTTTCATTGTTAATGTCAAACTAGAAAAGCTCCTTGCGTGTTTCTCTTCAGGAAAATGGGATGCGAGGAAAAAGAGCAAGTCTTTATGGCAGAGTTTCCGCAAGTCACAGAAGGGAGTGATGCGCCAGACTTCAAAAGGTAAAAACAGAATAATAACGTGATTAATACAAATTATTGAACAATATACAGTACAGACCAAAAGTTTGGACACAGCTCTGTGTCCAAACTTTTGGCTCAGTTCTTATTGTTGTTTAAACTGGTGTGCTTGTTTGTTTCAGGCGATGATGTTGGGTTCGTTGCCAGCGAGATCACGATGAGCGACGAAGAACGTATTCAGCTGATGATGATGGTGAAGGAGAATATGATCTCGATAGAGGAAGCCCTCGCACGGGTATGGAGTTCTAAATATTTTATTTATCAAAACAGAGAATTCACAGTGAATTGAGCCAAGCTAGTACAATCAACCAAGACCTGTTAGAAAAAGTTTATTTTAAAAAAACATTTTAATGAGCAAACAGGTGGAGATAAATACCTAACGTTGAATTCAAACACAGAACTGAAACTCGTTATGTAGCTTCAATAAAGACGGGGGGATTTATTTCATGTCTTTATATAAATTTAGACGAATGCAGCAGAGCAAAACTCCAGATTCTGTTTCTCAAATAAGTTTAATGTTCCATAATATCAATAAAAAGCAGTGTGTTAGCTCCAGATCTGGGTTGTTTTTGCATTAATTACTGCATCCATGCAGCATTCTGTCAAGATTATCAACTTGCTCAGGTGTTAGGGAAGCTCATCCTACTTTAACAATCGCACATTTTCTGGATACTTTTCTTGGAGTCATTTGTAAACATATGCTACCACATTTTTTCCTTCCACACAACTTTTCTATACAAAAAGGTTAATACAGTATTCTGTAAACAACCAGCTTTTCCAGCCCATTTTGACTTAAACTTTTTACTGTAGGACTGACAACCGTTAGCTCAGTAGTGTTAGCATAGCCATAACTTTGGGTATCTGGGGGGGAAAAAAATCCTTTTTAAGTTAATTTATATTCACATTTCATGATGTTATAATAATCATCAAAATTAAGAAAAATAAATGTTTTGAATATGTCTGTGTGAAAAATGTTTCCCATGTTGAATTTACTGAAGATCTAATTGATTGAGATGCATCTGAATAGTCGAGCCGTGTTTTATTTAACCTAAAAAAGACAAATGAAATATGTACCACTGTTGAACTGTAAACCATATTTACCTGCATGACTCTCTGAGTGATAAATTGCCCTTGAAGTTATTGCGATAAACAATAATATTCTTGTTTTGTGGCCATGTTGAAGTAAAGTTTATTGATCTGTGAGAATATGCTCTTGCATATTCTCACAGATCAATAAACTTTAAATTCTAACGAACCTTTAACACTGGAGCTGGAAGACATTTTAAACATCCAAAGTAAATAAACAAAACAATAGAAATGACAAATAAAAGGGATTATGAAGTTTCTGTAAACAAAATTCTCCTTCAAAAACAGGAGCTAGTTTAGATAAAAGCACCAGACCTTTACAGTAAAATTTTTGATAGAGAAAAATGCTAAATCAAGCAATTGGAAATTATTGAGCCTAATTAATTAAATGCTTATTACAACAACCTTCCCTTGTCTCACTGAACCAACCGAAAAGCTTCTGTTTCTCTTTGCAGCTGAAGGAGTTTGAGACCCAGAGCAGACAGACGAGCCAGTGCGAGTCCCCGGACCCCTCGGGGCCCGGCACAAACGACTCGTTCAGCTGCACCGTGAGTCTCTCCGCTCTCCAGGCCCCTCGGTCGTTGTTTACCTCTGAATCGCTAACTCACGCAGCGGCGCCTCTGGTTTGCTGTTGCCAAGGCCGCTGAGCTGTTGACAGCACTTCCCCTCTTTGGCTCTCCCCGTGTCCCGGCGATGAACCGAGGCCCCTCTAAAGCTCTGCAGCTCGGGGCCCTTTCCCAACCGCAGGGCTCCGGCTGGACTCCTATTCATTGCTGTCAAAGCGCTAACCCCCCATTGTGCTGCAGCGGGCGGCTGGATTCAGCACTGGGCCACTGTTATGCACGCCGCAGCTCTTTTATGCACCAGCGGGGCGATTAGTGCACATTTTTCAGATTCATCGGAACGTCCATTCTGCTTCTGATGAACTTTATTTGTTGTTTTCTCTCTAATTTCCCCTCATACTGAACTTTCTGTTTATAACCAGCTGTCGTTTTTGTCTCCAGATGGGTTACATGCTCCGCCTTCGTTCTGGTCAGAACTTAGATGCACCGCTGGTTTTCCAGTTCAGACGGTGGCTCGCGTTATTTCCGAGCACACAGCCGTGCCTTTTCACACACCGTATTTTAGTCTTGCTTTCACACGTAGCTTAATGGTTTGCCATCTGCCTGATGCACAGTAATACTTCTGTGGTTTCCTGCAACGTATTTACTCGCAACCATGTTCTGTAACGAGAAGCGGAGGCAGGCTGTGTTACTGTTTGTGAAAATAGAAAATGTTCAATTAAATTAAGATGGAAATATCCAGCAGTGTTACAATAAACTTTTTCTTTTTTTGTAGCCTGTTGAGCAGTCGGACAACGAAGAGGAATCTCCGGCGTTCAAAAGGCTCCACAAACTGGTCAACTCCACTCGAAAAGTGAAGAAGAAGCTGATCAGAATAGATGAGTCCAAAAGGCCCGCAGCGGACGGTACTGAAGCCTCTGTCTCTTTACACACACATGAAAGTATTACTAACCATGGAACGTTTTTTTTTTCCCCCCACAACTGAAAATGTGATGTGAAAGTGTTCACCTTGCCCTCTCTCCGTCCTCAGTGTGAAAACCACACATACAGCTGCATTTCTGTTGGGGTTTGCCTCAGCTACAGTCTGAACTTTGTTGTTTATCCATCAGTACAGATGTCTGTCGACAACTTTCAACTCTGAATTGAATTTAGTTTTGAAATCTGAGTAGGGGATTCTTATAGATAAATAAATATGGTTTGCTCTAAACCAGTTCATTGGAAGATGAACCTCTGCATCAATTCTCTGGTTTCGGTTCTCTGTTTTTTCCCAGCGTTTCTTTGTATTTCACATCATCCATCTTCCCGTCACTTTTGGACCAGCTTCCATCTGAGTGAAGTTGCCTTCTTCAAATCAAACGAAACATGTGTGCAGCAAAAAGTTTGTTTAAGGATATTAGGACATGTTTCCAGAGGTCGTCAAAGGTCAACCAGCTCCCCGCCACATTTATAAAATTTAGTTCTAAAATTTTAGTTGCACAAACATAGCAAAATACATTTGTAAAAATTTTTGATTTTGTTAATGCGAGGGCAGAGGTGACCTCTGGAAACTGTATTTTTTCTGTTAAAAATTACAGCAGTGCAAATAACACATTTTTGCTGTGAAATTGACGCCATGTTTCATTCGATTTTGTAAATTTGGACTGGCTGGTTGACCTTTTGATGACCTCTGGAAACATTTATTAAAATGACAGCGGCACAAACAGACATTTTTGCCACACAAACAACTTCTCAGGTCCAGTTTCTCTGTCCCGGTGATGAAATGCATCCCCAAAGCAGGATGCTGCTCTCATGGCTCTCCTAGCTTTCTTTCAACAATGGCTTTCGTCTCAAAAAAAAAAATCCAGATTTGTGGAGTGAAAGCTAATGGCTGTCCTGTTAAGATCATCCCCCACCTGAGCTGAAGATCTCTGCAGCTCCTCCTCAGTTACCACTAGACCTCTTGGTTGCTCCTCTGGTTAAACCTCTGGTCAGATTAGATGAGCGTCGTTTCTTTGTAGTTTAGCATCTGTGCAGTTGAGCTAACAGACTGTAGTCGTTTGTAATTGTGCAATCTCTACATAAAGTCCTGTTCTACTAAGAATCTGACTGGTTGTCATGGGATTTACGTGTTTCTTTACCCTCCCAGAGAGCCTGAGCGTAGATGGTCTGCCCTGTGGCGATGGCAGCGTCTCCCAGCATTCAGGTGTGCAGAGGAAGCCCTTGGTTTGTCCCCTGGACTCCTTGGCTTCGGCTCTGCAGAAGCAGCTTGACTCCGACAGCCTGACCACGTCCCCGTCCTCCAGCAGCCTGGACACGTGCAGCAGCCAGAAGGTAGCGCAGAGCTATGGGAAGTGCAGCGGGAGCCCCGCTCACCAGGAGGCCGGTGTGGCGGAGGACGTGAGGGAGGCCGGCGAGGGCTCCTCCTTCTCTGAAACGGAGGGGTGCAGCGAAGAGGAGCCCAAAATGGCGCGATCGGTGACCGACGGAGAGCTCCGTCATCGGACTCTGGGCTCGCTTGGCCATCATGGAGTGAGTACTGGTGGTACTGGAGAACTGCATCATGTTGGTTAGAATGTTCTGATTGATTTCTAATATACGGTAATTGTAATGTTCTGATGTGCCGGCATCAATTTTGGAAACTAAACGTTGCTAGCGATGCTTCCAGCCATGAGTGAAAGGTGCTGATTTATATTAAAAAGAGAGGCTATGTCACACTGTGTGAGAGTGACCAATGCAAAACAATGCAGATGTAAAACTGGGTTGTAATATTTCAAGCAGCACAGTTAGCATCGCTAACTGTAGACATCAGTATGAAACAACTCGAATTTAAGACTTTTTAAGACCACTGTTAAAGAAATTTTAAACCTATATCTCCATAGAAATGTAACTTCGTCCAGCCAAGTGGTGATAAATTTGCACTTACCCATGATAGACACGGTAAAGCTAGCTGACTAGCTGGCAAAAATATGTTAGCAGCTAGTTAGCGGTAGCTTCAACTGTTTCAATTTTAGATGTATGAATTTAAGATATTTTAAGGCCTTCATTTAGATACATTAAGACTTCTTAAGGATGTGCGCTCACCTTGTTTCCTTTCCTCAGTAACAGCTTCTAGACCGAATAGTGTTTCTGTGATTCAAGGGGTATCAGATTCACACCACTTGATAGGACTTACGGACGTTCACTGGTCTTAAAAATATTGTACTTTTGAGCTTGTGTCTGGTTGTTCACCAGTTTTTTTTTTTTTTTTTACTTCCTTCCTGTTTCAGTCCAGACCAGTTATGTGACATGGGACTTGGTTGTCTTGTGTAGTCTATTAGTTTCTGCTTGTATGGTAAAATGCTGCACAGTGAACAAATACAGTGCAGACCATCGGTTCTCGTATTTATTTCCGAATTCTTAACTTTCGCTGTTTTGTTCTGTGGTTTCTCGCAGAGAGCTTGCAGCTTTGGAGGATTTGACCTGACCAGTCGCTCCGTTCAAACGGTCACTTCTGACGTCGACAGCACTGTATGTTACTGAAATTTAAAATGGGCTAACTTCAACACTATGCTAACCAACTGTTAACCTCTAATGCCTTCTAAATATTTCAAAACTTTTCCTTAGCATTTTCTGTTACAATAGTTAGTGATTTATACTGCACTTGAGTTTGTTAAGAGGTAAACGAGGTTGAATATGTGGTTAAAACATCCCATTGTAATATATTAGAGTATGTGGTTGGAATGCAGCAGAGTGATGTGCGAGTACTTTTCCAAGGCATTGAACCTTTCTCCTTATTTTCATTTTTAAATTAGACAAAAGATGGAGAGAGTGGCTTGAGAGGCGAAGTCAAGTCTCCTTCACTGTCACGGATTTCTCTGGGTAAAAAAGTCAAGTCAGTGAGGGAAACCATGAGAAAACACATATCCAAGAGATACCATTGTTCTCTCTCTGAGCAGGTACAGTGTGTTGAGGCTTGGTCATCAAACCTGTTGGTCATCAAACCTATTAACAACTCTGGTAAAAACCTCTTTATTTTTGCCCTACTTTGCCACAGTCGAGTCCGGACCGAGTAGCCAGCTGCCCCCACTCGCCTCAGACCGACTCGGACTCTTTGGAGAAACCCAAACTGAAGCCAGGAGGCTCCGTGGAGAGCCTGAGGAGCTCCCTCAGCGGCCAGAGCTCCATGAGTAAGTCGGCTGGTTCGCTGTTGTGGGGTTGGGTACGTTTGTCTTTGACCAGATGTGTTGTGTTTATCGTCCAAGCATTTTTCATCTGTTAGAAAGCAGATGAAAAATTGCTGATTGACCCATTGGGGCTCGTGAAATCGATGTATGTATTTTCTTTGTTTTGTGATTTGCGTAGGCGGCCAGACGGTCGGCACCACCGACTCGTCCAACAGCAACAGAGAAAGTGTGAAGTCGGAGGAAGGAGAAGAAGACGAGCTGCCTTACCGTGGACCTTTCTGCGGACGTGCGCTGGTTCACACCGACTTCATCCCGAGTCCCTACGACACGGACTCCCTGAAACTGAAGGTGCGCTGCAATAAGGTCACATTCATACCAGCCCTGTTTGGTCCACTTCAATCATACTCCGGTTCGTTTGGGGAGGTGTGAAGGTGCAATCGTACTCTGATGCAGACCAAAGGATTGAACTCTAGTCTGTTTAAGAACCACGGTCTCAGTTCAGTTGAAGTGAACTCTGGTGCGGTTTAAGTGAATGCCAAGCAGAACAGAGACCGCAACAAAAGCAGGAAGTGGACTATAATGCAGGGTATTCTGGGTAAATACAACCAAAACAAACTCAAGAATCTAGTGCTAATGGGATAAATGCCTTGTGGTCTTTTACCAGCAACAAAAGAGAAATCCTGCAGCCTCAAATCTTAAACCACTCCAGTTTCATCTACTAAATGTTTCATTCAGTGTCTTCTTCTGAGGTTTGTGTGACATTTTCTTCAGTAGTTCTTGTTGCAGCGCCACCACAGGCCATGGTTGTGGGGACAGGTTTTCAATTAGTTTGGATTTTTGACACAGTGCTGTACGAAAGTGAACCGCATCAGCATGAAAATGTAACAAAAGGTGTGAAAACACCCTAAATCACACAATACATGGAGAACACCTTATATATAGAAAGAAACTCACTCCAAAGCTCTTTTTGCAGTGTGGAGACGTGATCGACATCATCAGTAAGCCTCCGATGGGCACCTGGATGGGAATGCTCAACGGGAAAGTCGGCACCTTCAAGTTCATCTACGTGGATGTTCTGAACAAGGAGGTGAAGCCCAAGAAGACGCGCAGGAGGAGAAAGGCCCGGCATCCCAAACCCACATCCGTGGAGGAGCTGCTGGAGCGCATTAATCTGAAGGTAAACATGACGACAATCAGCCACACAAACAGAAACATGCAGGAGTTTTTGGTACTGAAGTAAAGATCTCAAGAGGAAGGAACCACAAAACCAACCACATTGTAACCACAATTCAAAATGGGAAACACAGGAAGAACGCGACTACACACAGGAAGAACGTGACTACACACAGGAAGAACATGACTACACACAGGAAGAACATGACTACACACAGGAAGAACGTGACTACACACAGGAAGAACATGACTACACACAGGAAGAACGTGACTACACACAGGAAGAACGTGACTACACACAGGAAGAACGTGACTACACACAGGAAGAACATGACTACACACAGGAAGAACATGACTACACACAGGAAGAACATGACTACACACAGGAAGAACGTGACTACACACAGGAAGAACGTGCAGCCGATGAGTTTACGCAAGGCTTAAAGAACTTTTTTGGAGACTGGAGGTTGAAGCTTTTGCTCTTCAACTAACTTCATTTTTAAGCGGCTAACTGAATCTGGAAATAACTTTAAGATTTTGTTTCCTCCAATAACAACTTCCTCACCAAAGAGTGTTGCTGTTTCATTGGATTTTATCCGAGCGTGAGAATGAATGCAGCTAAATACCAACACACCCCAATGCGATCTGGTAGCGCCTCCGGATGGTGTGTTTATTGATCGAAAAAGATCGTTATTTTGAGTTTAGGCTCATTCGGCTCACAGTGTTTACCTTTCTGCCTTCAAATTGTCAAGAAAAACTTTTCTACTTCTCTCATTTCCTGTGTTTGTTATACTTCTTGCTCAGAAATGAGTATAATAAATCCAGATAACACAATCAAATGCATGAGAAATCTTCCAAACTGTATTTGGAGCTCTTTGAAATCTGGATTAATTTAGTTTCATGTCTGACTTGTCAAAGTTTATAAAAACATCTCGTCCTCTCCTCTCTCGTCTCCACAGGAGCATCTCCCCACCTTCCTGTTTAACGGCTACGAGGATCTGGACACGTTCCAGCTGCTGGAGGAGGAGGACCTGGACGAGCTGAACATCACAGACCCCCAACACAGAGCGGTGCTGCTCACTGCCGTGGAGCTGCTGCAGGAGTACGAAGGTGGGTCTGAAACGGCGCAGACAGGAGCCCTGCAAAGACGGGAGAAAAAACAGTGATGTCCAACTCTGAATAAATCTGGAAAAACAAAACGGTAGAAAAAATACTCAACCCACGCTTGAGTCATTTTCCAGCTCTCACCAAATGTCTTTGGTATCCTTCCTACCTTCCTTACTTTTTTCTTCCTTCCTTCCTTCAGTCCTACATTTCTTTTTTCTTCCTTTTCTCTTTCCTTCCTTCATTCCTTTCACATTTCCTCCTTTCTTCCTTCATGTCTTTGATATCCTTCCTTGCTTCCTTCTTTCATGTCCTTCATTTCTTCCTTCATTTTGTCATTCATTCCTTCCTTCTTTCCTTTCTGGAATATTTCCTTGCTTCCTTTCTTCATGTCTCCTGTATCATTCCTTCTTTCTTTCCTTCCTCCCTTCCTTTGGTATCCTTCCTTCCTTCCATCCTTCATGCCTTTGATATCTTTCTATACTTCCTTTATGTCTTAAGTTTCATTCTTTCCTTCATGTGGTAATTATAGTAAAGCTCTGTTTCTTTAAGAAAAAGTTATCGAAGCAAATAACTGAATTTGGAAAATTTCCTCGTGAAAAAGTGTGGAAATTGTGTATGTATAGCAGACGCTCAGATATAAATGTGACACTAATGTGACTGTCTGCCCCCTGCTGGTGGCTGCAGGAAGCAGCGACCCCGAGCGGAGCGCCCAGTCCGGACCATCCCAGGAGAAGCTGCTCCTGGACCGGCGCGGCGCCCTGGGTGACTCGCCGCGGGACTCTGGCTGCTACGAGAGCAACGAGAACCTGGAGAACGGTAACGACAGCCTGACCCGTCTCTGAGCCCTGTCCTCTCTCCTTCAGCCCTCCTCTTCCTCGGTCTAGAAACACTCCAGAGGCTTCTCTTCCTCCTCGACGCTCCGGCACTCCGACCCACCAGCTTCAGCTTTCACGCTCTTCCTGAAAGACTTTATCATCATTTACCGCTGATGCTCTTCTTCCCACACCCTAACACCCCGGTTTCCTGCCACTGCGCCACTTTATCGCGCAGAGCTAAACTAAAGACTCCACGGCGATGACGGGTTTCTGTTTTCATGAGACGTTCAACCTCAACCTTGAAAACCCGCAAGCGGTCTAAACGTGGAGCAGCTTGCGGGTTCTGAGCTCTTTTTTTTCTGCTTTCGCTGCAGAGACATTTCAACCGCCGTGTGAGGAGAGTGTTTAATAATCCAGCTTTTGTTCTTGTTTTGTTGTACTTTCTTTTAACTCTTCTCGTAATTGCAGTACATACTTACCGTGAGTGCTTGGCCTATTTGAAGCTACGGGGCAGGTCAGAAGTTTACATACAGTCGTCGCTGACATGAATCTTGTTGTTTCGGACTTTAAGTAGTTGGACTGCTCCTTTTTAATAATTTCAGGTGGAAATTATTTACTAACTCAAACATAACAACTACATGTTCACGATTTTTTAAAACGAGAGACGTAGGGCTGGAGCAAACGGATTATTTTCGTTATTATTCTGACGATTAATCGGATAAAAATAGTTTGAGACGTTTAAGATTTTCCACGTAAACCGTTTTTTATGGATAAACATTAAAATATTAAGATGACAAAATAAATGCATTTTTTTATAAGAAAATAAAAATTTTATTGTGAGATTGAACTTGCAGATCAGGAAAAAACTCACAATAACATCAGAACCGCCGTCAATTCATATTAGCAACGTTAATTAAAGTTGTACAGTCATTCAGATGTCATTTTGATGTAGAATTAAGAGCCTCAAATGACTGAGTTTCTTGTGCCGTGACTGTGTGTAAACCTCTGAACTGTACATCATGCTTACTGTGGAGTTTGCTAACTGTTAAAACACAAACGCTTCTATTTATTGTAAAAAAGGAAAAGATGAAACGCTCTGAATGTCAGCGTGTCGGCTCGGCCTCAGCCGCGTTCTGTTGAGGTTCTGCTCTTTTTTTTTGTGTGTGTGTGTGTGTGTATTTTTTTTCTAGTTTGGTGAAATGTCACCTTGCACAATATTTTATCATGTGCCTGAAAGCTGCTGGGTGCAGTGAAATTAAAGTATTTTACTTCATAGCCTACCTGTCGAAATGTGGCATTTTTGTATAACTAACTGTAAAATGCACTAGAACGCAGAGCTGATGTGACGTTTTGGGTGAAAGTTGGACGGTTCTTCCAGAAGCAGCTCTGGTTCTGAAGTGGGCTTCTGTCATGGTTGAGCGTGAGGAATAAACGGCTCCATTCTTCACCACACCGGACTTCTCGCCTTTTCTTTCACGCATGGTTCATTCCGGCTCTCACCGCTTGGCCGTCCTTTCGCAGCTTCTCCGTGTTCCAGCTGTGGCGTTCTTCTGCTTTGTCTCGCAAAAACATTCGCTTCTTGAAGTTCTTCACATTTTGTCGTGTTACGGCCACGTGTTTCTATGTGTTGTATGTGATGGACCAACACAAAGTGAATTTTTTTGGCTATCTAATAGTGCGACATGCAGCAGTACTCGGACTTTGTAGAATCACCTCCAGGTTCCAGGTCAAACTCTGAGGTTGGATGGTCTGATAGAGGAGTACGGCCACTGAGGAAAAAAAAAGAATCCAGACTTTTTCTTTCTCTAAATTCAGTTTTTATTTGTTCTTAAAATTTTGACTTTATTCAGAATTTAGTAGTTTTTCTCAAGATTTTGACTTTTTCTTAGAATTCGAATTTTTTTCTCCCCCTCAGAATTTGGGTTCTTTTTTTTCTCTGAATTCTGATTTTCTATTTTTTTTACTAAATTAACTGTTTTTTCAGAATTCTGACTTTTGATCTTGGAGAATTAAAGTCAGAATGCCGAGGGGGGAAAAGCCCCATCCATCTTTCTATTTTTAACCGGTTTTCCTGTCTCCACAGCATGATGCTGCCGCCACTATGTTACTGAGTGAGGTGTAGACATGCTTGCTCTTTTATTATTTATTTATTTATTTATTTTATTTTAGGGTTATCAAATTAAAGGTGGCTGACTACAAATCCAAGTCATGTTTTTCAGATTTTTATTTGCAAACAAATGTTTGTTTTCATCCACCTACCCTGTGTTGGTCGGTTGCACAAAGTCAAAGTAAAACATGTAAAAGTTGTGGCTTCAACATGACAAAATGTTGGGAAATGGTTGGAAAAGTTGCAAGACACTGTTGGTGCAATGTGTAAAAGAACCGGGTTGCACCTACATGATCCACACACACTTCCCTTGTTATTCCAGGACGGCTCAGAAAGTCTGCCGCATCCATCAACAGGTCGCCGTCTGGATTTGACACCAGTCACATCTCGCCCCCCGATTCCATCCTAGTCTCCCCTTCCCTGTCTCCTCTCCAAACCAAAGCTTTGCTGCCCTCCGTTCGACCGCCTGTCAGACGCCAGACGAACTGCTTCGGCCTCCTGAACTCTAGAAGTCACAGCTGCACAGAGCTTAGAAGAAACTCGGCACCCGTTCAGTTGCGACGCTGCGTCTCCCTAAGAGCTCTCCAGAAAGATCTAGAGAGGAAACCCCCCAACCCTGAAGACTGGGATCTGACGGCCGCCAACCCCGCCCGGCCCCCACAGCGCACCGCAGACCCTCTGCCTGCGTGCAGAGAGTCTAACTCGGACGAACGTCATGAGTCGGCCCCTAAACAGGAAGAAAAAACGGGGAGCAGCATTCAGTTTCACCAAGCTCCAGAGAAGTTCAGTCAGCCAGAATCATTCAGAGACTTCCTCCCAACAGAAACCGCCTGCAGGCGCGGATGCACCGATCAGATCTCCGTTTCTGCCGCTTCGGAAGCTCGACGCCTGAAAATGAAAAGAAATGCAAAGATTTCCACGCATTCAGTAAATTAGGAGCTTAAAGTGGGAGAAAAAAAATATTCCAGTTCCAAAGAGTTTTCCTAAAACTGGAACCAGTTTGTGCTAATGCTGAGATTTCAGATGTGCAATAAGAAAACTTTTATTTTTAGTTTTATTTTTTTGGCTTTACTGCAGCTGCGTCTGGACGTGGCTTTTCTTTGATCGTTTAGGAAAATGGAATCAGAGTCCAGCTGCAGCTCAGCAGCATTTCATCTGAGCAAAACCTTCGGTATCATTGCACCTAAATCCATCCTGTCTGACACAAGCTTCAAACTTAGAGAACGCTTGTTGTATTCATGTAAATGTATCTTCCCAGATGAGATGAATGAAATGTTTACAGTGTGTCCTTGTGCATGAATGTTTTATAAGAAATTAATGATCCTCACAGATTTCAGATGTTCGCTGTAGCATCACATGACTCATTTCCTGTCTGTTTGCCACAATTAGTGTTTTATTGTAAATGGCCTGATTAACTTCATGGCGAAATTAACGTCATTAATTTAATTAATAAAGTTTGCTTTATTAAATATGTGCTATATAAAAGCACAAGCACGCTGCTAAGTGTTTGACATTCTGTAAAATCTCTAGAAAACAATTTAAAATATTCTTTCCGTACTTTATTGCTACAACGATGTTCTGTTTACAGCTAAATAAGCCGGTGTGAGAATTTCATAGAATAGTCATGGAAAAAAAAGTGTAATTCTGCTCCATTATGGTATTAATATGCAAGATTGGAACAAAAACACATGACAGAATCTAAATGCTTTTATTGGAAACAGAGAGGCAAGAACTATTCATTGTGCAACAGTTTAACAAAGTTATCCAAGTAATTATTGTTTTGATTTCCCAGTAAATTAGTACATTATCAAAAAAGTTGAACTGATAAATGGCATATATTCATTCCAGATGTTTCAAGCATTAATTTTGCCTCATTTTTATATATTTTGTTTAAATTGGAATCTTGCATAAAATCTTTTTTTTTTTTTTTTTAAAGACGTTTTAATACAATAATAATGCGACACAAAGGCCCACATAATTAAGGTGAGTTGACAGTTTGGCGAAAGGTCGGTGATGGTTTAGTGGAAGGAAAAAGTATTTCTCGGTTGTTTTATTGCACACTGTTACACCCCTTCGCTGTCCTTCGCTTTATATTTTTTTAAAAGCTGGTTAGTCAGCTACCTTAACAAGAGACGGGTGGTGCTGCTAAATTTCTGAATTTTATTTTATTTTTTTAATGTATGGTGATACATTCCCTCGCCCGGACGCGGGTCACCGGGGCCCCACTCTGGAGCCAGGCCTGGAGGGGGGGCACGACGGCGAGCGTCTGGTGGCCGGGCTTTCACCCATGGAGCCCGGCCGGGCACAGCCCGAAGAGGAAACATGGGTCCCCCCTCCCATGGGCCCACCACCTGTGAGAGGGGCCAACGGGGTCGGGTGCATTGTGTTATGGGTGGCAGCCAAGGGAGGGGGCCCTGGCGGTCCGATCCTCGGTTGCGGAAGCTAGCTCTTGGGACGTGGAATGTCACCTCTCTGGTGGGGAAGGAGCCGGAGCTAGTGTGTGAGGCTGAGAGGTTCCGGCTAGAAATAGTCGGTCTCACCTCGACGCATGGCTCTGGTTCTGGAACCAGTCTCCTTGAGAGGGGCTGGACATACTTCCACTCTGGAGTTGCCCAAGGTGAGAGGCGTCGGGCAGGAGTGGGCATACTTGTTGCTCCCCATCTCGGCGTCTGTATGTTGGGGTTTACCCCGGTGAACGAGAGGGTAGTCTCCCTCCGCCTACAGGTGGGGGGACGGGTCCTGTCTGTCGTTTGTGCTTACGGGCCGAATGACAGTTCAGGTTACCCACCCTTTTTGGAGTCCCTAGAGGGGGTACTGGAGAGTGCTCCACCTGGGGACTCCCTTGTTCTGGGGGACTTCAACGCTCACGTGGGCAATGACAGTGAGGCCTGGAGGGGCGTGGTTGGGAGGAACGGCACCCCCGATCTGAACTCGAGTGGTGTTCTGTTGTTGGACTTCTGTGCTCGTCATGGATTGTCCATAACAAACACCAGGTTCAGGCATAAGGATGTCCATATGTGCACTTGGCACCAGGACACCCTAGGCCGCAGTTCGATGATCGACTTTGTCATCGTTTCATCAGACTTGCGGCCGTATGTCTTGGACACTCGGGTGAAGAGAGGTGCGGCGCTGTCCACTGACCACTACCTGGTAGTGAGTTGGCTCCGCTGGTGGGGGAGGATGCCGGTCAGACCTGGCAGGCCCAAACGTGTTGTGAGGGTCTGCTGGGAACGTCTGGCGGAATCCCCTGTGAAACGGAGCTTTAACTCCCACCTCCGGCAGAACTTCGAACACGTCCCAGGGGAGGTGGGGGACATGGAGTCCGAGTGGACCGTGTTCCATGCCTCCATTGTCGAGGCGGCTCATCTGAGCTGTGGCCACAACGTTGTCGGTGCCTGTCGCGGCGGCAACCCTCGGACCCGTTGGTGGACACCTTCGGTGAGGGAAGCCGACAGGCTGAAGAAGGAGTCCTATCGGGCCTTTTTGGCCTGTGGGACTCCGGAAGCAGCTGATGGGTACCGGCGGGCGAAGCGGCATGCGGCTTGGGTGGTTGCTGAGGCAAAAACTCGGGTGTGGGAGGAGTTTGGAGAGGCCATGGAGAAAGACTTCCGTACGGCTTCGAGGCGATTCTGGTCCACCATCCGGCGTCTCAGGAGGGGGAAACAGTGCAGCACCAACACTGTCTACAGTGGGGATGGTGTGCTGCTGACCTCAACTCGGGATGTTGTGGGCCGGTGGGCAGAATACTTCGAAGACCTCCTCAATCCCACCGACATGCCTTCTATTTTGGAAGCTGAGCCTGGGGACTCTGGGTTGGGCTCTCCAATCTCTGGGGTCGAGGTCGCCGAGGTGGTTAAAAAGCTCCTCGGTGGCAGGGCCCCGGGGGTGGATGAGATCCGCCCGGAGTTCCTCAAGGCTCTGGATGTTGTAGGGTTGTGTTGGCTAACACGACTCTGCAATATCGCATGGACATCGGGGGCAGTTCCCCTGGATTGGCAGACCGGGGTGGTGCTCCCCCTGTTCAAAAAGGGGGACCGGAGGGTGTGCTCCAATTATAGGGGGGTCACACTCTTAAGCCTCCCTGGCAAGGTCTATTCGGGGGTTCTGGAGAGGAGGGTCCGTCGGATTGTCGAACCTCGGATTCAGGAAGAGCAGTGTGGTTTTCGTCCTGGTCGTGGAACACTGGACCAGCTCTACACCCTCAGCAGGGTCCTGGAGGGTGCATGGGAGTTCGCCCAACCAGTCTACATGTGTTTTGTGGACTTGGAGAAGGCGTTCGACCGTGTCCCTCGGGGAGCCCTGTGGGGGGTTCTCCGGGAGTATGGGGTACCGGGCTCTTTGATACGGGCTGTCAGGTCCCTGTATGACCGGTGTCAGAGTCTGGTCCGCATTGCCGGCAGTAAGTCGGGCTCGTTTCCGGTGAGAGTTGGACTCCGCCAGGGCTGCCCTTTGTCACCGATTCTGTTCATTACTTTTATGGACAGAATCTCTAGGCGCAGCCAGGGTGTTGAGGGGATCCGTTTTGGTGGCCTTAGGATTGCATCTCTGCTTTTTGCGGATGATGTGGTCCTTTTGGCTTCATCAGGACGTGATCTGCAGCTCTCGCTGGAGCGGTTCGCAGCCGAGTGTGAAGCGGCTGGGATGGCGATCAGTGCCTCCAAATCCGAGGCCATGGTCTTGAGCCGGAAAAGGGTAGAGTGCCTTCTCCGGGTCAGGGGGGGTGTCCTGCCCCAAGTGGAGGAGTTCAAGTATCTCGGGATCTTGTTCACGAATGGGGGAAGAAGGGAGCGGGAGATCGACAGGCGGATTGGTGCAGCGCCTGCCGTCAAGCGGGCGCTGTACCGGTCCGTCGTGGTGAAGAGAGAGCTGAGCCAAAAAGCGAAGCTCTCGATTTACCGGTCGATCTACGTTCCCACCCTCATCTATGGTCATGAGCTTTGGGTCATGACCGAAAGAACGAGATCGCGGATACAAGCGGCCGAAATGGGTTTTCTTCGTGGGGTGGCTGGGCTCTCCCTTAGAGATAGGGTGAGAAGCTCAGTCATCCGGGAGGGACTCAGAGTAGAGCCGCTGCTCCTTCACGTCGAGAGGGGCCAGTTGAGGTGGCTCGGGCATCTGGTCAGGATGCCTCCTGGACGCCTCCCTGGTGAGGTGTTCCGGGCACGTCCCACCGGGAGGAGGAAGACCCAGGACAGGCTGGAGGGACCATGTCTCTCGGCTGGCCTGGGAACGCCTTGGGATTCCTCCGGAGGAGCTGGTGGAAGTGGCTGGGGAGAGGGAAGTCTGGGCCTCCCTTCTGAAGCTGCTACCCCTGCGACCCGACCCCGGATAAGCGGAAGAAGATGGATGGATGGATGGATGGATGGTGATATTATGTGGTGATAAACATGATGCCAGGATGTTCTGTCTCTAGTAAAGACGTGTTTTAGTGCCATACTAGTTTAGCCTACAGCTTAGCCTGAGGCATTTCTTTCAGGCTCTGTCTGACCAGCCCCAGGGCGTCCAAAGCCGTACCCCAGGCGATGGTGACCCCCCAGCCCCCGTGGCCGTAGTTGTGAACGACCGGCACGCCGCGGCCCTGCAGGAGCACCTTCTCCCTCTCCACCCTGGGGTTCCTCCTGCTTGGCCTCAACCCGACCCACTCGGCCAGAACCTTCGCTTTCTTCAGGGACGGCTCCAGCCTGCCGCAGCGCTCCAGGATGCTGGCGGTGTCTCCTCCGTCCACATGGAGGCGCCAGTCTCCCTCCTGTCTCGTCCCGCCTATGGTGACGCTGTGGACGCCGGGGTAGATGTAGGTCTTCCCGTCCCCGTCCCTGATGAAGTGCGTCAACCAGGGGGCCTCCACCTTGAGGACCTGGCCCCTGACCGGGTACACCCCTGCGTCTCCCACCAGCGCTCTGGAGCCGAGACCGGAGCAGTTGACGATGAGGTCAAAACCGTCGCCTAACTCCTGGAGACTGCTGACTCTCCTCTGCTCCACCCGGCCTCCAGCTTTTCTAAACCTTTAGGAAAAACAAACATTTCATGAAGCTTACGTTATAGCAAGTCTGTAAGATTTTAAAAGTGACCTATTCCTTGAACACTTTACCCTAGATCTGTACAGAAAATGTTTGTTCCTTTTGCACAAAATAATTTTTAGATAATGAGATTTTAGTCTGGTCAGTTCTGCCTGCTTAAATCTCCTTTCAGATTGAGCTGTTTTAGGGCCTCCTGTCACTTTAAATCCAAATAATCTGCTGCTGGCCACACCCCCCAACTCAACATCCAGCACATGAAAAAGGCTGCAACAAATGTGCAATTAAACAACCCTACATTTTTATTATTATTATCATTATTATTATTATTATTAGCAGTAGTAGTAGTAATATTTCAGGTAACAATATAACATAGATAAAGCAAACATTCAGGGATGGGAAAGAGGAATGTTATTCACTCTGATTCAGGTTCTGGATTGGAAGTGCTCAGGATTGATATGGGCAGAGCTCCAAACCGTACATCTTTGAAAAGCAAAAGTGGCGCCTCCTGCATGTCCGACTAGAATGCAGTAAGTGGTTCCTAGATGGCAAGTCGACAACAAAACTTGTGTTTTCCAGCAGCCATCGTACAGCGCATACAGCAGTAAAACTAGCTGACCAAACGTGCTGGAGCTCAGCTTAGGTTGCTAGGCAATGGCCTGGGGTTGCTTGGTGAGGCCTGCTGAGTTGTGATGTTACACTTGGAAGGTTGTTGAAGCGGCCCATTTTCCAGACACCAAAAAACTTCAACTTGTTGCCAAAAACCAACAGTTATGCTCTTTTGAGGGTTTGTGCTTTTTTTTATTTATTTTTTTTAGAAGCAGTAGAAATCCAAATATATGTACAATAATGTGTAAAATGTGGATTTAAAGATTCCCCTTAAGCCCGTTAAAAACATAAAGAGGACAAACCTTTCCTCAAGCCAAGGGAGGTAGCTGGAGCATTCACATTTTACAGTAGTGAACGCTTGTCCGAACTTGTGGTCCGGAAAACGTTTCAGTTCACGGTCAGTCATGGCTCTGAAGCCAATCACTAAGTCTGACCAGTATGGCTCCTTGGTGGCTGGGACCTCCTTAAAAATCTGCCAGCTGTGAAAGAAACATAAGCAAAACGAATGAGTGAAAAATGACTGGTGATTATTCTTTTTTCTGTTCTGACAGATCTATAGCTATAATGTTACCCAGAGCTGAGTATTACGCCAGCATCCGGAGAGTGCTGAGATTGTGCGATAGCCAGAAGGTGGTCAAAGCTGTCCTTGAACCAGCGCCGTTGTCTTCCCAGAGGAATATCTGAGAGAAAGAGAGAGAAGGGAGCGAAAACAATCCATCAGTAAAATCACCTGAGTTTCAACGTTTACCCATTTTAACACGGCACAACATCAAAATTCACGGAGTGATGGCGGAAGGAAAAATATCTTATTCGGCCCCCGAGTCGATGCTTTGTGGAACATTGTGTCTTTTGGGGTTTGTTTTTCCTCTCTAGAGTAAGTTATTATTTTTTTGTAAATTGTTTCTTTATGGCTAGCAGAGTTACGGGGGACATACTGACATAAAATATATTTAATGATCTTGCTTTCCGCCCCCCCAAAAAAGAGTAAATTTTGCAATGTGACAAAATGTGGAAAAAGTTGACGTCAAATCGCACCAGGAAATGGAGCAGCAAACGCGATGCCGGCAGCTCCGTCACTGGTGGTGTCCGGGCTGAACTTCTCCGCCAGCAGCGTCACTGAGCAGAGAGGCAGCGACTCCGCGATGCAGACGGCGGTGGAGAGCCCGACCACCCCGGCCCCCACCACGACCACCCGGTCTCCTGTCATCTCTCACGGCAGCAGAGGCGTCCCGGACTGCTGAAACACAGACCTTTGCTTTGACCCTTTCTTCTTTTTTTTTTTTTTTTTTTTTTACCGGCCCAAGTTAATTCTCAACCAGGAGTTGCGTTGTAACAGATCCCATTCAAGAACCAACAACCAAAACGTCACTGTAAAGCACAGGTGTCAAACTCCAGTCTTTAAAGGCCGGTGGCCTGCAGTTTATAGATGTACCACAGAAACACTGGAATGAAATGTCTTAATTACCTCCTTCTTGAGTAGATCAGTTCTCCAGAGCCTTGCTAATGAACTAATTATTCTATTCAGGTGTGGTGCAGCAGAGGCACATATAAAAGTATCAGGACAGCGGCCCTCAAGGACTGGAGTTTGACACCCCTGCTGTTAAGCAAAGTTCTCCGTGATAAGAATCACCGACAGCGCGGCCAATGAAAGGCAGTGTCGCTTGGGTCATTTTATTAAACGTCACCTGCCGGCATACATCTACTGTGCTGACACGTTAAGCACAAAAAAATGCTTCCACGACAAGAGAAATGTGTGTTTCAGACAGATACCTAATACAGAAGGGAGCGAAAACAATCCACAGATTTTCTGCTTTGATATATTTATCGGGAGGAGGCCCCGGGGAAGACCCAGGACACGCTGGAGGGACTATGTCTCTCGGCTGGCCTGGGAACGCCTTGGGATTCTTCCGGAGGAGCTGGTGGAAGTGGCTGGGGAGAGGGAAGTCTGGGCCTCCCTTCTGAAGCTGCTACACCCGCGACCCGACCCCGGATAAGCGGAAGAAGATAGATAGAAGTTGGCCTCTGATTCGTAGCTTCCGATTTTTGAAAAGGGCTATTCCGCTTCATTCAATCTGGACCAGAGGAGGTTATGTTTAATTTATTCTATTTGTAAAACCGTACAATATGGCACTAAAAGAGGTTCAAAAATACAACATCTAAATAGAGCAAACCTTGACAGAATTATGATTTAACAATAAAAGATTATAGAAAACACAGTTTGGGTTTTGTAAACCTTCATTCAACTCACTGAACGCCCTCACCCATCGGGCTTCTCCACTTTTTTTTTTCTTTTTGCCGCATTTGTAACTAAAAAAATGAAAGTTAAATATGATTCTACGCTCATGGCACAGTTTCAAATATAAGGCGAAAAATTGTAACTTTGAAAACTTCCTTAATCACAATTTATGAACGAATTGAAAAGTAGTAGTTTGTTCAATTGTAAGACTGTGATGAAGAAGAAGAGATGTACTTGGGAACAAACAGCTCAAACATAAAACCGATTATAATCATAGCTTCAAATTCTATCACATTGATCAAACAATGAAAATTATTATTTGCACTTTTATAAACTTGTCAGTCCCTAATTTAACATCCAGAGCATCCAGTCAGAATGGCCAAATGTCTAAATTATGATTTAATAAAACTCATCAGTCAGTATAAGAGCTAAGTAAGAACAAGTAACAATAATTACGATCATTTTCACCATCCGTTTTTATGCATAACCCATTTCATAAATTATTCCCATAAACAGATTTTTCCATAAACATTTCTAGTTACTCAAAAATACTTCAATCACAGTTTCTCACTTTGTTCCTTTATCGATTGAAGCTAAACTTGAGTGGCTTTTCAGACTTTTTCTGTAATGCTATAAAACTTTTCACATACACTTTACACTGTTACCATAGCTACTTTCAAAAGAAATTCACCAAAATAAAAGCATCTAACATACAATACACAAAGGTAACTAATAGCTTGGCCTTTACAAGTCAAATTAAATTTTATTCTCAATTAACAAATGTAAAAATGTTTGATCTCTGTTTTGTTAAAATAAACAAATAAATAATTCACCCATTTAAAAAAATTATTTATTTGTTTGTTTGTTTGTTTTTTTAAATAGAACAAATCACGAACACTTTTATTAAAGTCAGTGAAGTGCCCATTCGGATGCTGCGAATCCGAGGCTAACTTCACCAAACTTTCCCATCTTCCACCCGGGATGACCGTCCTTCGGTCGGGAATCGCGAACGTGCAGGTCCTAAAGGCGGTATGCCCGGCGAACACATTGGTTAAAATGCAACATTTGAAAGATACAAAGAAAGTAATTTGGAAAAAAAAAATCCCTGTTCTATACGTTCTTTTTAAAGTAAACAAATGCAGCCTTAACCACAAGTTATTCAACTCCTTAGAATACGGACAAATGTTTCTCGTGAATCTACAAATCATACATCGTTTTGCTGTCCATTCATAGCGTTTGTGCGAAGCCAATCCTGAGCATGTGCAGATCAGGGCACCGCAGATCACGCGTTACATCTCGCGATAAACGAGTCGCTTTGACGCTCTCAGTTCAGCGAAGGTAAGGTCCTTAAAGCTCACTAGTTTTGGTTACGTTGCGGCTCTCAGACGCCTGCTGAATGAAGCGTTACTAGCAGCCATACATTATAAAACATTAACACAACCGTATCCGTGGCCCTGTTAGCCGGTTGCAGCTTCATTCGTGTCAGTCTGGGATTCATTGGTTGAAAAGGCTAGCTTGACTGCTAACTGTCAGGGCTTCAATTTATCTCTTAAACATTTATTACACCAAACGTATGAACACTGCTAATACAATAAGCATTGAAACCAAGCAGTGACTTGTTTGTTGTACCAGTTCGGCTTTGTTCTACCAACCTCAGAGGAGTCTACTACGGAGAGAAGTTGGTCTGAAACAAGGATAATTTATTTTTTTTCTATCCTGAAGGAGAAAATTTTAAGCTAGTTAAATCACCATGGCAACAGAGCGCAGAAGAGACTTAAGAGCAATTTTTCTCGACATTTGCTAAATCCTATTTTTGAATATTACAACAACCTTACAGATCTGAGGTCGTTAACATCTTGTGTTGATTATCTGTGTATAAATTGATAAATGTGCTGATACTCCAGTACTTTTTTTTTTTTTTGCCTGTCAAGAAGCCTGCAGTTTGGTCAAACCTGAAAACACGTTTGACTAGAATAAGGCAACACAGCTGAACAGAATAAAAATGTTAAAATGAAGTGAGTCTTTAACAGTGGATAGTAAGATTTATGACATTTAAAGGAAAGTGCTTCATGTAGAAAACTGTTGAACGTGTTGAATTGCAAGAAAGCTTTTAAGATGACTTATTAAAATGTTTGAACATTCTAAAATTGTATATTTATATCTGACGTATTTCTTTGCTGTTAAAGAAAACAAGTAAAAATGTTTTTTACATAGGTAGGTAGAGTAGCCTAAAATTATACTTAAGTAAGAATAGCACTACTTTAACATATTTTACTTAAGCAAAGGTAATAAAGTAGCTATTACTAAAAGAAAAGTAATCAATTATTTGGTAAAAATAAAAAAAGGCTATTCAAGGACTGAATAACTGAGCAAAACATCAATATTAAATACCATAAAACATTATTTTATGGTATTTAAAGATAAAAATGAAAATAATTTATTTAAATAACATAACTACAAAGTAAGAAAAGATAAGTCACACAAAATATCTTTTTTTTTTTCAAATCAAATTCTTTTAATATAAAACTTATGAAACTTTAACAAAAACTACAAGTGTTTGTCTGCTGAATTTTTGGTTAAATGAAGCTTGTTCTTCATTCAGTAAAGTTACTCACAGTAGGTAAAAGTTTCTAGAAATTTTACTCAATAAGTGCTGCGATTCGTCCTAGTAAAATTACTCAAGTAAAACGTACAATGTAGTAAAAGTTCTCCTGAAAGTACTTTTTTTTCCCCCAAAAAGCTACTTAAGCAAATATAATTGAGTACATGTAGCTAACCAGCCTGCATATTGGGAAGTTAAAGAAGTGTAACAAAGGAAGATGTGCTCTATTATCTATGTTCCTAATAATCTTTATTGTTTTTACAGGATCGTTTGCTAAAAGAGTTTCTTCTGAGAGAGAAGATGTCTCTGAAAGAAACGGCTCCGTCTTCCTCCATCATCCCCCTGCGCTCTGACGAACATCAGCAGAGTATTCTGAGCAAATTCGACAAATTACGAAAAAAAGGCCTGCTTTGCGACATAACTCTAGTGGTAGAGGACGTACACTTCAAGGCTCACAAGGCTCTGCTGGCAGCCAGCAGCGAGTACTTCTCCCTCATGTTCACCGCGGAGCAGCCGGTCCCGCCGTCCACCTACAGGCTGGACGGCATGGCGGCGAAGACGTTCGGCGCGGTGCTGGAGTTCATCTACAGCGCCCAGGTGTGTGTGGAGGAGAGCTCCACGGAGGAGCTCCTGGCCACGGCTCAGAGGGTAAAGGTCAGCGAGCTCGTCCACGTTCTCGCTGAGCTCGCGGACTCCACGGGCACGAAGGACGAGAAGACGTCAGACAGAACCGAGGCAGCGGACCTGTTGAAACGAAAACGAGGGCGGCCAAAGAAAAACCCATGTGGATTCCGTGACGGCTCAGATGATGTCCAGGCCGCAGAGGGCGACCCTGCCGAAGACCACGACACCGGATCTGGCCAGAGGCGTCAAAGCAAACGCAAGATAAGGACGCCGGTTAAATACAAGGGCTACAGGATCAGCGGCGACGGAGCAGGAAGCAAAGAGCCGGGGAGGAGGGGCTACAAGAGGAAGTACCCCAACACTGAGGCGCGATGCGACGACTGCGGGAAAGTCTTCAAGCACCATCTGTTTTTAAAGATCCACCAAAGAACTCACACCGGTCGTTACAGATTCCATTCAACAAGTCTGTGACCAAACAGTCCTGACGTTTGTCGCCACTGAACTTTCTCCTGTTTCTGTCCCATCCCGCTCCCCATTCAGGAGAGAAACCATTCCACTGCTCGGTCTGTGGGAGGAGCTTCACTCAGAAGCACACCTTGCTGGCTCACCAGCGCGTTCACACGGGGGAGAAGCCGTTTGTTTGCGGCGTCTGCTCAAAACCGCTCTCCACCAAACACTCCCTGCAGGAGCACATGAACCTCCACGAAGGTAGACCCACATCGCTTTGCTCCGGCTTCACCCGAGTTTCACGTTTTCATAAAAACTACGAGCCTTATGGTTTTCTGTGAACTATACTCTGAAAGTCAGGTTTTTAAAAATACAAAACAACTTCCACTTTATAATAGCTGCATCTCGAGGTGGGCATTTATCGTATCGTTTATCATTTATCATAATAAATTTTATAATTTGATTTATCAAAATGAATTCCAATTAATGACGTTTAAAATATAACCTTAAAAGTGTCCATATTGCTGGGATTATTAGTTTTACTATTTTCTCCACTCTGTGTTCAGTTAAAGTGTTAGCATTTTGTTCCCCATTTTAAACAATCTTCTTGTTTCCACAGGGGAGAAATCCTACGACTGCGATAAATGTGAAAAGACCTTCACTCAAAAGAAACAACTGAAAAGCCACTATAGAGTTCACACAGGTCAGAAAACCCCCGCTAAGCTCACTCACGCTTGGTGTTATTGCTTTTCACATGACCGTGTATTTCCCCTTTATTTTTGCTCTGAAGGCAAATCATTACCAGAATGTGATCTGTGTCAACACAAGTTTATGGATGCAGCTCAGCTGAAGAAGCACATTAGGACTCACACAGGTTAAAAAAATATATATATATCCAAACAATTTCTTCACCTTTCTGTCCAGAAACCAAGTGATGTTTTCACAGCGTGCGGAAACTTTGTTTTCCACAGGTGAGAAACCTTTCACTTGTGAAATCTGTGGCAAATGTTTCACAGCCAAGAGCACGCTGCAGACACACATCAGGATTCACAGGTGAGGGATAGAAGCTGTTCCTGATTTACTGACGGTTTAGATACACCGATATCCAACAATTACATCTCCAGTTATATTAACGCAGACTGCGACAACTTACCCACTGGGCTCTGTTTACCCCGACTGTTCAGCTGCATTGTTCTGTTCATCTGCTAGCTCAGTGGTTTAGTGTGGAAATGACGTAAAAAGGGTTTTTATATCAGGATAGTGTTAAAAATCTGATATAAGACATGACTTTTTATTTGTCGTTATGTTTCTAGAACATAACAAAATTGCAGTGGTACCTGCAGCTATAAATAGATAAATAAAAGAATAAATCATAAAGTCTCAGTCATTCCCATGGCGATGAGGTAAAAACTAAGAAAGACAAATCAGTAACACTTTATTTGAAGTGGTGTGCATAAGACTGATGTGAAACTGCCATAAACCTGAAGGAGGCGTCATGTTTATGATTGTAGTCATGAAGTGTCATTCAGTAAATAATGACACTTAAACATTCATGAAGTTTTCTTTATGTTCATGACGGTGTCATGTCAGCCCTACAAATAAAGTGTGGCCAAAAAACCTAATTAATAGTTTCTTATCGTCACTTTTATCGTTATCAGAGTAGTACTGTAAAATATTGTGGAAAAACTTTCGGTTCATATCACCTACCCCTAATATTACACCAGCTGTAATGCTGGCATAAACAATCAATGCTTCATGTTAATTGATTAAAGCCTTTCTGTTGCGTTCCTGTTGAGAGGTGAGAAGCCATATAAATGCAGCATCTGTGAGAAGTCTTTCTCAGACCCCAGCGCGAGGCGACGCCACATCGCCTCCCACTCTGGGAAGAAACCCTTCACCTGCTCCTTCTGTGGCCTTTCCTTTACCCGGCCGGACAACCTGAAAACGCACACAAAGTCTCACAACAAGGAGAGACCCGCCGCCGAGGCGACCGAGGCCTTGCCGCCGCCAGAGGAGCCGCGCAACGTCCTCCATCTGCAGCCGTACCAGCCGGCGCTCAGCTCTGAGCAGGAGATCCAGCTGGTGGTGGCTGGCGGGGTGAACAACATCAACTTCATTCCAGGTCAGAATCAGGAGATCAACCTGGTCGCCGCCGACGGAGAAACGGCGCAGTCGGCCCACTCCAAGGTCACCCTCCTCGCCCAGCCGGCGGGGCAGATCCAGGACCTGGCGCTGGTCGCTCAGGGAAACGCGGCGGCCCACGCCCCGCAGGTTCACTCCATTGGCGTGTTGGAGACCCACCAGCCGAAGCAGATGCACGTCATCACCCTGAGTAAAGAAGCCATGGACCAGCTGCAGGCCCACCACGGCCCGCCGCATCCTCTGCAGATAGCGCGCCCTCTCCAGGTGATGCAGCAGCCGCAGCAGCTGGCCGTGGCGCAGGAGAGCTCGCAGGTTCACAGCCAGGCCATCCACATCAGCAGCCAGGTCAGCCAGCCGATCTCCATCAGCCAGACCAGCGAGCAGATCTCCAGCCACCACATCCAGGGGCAGACGTTCCAGATCCAGGCGGGAACCGTGTCGTACCTGTACACCACCGGGCTTCCCCAGGACGGCTCAGAGGAATGCATCCTGCAAACTAAGATGTGAAGTTGCTGACACCAAACCGATGCTGCTGTCGTGTTTGTCGTTGTGGATGGAGACGGATCAGAAAGTTGGCCAGTACTCAGAACAAAAACAAATTGGAGGATTTTAAGCATAAAACAAAACATTTTACCTGTTTAGCACGTCGAAATTTTATGGTGGCAGAACAATTTATCTCATATATACCGTGGGGTTTATTTTTTTTCTGCTTGCACTTTATTGTTGCGTAAAGATGAGTCTTGTAGACATTTCATTGCATTCTGTGACTCAGTCTAGCTGTTAATATACTCTTGCTAGCTACTATGTTGCTAGCTAGCTAGCTGTAGTGTCAGTACAGGATCCCCATTGTCAAGGGATTGCTAGTTAGCTACCAGTTCCTAGCTAGCGAGGAAGGGTGAAGCTATCGAGGTTTTTAACATCCATCGTGGGGAAGTGCTGGACGATGTTCATCTTAGCCATTGACTCACTTCTGTTCCTAACCGATATTGTTTATTTATTTGTATTTTTAATTTGTACATTTCTGTCTTGAATCAAGTCTTACATTCCATTCATAATGGTTTTAAAAATGTCTTTAAAAGTCTTAAATGTGAGTTGGTGAAATCTGCAGAAATCCTGTATTATTAATAAGCTTTGTATCATTTGACCTACTTCCCCAACAGTCTGGATAGAAAATGAAATGATCGATTTGGCTAATGATCCTAAGTATTTTCTTTTTATTCTTTAAAGTTGTGATTATGCAGTTGTTTTAAAAGTTAAAGGGATTCATTTTGTTCTCATTTGAAAATACTGTCAAGGGCTTGTTCTTGGTTTGCTCATTAATATGCAGACGCTGTCATTGTCTCAGTTGTAAACATGCAACTAACAGATAAACTAAAGAATACAATGGTAGAACTCAAGAGAGCAAAACTCTTGTATGAAAAAATCTTTATTTGTAAGAAATAATCGGATGTGATTTGAAAGACAACACGAAAGTCTTCATAGAAAAATAGTGATGCTGTAAAAATGTATAGAAGCAAAAACAAATACAAAGAAAGATGTAGCCTGAAAATGAGCAATGAAATGAAAGTAAAATCTTTGTACAGTGCCTTACAAAATAATTCATGACCTTTTTCTGTCTTTTTTTTTTTTTTTACATTATAACCACAATCTTGATCGTGGTTATAATAGGATTGGGTCATAAAACCCGATCCTATTGGGTTTTATGTGATTGACCAACCAAAAGTGGTGTAAAAGAGAATTCTCATTTTGGAGATTAATGGAGATTTTGGAGTCTGGACTTAAATCTGAGTAGGATGTTGTAGAATAACTTTAAACAGGTTGTTCATGTTCAAAAACCAACCAATGTGGTTCAAATAAAATCATTTTCTAAAGAATAACAGACCACAGTTCCTCCGAAGTAAAGGAAAAGACAGCAATATGTAGGTGTCACAAATGCTTATTAGATTATGGGGTTCCTTAATAGGGTCCCTTATAAATGAAGTCATCATTTTGGAATATTTAAGTGAAACAAAAACAGACAAAATCTTTAAGGACACACATTGCCAAGAGTCCGTTCGGTCTGTCTGTTCTGGGATGTAGCCCGCCGCTTGCTGTTTCTGCTCTCTGGGTTCTTGGCAGTGCTGAAAACTCATGAAGTGTTGTTGAGTTTGTTTTGCTGCCAACATCGAGGGTCCACTGCTGGCACTGCCAAAAGGTCCTGAGCAGACCTGGGACAGAAATAAAACAGGCAAGGAGGTTTACTGCAGAGCACAAATCGAAGTATCTGGATGATATTGAGAACTTCATTATCGCCTCTCTTCAACGGGAAAAGCTCAGAATGTTAGGTTGAGATTTTGAGGTTTTGGAGTATGCACAATTCTGTAGCTAAAGCCTAAAAACTCCCACTCATAGTTGGTTAAATATATCTTAATTTTCTCCATAAGTTGAACAATTTTTGGAGATGATATTTTGCATACCTCGGTTATTATGAGGAGTTATTGAAGCTACCATTGCCTTTCCATCCTCTTGAACCAATCTATCCATTTTGCTCCATACAACTCCCACTCCGTGGATAAAGGGATATGAATCCAGTTGAGAATCAGTGGCAACAAGACTTTTAGTGTTCTCTGCATCTAACCTGACTTGAGTCTGAGCTAATTCTACAGAGAAAACCGACAAACATATCTGTGTCTAGATGTTGTTGAGACGCTTATCCAGGGTTGCACGTGTACTCATGCACATACAGCTGTATTTCACACATAGTATGTTTCATTTATGCACAGAGAGCTTTTGGAGGAATGGAACTTGACCTTGCATGTTTCACTTTCAAACAAAAGGCTTTCAGTAGAAGTGAAACTTAAGCTGACACCATGATATCATGGCATTCCTTAGCTGACGTAGTTCATCAGACTACCAATAAGGCGTGTCTTAGATATAAAGAATGGATCGTCCGTTTATGATCAGATGCTGTTTAGTCCCGGTGTATTCACGTCACAACCAATTAGCCTGTGAGGGTAAGCGTCTCTTTCTTTTTAGCGCTAAAAAGAATAAAATAAGTAAAGTCTGATTATTTGTGTTTGACTGATTTTCTGCACGTGTGATCACATGCTTCCGATTCATCGATAGTATATTTGGTTCAGCAACTTGGTAGCAGAGGATGGTTACATGTTGACACACGTGCAGAGTTGTGCAGATTTGGCCAGCCGTTTGGGCTGCTGCGGCCTGACCGGACAGTGTAACAGCGTTGGGCCCAAAAAATCTAGTAAGGAAGTTTTTTCCTTGAACGCATTTGCACTGTCTGTTGTGGGGCTGCCTAAAAGTTAAAATATCAGCCGTAATAGTTTAGGAAGAGTCAATAGAGCAAGCTGATTTGAATTGTCAGCTGTGTGTACGTTCATGTGTGCGTGCAAAGTAATGAAATAGAAATAAAAAGAGATGAAATAGAAATAAAAAGAGATGAAATAGAAATAAAAAGAGATGTTTGCTGGATTGGCTTATTAGTGAGAGGTGGCCGTCTCCCCCTTGTGCCACTCACACAGGTGTGTGAGTCGTCGATGACCAAGGTTTTGGCTGGGTTTTTGTCGGTTTTTAGATCCCGGAGAAGTGACTAAGCTCCAAAAATAAACGCGTAGCCAATCCGAGCCAGCTCAAGAGAGCTGACCGCAGAGTAAAAGAAAAAGTTGATTACGATAGAGTTGATCGTGATCTGTGCCTAGGACAGCCTGGGACAAAAGTTGATTACGATAGAGTTGATCGTGATCTGTGCCTAGGACAGCCTGGGACAAAAGTTGATTACGATAGAGTTGATCGTGATCTGTGCCTAGGACAGCCTGGGACAAAAGTTGATTACGATAGAGTTGATCGTGATCTGTGCCTAGGACAGCCTGGGACAAAAGTTGATTGCGATAGAATTGATCGCGATCTGTGCCTGGGACGGCCTGGGACAAAAATTGATTGCGATAGAATCGATCGTGATCTGTGCCTGGGACGGCCTGGGACAAAAAAGTTGATTGCGATAAAGTTGATCGCGACCTGTGCCTGGGACAAAAAAGTTGATTGCGATAAAGTTGATCGCGACCCGTGCCTGGGACGAAAAGTTGATTGCGACAAAGCTGATCGCGATCTGAGCCTGGGACGAAGTATAACTGAAAAGAGAATAAGAGATTTCTTCTGTGTGGGAAGAAAATAAAGACGTTTTCTTTGTGGGAAGAGAGAACGTCCAGGGCTCAAAGCGGGGATCCTTTTAGGTGTTCTCTGTCTGTTTGAGCTGTGCGTGTGTGTCAACTGTGGGTGTGTGAGAGCTGCAGACGTTTTTGCTCTCATGTGTTCTGGTGCTGGTGAACTGTAATTTAAACACGGTTAAACACGACAAAACAAACCGTGTTTAAGTTATCAAGTGTGTGTCGTCCCGCCGCCGTGCGGACAGTTAAAGAGGTTTGACTTTGTCTGTGGTGTTGTCTCGTCGCCGTACGAGCAGGTGCCGCCATGCCCACTAAACAAAACATAAGGTGATTTCTGAATTTGCAAAATGGAGAGTGACTCCAGGGATGAGGGTTACGACTCAAAGTGGGGCACAGGCCCTTGGGTGACTCTCGGGGAACAAATAGACGGACTAATAACTTATCTGGCGGAGCAAGATGAATTTCAAAATAAAGGGAAGAACAAAATAAAAATAAAAACAGAGACCTCCGCCGTGTGTGTGAGTAATAAATTATAACAAAAAAAAAAAAAAGGCAGGGAGGAGAGAAGAGGTGATTCTTGCTCCAGGCATGGCAGACGAGGTCGACAGGAAGAAATTTGATTTAAAAGGGGTATAGGACCTTTGTTTATGGTTGGTGAGCAAATAGAGGGAATAACTAGCATAACTAGAAGAAAATCTACAATCACTAAAATTTCAGCAAAAGATCTAACAAAATTTATGCTACTAAATTTCACCAACTTAAAATTATCAGAGTCTAAGCTAATAATGATTTGTAAAACTTTCTCTCCTTTATTAAAAAGAAAAGAAGGAATATTCCGGTAATACATGCTAGTTTGAAATTAAATTGAACAGTTTTAAGGGCTGAAAATAATTGAGACTGAAGTGTTTATATACCATAAAGTATTTGTTGCATTTAAACTGAACAGTTAATTTAGAATTTCATTCTATAAATGAATTTACATTTTATTAAAATGGGTGAAGTGCTCTAGCAGCAGGTAGTTCAGTTACTGCTGGATTCTAACATATGTCTGAGATAGTTTTAATAACAATAAATAAATACATGAATGAATAAATAATAAATAAAAATGCATTACTTAAAAACAGGAACCTGACAACTAAAGATAATATTAACATATTAAATATGTTAACTAATATTGGAAATTTCATGAAGCTTCAATAAAATTGATAATTTGAGCATAGGACAACAAGAAAAGCAGACTGAAAATTTGTGACTAACTGAAAATCAGATAAATATTTATGTTTCTGTTTGTGCTGCTTTGGTTGATGAAAATTAGTGTGATTATGAGAACAAACAAACTGTACTCAAGCACTGAGTAACTGATGAAGTTATTAATTATTTAATAAATAATAATTATAAAAAGATGTCTACTGCTATAAAATAAAAGATTAAAGGAAACTTTGATTTAAATAACTGGTTACTTCAAACTGATGATTGTGAATATGAATAACATTTTCTAGACTAAAGTTTAAACTAGGTTTGACTGATTGATTGATGATTATTAAATTCATAAATACATATTGAATTAGAGGATTTTAGATTTGGTTTAATTTTAGGACGGTAATTTTTGTTTAAAAAGTGTAAAAACCCAAGAAAAAAACAATGTTCTGCAGAGGAGCGAACTTTGGGTTGTGTCATCTGTCAGGAATCAGACAGAAGTGTTCCACCTTGATGAATTTGACAACATCTACATGTAAGATTTCTGATTAATTGCCTCTTTGCTAACAAGTCTCCTACAAACAATGTCACTACCAGGTAAAACTAATAATTTGTAAGCGTGCCATGCACACCACAGGACAGGATGAAGCTCTATAAGGGAAATAGGTCAGCTGATCAAATGTTAAAATAACAAAAGCAGCAACAGGATAACATAGAACTGGAATCCTCTTAAATTAAGATTAAAAGGAACAAATAATAGATAAAATTGTTCTACCTGACATGCAAGAAAATGCTCTAAAAGCAAGATCACAAATGAGAATAATTAAAGGGGCAACACTGTATAATAATAAAATTATTCAATTAAAAAAAAAACAGAAAGAGGCAGGACTTTTTACTAAAAGAGGCTGAAGACAAAACAGGCAGACTGCAGAGACAGAAGTCAGGCAAAATGAAAACTATTGGGTTCCTGACAGGGACAATAACATAAAATAATTTTTTTTAAAAAAAGGGTCATTGCCACCAGCTCTGAACACACTAGCATAAAAATACACACTTGACTATTTTCGTTTTGGGCAAAATCAAGAACATGAATGCTCTTAAAGGGCCAGTTGTACCAGAATGTATTGATAAAAGCCATTCACAAATTGTTAAAATATCACGCATTTCTTAAATATCATTGAATTTTTGTGATTTTTGCAATAAAAAAGTGTTTGTGGTAGCAATTTGGAAATATTTGCACTTATTTATGACGGTAAATTTGACTTTTTATTACTCGCTGTACAGGTCATATAATGGGAAATCAATTAGGTTTGAGGCAGCTGTTTAGTTCAAGTAAGGAAGTTTCACATTTTTTTTATTAAAACTGCAAAACTCCCAATTATTTGCTCAGAAAAGTGCAGGGATTTGTTGATTTTGGTGAATTTCCCTGATAATTCTAAAAGAAACTGGAGCGACTGATTGATATAATTTGGCAGTAAACGGATAGAACTGCATTAATTTGATTGATAGCATAATATTTAAGCACACTTAGTGTTTAGTTTAGAATCTGGAGGGCCGCACAAACCCACAGTGGCCCGGATTTGGCCCACGGGCCTTCAGTTTGACACGTGCTCTAAGGGGATATATCCGTAATAATTAATATCACAGAAGGAACTTTGACAGTCAAGGGGAACTGCTACCCCACAAACTTCAGGAGTCCACACTGGGAATAGAACCCGACTTGGACTGTATTAGATCAAACCCCATCACCAAATCCCATGTTTGGTCCCAACTAAATGACATTATATCTAGAAACCTGGCTCAGAAAAACTACAGTTAATCTTAAAGGTCCATGCACAAACTTAATTGAAATGTTTAAAGAAGCAGTTTTAAAAGGCGTCCCTGAATATGTTAATTTCAGTTTGGCAGAAATTTACTTCTCCTTTATTACCACTATCCACAATGGCCGTAGTATGCCGTCATACCGCTGTGTGTGTCTCGGACATTTGAAATACAGTACCGCACTAAATGCCTCACATTAAAAACATTGGAAGAAAATACTACATAAATACACTTTTTCCCCTCTAGGTGCTCAACGCAGATCAAGGAACCCAAATTTACACGTTCAGGTGCTGCTCCTCAGCTCGGCACCCAGCTCTGAGGGGAGGTCTGTTTTGCGCCGGAGAAGCCTCCAGCGTTTCTGTTGCCGTTCTGGGTGGAGGTTGAGTCAAGGCGGGCGTCAAAGCTCAGATCCAGGCAGTCCGCTTCCATCAGTTCGTTGCGGATGATTGAGTCCATGTCGTACTCCAAACTGTCGTTGAACACGTCCAGGTCCAGATCGCTGGGGAAGCGGTCCTGAATCGTGGCGTTCTTGCCGGGAGACTTCAGGTGCGGCGGCTTGGCATTGGCGTGGCCACTTCCGTCGTTGTTGGGGGTCGACAAGCCAGCTTGCCAACCAGGCACTGAAGTGCTTTGGCCCACTCCGCCGAGATTAGCCATCATGGGGTCCTTGCGGAGCAGCAGAGCGTTTCGGCGAGAGTTCTGTAGGGCGATGGCGGTGCTGGCCTGCGACATCAGGGGGTCAGACTGGGTGAGCAGGACGTTGTTGTGGCTGGGGGAGTCCAGGCTCAGCAGGTCCTGATGATCACTAAAGTGCGAGATGGAAGTGAAGGTGGTCTGCTTGTTCTCCTGGATGGTCTGCATAGGTGACTGCCGCAGGCTTGTGATGGACGTGGGGCTGAAGAGAGGGTTTGGCCCGTAGCCTCCGGAGGGATTGCCAGCACAGCTGAAGGTAAACACAGAGCCTCCCTGGCTGATGGCTCCGGGGTCTTCCTCTCCAGGAGGAGGCTGCTGGGTTGCAGTGAGGCTGATGTTGTCTAAAAGGTTGTCCATCAAGTCGTCCGGCAGCCCGTCGTTCAGGTTCATTGTACCAGCCAGGTCAGGGAGTCCCGTGGGTCCTGTGGACGGGGACATGCTGCTGGGGCTGGAGTACAGCATGGGGGATAGAGGGGAGTCATCGTCGGGGACCTCGTCCAGCTCCAGGTTGGCCAGGATCGGGGACAAGCGGCCGCTGAGCGTGCTGGCATTGGAGTTGGTCCGGGAGCGGAAGTCTGTCCAGGCGTCCAGCTCGTCGCTGCTGCGGGACGTTGGACTGCCTGTCCATTTGGAGAGGCTGGAGGAGCTCTCAGAGCTGCCGTCCTGCGCAGCTTGCAGAGAGGCTTTCTTCTTGGTGGCTCGTCCTCGGGCTCCCTTGATGTACTTGCTGTTATCCATCGACACGGCCCGGCGACGGGGAGCTTTGCCTCCTTTACCGCCTTCCGGGTTGACTATCCACCAAGAACTCTTGCCCGTCCCTTCATTCTGGACTTTCACAAACCGGCTATGGAGGGACAGATTGTGTCGAATGGAATTCTGAAAAGAAAAAAAAAAAAAAGAGAAAAAAACATGGTGTAAGGTAGGAGTAGACAATACAGACTTAAAGTTGTATCACAATATTTTGTGGTACTATTGTGATAAGAACCATTTGTGGATTCTTTTTTAGGTAAGTATATGGTTGTGCTGTTCTCCTTTATTCATCAGTCATCTCTAACAAACCTCTATAGCCTTCACCAAACAGCTAAGATTTGTCTCCCCACGAATGAACTGTATTTACCCATTAGGTGACTCCTCATCGGAATTGGTTACACCTTTAACTAGGGGTACAAATCCATGTCAGACTTTTAGGTGTAGAAAATGTTGAAAACCACACGTAATTTTGCTTCCACTTAACTGCTTTGTGCAATACCGTTGAGAATTACAGCATCCAGCATTTCTGGAACTTAACCTTTACAGCAAACTATCCTGACAATCTTTTTTCCCCTAGTTTGTCTCACAAAATCTTCCAGCTTGATCCAACCAATTAACCCAGGAATAATGGAGTGAAATGCAAATGAAAGGAAGTTGGTACAGGATAAGGAGTCGACATATGAACATCCGCCACATTGTTCCATATTTCCCTTTTATGCATTATTAGAGAAAGAACAAAACAAGATTGATATTACAATAAATTCCACATCCAGAAATTAATCAACCTTCTGCAGAGCTGTTAAAATAATCAGAAACGCTTCATCCCTATCGTGAACACACCTGGTCACAGATCAGACGGTGTGAAATGAGAATAAACAAGCGATGCAAACCCTTCAAAGCTGGATGTGTGGGTTTCATCTGTGTGCATGCAAGCTGCGTGAACACTGCACTCCAACAGACTGCTATGCACCTCTCACTCTGTCCTATTTCTGGCTGCTCGGAAAGGTCTGCAGGATTTCTCCGGAGATCTTCCCAAGCATGTACAAAATTAAGCAGTTGGAGCCTGCACACCCAGCCCAATCGCACCTCAGAGAAACCAGAGACTGTAGCCCACAGTCCAGTCTGAAACAATCCCATTATGATTCGATTACAACATTAGATCACGAGTTTTATTTCTTGCTGCAGAGTGAAGCCCTGAGAGGCAGGGACGACAGAACAGCCTCAGCTCGTCTTTATTAGGGTTGTACAAAGCTGCACGTGTGTGACATGGAGCAGAGCGCAAGGTTAGATCTTTTCAAGATGTCGCAGGATGAAAACAACTGGAAATGTGATGAGGATATTGTATTCGCACTTCATTGATATTACCATGACACGGACGGGCCGTACTTCCATTAACCACAATGTAATCTTCCACAAAAGTAATAGAGAATTTGCTCGGAGGGCAAACTTTAGCGGCCATGCTGCCCAGTAGAAGGGGCCACCCTGAGGGATGAGCCATTTTCCCCATATCCAATTTGGTAACAGATCAGTTACAGGGAACCTGTGAAAATTTTTAATAAGTCAACTGGGACTAATGTGGCCAAAACAAATGCTCGATTTCAAGTTTACAAAGTATCTAATCCTACACAAAGAACACAGTTTTTTTCTTTTGCTTTGTTTTTTCCCCAACCAAACCATTTAACCGTTTCACAATCGTCAAAAAGAGGCCTCAGAAGAAACATCCAGACATGTTGCTCATTTTGTAAGTTGACAGCAGAATAGAACCACGTCCTATGTTCAGTTTACTGTAACCCAGTGCAGCAGAATGGCAGTAAATAAATGAACTTTTACGACCAGTTTTGACAAAGGTGGTAGTGATTCAGCTCTGCGGTTTTTTACTAGGCTGCAATTTGTGGCGGTGCTGAATTGGACTGCTTTGTGTTACAACAGGCAGATGTACAACCACAAACAAAGGCTAAAGCACTGAATCTAAACAATTTTGGCACAAAGGAAATGGAACATAACATTTGGTTATTTACCAAAGAAGTGCTGGGTTTTTTGGATCATGTAGAGTTCATTTAGTCCATCCTGTTAGTTATTAAAAGAAATCACATCAACTGATTGAAAAAAATTGCATCTAGCATCTGAACTACCTAGAGATAGTTCAGAACTTAGCACAGATTCCTGGTATCAATGTATAAACAAATATTTAAAAATAAAATTTATGACTGCGTTCATTCTAAAACAGAATAATTAATTATTGCATTATTTATTAATAACTATTACAGTTATTATAATGTTAGAACATTTATTCATTATTTTGATGCACAGGCTTCAAGAAAAATAGGCATGCTGCTCATTGTGGAAAATATCACTTTGACCAGCTGATAATTAATCGGGTTGTGGTACAAAGTTTTAACAGTTTTGAAACTTTTGCATTTTTAAACATTGATATACAGCGGACTCCTGCACATTCGCAGTTCAATAGTCTCCTATTCCTGCATTTTTCTATAGAAAGGCAGTCAATTATTTGTGAAAAATTAGCAAATTTTGTAGATTACATATATTTGAATAAAAATGCAGCTTGGAAGCTGAAATACCTCGCTGTTTTTCTTTAAAGAAAACTTTATATAGAAAAATGCTTGGCATACAATATGTGCAAGCACCATAGATTTTTTTTTTTACAGTAATATACAGAACATTAAGCATAAACATACTGTATAGTACGAAGTTGAAGTTGGCTTCCAATTGCAGCGTCTGATTTGACAAATGGGTAAAAGGTAATTACACTTGATTTTTCACTACGAGTATCTTTAATTTGCTCTCGTTTAAAGATGTCAATACTTGGACTCTTCAAATATTGAGTATACAAAAATATTTAATACCTAGTTTCTGATTTGTGAAATCTTTGTTTAGTGAAAGGGCCATATTTGTGCCTTCACCAGTGGTTGATGTGAAACATGGTAAGAATGTGACATATCCTGTTATTGTAAACAAAAGCAACTTCAGCAAACAAAATTATTTAAGCTAACGCCATCTGGCTCATTTTTGCACTGCCAGACTTTTCTGTTTTCTGTTACTTCAATTAAAAAATGCTTTTCATGGCCATGTTTCACACAGGAAGATCACTGGTGTTGCACTGCTTCCTGCTTGCATTACCTGTGTAAATAATCATGGACTTTTTAGTAAATAAAAGCCCAATCCAAATATGACAACTGTTAAGAGGTTCAAAACGTGGGGTGTGCTAAGCCCCTGCGCCACCACAGCAGGAGGTTAGCAGGGGGTTTGGAGGCCTTAGTCCTCGGCGCGGACGTCGCGGGTTCGGCTCCCGGTCCCGACGACCTTTACCGCATGTCTTCCCCTCTCTCCTCACCCGCTTTCTTGTCTGCCTACTGTCGCAAAAACTCTTCGGAGAAAAACAAAGGTTTAAAACTCACGTGATGTTTTGAGACAGCAGAAGTCCACTTTGGTTTTGACCCCTTTTGGACTAACCGTTATACTGTTTCTAGAACCAAACAGTCAGGAGTGCCTCTACAAACCTTCCAAAGTGGTATTCTGGTGTTGGCACAACAAAACTGAAAAGCCATTACAGAATTTCAGGAGTTTTGTTTTTGGATTCTAGCTGTTCGTCTATAGCCTTCCAGGACTGTCCCTTCAGGCAGGCTACTTGGGTGTATGCAGCATGTGCTAAATGGTATTTAAAAAATAAATCACAAAAAAAACAGCAAGCGTCCGCTTCCCCCTCCTTTACCCCCCACGCACAGTCACAGCAGGACGGTTTGAGAGACTAGACTGGAGCCGTGCCAGTTCGGCCGAAGAGAAACACTCAGCTGCTCTCTCACACCGTTTCACATTGACCTACATAATTTATAGCCAGTCAATTGATTTCCCTTGCCCGGGCCACATAAAGACAGAGGCTGGCACACAGTTGGGCAAAGCTGCTTGTGTACGAGGAGAGAGAGAGAGAGAGAGAGGGGATGGGAGGTATATTTAGACTGGATGCAAACGATGACAAGATGTTACCACGATGTGTGTCAGGTCTGACTTGACACGCTGACGATGACACACGGAGATGAGCAACCTCGGACAGATTGCCGCCGAACACGCAGAGACAAAGCATTTCCTACGAAATGCTGATGTCAGCGCAACTCAAACTCCCCTCAGCATTAACCCTTTCCTCGCCCCGCCCGGACTCTTGCGTGGAGTCGCAGAACGCACCAAGCGGAAGACGAATGGAAACTGACCGCCTCTAATCTGGAGCATTACCGAACCAGATGAGGCCAATTAGTGATGACCACCCATTTGTGTGGTGCTTGTGTTTTACAGCCCGATTTTTCCGTCAATGTTTCACACACACACTATTCAGAAGGCAGCTCCATGGAAGCGGCCCGCCTTGCCTCAGTTGTGCAGGATTACAAACCTATTTCCCTCCCCTCCGTCTAAATCCTGCAGAAAGCTCAAAAGCTTTCATCCGCCTTGATTCCATGTCAGATGAATTGGTTCGGTCCGGCACAAACTAATCCTGACAAATCAAACCGACGCAGAGGGGCCCCCCAGTGAGGCAGTCTCACTGCAGCGTGAGCAGTTTCTCTGAAAGTGAAATTAACTTTGCATTGCCCGTTTTTCACCCACCACTTTCGTACTCGTTCATTCTTCACTGGATTACTGTGCACCCGTTTTTTTTCTTCTTTAAAATTTAGCGGTGCGCTACTTGAGTCACACCGACAAATCCACGTCCTTGTTCTCACACCACTGAGATAAAACAATATATAAATACAGTACAGACCAAAAGTTTGGACACACCTTCTCATTGAATTCAATTAGAAAGTTTGTCCAAACTTTTGGTCTGTACTGTATTTATATATTGTTTTACACACACATATATACACGCCTGTTATGTCGTCTCAATATATGACAGTAGCTCTAGATGTTATGTTATGTTGTGCTTAGATCCAACCATTACTATAGAGATACAGTACAGTAATGTATTTTTGTTCATTGACAAATTTACACTCACAATAAAGAACACATTTGAATAATGAAGTATGGATTTCCACGACAGGATTTCACAAAGTGCTGCTGGTTTTTAAAAGGAAAAAGCTGCTGATTATACTTAGAATGTTTTTTTTTAAGACAAGACAAGAACAGAATAGCTCCATGTTGATTAGCCTCTGCCAATTCGTACTGGTAAAAAAATAAATTTTGTAAGATTGTGCTTAAAATATTGCAGCATACTCTTTATTTTTGGTTGCAGCTTAGTATTTTCACAAATTATCCTACACAAATGAGAAAACCCCACATTTGGAGGCCTTGAGTGCTCGACGCGGCCGTCGCGGGTTCAATTCCCAAACCCGGCCAACATTTGCCGCGTGACTCCCCCCCTCTCCTGTCAGCCTACTGTCATATAAGGGACATTAGAGCCCAGAAAAGACCCCCTGGAGGGGAAAAAACAACAATATTCACCCCCACTGTTGCCAACTCAGTGACTTTCTTGCTATATTTAGCGACATTTCAGACAAAAAAAAGATTCATAACAGTCAAAATCGGCAGGTCAGGCATTTTAAAGATCGGTAACCAGAGATCGGCCAGAAAACTGCAATCGGTCCAGCCCTACAGACATATTCATGACGTTCTTTGATTAAATAAATTTCTCTTAAGCGTTACTCCAATAGCTAAAAATGGAATTTATACCAGGTGAGTCTTTCTCCCCTGGAATGTGGATTGATACTGGACTGATTCTGAGCCCACAAATGATTTTAACAGAAGTTTCACATAACTTAGAAGTTGATGTAAAAATATTGGCATAAATTTGTTTTAGCCACAAAATGGTTATGCTCAGCAGCAAACAACATATCTCCCAACTACAGCAGCTCATCGATATAGCAGCTATGTAGCCTGATGGAAAACATTTTGCTAGACAACGTCAAACATTAAGAAATTTCAATTATTGTTATCAAACACGCTGTTTAGAAGCCAAAAATATCTCAGAAATATACAGCGCCACGCTGGAGAATCAACTCGTTTAAAGTTTAAACTCCAGTTTTACATAAATACAAATGGTGTAGCATAAATGTTTGGCTGTTGAACTGGACCGTTCCACGTCGCTATAAAGCTAATTTTCTATTAGCAGCTTCACAAATCTTTTACATTACATTACCAAGGCAAATTAAAACAAACCTTTATCTTGGCTTTTTTTATATTCTGCCTGTTTTCTTCCTCCCTGAAGTATAAGTTCTCTTTTGAGGCATTGTTTTGCTTACTTAACTTCTGACGGGAGCTTTGGACGTTTGGATGGTCTGCACGCAGCTCATGTTACAGGCGAAGCGTGCGGTACCTACCGCGGCCACCAGGGGCCCCCTAAAGCAATTTATTTTTCCTTTTAATCAATAAAATAATAATTTCTACATACATTATCAAATATATATTATTGTCAAAACAAATCACTTCAAAGTGAAATTGTGTGTTTTTGATATTATAATGACAGAAATTATTACTAAAAAATAAAATATCTCCACTGAAGGGGCCCCTCAGTGGCCCTGGCACTTATGCCTTGGGCTGGCCCTGATAATGACGACGATCGTCTAGGGTCTACCCTGTCTTTACAACCATATGTGGCTGAATATGGCCACAGGAGAAAGTTATTTTTAAAATGCTACATAAATTACATAAACGCCTAAAGGTGATCAGGTCAAACTGTGTTGCTAGAGCTGTGCTTGAGAAACGAACTTGCTCTAGATTCTTCTTCTGCTACCACTTGTTGGACATCTTCAGGTCACAATGAGAATTGCAGTTATCGCCTGAAAGAACATTCACGAAGAAAACTGTATTTATGATGCAGCAATAGAGCTAAAATTAACACCACCAGGGTTTGTCTTTGTTGTAGGAAACTATATACTTTCTGATTATTACAGTAACAACTGAGAGGCTGACAAATAAGTGTATTAGCATTGGAGAGGCTAATGACTAGCATGCCTACATTGATCTCCCACAAGATTAGATGCATATTTTTTAAAGAAAACTATCAAGAAACATGGTATCTGAAAGCGACATGCAATACTGTTTATCTCTGACGTTATCAGCTGAGGAAAAATATTTATGTCCATTCAGTAAAAGGCAACAGTACATTTAAGAGGTCATATCAAATTTAACTGAAAATACTTCATTGATTTGCGAAGGAAAATGATAAAACAAATTAGGAAAAAATTCTCTTGGAATGGATATACACCCTCTTGCGACAAATATCTTCCTGACGTAACGCCTTAAAATTGGGCCTCTGTCTCTTTAAGAACGCCTGCTCTTTCTGAGACTCCGCCTCCCTTGACAAAGTCATCACAACATGGCTCCTCTATTAACCCTTTAACATTATGCATGGAGAAGTAGCTCATATAATGAGCTCAGGAAATGCGCAGTTCCACCAGATGTCTGCTAATTGCTGCTGGCTAGTCTGAAGGAGCTCAGTGGGGGAGGCTCGGGGAAGAGGGGCTGCAAGTTTCACCCCAGTGTTTTGCACAGCTGAATGGTTGCCAGGGAGATCAAATGATTACTCAAACATGCATAAAAAGCAATTCTCCAGGTATGTCTTTGCTGCGGTAACAACATTTTAACATGATGTAAAGCTCAACAAATAGCCTGGACGCTGGACATCCAGGCTATTTGTTGCAGCCTTATTGAGTGAAATTAAAAACTGTTGCTTCAAATCCTGCCTATGAGGAGGACAAACCAGAGACACATTAATGGATGTAGTCAAATGAAGTGCCTCATGTGATGTCACTGTAGGTATGCAGGCGCGGGAGCTTGAAATAAGGAGGGTTGATTTTATGACTTAAAACAAAAGAGCAAATCAAATAGAAAAACTGTTCATGGCATAAAAATCGACATCTGAAGTGCTTTGATTAAATGTCACATAAATGCCTGGCTAGCTGCTTTAACAATAGCTGTGTGTGTAGTGTGTTAACATGACCACAGTGTGGTCTTTGTTGCGATGACAGCACCATCATGTGCTCACCTTCCAGCCAGCAGAGCTGTTGCTGTCGCCTTTGTCCTTGAAATATGGCACAGACCTCACCATCCAGTCGTAGATCTGGGACAAGGTCAGCCTCTTCTCCGGCGAGCTCTCGATGGCCTGGGTAATGAGGTCTGCATAGGAGTAGTTGCCCCAGGCGTTCCTGCGGGCGGAGGACTTCCTCAGCTGCTGGGAGGCAGAGCCGCAGAGAGCCGCGCCGGGGATCTGTGCGGAGGAAGGGGATCCGTTCTCTCTGCGGTGGCCGCCCTGGAGCTCCACGGGCCGGGAGATGGAGCCGCCGCCGCCGCTCGGCTCTTTCACAGAGTCGCCGTGTTTCTGCGCGGAGCCGCTCTCTGCGCTCCCACCCTCATCATCCTCCTCTTCGGGGATTACGTCAGCGTCATTCGCCCCGGGCTTGCCCGCGCTGGACTCCGGCCGGGGCAGCGGCCAAGTGCAGGACCGCGGCCGCTTCTGGGGCTCGAAGTCCGGGTCGATCTCAACGTTCGGGGGAGGATCGTCGCAGCTGAGCGGCGCCTCGGCCATGTTAATTGCAATTTCTCGGTCAATGCACAGGAGACGGCAAAATCACTCGGCTCGCATTCCATCAATGTTGACTGCAGGCTTCTTTGGGGAGTTTATTTACTATGCAACGCGGTATGCAAATCTGGTTTCCCTCCCCTCCCCTCTCCAACCCCCGCAGCTCAGTCCCAACACGTGTCCCGCTTGTCTACCAGCGTCGATCCGCAGCTCACAGCGCCAACTGCGCTGACCAGCGTCAACAGAACATCGCCTTTTCTTTTCGTGGCGCACAGCCAACACGCGTGCGCTGAAATCGGGAGAGAAAGAAGCGACAGAGGCAGCGGAGTCTCACGGCAATCCGAACGGCGCTCTCTTACGCGCGTCCCGCTCTCCAGTCCCGAGTGGCAAAAACAAACGAGCCTCCCACATCACAGCTCCATCACCCCGTGCACAGCTGCCATCTTGACCGCCTCCCTCCTTCCCCGCCTTTACCCCACCTCAAGGTCCTAATCAGAAGCCCGCAGAGCTGCGCCGCCAGTCGCCGGAGCGGTGCGCCGCTCTCCAGATACCATCAAGGCGGAGAGGAGGTGTTCCTCAAGGCCCCGGGAGCTGCCCCGAAGGGAGACGGCGAGGCTCAAGTAATCCGCCTTACGAGGAGCTGAGAAATACTGATGCATCCTGGCTGTACATCCCCTGGCATCCTGGGCTAAAGCAGAGCAGCGTGGCCAGCAGTCCGCCGACGCTCCTCATTCAATCTGCTGCAGCTGCGGTAGGCGCAAACACTATACAGGAGAAGGGGCGGAAAGACGCGATCCTGCCCCCTGGACTGCGCTGAAATTAAAGAGACAGTGTGTGGAGAGAGACGTCCGCTGGCCGGTGACATCACCCTTTCGAAACCTCACGTCGCTAACAAAGGAAGGCTGGAAATTCTGTTACATTAAATACATTTTAGTTGTCTCTATAGGAATTACCGAATTCCACAAACTCTGACAGATTGAATGGATTGATCCATATATAAATAATATATGTATAAATAATGATACTTATGGATAAATAAAAAATCTTGAATAATATGGGATTTCGTTTGTAAAGTTACACAGAAAGAAGAAATTATCACAGAAAGAAATTATTTTATAATTCAAAATAAATTACTCAAAAGTAAAAAGTACAGCATAACAAAAACAAAATACTCCTAAAAGTACATGTTTTCCAAAGAGTTACTCGAGGAATTATTTACCACACAACAGGAAGTCACGACTCTCTCCAACAGGAGGCGAAGGTCCTGAGAGCCCGGCAGCTTTCAGAGTGCTGTGTCCAAGCAATTCAATGGAAAGTGGAGGGAAAAAGTGTGATGACAAAATGTGCACAGGCAACAGGCAATTGTTAAGGACGGCCATATTTCAGAGTTTGGAAGAGATTCACAAGGAGGTAAACTCACAAGTCCAAGAAATGGGCTACAACTGTCTGATTCCTGGTCAAACCAGTTCTGAACCAGAAACCTGAGCTACAGAGAAAACTGACTGGGCTGCTGCTGAGTAGCTTAAAGTCCTCTTTTCAGATGAATGTACATTTTGCATGATATTTCAAAAACCCAGGTCATAGGTCAGAGCAGCAGAGAGGCGCAGAATCTAGATTACTTGAGATCCATCTTGAAGTTTTCACAGTTTGTGACAATTTAAGAAACAAACCCCCACTGGACATTAGTATCAGTATAGAAGAATTTCTTCTGTACATATTAAACTTCCCATATTCTCTTTTGGACCTCCAGAACTTCCCCAATGGTCATCATCTACATAAAAAGTCAAATGATCGAGGATGTCTTGAGAGCCATTGGACATTGGATGGACTGCTTTTTAGCAAGGTGTGGGTACAATCACATCGTCTTAATGGTGAATTAGTCCAGAGTTGATCGTCAGCTTCAGAAGACCATGGCCTATAAACGTCAGAGCGCCTACATGAACAACAGATCTGATGAACACAATGCTGACGCTGTTTACAACAGTAGGACAGAGCAGATTGTGCGTGTAGAGGAAGGGTAGCTCCTTCAGTGCTTGCGGCAAGACATTGCATAATCCTCTGTGTTGGAGAGTGTGTGTGTTTCTTCTTCAAAGCCGTCTGTTGAGGCAGCAGATTGGAGCAAAGTGAACAGAATGATAAGGAGAGCTGCCTCTGTTGTCAGGACTGCTTCACAGGCCTGCAGAGGGGTTGGCTGGGAAAAGACGATCGTTGCACAACATCCACCGCACCGATTTTACACAACGTGCCGATCGATCAACACGGCATCTTCAGTTCAACGCTCCATAAAAAGGGTGATCAGAGACGGTTGTTTCTGTCCAAATCCGGCCCACCGTTTTAATAGGCCCTGTAGATTCTAAATATTATGTTTTCAATCAAATTAATGCAATTTTTATCTGTTTACTGCCAAATTGCATCAATCAGTCCCTCTTGTTTCTTGAGAATTATCGTGGCAATTCATACATAATCAACAAATCTCGGGTCTGGGTGTTTGGGAGTTTATTGCAGATTTTTCTCAAAAATGGTCAAAACCTTCTTACTTGTACTAAGCAGCTGCTTCAGCCTTGATTAATATCAGATTATAGTCCATGAGCTACACCACGAGTAACAAAAAGTCACATTTACCGTCATAAATAGCACAAATATTTCCAAATGAGTACCACAAACACTTTGATTTTTATTACAAAAAAAAAAATCACAAAAAGAATCACAAAATCCTGGAGGGACTGAAAAGATGTTCAATAATATTTAATTTCAGAATTTATTGATACTTCCAACAGTTTGTGAAGAAGTTTTATAAATACGTTCTGGCACAACCGGCCCTTTAAGAGCATTTATGAGTTTGATTTGGCCCAAAACAAAAATGTACTGAACAAAAGTCTTAAAAATCCATAGTTCTCTGTACCTTGGTCTCACCAGTACAGAATCCTTCTGGATTTAGTCCCACCTCACCAGCCGCTCTTTACCTCTGCCTCAGTTAAGCATGGTGTGCCTCAAGGTCTGTTTCTTGGGCCCCTTTTGTTTACTACCTACATGCTTCCCCTCGCTCAGACCATCTGCCTCAACGGACTTGGATTTTATTTCTATGCTGACGATAGACGTCTGTATCTCAATCACTTCACAAACCGTAACATGGATAAAATCTAACGTATAATTGATGTTTATGGTTGCCCCATCTCGCCAACCCAAGATGTTTGCAACATGGCTGCCACACACATTACAATCTGACTTTATTCTCCTCAAAAAAGAAAAACATTGCAGGCTTTGAAAATTTCTGCAGAAGGGACGTCCGTCCAAGCTTTTTGTTCCAAACCATCTGGATTACGTCAAAGTTATACAACAATAGCGTGGCTTCAGTCAGAGGCTTATTCAAAGCCGCTGTAAAACAGGCAGCTACAGGAGCTCCTTCGTGTCCACATCCGTCAGCATTTACAACTCTTTAAAGAAAATTGTCTAACATGAGCTACAACGTTGAATTTCTCTCTGGGGTTAATTATATTTTAGATGAATTGAATCTAGAACTCTGAGTTGTTCACACTGTCGGTGAAAAACAGTGGTACTGCACTCCCACAGCATGATACTACCTCCACCATGCTTCAATGAGGAGCTCATCCTCCCACACACCACCCTCTTCTCGTGCCGTAGCTCCAAAACAAGTTACCGTTGGCTTCTTTCATACAAAATATTTTTAAAATCTCGATCTGTCTGTAGAAGTTTTCATTTCCAGTGAAGTGCGGTCATGCCTCTGAGTTTCACTGAAGAATTTGATATTAAAACATGTTTCATCTTTCATGGTTTTCAGATTTTCACTGCTTGTTTTGCATCTTTAGAGATGACAACACAACACTTCACTTTAAGGAATAAACCCATGTGTTTGCACCAAAATGTGAACTTAAATTATGTAGCGTTGTCTCACTTTCACATCCCACACGCTGCAGCCTTTGTTTTCAGAAGTGCATATGCATCACTGTTAATGTTCACGGGTTAAATGTCAATCCGTCGACGTGTTGCCTTTAAGAACAGGAACCATTTCCAGTGAAGCATTTGTTCGTCTCAGTGCAGAGGATGAAACTCATGGAGGGATCTAAATGATCAGGGTATTATTTAAATAGTTGAGTCACATGAGGTACATTTATAAATGGTATTAAATGGGATGGATGACGCAGATTAGGTTGCATTTGTCATAAAATGAGATAAAAGTGCTCCGTCATGGAGTCTAGCTCTGTATTTGTAGTGAGCAGCTGCCCTGGAAAACGACTCACTGCCTCCTTCAAAGTGCAGAATAACCGCAAAGCAGAAAGAAAACGATACATGGTTCACAACTTTTAACGCATTTTATATCCGTTTTATTAATTTGAAAGCAAACTTAAAAGACGAATCTATTCAGTCCGGCGACTTTTAGTTGAAGATTAAATCCATTTATAATCTCATAGTTTATTTTAATTCTGTTTTATTTTCTAACCTTGGTGTTTTTAGAAACTGTATCTTATCTAGTTTACATATCAAGTGTTTTCTGGATAATCTAAGAATTTTTCCACAGTTCCTGATTGAGCTCTCGCACTTTTAATTCCTCATTGTTTTATCACTAATAATTATTACTGTTTCACCTGGTTTCCTTTGATTTGATCATTTCATCGTGTTTGTCTTCTCCTAACCTTTGTAATGCACTTTGAGTTCCATTTGAATATATAAATTGTGCTCCACAGACGAAACTCGATTGGTTGGTTTAATAAAATAGAAAAGAAAACTGACTGGAGGCTCACTGTGTCTCTGGAGGAGCTGCAGAGATCCACAGCTCAGCACCAACCAAAGACTTGAAGATGTTCCGGTGACCCATGTATCGATTTCCTTCCATTTATTTTAAATGAGTTTTTAGATTGGTTATTGCTTTTATTGTCATTTTGTAGCACTTTGAGATTTACAAGTAAAGTGCACTATAAATAAAATTGTATTATTATTATTACACTCTATAAATATAATACTTACTGTTGGTCTAATCACATAAAATCCCCTTTAAATACATGGGAGTCTGGTTGACTAAATGCCAGAAAGGGGGATAAATAATTCATGTTAGTCCACTGAAATTTTGGAAATAAATAAAAATAAAATTAAAGTATCTCTTTGCGGATAAGAAACCAAAATTTAAAGTAGTTATATTTATATTATCTTTTCTTCAGAAGCAGCTAACCATTGCAGTCAGACTGGACTGATCCATCCATTTAGACTTGTTAAGATAAAACACAAGTCAGTAAGAAATCATTTTATTGAAATACTTAAAACAAAACAGACTCATAAACCTCTACATCTTTATAAACTGTCCATGTTGTGTTTTTATATCTTTTCCCCCCCAAACAACAGAGAAGTTAGAAACTTGAGTTATTATACAACATTGGATTAAAAGCGACATGCTTCCCAAAAAATCCACCTTAAAATGAACCTTAAAGTGCAAATTTTGCATTTAAATGATAAAATGATTTTATGTACTAATAAATATTGTATGTACATTTGCACAGATGCTGTTAAGCAATCTCCCCTTTGCACAGAGCAAAGGGCAGATAGAGTAGTGTAGTATTTATTTATTTTTTGGCATGTATGAGAGTAGTCCATAAAGTATCCTGCTTTCTCATTTTCCGGAAGCTTTTAAGCTTCTGTCCCCGTCCAGCCAGTAATCTTCAGTCTGCATCTCTGTGAGTCGAGAAACGGTTCTCTGGAAGGCAAACTTCTCCTCCTCGCCGCTGAAGATGGACAGACTGCTGGCTTCGTCCTGTAACGGAGGGAAACGTTTACTGAGTGAAAACAGGCGACGCTTTAGAGAAATACAAGAATATCAGTGGAGAAATGTGACTTTTCAGTGAAGTTTGGGGCACTAAATTTTGATTTTGGCCACATAATTTAAAAAGCAGCAAGAAAAGGAGTAGATTTAATGCTGGTCCAATCAGAAAAGCAAAACGTTATTTTCAACTTTCAGAACATTGTAGACAGACGGAAAATGACAGAGTTACTCAATTTTTTACAGAATCACCAGCAAAATCTATAATTTGATTCAGATATAAAACTACAATTTAAAAAAATTGTAGTTTTATAACTTCTTACAAAAAAATTGAAAAAATGTATCAAGAAATGTTCAGATATGAATGCATAATTTCAGTTTGGAAAAGGAAGAGATTTGGTTACACTTAAACCGTAAAAACTAACTTTTACTCATTAAACAGAAGTAAGAAACCAAACAGGATTTTCAAGCTAAATAAAAGTTAGGACACTGGGTCTCTAAAAAAATCATGCTCTTTTTGAAACTGCCTTCAGGAAGTCATCACAAGCTCAAAAGAGTTGATTTTACATACATACTTTAAGAAATCATTTGCTTAAAACAAACCCCTATCTCCTGCTGAAACACTACTAGTGAGTTAGCTTTGTTTTATTTCAAGTTCATTCACATATTTCCACTAGAAACTCGACTCTTTGGATCTGCACTTCTGTTTCCTGACGTTTTTCTAAGCCCGTGTGAGTGACAGCCTCTTTCACTGCTGATGTTTTTCTGTCCCGACAGCACAGACTGTTCATGGAAAACAGGTTCAGTAGTAAAACGGATTCCCGCTCTCACCCTTTTCAGCCCCAAGTCATCCATCAGAATGTGGCTCTCGTCGTGTCTGTGATCCCCGTCGTGAACGAAAATCTCCTCCAGGGGGCGTTCGGCGAGTATCACCACACGAACCTGAGCCGACAGAAGACTCCATGTTTGCGTCTCGCTCTATGGGCCTGGAGGGCGAACGAGCGGCGGCGGCGACGTACCTTGTGGTCGTAGAGAGCGTCCACGAGCGTTATGAGCCGCCTGGCCTGAGTTTTCTTGTTGAGCGTCAGCAGAGGAATGTGTCGGATGAAGACCGTGTCAAACAGGCTGGATATTTCCAGGTAGTCGCTGGCCCCTAGAGGCTGAAAGAGAGATTTTTGGGTTTCAAAATAGTACAGCAAAAAAAAATTAAACTTGTTTCATCTTAGATTTAAGAAGAGCATGAAAACTAATTTTTACTCAAAAACCTTTAATAGAAAACAAATGTTTAATTTTCATAAGATAGTCACTTAAAACTGTGTTTTTCAAAGTGCACTGCAAAAACACAAAATCTTACCAAGTAGTTTTTGTCTAGTTTCTAGTGCAAATATCTTGAAATACGACAAATCTAACTTAAAAACAACTTTTCAGCAATAAATAGGGGCTTGTTTTAAGTCAATAACTCCTTAATATTGATGAAAAAGTTCTTGTTCCATTGGCAGATTATTTCACTTATAACAAGATTTTTTTCCCAGGTTTTTAGTGAAATAATCTGACAAATTTAACCACTGCTTTTTCATCAATATTAAGAAAGTATTAACTTAAAACAAGCCCTTATATGTTGCTAAGAAATTACTTGTTAATTAGTTTTCTCTTACTTCAAGTATATCAAGATATTTGAAACTCGACCAAATACTTGGTAATATTTTGTTTTGTTTTTTTGCAGTGTGAGGTTCTCTGTGTTTATGGACACATGCTGAATGCATGACCCCTGTCAGGTCAAACAATATCAACCTTAAAAATGCGAAACAAACAGACTCACTCTGTCGCACAGCTCCTCAAACGTACAGTCTGCGATCGTCCCGCAGGCTTTGTTCAGACGGACCTTCCGGTTGTGAACGTTTAAAACTCGCGGCCGAGTAACTAAACATTTTAAAAAATACAAGCGTTAGCCGTGCGCCACAGCAGCAGACATTGGCAGGTGTAGAGCTCAGCACTCACTGTCGTTCTGTTTAAAAGCCAACTCGTCGAACATTTTGTCCAGCGCTGCCTCGGCGTCGGGTTCACTGGAGCTACACAGAATGAAAGAATCGCTAAAAGACAGAAAAGCAGCGTTGGCGCTGGGTTTTCGTCAAGCCGAGCGTGACTTACAGGAAGTAAAGTTTCCCCGCAGAAGGTCTGTTCTGTTTGCGGTAGTCGATCCCCGAATCGAGGCGAAGAGTTTGGCAATATTTCTGCGGGTGGCCAAAGAGATGTTTCACCTTTAAAAGGGCCGTCTGCGCACAGCTGGGAGGCGGGTTCAATTTGTTTTAACTTACCTGCAACACCGCGATAAAAGGCACAAAGTTGACTCTCTGCAGGCCGTTTTTATACAAATCTGATGGAACATAACGGGTTTAAAAATGTTAGCTGCAGCTTTTGAGAAATATTAGATAAATGAATCAGTTTTAAACAGAAACAGACCCAAATCCTGTTCTTATCACCAAGAACCGCCTGAATATTTTCCTTCATTTTTTTCCCATCCGAGTCCAAAAGTGTTTGATGTGTTTCTTTTAATGATGTCAAAAAACTCTTAAAGTTTTGGGTCTACAGTGGTTTCATCTTCCCTTTCTTACAAATTATAATTATAAAAATGATCCCTCTGCTGGTTTAATTAGAATTATTGCCTTGGTAAATGTGCCAAGCTACAATTTTACCAGTAGAATAATATTAGAGTGACACAAGACCTACAATCTTTAATTTTGGTTGTTTTGGGGAGGAAAAACTTCCAATAATGTTTTTTAAAATTTAATCGATCGGTTTCTTCTTATCCAGACAAAAACTACAAAAAATATGCAGTTTTGAGCAAATGTACTAAAAACCTCACTAATGACCTTCAGGTGGACGGTTGGATGTCGCCACAACAACAACGCCGTTCAGAAACAGATTTTCAAAAAGCTGCTTTAGGATCATGGCATCGGCGATATCTGTGACCTGGAATGAAAGTTAGCAACAAAAGTAATTTTAAAAGCGTGAATAAACAGGTGGGGGTTCCGTTTCTTTAAGAAGGTCATCCAAAGCACCTGGAACTCATCGAAGCAAAGCAGACAGGCCTCCTCGCTGATCTCCTCAGCAACCGGAGCGATGGGGTCGTAAGATTTGGCCATTTTCCCTGCTTTCCTTTTGGGCATGCTCTGCTTCAACCGATGGATTCCTGAAACCAAACAGCGACAATTAGGTGCAAAAAAAATAATTAAAAATTAAAAGTTGGGGAAGTTTTCACATCCCTGTGTGAGTTTTCCCAAAATGAACTTCTGTCTCTCGATAGAGGAGGAGCATGTTGTTTTTGTCGATGCATTCAGAGATAATTTCTTCTTCCATTATTCTGAACTGAACCAAAGCGTTGTGACCTCAGAACCAGACAAACCACTCACTTTTATGCACGTCCAACATAAAACCGTGGAAATGGACCCTCTTTTTCCTCTCCGTCTCCACATGTGAGTAAAACATGTCCATCACCATCGTCTTCCCTGTGCCTGAAACAAAAAAAACAAAAACATAACAGTTAGGATTGTACGAATAAATAAAAACGCATTAAAGCCAGATGATCAGGCTTCATGCTTCAGTTCTCTTACCGACGTCGCCGTGGATGTAGCAGCCTTGAGGGGGCTTTGGTTTGGAGAAAAACTGGAGAACACACACACACACACACAAATCAGTGACAAGATTCTGACCAGTTTGAGTTAGGAAGATTTTTCGTCATGTAAAAAAGTAATTGAAAGCAGTTTCATGAACAAGCAGAGGCTGCTTTCTTCTCTTTTTACCATTAGTGAAGCATTTGAAATATTTTTGTTCAATTCAAATTCAAAGCTATTTTATTGGTCCCATAAGGAAATTTAAGACGTTCAATAAATTCCAAAGTTAAAAGCAAAGTTTAAATAAACTCAATAATGATGGAAGAGAAAAACAAAAAAAAATCCTTAAACGGATCAGACGTTAAAAAAAACAACCCTAAAAATACTGAAGCACTGTATTTTTCAAGATCTTGAATGGGAGGAAGAAAAAATGAGAAAAGTTTGCATATATATTCAGTGGGAAGAAAAAAAACCCAACATTAACATTTTTTTCCCCAACAAAATCTCTGGCGACACAATTGTCGGCAAAGATGGTAAAACTCCGTTTGCGGTAGTCGATCCCTGAATCGACTACCTGAGTTCTGTCCTTTTTCCAGTAGGACAGAACACAGTTTTCTCCTGTGACGTTTCGCAAGGTTGCATCTTACAGAGAGACAGATCTTTGACTAAACCTGTCCACAGTCCTCTGTCTTCTCTTCTGCTGTTTTCTCTTTAGGTCATCTTATATGTTTTCTGTAGGATTTACAGAAAATCCTACTGGTAGCCAAGAACAAAAAAATCTGAAATTTTGTTTCTGGTTAAAGATTTTTGTGTTGATATGGTCATTTTTTTAGGATAACTATTCTGCTCAAACACACAATTATGGCCTATGCCCTATTTTTACATAAAATCTCATATTTCAGACTTTAAGATGACATTTGATCAATTATTAGTTTATGATGATGTGTACTTAAATATTTTTAAGATTTTTTGTTCTTTTACCAGTTTCCAAATTACATAAAATAATAATAATAATAATAATAATAATAATAATAATAATAATAATATTTCAGATTATAATCTCTAAATTTTGAGAGAAAAATAAAGTCAGATTTCTTTTTTTTCAGTGGCTCTAATCCTATTTTGTATGATAGACAATACAGCAGAGGGAGAAATCACACAATGATAGGTAAAAACCGTGAACCAGAACAACACTTCAACAAATGACACAAAACAAACACATTGCATGAACTCAAAAAGTGAACAATGTAATCAAATAGCAGCACATCTGTATGGACACCAATACAACCAATAACATTAAACGTTCTATCTAAATATGTCTTTACAAAGACAATGCAACAATCAGCTGCCGCACTGTGTGCAGTTACACAGAAAATTCTGTTCACTAACAAACATTTTTGGCACATTTGGCAACCCGTACTTTTAACCCTTACACTTCAGAAAACGTACGTACAATGTTTTTCTGCTTTAACTCGTAAGAATACGCGGCTTTTTAGTGGTCACATAAAAATGAGGACATGTATGTTAATGTTTACCCTCGACATGATGGATGTGGGTCTATTGGTGTATCCTCTCAGCGTTTTGTGCAGCTCGTCCAGCTTCTGCAGTACCGCTCTCTGGTGCTCGTCCTCCCGCAGGCTCCCGGCTCGGATCAGCCCGCTGTAGTGATCCAAAGGACCGCTGAACCCGGCGGCGGTCACACCGCTCTCCACCTCCAGCGCCGTCGCCGCCTGGCCAGCTGTCACCGAGTAACCTGACAGACATCACACCGAAAACAAAAAAAAAAGGTACGTCACTTTATTGTTTCCCTCTTCAAAAGTCAGAGCTGTGATTATAAAAGCGAGCAAATTTTAGAAGGTAACTCATTTGATAGCTGAGAAAGTGTAAAAAAAATAAAAAAAAACACTATTTCTTTGTGTAAAACAACAATAACCATACAATTAACAAGTCAAATGACACATTTATAGATATTTTTAATAAAAGAAGCACTAATTATATTAAAACACCCAACTAATTCGCCTCACCTCGCCTGTAGAGCTCTGTTAGGCATTTTAAAATCTTTCTAGAACAAAACTGCTCTTTAAAAACGCACTTTATTCCCACCCAGGCTGACGGTGACATCTTCACAGAGAGCGGCATGTAGGCTGACATCTTGGTGTCAAAGGTCATCTGCGAAACTTTATTATCACAGCAATACCGAACAGAAGAACAGTGAGGAGTTTCTGTTAAATCCTGCAGGGGGCGACAGATCTCTAACTTTGAGTTTTTACATTTTAGAAAACATTCGACGTTTTCTGTTGCTGTTTTTATGCGACAAAATATTTGAATGCATTTATTTTTAGTTAGCGGTATCAGATGTTAAAAAGGAAAAGACAGGATATTATTTGAAGAAAGTTTGGAAAATTATTTGGCCTTTTTCTTCTACTTCACAAAATAGGTTAATAAAATAGATAAAACTTTGTTTTGAAGGTGACGAACTTTGAAACATTTTTCTCCCTCGTACAATGTGACAATTAAAAAAAAAAAAAAACAACTTGTACGGGCTTTACAAACGTATAAATACATTTGTAAGGCCCTGCACATAAAAGTTATGCTAGGAAAAACATGGATAACACAGTTATTTCTGGAATGTATATTGATACAACTGAAATAATCTTTCAGAAGTTTTTTTTTTTTTTTATAGTTGCTACATTACTGGTCTTTTAAATATGTATTTTAGTTAATTTTAAATAATTACTGAAAGCATTTCCAATTGTTTTATTTTTTTATTTCTTTCTCAAACTGAAGTTAATTAGATGGTTTTGATAGATGTTTTTGGAGGTTTTCCCACAACTTCCTTCATTGCACAGTCATTGTTTTATAATGCAGTAAAGAAAAACACTACCTGATACCATTCGGATAGCTAAAACCACTATATATTTCAAGCATTTTCATCTTTTGTTCTTCATAAAACATCTATAAAATGATAATAATAACATTAACATGCCAGTGATTACCCTATAAACCTCTGCAGCCTTTAATCCATAACAACATTGTAACTCAAAGGAACAAAAAGGAGAAACTATCATCTCTGCACTGAGCCAGAGTCGCTGATAAAAACATGGCAGACAACCGGCAGGGCTTACAGGCTTGTTGTCATGACAACAGAGGCCACCCTCCTCTTCTCCCTTCATGTCTCTTTAATGCATGCACACACACATACACACACATATTGTCATTCGCTCACTGTCTGTCAGTGTCTGCTCTACACACACACACACACACACACACACATGCGTACAGTATTACAGTGGAATCCGCCTTGCTTTCATATAGGCGCTCTGCTATTGGAGGCAGGGAGGAGAGCCAGCAGCAGCAGCAGCAGCAGCAGCAGCAGCAGCAGCAGCAGCAGCAGCAGCCCGGAGCGCGGGGATACTCCACATCTCCACATCTGCTTCGGATGGTGAGTGCAGCCGACGGATCGATTCCTCGTTTGTTTACATGCCTCGTCTTTCACGCCGATCTCCTCACATTAAGATGTTTTGAGCACGAGAGCAGCCGGCTCATTGTTTCTGGTTGTATGCCCTGCTGCAGGGGGGAAAAAGATTAACCACAGTCCTTATCTGTTTATTTTGTTGGTTGTTTTTTGATGGAGTTTTTTTTTTTTCCCCCTCTCCTCTGTTTCTTCTTCTTTTAACACCAGGGTAGACGCTGTCATCTTAATGGTAATTCATAGCCGGGTAGCCATAGTGAAGTCAATTTCACCCCCCCTTTCCTCTTGCTCCCTCCCTCTCCCTCTCTCTCTCTCTCTGTCAGTGCTGAATGCATTAGTCTAATGAGATGTCTGCAGCCTGTGTGCCGAGCAGCAGCAGCAGCAGCAGCAGCAGCAGCAGCAGCAGCAGTGTGTTCACCAAAAGGGGAGACGAGGAGAAACCGCATGCAGAAAAAAAACCCCCAAAAACAACCTAGATGGCTTCTCCTGCATTGTGAGGGATTTAGCTGTTTGTCACCTTTAGGCCTGTTGGATATAAAACAAACGCTCTCTGCTGCTGGGCTTTCACAGTAGAGGACAGCAGGTAATAGTGACTCCCCCTCTTCCCCTATCAGGTTTATTTATGTGTTATCAGTGCAGGATGGAGGCGGTGTTCCCTTACAGGTCGTCCATGGCTTCTCTTTGTGTTGTTTAACTATGGCAGAGCTAAGTGCTTCTCCTGAGAGTGTTTATACTGGTCAGATGTTGCTGCAATCCACGCTTCCTTTTCCAACCCAGCCCGCTTCTAATTGATGCTAATGCTGCGACTTGTAGTATCCAGGATCAATGTGCAAGCAAAGTGCAGGTCTGAAAGGCTCTTTTTTTTTATCCCCCCTTCTTCTTCTTCTTCTTCTTCATTTTTGTCTGCAGCTCCAGATGAGTGTACTTGCTGCAGCGGCACAGAAGTCAGACAGCAGCAGCAGCAGCAACGGTGACATGCAGTCGGCCGCAGTGGCTCCCTCCTTCATCCCCAGCCAGCCGGGGAAGATACCGGGCAGGAAGAGGGGCAGGCCCCCTCTCCGCAGCGTGGCCAAGATGGATTTCCCCAACCGGTACCCCGAGTCCCTGCCGCCGCTCAAAGTGCCGAAGAAGAGGGGGAGAAAGCCGGGCTTCAAGGTCAGCCAGATGGGGAGGAAGCAGAGGATTGATTGGACTGTGCTGGGTGGGCGATTAAAAATGGATGTGAGCACAGGGAGCTGGAAACACAGACTGGGGCGCATTTCTGATTTGGCTGATATGTTTCTTTTTTCTTGTTGTTTTTTGTTTATTTTTAACTATGAATGAAAAGAAAAAAAAACCCTCAGATATTAACATTGGCAAAATGGTGTTTTGATGAGCTCTGATTGGGCTATCAGCCAATCAAATGCTGAAAAATCTGAACTGTTCTTCCCGTTAATTGATTTGTGATATTTTATTTGTATTTTTTTTTACCATATGACCAAAAAACAAAACACTCCAGTCATATGATACATCCTATATCCAGAAACCCACAGTCCTTACACCCATCCTGAGGGATGTTATTACAAAAACAACAAATTTAACAGCAGAAATCTGTTTTGTTTTGGCCTTTATTTTGAATATGTAAATGATAGATAGCTTTCTACTTGTTACGAAATAACATAAATGTCATAATATCAAGTAAAACTTAAGGAAATACAATAACTATAGAACAACCTGGGAAAATATTCAGAAGGAGTGAGAAGAATCGTAGCTTACTGTTGGCTTAATTACTTAAATACAAGATTTACTTAAAAAATGTTCAACTTTGGATTTTAAGGGTTAGGGTTTGTTTTGGTTTTGTTTTGTTTTTTTTTTAAAAAAAGAAAAGTAAATTAATAAATCACTCATGAAAATAAAAAAATACACATTTTATTAATGGTGAGAAAAAAGTCAATCCAGTCAGTAGACAGGGTTTAATTTTCAATCTGATTGACAGAAGCTCAAACAAATCTGTTTAAGCTTCAAATTCAACTATTTATCTTTTCCAACTCTGCGGTAAAGTCAAAGTAAATCTCTGATTTATGAAAATGTGTCTCTGTTTATTTAAACAGAAATTCAACAGAACTGCGTAAAAGTATAAAGTGTGAAACAAAAAGCATCTAACAAAAACGAGTTGTAAAATTTCTTCATATTTTGTTTTATTTATTCCACTTACTTCTGAGTTTAGAGCAGCAGCTCTACTTCCCTCCTGTCCTGCCCTCAACTTAAAAGCTGCATCACATGAGTTTAAAGAAATTTCTCCGTCGTGCCTGATGTTAGCATGTGCTTATTTTAAATGAAAATGATCACTTTCTTCTTTGATCTCCAATTTTGACTTCCAATGATTCACTTCCTGCTAAAGAGCCCCCTGGTGGTTGAAGAAAAATCCACAGAAAAGCCGCACCGGGCTATAGGCCGCGTGGTGCAAAACGTGGGGAAAAAGTAGCGACTTATATTCCGAAAAATATGGTAATTCTTGGAACCTTTGAAAATATTTGACCTTTTGACCTCTTTGTTCTGTAAGGAACCTGTTTTTGCCAGAGTGCAAAAAACCAACAATAAAATCTGATGATGAACGTTTAACTGAGGGGAAGTCAGCGGCATTTTGCTCGTAGCCAGCTGCTGATCTTTGCCGACACTGAGGCATCACGTCACGCTGTGGGGTGCGTCTTCCTCTTGCTACTCAAATTTAAATGACTTGAAAGCACAGAAATTGTCTGACCAGAAATTCACAAGTTAAACTTGTGAAACCCCAGCTTACCTTGTTAGTGTTACCACCGCGTAAAACGTAACATCTGGGAGATTTTTATTTTTATTTTTTTGCAGCAGACACGTTATTGTTCCAACTTTAGAGGAGCAACTCTTAAAAAAGCTCTCTGATAATTAACCTCCTGCTGCGTGATTAAAAAGCATTGTGAAACTTTTTCTTCTACAGCTCAAACCGCGGATGGTGATGACCCCTCTGGCTATTTCTCCACCCAGCAGCACGCCAGAGCCTGATATGAGCTCCATCCCTCAGGACGCTGCCACCATCCCCCATTCTGCCACAGCCCAGGTGCTAACAGGTAAAAATGAAAAAAAAAATTTAAATAGCACCTTGTAGAAGTTTACATATAATTTGAAGTTTTTCTTGTTCAAAAACCTCTTAACCACAAACCTTAACGTTTTTAGTTGGATTTTATCTGGCTGACCAGATAAAATCTGGAAATATCTAAAATGAAATAAGTAAAAAGGGTCTTTTAAGGATGCAAACAAGTTATCGACTTACGATTAATTGTCGATTAATGGTATATTGGATTAAAATGAGTTCCAATCGATTGTCTAATAAAGTCCACTTATGCCTTCTTTTGACTTGTAGTTTGGTTGCAATCCAGAAGAGGGTGCTGCTGGTCATCCTTAACCAGAGCCAGTTGACACAGAAACAAAGATGGCGGGGCCATTACCAGAAATGGCAAAGAGAAGACAGACTCCAGTGTGGGATGCAAAATGAACTTTATGTGGTTCTGTTCTGAAATATAAACACTCAACAAGCTCTTTAAGTTTCATGATATACATGTTTTTTAAACCTACCTTTATGATATGGAAAGACAGTCAACTGTCTTTACATGAGAGAAATCTTTGGTTTTTAAGAGATAGCCGCTTCTCAGTCATTCGTTACTCAACTTTAGATCAACTCATGACTTGATAACTTACTAATGCCTTTTCCAGGGTTCCCTTCATACCCGACCTCAAGAGATTTAAAAAAAACACCCAAACTTGTCAGAAAAACCATCTCTCCTCTGCTTCAGTTTGCATCTACATCAACAAGCAGGCCAACACGGGGCCCAACCTGGACAGGAAGAAGATCCAGCAGCTTCCCGATCACTTCGGACCCGACCGGCCGTCCGTAGTGCTCCAGCAGGCCGTCCAGGGCTGCATCGACAGCGCCTTCCAGCAAAAAACCGTGTTCACTCTCCTCACGCAAGGCTACGGAGGAGAAAAAATATCAGGTGCTGTACCAAGACCTCGACCAGGTGTTGTTCTCTGCTTGTTTACTTAACTTTTTATTTATTTCTTTGCACTTAAATTGAGATTGGGTTGAGAGGAGAGAAAACCCCCCGGCCCCTCGGTAGAGGTTTAATAATCCGATTTGTGAGAAATAAAGTGTAAACTGGTGTCGTTTTGCGCTTCCAGCCACATTTGATGGGAAGCAGCATCTTTTGAGCCTCCCTGTGGTGAACAGCATCGACTATGTGCTTCGTTTCCTCAAGAAGCTCTGTCGCAGCCTGCACTGTGAAAACCTCTTCAGCGATCAGCCCATTAGCCAGCGCAGCGGTGGATCCTATCACTCAGACGGTATCGCTTTAGCCTCCAAGAGTCAGATACACCAAACTCGCTCTGATTCTGTCTTGACGTGGCTCTGTCTTGGCACTAGCTGAGACGTCTGTGGCCGACGACTATCATGGAGACCAGTCGGAAGGCAAGCGCTACTCCGTCGACCACGGCGATTCCGCCTTCGGCTCCATAAGCTCGTCCTACTCCTCCAAGTCCTCCTACGGGTTTCGCTCTTCGCAGCAGTTCTCCGGCGGCTCGGGCTCCGTGAGCATGTGCAGGCAGCCGGCCTCTGGCCCCAGCATGTTCCCGGACGGCAACAGGACGGGTGAGAGACTGCCCCAACACAAACCTGTCCTGGGGTTTGACCTTTGTTCCGCCGACAGGAGTAAAAACTCCTCACTCTGTTCTCTCAGGAGGATATAATGCGTCTCCAGAATCCCAGGAATCCAAAGCTCCGGCCAATAAGGACCCGACCACGTGGTCTGTGGAGGACGTGGTTTGGTTCATCAGAGATGCAGATCCCCAGGCTCTGGGCCCCCATGCAGACATCTTCAGGAAGCATGTGAGTCGGATGTGTGTGCAGCGACATGAACTCTTAGTTGTGTGACTGTCACAGCTCTGACAAGAACTTTGAAGACCTTTAGATTGAGCTGAAATGATGGTTTCATCCTACAGATGAGGTTTCTGAGGCTGTCACATGATCCCATGTTTAAGACCCATAAGTCATAATTTTAAATAATATATTTATGTATTTTCCAGGCCAGGGTACCATTTTATAGCACAAATAACAAGAAGCTGTCACCTTCAGTTGATATAAAAATGTTCTGTACTTAAAATATAACTTTACAGAGATCTGACTTCTAAATTTGATGCCTTGAAATTGGGCCTCTGTCCCTTTAAGAAGCTGCTGCTCTTTCCAACACTCCGCCTTTAGGAAGTCATCAAAACACTGCTCCTCCATTATGCCGTTTACAACCGTTCTCCTGAAAAGTACAAACTTTAGCATCTCAAAGTGGTTGCCATGGGAGATTCGAGGATTTCTCAAAAATGCATAAAAGAATCCAGGCAAAACTGCAGGTATGTTTTCAATGAGGGAAAATGTCCAAGCCTGATCGCCGTATTTTAGAGTTCGGTGGCAAAACTGTTTGGTTCACCTTTTAGTCTTTAAAGATCCAACACACTCTGTTTCGATTTGCCTTCAAGCACCTGCAGTAGAGAGGAAACCCAACATTTATAGCAAGATTACTGTTTTCACGGTCAACAGTTTGGTTCGAAATGCTAATGGAAGAATCCAGTTACAGGAGAGAGAGATTTACAACCAATCACATGATGACCTTCCCAAGAGTACCACTGGTTCACTGCTTCAGTTAAACTCCCCACAATCCTTTGCTGCCTCACTGTCAGTGTCACATGACGAAACAAAAACCACATGACCACCCTGCTCTCCTGCACCTCCCGAAACAAATGTCAAGAACATGGAAATCAATACTGGTTGTTAAAATAGGCCCACTTTTTTTTATCGGACCGATAAATAAAACGTTTTCTTTTACCAAAACGCAAACGAAAAAGACGATTATTGGCCAATACCGATGTTAGTGCCGATATTTCATCCGATTGTGATATATTTTGTTTTTCCAAATTTGTTTTTTGTAAAGTTGAAAAAATAGCTCCCCGATTAAGGAAATCATACATTTATGCCTGATTGGTCGTTTGATTCATAACTATTAAGTATCCATCCTTAACTCCTTACAGTTGTTTTTGTGAGTCCAGGAGGAAAACCTCACTGATTTCCACATATGCATCAAGTCGATGCAGTGGCTCTGTGGAAGTGTAACGTCACGGCCAGGTTGAGGCTGGAGTTTTGCTTCCACAGAGCCACGGGGAATACGAAACATTTCCTGCAGCTATGGGGTTTCAATGGGATCCATCCATCCATTTTCTTTTCACCCTTGTCTCTAGTGGGGTCGGGAGGGTTGCTGGTTCCAATTTATCTCCAGCTAGGCGAGATTCACCCTGGACAGGTCGCCAGTCTGTCGCAGGGCAACACAGAAAACACACAACCATTCACACACACACTCACACCTAGGGAGAATTTAGAGAGACCAATTAACCTGACAGTCATGTTTTTGGACTGTGGGAGGAAGCCGGAGAACCCAGAGAGAACCCACCATGCACAGGGAGAACATGCAAACTCCATGCAGAAAGACCCCGGGCCGGGAATCAAACCCAGGACCTTCTTGCTGCAAGGCAACAGCTCTACCAACTGCGCCACTGTGCAGCTCAATGGGATCCCACCAGAGAAAACTGATATTTAACAAGCACCTTATTTAATTATTTTTAAGCTTGTCCTGATGTAATATCTTGTTTTTAATTGCATTTTGTGCACTTCATTACTGTAAATAAATGTTTTGTTAAAAATAAAAAGTGAATCTTCTTCTTCCAGGAGATTGACGGAAACGCCCTGCTGCTCCTGAAGAGCGACATGATCATGAAGTACCTCGGACTGAAGCTCGGTCCGGCCTTGAAGCTGTGCTACCACATCGACAAACTAAAGCAGACCAAGTTCTGAAAACTGTGCCAAACCCGGTGTCCGCTAGAACATTCTAGAGGGGTTCGGTTCTCTGGGCGGCCGGTCTGTGATCCGATGGGAGAGAAAAAAGTCTCCATTTGATTTAGGATCCTTCTTACGCTTTACATTTTCAGCCTTTTAGAAACATGTTAGCATAGGTTTTACCTTCGTTTTAGCATTAAATGGTCCTAATCGGATCGTAAAAGGGCATCTCAGTGGATGAAAACCTACAGAAAGTAATTCCTTTGTGTTTGAGAGGCTAAAAATTTAAAACGTCTTCCGTTAGGGGGGGAAAATTTGACTTGAGTTTTATTTAACCAACAGAGCAAATCGAAGCAGACGGACAGCCAAAGAATCTGATCCGACACTCGTAGACAACCGATGAGATTCCCAGAGGCTCACAGACCAGAAGACTCTTTTTCAACCAGTTTGCCAATAATTTCATGATGTCACATGCAATCATCACAAATTCGCCTCTTGCTCTCTCCCTACCTGATCTACGTTCACAGATCTCGGCGTACAGTTCCAGTCAGAAGTCGCCCATCCTTATCATGGACGCCATAATAAAATATCTCTCTTATGATATATTTAACTAGAGACTAGTGAGGGTGTGTGTATGTAAATATCTGAGTCTTATTAGAGAAAATCCACAACAAATCCAAAGTTGTGGACCTAATTCCTGTTTAATGTTGTTCCATTTTTTTTTCTATCATGGAAACAAATTGGAAAAAAAGGAAAAGAAATTAAATGATAATAAAATCATTAAATGCTCAAAATTATGATAATATCATTCTAATTTCATGTTCATGGGTGGAGGTAAATTTCTGACCAGAACTGCACAATCTTTACTCTGAAAAACATCTTTCACACATGTAGCCTAATAAATAAAAAAAGATGGGGTTTTTTTGTTTGTTTTTTTGCCATAATAATCATAAATCACCAACCAAACATGTTGTCATCTCGTCTACTTAGCAGGATCAATACATATCTGTACCAGTACTGAACAACGGTGCATTTAAAGCAGCGTCGCATTCGATCTGCAGGTTCAGAAAATCACTTTGATACTATTTTTTCACATTGCCGTATTAGTAATGGATTTGTCATTCTTTGTTTTTGTATGACTTGAATATTTAAGCAGCATAGCAAAGCAAAAATAACGCAGAATATAAAGAAAAGAAAATGTGGGCACAGTCGGTGTGTGATATATTTACGTCTTAGAATGCCAGATTGTTACGTGCCGGTTTTCTCCGCTTCATAGACTCTCAGATGACGTTTTTTTAAAAATTTTTTTAAATTATTATTTAAACATTTGTGTCGGTATAGAAAGTTGCCAAAACACCCGAAACCCCTGACGGTTATGTAAATGCATTTATTATTTGACACTGCTTTTGTATGCCACTTTTGGTGGTACGGTATGCATCCTTTTCTAAACGATTAACCTTTGTAAGTGAACGCTGCTGTGAGATGCTGCAGGTGAAGCGTGTCCAGTGACATTCAGACGGAGGCGTTTTACTTTGAGAATCACAGCGAGCGAGTTTTTAGGAGAGTCCGCTGAGGCTCTGCTGGTGCTACACTTTATCTACGTATTTAACTGTTTGCTTTTGTGTTTGTGAGACCTGCAGAGGATCTTCTGACTGTGCTGTACTGTATGTGAGCATTAAAACTCAACCAAGAGTCCCAAAGCGCCTGTGTGAAGTCACTTCTTCTCAAAGTTTTGAAGGGAGAACTTCATTTTTTGGATGCTGCAACTAACGATTATTTTAGTAACTGATGTTTTTTTTTGACGATTAATCGGTTTTTAAAAATTTGCACATTCTGAAAATGTTTTTTTTTAGTTAACCACTGAAGCTTATTTTATACAACATTAGAAATACATGAAATATACAAATAGTTAAATCTCTTTTCTAAATGAGAGAATAAACATTTTATTGCCTGCAATGCAGCAGCAGAGGATTCCTTCAAAGAAGGCTCCATCATTAGTCGATCAATTGCATTAAAAATAATCAGATAGCAAAAGGGGTTTTTACAGCATTTGCACCAGGTGAAGCTAAAATTATCCAACTTCAGGAGTTCTGCGTAGAACAAAGATTTTTTATTTTTATCTTAAATACAAAATGTGCATGTTCCATGTACAGCTTTGGCTTACATACTGCTCTGAATGTGACCTTCTTTCAGACACAAAAAATTCATTTTTTGAGTCTGCATTCTTCAGCTAACCATTAATCGATTACTAAATTAATTGACAATTATTCCAATAAACGATTAATCACGATTAATCGTTCCAGTCCCACTGCATGGAGTCAGGTTTGTGTTTGTGTCTGAGAGCCGTTTCAGCCTCTGTTCTTCAGACGCACTCAGGGATTGACGAAGGTGACCTATTTTTCTGCCGCTCTGAATGTCGTCCAGGGACCGTCTGCGGTTCCTCGTGGGGCTCTCAAGGGTCCCGATTAATCAGGAGCGGGTTCACCTGTCAGCTACACCTACAGCAGAGTAACATATTTAAGAAAGACAGCAGCAACGTTGCACCACTCTGTCCAATCATCACAGGCAGATGGTTTACTAATGAGCTAATTTCAAAAACCGGTTGTTTGCACCGTTTTCTTTTGGGGTAACATAGTAAAAGGGGAGGTGAAGACACAAAATTCAGATTTATATCTCTAAAAAGAACTTTGAAAACTAAAACCACATTGGTGTAGGTCTCTCCAATCTCAACAGAACACACAAACGAATAAAATAAAGCATTACTTTCGACCTGTATGTGCCAGAGTTCTGAATGTTTTTCTATGGACCGTTTCTTGGAAATGGCCGTGTCAGCACCTTTCAGCCTGCGGCAGCAACAGGTGGGGGTGGGGGGAGAACTGCAGTACCCCATACATGAGATCACTCTGGCACTTCAACAAAAGGACTTTATGTTGTAGAAAAAGAGCAATTAAGCGCAAAACTCACAGCTGTATAAAAACGTCTAAAACGTGATGTCAGAATTCAGCCTTTGTCCAATTATCATTAATTATTATTATTATTAATTATTATTATTATTATTGTTGTTAATTATTATTATTATTATCCTAGTGTAGTTGCATAAGAAATGATCCACCAAATGTCATGCTGTTTTTGCCATACAACTAAAGAGGAGATGCACAAATAATCTTAATAATCTAATCATGTTTATAAAAAAAAACACACCAAGAAAAGAGTCAAACTGAAAATAAAGAAAAGCGTTAATATTCACATCACGGCCAGGTTTAAAGAGAGTAAAATCTAATATTGAGGCGTTTCCTGACTCCACTTTTATACATTGGCGAATCAAGTGAGCAGAATTTAGTTTTGGAAACTGCAGCATGAATTTTGTCGACGTGAGAAGTTCCAGACAGACGGACGACTCTTCTCCGTGACACAAACTGCATGTATGTTCACCGACAACACGGACATCCGACCTGCGCGAACGTCTGGATTCCCATTTACACTCGCCTCTTTGAGTACGGATGGAACGGCGAGCAGCGAAGTCTGCAGAAAGCCAGACGCCGCTGACACCGTTTCCACACGTGGAAATGGGATCTGTGAACTTCGACATCTTGGAGAGATTTTATTTTCACCATTCCTCAAAGAAAAAAAAAACAAAAAGAGAAGATCTTCTAAGGTAGAAGATGAACAAAAAGATGGATTTTTGAGGTATGTAGGGTTAAAATCTCTGACAGTGAATCTAATTTTTTAAAACTCAAATCTTATCAATACTTTAGATTTATTTTTTTAATAATTGGATTTAATATGATAGTTCAGGGGAGCTAGAATTTCCATAATCATGAGCAAACCTATTTAAAAGAGCTTCAGGTTTCTTTCATTATACCTGGTTGTAGCTGTAGAGATGCAGAAGACGAGAACAGAAGAACCATCGGCTGTGCGCTCCACACACCTGACCTACATGGAAATATGGCAAGAAGAAAGTCATTGTTGAAAGAAAAACACAAGAAGTTCAGTTTGCAGTTTTTCACGTAGGAGAGACAGCAGACATGTTGAAGAAGTTACTGATCTACTAAACTTGTTCTCTGACATGGAAAACACTTTGTGTGTTGAAACCTGTTGCTCCATCCTAAACCAGGGCGTCAGACTCATTTCTGTTTTGGGCCAAATAAAGATCCTGAACGCTCTCAAAGGGCAGAATTTGTTTTTGAAACCTGTTCCCAAGCTGTTAAATATCAATTTATTCTTAAAATTGATATTATTGAACAACTTTCCATTCCCCCTAGAGTTATGTGATACTTTTTGTGATTTTTTTTTTGTAATAAAAAAATCAAAGTGTTTGTGGTTCTAATTTGGAAATATTTGCGCTCATTTATGGCTGTAAATGCGACATTTCGTTTTTTGTGGACTATAATCTGACATCAATAAAGACTGCGGCAGCTGTCTAGTACATGTAAGAAAGTTTTTGACAATTTTTGAGAAAAACCTGCAAAAAAAACTCCCAATTTTGTTTTAGCACAAAAATGTTGTTGATTTTGTGTGAATTTCCACAATAATTCTCAAGAAAGTGGAGGAACTGACTGGTATAATTTGTCAGGAAACGGATAAAAACTGCACTGATTTGACTGATAACATAATATTTAAGCACACTTAGTGGTTAGTCTAGAAGTTAAAGGGCCACATAAAAAGCTACGGCGGGTCGGATTTGGCCCACGGGCCTCGAGTTTGACACACGTACGCTAAACACACCATCCTCATGGTCATAAACGGTGGTGGAACTAAATACAGCGTATTAAAAAACTACTAGACCCCGATGGCTGAAAACTGGGGTCAAGGTTCACCTGCGTGTGGGACAATGACCCTAAACATGCAGTCAGAGCTGGAATGGGATTATTATCAATCAAATTTTATTTGTATAGCACATTTCAGCAGGAAGGCAATTCAAAGTGCTTTACATCAAATCAAACACAAAAACACAATGCAACATAGAATCAACAATTAACATCACGTCAGGTTTCGTCAATAAATTTGCATTTGATTACGTTTCAAATACGACTCTAAACAAGTGGGTTTTTAGTTGAGATTTAAAGGAAGTCAGTGTTTCAGCTGTTTTACAGTTTTCTGGAAGTTTGTTCCAAATTTGTGGTGCGTAGAAGCTGAATGCTGCTTCTCCTCGTTTGGTTCTGGTTCTGGGGATGCAGAACCAGATTATTATGCGATATGACCTAGTCAAAGTCCACACCTACATCCAGTTGACAGTTTTTAAGAAGACTTGCCCATTGTTCAGATTTGAGGCTCTAGAAGAGAAATGGATCATAAGAAGTGAAGCCCGAAAGGTTGCAGTTGAGCGTCTTTGTGTTGGCCTATTGCATAAAATCCCAGCGAAACACACAGAAGTTTTTCTACTGTAAATGCACCAAAAACAAAAAAACATAAAGAATGTAAAAGTAATTGTTTTTGCCATCTTTAATGAAAAAAAAAAACAAGAATACATAAACACATGTACATACATTTAGACAGAAAAAACTGTTTTGCAACATAAGAATGAATCATTTTAGCTGTTCAAAAAGGAGAAGTTGACACTGTTTTGTTGTAATTCCCGAACCCTTTATGTCTTTCTTCAATATATCCTTATGTCAAAATACACAGTATATTAAATCAATGTTACATAGAAAACAATTTAGATATTTGTAACATATGAATTAGGGGTGGGAATGTATTGTATCAGTCATTTATCATAATAAATTTCTTAAAATAATAAAAATTGTGATTTATTATAGTCATAATAAATTCCAGTTAATGTTTTAAACCCCACAAAACTCCATATTGTGGAGATTGAGTATTTTCTTCACTGTTCAATAAGTGTATCATTACATGTTCATTCATTTAAAAAATATGATTAAATGCAGTTACTGTGAGCCATTTAGTGACGCAAACCATTCTTTACGTGAAAGTATAAACAGTTCTTAGCGTCACTTTTATCGTTCTCAAAAAATATCGTGATAAAACCTCCGGTTCATATCGCCAAACCCTCTGAATCCTCAATGAGTATCCAGTATTGCTTTGTTTCTGAATGTCCTTCATCTTCCATCAAGAAATATTTTTGTAATTTTTATTAAATAAATTTAAACTTATGCTTTTCAAAAGATTTTTTTGTCACTTTACCGTTGAGTTGCAAAAACATTAACTTCGCGGACAGATGAACCAAAGTAAGTCTAAATTGGTTTCGTAGATGCTTTATTAATGAGCTTTGCAGCGCTCACCTGGCCCTCTCTACCACAACCTGCTTAATGATTCCCCCTCCATCCACAGCGGGGCAAAGGCTGCGGCTGTAACGCGACAGCAGCCAGCTGGAGCCACACGGAGCGGCAGCGCACAGCACAGGCGAACTCCTCATCCCACCAGGCTGTGATGCGCACTGGTGACGCCGCGTTCCTCTAGTCCGCACACAGACAGGCGAAGACTTGGCGTGGGATCGGACCCTGCTGCGCCTCATCTGGACGAACAGCGTCGGGGAAAATCCCGCAAAAACCGCGACTCTCTGCCGTGTGCGAGTGAGAGAGAGCGCGAGCGTGTGCGTGTGTGTGTGTGTGTGAGTGAGCGCGCGCGCTCGGAATTTTTTTCCTTTTTCTTTTTTTGATTTTTTTTTTTTTAATAGGCGATCGTTGTTGAGAATAATCCGTTTTTCAGGTGAACGTTTCCGTCGGACGAAGAGACGGGGGGCTTCTGGACTTTGCAGAGGAGACGAGCTGCTCAATTCCGACAGATTACCAGCAGATACAAGCTTTAATCAGGTAAGAGATGTCTGCATGCGTGCATGTCGTGAGGTGTCAGGAGATGGAAGAATGGTGTGTGTGTGTGTGTGTGTGTGTGTGTGTGTGTGTGTGTGTTGTTTCTGTGTGAGCGCATGATGTTACATGAGGATGAATGGGGATGGAGGAGAAGGCTGGCTCCGAGGCACCTGCGCATCCATGTAAAATAAAGCCTCTGCGCTCCGCCTGCGGTCCGCGACTCGAACAGAAACAAGACGGAGGCGATTTACTGCGCGAAACAATAAAATGTCGGGCGGCTGAAGATAAGCTAATTGGCCTTCAAACTCCTCCAACGTGGCTCTGCGGAGGTTGTGTTCGCATACGTCAAATATTTATTAGATTATTACAATAACAACAACAACAACAACAAAAAGATTTTTTGTCAAAAAAAATAAAGGTGTGTCAGTTTGTGGCATTTTTCATGTCTGTCGCTTGGATGAGCTGAAAACATGTGATGGAGGGGATCTGGTGGGAAAACGCTCTCACTGCGTCGTTTCCATCGGAATGCAGCAGCGTCTCCCCCTCCTCCACCTCCCTCCCTCCTCTCCGCTCACACAGGAGGCGCACGGCTCCAATACCATTAACTCATTTGTTATTGCCCAAAGCGCCATAGGGGGAATACGGCATCTCCTGGCACCCAGTCTGGCAGAAAACACGCCGTTCCCAGCTGAGGCGTGATCAGTCAGGATTTATTTCTGGGTTTTTTAGCTTCGTTTTTATATTCTGATGATGTAAAGAGGGAATAAAAACGCCGCAGTATGCCGACCTCCTTGTCCAAAACGTTCCTGTCCTCCTGATGCAAACTGTTTGTCCTCAAGGTCATTCACTGCAGCCCGGCATGCGGTTCAAACAGAACATCCGCGGAGCTGCAAGTGGCCAGTAATGCGGGTCGGGACTGTGAGCGGCAGAGGAGGCTGAGCGTCAAAACGCGGGGCTTTGCACTGATTTCTTTTTTTTTTTTGGGAGGGGGGCCGCGGCGCACATTAGAGCTGCTGCTGCTGCTTGTTGTGGAAGGCCCAAGTCAACGCAGTGCAGAGTGTGGTGGAGCTGTCCGGAATGCTGCTGCTGCTGCTGCTGCTGCTGCAGAGATGTGGAGCAGCACATCGGCTTGCAACATGAATCCATACTCCTCCAATTTTTTGTCTTAATTTAATGTCTACATCAAACACAAAGTGACGGAAGAAAGAGCCACAAAGTGTCAGGAGATGGAAGAATGGTTCCAAGATATTTACAAGTAAAAATCTGAGAAGTGTGGCATGCATTTGTAGTTTTTTAAAAAAAATTGTAGAACATAATAGACATATAGTAATATCATAGTTCCGTATGAATATGCAGACCTTTAAAGACCAAGGGCTGTACTGAAGACTTTGGGAAGAAGCAACCACTGATAATTTTTTGAATCTTTATTCAATTAATAAAGATTAGCTTGATTAAGAGCAATTGGGCTGTGCTCAAGGAAAAGTTTGAACAGTGTCTTGACAGCAGAAGTTAAGATAAATAAATAGTATTTTGGGAAAGCAAAGTTCTGTTGAATAATTGGCTGAATTAGAAATTAATAACCTTTTGGAAAATTGATTCTTAAACGACCAGTCACAGCCATGACAGATTTGATTTAGACTCCCATCTCACACACCTTAAAACTGAAGAAACCGCCATTTAGGGAATCTCTGTAAATCCTACAAAATGTATAAGCACCATTAATAGTAGTAGCGTTCTGCCACGACGGATTACAAAACAGCTTTCTCTGTTTGTGTTGCAAAATGCAGAATCAGCAGCCGAGCTTTTAGTGCAAGTTTGTTTTGGACAATTTTATAAGTTAGCGTGAAGAAATGAAAGGAAAACTTTAATATGACAGAGTAAGCTAACGCAAGCTAACATAAACTAACATGGCATGAATAAAATGACTATCATTGCGTTCTGGAATGAGTAGTTTTTATTCCAGTCTCTTTGTTCCCTGTTCGTCTTTTCAGTCCTTCATGGCTGGGTCTCAACACCTTTATGTCTTGTCCCTAATCCCTAACGCCTTTCTTTCAGCAAACACTTTTTCCTGCCACTCTGTCACAACGGCTAGATTTGAGGGAGTGGGGGATGTGCTGTGGTGGAGCAGGGGTTAATCACAACCCACATAAGGAGGCCTTAGTCCTCAACGCAGCCGTCGCAGGTTCGATTCCCGGCCTGGAAACCTTTGCTGCATGTCTTCCCTCTTCTCTCATTACCACTTTCCTGTCAATTAACTATCAAATAAAGGCCAATAAAACCTTTAAAAAAAAAAAAAAGATTTGAGGGAGTGGTCAACAAACAGAAATACTGCCAAAACGTTTTCCTACCTGAATTGTAAAACTCTGCAGCTCCTCCATAGTAACCAGGCCGCTTGGCTCCTTCGCTGGTTATTGTTCTGCTTGTTTGGGTTGTGAGTTTAGATCAGCCTGTGTCCCTGTCCCAACGATCAGAACAAAATGGCTGAATTACAACCAAAAGGATGCAGTCATGTTGTAATAAGTTCTGCTCATGACTTCCTGGCTTGATTTGGATGTTTTGAAGCAGAGATGCATCTAAAAGCTTGCATCGTTAAAAAGAGCGTGCATTTATCGGATCGTTTATCAGTTATCGTGATAAATTTCTCCTAACGATAAGAAATTGAACATCATTAATTGGAATTTATTGTGACAACAATAAATTCCAATTAATGATGTTCAAAGCCCCCCAAAACTGTCTTTAATGTCAGGTTTGATAGTTTTATTATTTTCTCCACTGTTTGTTCAATCAGAGCATCAATAAACATCGATACCTTTGAAAATACAGTGACTGTGTGCAAGTTAGAGACACAAATCACACTCCTTTATGTGACTGGTGTGCTATAAAAAAAAACGCATTACAATTAAATGTTTTTTAATTGTGTTTGTGGGACTATAATTGCTGTAACACACGGTTACCTAAAAAAGATGTACTAAACAGTTATTATTGTTACTTTTATTGTAATCGCTATGGTTGTGCAAAAATATTGTGATAAAACCTTATGTCCATATCGCCCGGCCATACCTTTAAACAATACTTTATGCTGGTTTAATATATAAAAATCCCAGTGAAAGACATTGGGATTTGAAGCTGTGACATGACAAAAAGCAAATGCATACATTTGCTGGACGTTCCCCTCTCTGATCCCTGCATCCCCACGTCTAAATAATATCCGGCTGTCTCATTAGTTTAATTATGCATCTGCCTATTCTTGGCCGTCTTATGTCATTTGCCATATCATGAGTCAATAATTCATGAAGGCGGGGCTTCAGGGAGGCAGCTGGAGTTGTCGTAGCTGCTGCTGAGTGCCTTCATCATGTGGTTAACAAACTAATCCGAAGCTGATGGCACACCGGACTGTCCGCAGCTGGTTTTAAGCACAGTGGTACTCACAGACCACTCAGTTATAAGCCATATTCCCCGCTGATCCAGATTACAGCTGGCCCTGCTGCACGCTCCTGCGTGTCCCCCACCGCCGCCGTCCCCGCGCTGTGTGGACTCTCTGCAGCTGTGTCTCTCTTGACATGCAAGCGGAGGCTTTGTTGTGATTGTCATCGGCGTGGGGACGCTGTTTGCAGTGGAAACCTGATAGCGGCGATCGAACGTTTTGGTGAACTGGATCTGCTTTGACAGTGATGATCCAGGTCACGGCTTACTGGGGGCCCGAAGCCTGGCACCGGCAGGGGCCACGGAAATAGAACACGAGCATCATGGAACTATCCGTGCCGCCGTCCAAGAAGAGGATCGAATCAATTTATAGTTTGTTTGACTAAAGGCTAAACAAAGAGTTTTTCTTTTAGAGCTCGCTGAAACATTATTAGACATAAATAAGTAAACGAGTAGCAAAGCTTTCACCTTGTGCCACATTACTCACAAACTGCAATAGATTTTATTTTATTGGTCTAGACCAAAAAGCAGTGCACAACTGAAGTGGATTGATAGAAAATCTAAATAATGTGCTGCGCATTTGAATTCACTTCACTTCCTTGACTCAGATACCCTTAAATCAAATTTACTGCAACAAATTACTTTAAGAAATCACTCACTTGGTAAACAAAAAAAACTAAAATCCTTTAGTGTGTAATTTAATTTTACTGTAAAGACAAAATGAACTCCAAACTCTGAGCCTTGTGTGGGAAAATCTGTGGACATAAGATGTCCTATTTAAAGCTTTCCACAAGCCACGTAGGGAACACAGCAAACAGCAAACATTAAAGATTGAACATCAAAGATGCCGATCATTGTTCCAGTTACTAGGAATCAAAGGCAACTCTAAACAGGTGGGGTTTTGACAAAACTCCGTGTTTCAGCTGTTTCAAAGTTTTCTAGAAGTTTGTTCCACGTTAGTGGAACATAAAAAACTGAATTCTGCTTCTCCGTGTTTGGTTCTGGTTCTGGTTCCGGTTCTGGAGGAGCAGAGCAGGCTAGAACCAGAAGACCTGAGTCAAAATTTTCTAAAATGTCCGGTGAACCAGATGAGACTTGACATCGCCCTCAGGACACCGTCTCAGGCAGTGCTAGCATGGGAAGATGGATGTGGCTAGCTACTGGACAATCCTGTTAGTCCAGGCATCTTACGCTCCAGTCATTGACGGCCCTGCAACCTTTACATACCAATATTCTTCAACACGTGTAACTCAAATATACAAGCCACTAACAGAAAGCAGCACTTTGGACCGGAGATGGATCTGAAAGTTGTAGGACGCTTGCCCTCGAAGGCTGCTGTTTGAAATAAAGGGTCCAGTCTCAGATCTAGGTAAAAGAAAGAATGAGAGTAGTCTAGCCTAATCCTGAACACAAGTCCAATGGAGAGTCTGTTGGAACGATCGAAAAATTATGTTTGTAGATGCTATGAGCTTGAGGTATTTTCCTTTGAAGAATGTGCAAGATTTTCAGTCTCTAGATGTGCAAATCTGGTAGACACACCCTAAGAAACAGGTAATGAGTACATCTACACTACTTTGTGTTAGGCCATAAAAATGCCGATATAACACATTGAAGTTTGTGATTCAAGTTCAAGCGGTGTGGCTACTTTTGCAAAGCGCCATAGTGCATGACTTTGACTGCAGTTCAGCATTTTAACAGCAGGTTTTTTTGTGTTTGATGCTCTGTTGCTGCTTGTCTGACAGAGTGTCTGTCAAGGACAACACTCAGCCACCACAGGAATCATCCTGAAAGACTGCCCCCTTTCTCTCACCTCTTCTTGAAATTTGCACAACACGCCTTCAGGACCTTCGACAAAAACGGAGACGGCACCATCGATTTCCGAGAGTTCATCTGCGCCCTGTCCATCACCTCCCGCGGCAGCTTTGAGCAGAAACTCAACTGGGCCTTCAACATGTATGATCTGGACGGCGACGGCAAAATTACCAGAGTGGAGATGCTGGAGATAATCGAGGTAAGGGATTACCGAGTCATTAAGCCACCAGGGGACTGGGTGTGTTTTGTCCGTCTGTTGCACACCTGCAGAGCAGCAACATCACACACACACTCGTATACACAGCGCCTCATTGTGGCAAAGCTTCAGCTGTATTGGATATCCTGATGCTATTTCAGGGAACACAATCTATAAGATGAATCTGATCTGTGTTGGTGATATTGGAGAGTATTGACAAATCCAGCTGGGATAAATATAGTGTTTTATTCCAGTCATATCAGATACACCATGTGTTTTCGCAAACTAAATTTAGCATTTAGTCTGCTGTTTTCATTCAGTTGTTCACATTTCTGCAAGTCTGTTTTGTCATCAGCTTGGCACTTATATTTTTTATGTTAGGCAGAACGTCACTAATTATTTGCGGATACAAACATGTGAACCAGCGGTTTGAAGAAAGCCGGGCAGCAGAACCAGAACGGTACCAGAACGCAATGATTAGAAAACACATTTTGATTGAAGTATAAATACAAAGATGGTTTCGGAACGAGGAAAAAAATCAAGGACAAAAGCTTTTATTTTATAGAAATTATAACAACATTTGGAAGTTATATTTAGTAATTATGAAAAAAACAGCAAAGTAGAGTCTCTTCTGACTAAACCCTACATATTTGTGTTTGTGATGGTGGGACAAAAAACGATTTTGTCAAGGCTTCACTCCTAAGTCAGTTGAAAACACCAAAACAAAACCCCGTGTCGGAAAAATAACACTCATAAAATAAGTGCCCAGTTTAGCTCTTTGGCAGAAATGTCAAGTAAATTTCAAACTATGTACTTTGAACAAAAAAATCATCCTGCTCTCACTTCCTTTTCATGTTTTCCCGTCGTCGTTGTGAAGTGTGATTAAAACGTACCGTTGTCAAACTGAGACGTGACGTCATCGTTGCTTTGAAAGTTGCTGCACTGGATTTTCATGTCAAACTATTTTTGCTCCAAAACTATTAAAGACATAAACTCCTCCTGCTGTGTGTCGCGACTGGACAGACTCTTCATGCTACAGCCTGTGGCGGAAACGCGCCCCATGGCAATCCTGGAACTTTGAGGTGCACTCCTGTAACCATGGAAACACAGATTTGATGTGTGTGCAACTACGAAACAAGTCCGGGTTGTAAGAGTCAAAGACTTTACTCTAGTTCCACTTGCAATAAAAAGACAGGACGGTTTTTGCGCTTGCCTATTATGACAGAGTTAGCACATTGTTAGCATCCAGTGCTAATCATCAAGTCTTTTGTCCAGTGGGTAAACTTTATAAACATCTGTGTCGCATACTTTTTATTCCCCAGGGAAGGAGGACGTTATGCGTTACAATTTAGAAGTTCCTAGAAATTCTGAATAACTTTTAAAAGTCAAGCATAAATTTCAAAACGCTTACGTTACATTTAAATTTAAGGGGTCGTGCTAACAGTGAGTGTTAACTAATATTTTATACTGCTGTGATAAAAGCTCATTTTATTTCAAGGCTTTTCATCCATCGTTCACAGAAAAGTGAACAAACACGACAGGGATGAGCGAATGACTCGTGAAACTCAAGTCGAGTGACATCTTCATCAACAGTGAGCTGTTTTCAAGGCTCTGAACCCGACCAGGATTTAAAGAACATTTTTCTTTTTTAAAAATCTTTCCTCTGGTCCCACAGTTACATCACCTCGCTCGACAAACTCTGCACATGTTTTATTTAAGCACGCAGGCCTCCGCCGCATTAGATAACAGAAGCACACTCCTCTGCTAATTTTCGCACTCCCTCTCACCCGCAGGCGATCTACAAAATGGTGGGCACCGTGATCATGATGAAGATGAACGAGGACGGCCTGACACCGGAGCAGAGGGTAGACAAGATCTTCAGCAAAATGGATAAGAACAACGACGACCAGATCTCGCTGGAGGAGTTCAAGGAGGCGGCGAAGAGCGACCCGTCCATCGTTCTCCTGCTGCAGTGTGACATGCAGAAGTGAAGCTTCTCACCCCATCCGACCCTCCAACCCCCATCCCATCCCATCCCACTCCCTCTTCCTGCTTGCGCCTCTTTCTCTCTAACCCATCCGCCCCCCACACACACCCAGTCTGTATCCACACACTCTGGACACGTTTTAATGTCTCATTAGGTTCTCTGCCATTTCCACAGGGGGAAGAAAAAAAACAAAGAGAAAAAAAAACACCCATAATAACAGAAAAGAAAAAAAAATGCTTGGACTATTTTTCAATGGACTCGCTTCTTGTGGTCGTATGCATGAGAATGTCAAAATGCAGAATAATTTTGAAAAATAGCTATGAGATATCACAGATTTCTATTTCTGAACATGCCAACGTGATTCGTGCACAGTAACCCTGTTCATTCTCACCTCTAGCTTGTATATCAGTGGAGCACTGCATTCAGTTTTGTTTCTGCAGTATTTAGGAACCCCCCCTTCCCCCCCAGTGTTCACTGCTGCAACTACTGTATGCTTTACATGATAGTAACACAAACAATAATTCCTATGATAATTGTAACTGTCTCTACTATCCAGACCTGTTGAGCTCTCGGGAGAATAGACAACGACTCCTGTCTGTTCCAGATGTTCTCGCTCAGTGGAACCGAGAAGAGTAGGTTCTTTGCATGCATATATTACGTGTCGAAGAAAAAAAAAACAAAAACAAAAAAACACAAAAACAACTATATAATCTCTTACCTTTTTTGCATCTTTAGGTGGCTATGAAAAGACATAAAATCGGAAATTCATTTAGTATTGTTGCATGGGCTGTACAGTATGTGACGCCTGCTGTCATTAGTTCCCCCCCTGCCCTCCTCCCAGTAACGTGGGAGCATCCCCCACTCCTCCTCCGCTCCCATTCGATTAAGCATTAGTATGCGATACTTGAGTTGTTGGAAAGATGTTTGGGCCAGTGGCGCCCCAAAGAGGGGGGGCAGAGGAGTCGTGGCCCCCTCTTAAAAAATCCTGGCCTCCCCAGAGAATTATATTCATGTTATAAAAAGGTATAAAGTATCTTCTTCTTTAATGAAAACATAAATGTAAAAAATCAAATATAAAATATATAAGTAGCTGTATAATATATAGTTAATATTATATTTAGTTGGATTTTCTTTTCTTTCTTTTTTTTTTTAGCTGTACCCCCCTCCTAAAATCTTTTATTGGCCACCCCTATAAAAATAATCTGGGGGGCGCCACTGGTTCGGGCTGCAGCCGTGGATTGAAGAGCTTTATCGTCGACACGCTGCACCGTGTTTTGGCTTCGTTGGCTTGTAAGATGAGCAGAAATCTACTTGTGCGTGTGTGTGTGTAGACACGATTTTATTTTATTATTTTTTGTTCCTTTTCTTTTGATCACGTCGTACTGCTGCCCTTTTAGAGGAAAGGTCAGAATCCCCGCCATCATCAGGCGCAGTACTCCAATAATTGGCTTCTTTTTTCTTTTTCAGGCCGCTTGTTTTGATTTAAACTTGAAGAAATAATAATAATAATAATGATAATAATAATAATAGTAATGAAAAAAGGGTAACTTTAACTTACATATCAACATGTTTACAGAAACAAAGAGCACTGCGAAACGAGTACGTTCTTGGCTTTTGGATCCGCTGCTTGGGGCCCGCTCTCAAGGCTTAGGGAGCTTGTGAGGGCGACTCCACGTCCAATGCAGCTAAAAACGACAACAATAATACAGAAAAAGCCTCATCTATGTTTACTGGACACACTGCATTCCTTTGTGTAAAACTTTTTTGTAAGGAGAAACTTTTTATTGAAAGGTGTCATCTTCTTCTTTACCTGTTTGCAGCGATCATTAAAGATGCGGGAACCTCAAAGAGGCGTTTGATGGAGTTTCTTACACTGTGAGACGGTCGCGTTTGGTTACTGCCGAAATGTTTCTCTTTCCGATAGTTTGCACCACCTCCCCTCCTCCGTCCTCTCCTCCACCCCTTTCCTCCCCTCTCATGTTAGGCTATGCAAGCATGGACTGGGAGTCTGCTTGTTGTCCACTTGCACAAGTGGAAGTTGCAGAAGAAGCTTTTCATTGTTTTGTTTTGTTGTTTTTTTTATTTTGTCTGAAACATACATGAAGCCAAGCCCCACATCTTCAGTGACTGAATTATTTCTACATTTTAGTCCAGATTTATCCCCCCGCACTCTCTTATTTTTGTCGAGTAAATGTTTCTATCAAATATGAAAACTCATTATAACAACTGACTGTATTCTTTTATACATGTGGCATGTGTTGCACCCAAACTCAGTTCTGTAGTGTTTGAAATGAATAAACCATTGACAGGCTTTTTGGAAAGACACAGGCTGGTAGGTGGAGTTACTGGGTCTGCACTGAAAATCCAAAATAAAGAGAAAAACAACATTAAGGTTGTGGATTGTTTCAGCCCACCAACTGCAAGGAGAACCTCTTTTACCTCCCTTAAGTTTGTGAAGCTCCGTCAGAGCACAGCAGTCTGAAAATGCTACGTTGAGATAGGCTAGTTGTGAAGGCTACATCAATAAATTTATGGCGACTTGCAGAAATATTCCTAACCCTTGAATCTGTGGCAAGCCGTTTTAACATAAATTCGGTTTCGTCTGACTATCCGTAATTACATTCTAGTTATCTAAAAATACATCCTGACTAAACAAAACAAATTTTTTACTATCCCAATTGGTAATTTAAGATATCTGCATTTACATTCCGACTAGTAAGAATAATAATTGAAGATATCTTCGATAACATTTTGACAAGTCAAATTTCCTCTCAAGATATCCGTAATTACAATTTAAGAAGTCTTGGACTTAATTATGACGAGTCAAAATTACAATTTTAGATTTCTGAATTAAGAATTGCACAGAAGCCCCTTTGCTGTGCTGTCCAAACAGTTGCCTGCAGAATTTTATGTTTCCTGCACAAAATTGTCAGTAAATGCCACAAATTAGAAAGAGCTCGGCAAAGTGGGAGAACACAAAACGTCATCAACTATAAGACTGGATCTCAAATCTGCAAAGAATTTCCTGTTTATTCATTTCCAACAAACCGAATGCACTTAAAAACAGCTTTGAAAAGCTAAAATTGTTATTGTCAAAGCATTCTCAACAGGAAAGTTGTGCGTTTTCAAACATCTTTTTATGTTTTTTCTATTTTTTTATTGTTTTATTAAACTTTCAAATTGCCATGCAAGTCAGGGATGTTTTGATTAGACAGAATACATATTCAAGATATCAGCAAAGTCATTCTGACTAGTCAGAATGTCAATTTAAGATATCTTAAATAGAAAAGCTGAATAATTCAACATATCTCTAATTCATTTAGAGATATTTTAAAAGGAATTCTGACCGGTCAAAATTACAATTCAAGATATCTTTAATTTAGTTTTCACTAGTCAAAACTACATATCTCCTATCCAAAAAATAAATTTACGATATCTTGAATTTTGTTGTCTTTCGAGATATCTTTAATTAGAATTATGACTAGTCAAAACTAAAATCGAGATATCTTGAATTTACTTAATGACTAGTCGTAATTTAATTGAAGATATCTGAAATGTGTATTTCAGATAGTCAGTAATTCATTGTAGACATCTTGAATTGAAGTCTTTATACAACTCAATGGTAAATCTGACGTCATTTCAACTGGTCAGAATATAATTAGAGATATCTTAAATCATTAAAACATCTAGTCATAAAACAATTTGAGATATCTGGAATGTAAGGGCGGCAAACCGAATTTATGTTAAAGCGGCTTGCCATATAAACCTGTCATCACTTTGTCCCGTTACAACTATAAACCTTAAAGTTATTTAATTTGCAACAAACCAATACAAAGTAGTGCCTAATTATGAAGTGGAAGAAAAAAAATCTTATTCAAAATTTATAGCAAATAAAAATCTGAAACGTTTGGAGCTCGGTAGAATCACTTTTCATTTCAACAACAGCTTCACAACATGATGCTGCCACCACCAGATTTTAATGTGATGATTGGTGTTCATTTTTCACCACACACACACACACACACACGCACACACACACACACACACACACACACACACACACACACACACACACACACACACACACACACACACACACACACACACAGTTTTGCATCTAAGCCAGCAAGGTCAATTTTGGCCTCATTTGACCTAAGAAAATATTTTTCCAGACACAGACTCTGAGATTGAATTACAAGTTTGGTTTTATTTACCAATTACTTCAACAGGCAAATGTTTGCACTGGGATTCCTTAAAGAGCATCACAGTGAAGCGGCTAAGATGTCATGAGTACTTCTGCAAGGCAATGTGCAAACATAGAAATTTTAAATGAAGCTTTTATATGTGAGACCACAAAACTGGGTAAAGCCGCGGCTAAAAAATGCCAGAGCTAGCCGCGTATAGAACAAAATAGCTTTATACAAAGGGCTTGAACTCCCAGCCATGGAGAAATGGTTGGTTTCTGGAGCTGTTGAAGTTTTAAATATCCCCCAATCTCTGACGTTTGTCCGTGAAGTGTATGTCACGCGCCAGTTCGAGAGTCGAGCTGAATGCAGAATATTAATGTGAATTCAGTGTTAGGAAGTGCCACCAACGCGGACTGAAAGGCTTCGTTCACTTCCTTCGCTGCTGTTGCTAAGCTAATTCTAAAGCGGCGAAGAAAATTGACATCATCGTCACGTCTTCTGCTTCTCTTCTTCTTCTTCTTCTTCTTCTTTTTTATGGCGATTGGAAAGCAACTTTTAGATGTGCATTACCGCCATCAACTGCTGCTTCTGTTCGCTGATTGGTCCGATTGAAATTCTACCGGAGGGGGAAGCAGGGCTGTGAAGAGGCCTTTGGAGGGGCAGGGGCCCAAAGTTAAAAAAGGGCACAGTGAACAAGATCTTAAAACTTCGTACAACAACATAGCAACAACCCATATTGATCAAGAATCTAATTGGATCATACTATATCATTGCCATCATGTGGAACAATGCAAGGCAAATCTAGTCTATATTCTCTGGTTATGAAGTTAAGAAATAAGAAAATTTACTGCTATTTTACAAATTAAGCCCTAATAATATCTATTTAACATTTAGAACAACTTGGCTGTAGACTGATTTATAGACCAAAAAAGCTCTAAGGGGTTTTAACTCTATATAATGTTTTGATGTTAAACCTCTGAGATATAGAATTATAAGACTGGAATCTCAAGGCAAAGAAAACTCAGTAGCTGCTGGAAGGGGCCATTCAGGGGCCTCCAGACACTCAGGGCCCCCTAGAAATTGTTTAATTGTACCACAGACCATAGATTGATTTATAGAGAATAACAATGTTATTACATTTTATTCAATGCATTCAGCTGAGAAAAATAAATAGTACATTTAGAATTTAATTAGGACGTTTACTTTGTAAAAGTTTAAAGATTCATCTTGATAGTTTGATTGTTGTGTTACCATGGCTACAATATGGTGTAATCTTTGGTTTTCAATTGGGTTTGTTAACAATCACAGCAAATAACCAATTATCAGTGATTGATTTTAAACTGGGCCAATAAACCTGGTCTCCCTCTCACAGATTCACCTGATCGATATTTAAACATGTTAGTGATGCTGAGGTTCTTAACAGGACGGGTTCTGGGGGAAAGGGGTTCTGTCTAAGGCCCCATATTACTTTGGACCGGCCCTGCATGAAGAGCCGCTGCCATGCGCATCTCTAGAATCCACCTGGAATCTACCTGGAATCCACCTGGAATCTACCTGGAATCCCCGGTGGCCCCTATCAGTCCGCCGATGCTTTGGGGACATTTTGATTCATTTAATTGTGGCATGTTTGGTTTTATGCTGCGGTTCTAATTATTGCTCCAGTATTTTCTCTGATGTTTATTTTATGAACTCTAAATGCTCTGAATCTTCCTTTAACACTTGAGGTTCTGCAATAACTTCTATTTACACCCGAGAACCTCCAGCCCAGATCCAGTCAGCAGCGGCTTTAAACCGCCAGGTAGTGATGTGAAGGAGAAGCAGAGCGACGGGTGGTAGCGGGTGGTACCGAGTGGTAGCGGGTGGTACCGAGTGGTAGCGGGTGGTACCGAGTGGTAGCGGGTGCGTCACAAATCACGGTGACAGTAGCAGTCCCGTGTCTTATATCAGGATGTCTGATATAAAGACAGATATTCTTTCTATCTGTCGGTGGACCGATTCAGACTGCCTGTGGCGAACCGGGCTTTTAGTAGAATGACGAAGTTAAAGTCAGAAGTTTTTTCTGCGGCCGAATCGTTTCTGTGTTGGTGAGGGATCAGGAGAGGCGTTTTCCCGCTACTGCGAGCGCAATTACGGAAGTAAATAAAAACGTTTTTTTTTTTTGTCATTTTAACATGAGACCTATATTTTCATTCACAAACAATTCGTTGTTAGTTTTACACATGAAAAAAAAACGGTAAGTATGTACGCCTTCTCTGCAGATAAAACTCACGTGACATGGCGTTCGAGCTTCAGCCTGTCACGTGATACTCTCTGGGATTCACCTTGCTGACGTCAGCTGCCTTGAGCCTACGCAACATACTCAGCGACGTGCCAAGACAAGTTAACCGTCCTATGGCGTCACAGAGGCGGTTCTATACCAAAGATCTCTCAGTTGATTCAACTTCATTCACGAAGTGAGAGCCTCTAGCAACACATATCAGTCGATATTTCAGAAGAGTTTTGAGAAGAAATTAAACCAGTAAAGTTTGACAGAATGAGTTGGTTATCCGGAACTATAATCTGGATAGGAGAAGGATTGGGACTGAAAAATCTCAATAAGCCCAAACTGATCCTCACCTCTGAGGTAGAGATGCTCAGGGATAACTGGACTCTGGTACAAACTGGAATAAGTACCTCCTACTGTAGCGGCTCCCCATTGGGCCTGGTGGAAAAAACTAGAAGATTTTGCACAGGAGTGCCATTGTCTAGAAAAGACCTTCACAGAGCATTAAATCCACCACCTGAAGTTAGGCCAGTTTCCACACAAACGTATTTTGCTGAATTCCTGGATGTGCCATACTGGGGGAATATGAGGCTCAGAAAACTACAACGAAACGTTGTGGTTCCTGTCATGAAAAGAGACAAGAAGGACCAACAAGCTACAGTTGGATTGGAAACACGAAGCCCTTCTTCAAACCTTTTTCAGCAGGATATTCTTGGAATTTCCATAGGATATGCATTTGATGCTCTCAGCAACGCCTTCATGGCTTCCTTTGAGACCTGTTCAGAAATTTTAGATGCCATCCTCAATTCCCCTCAGACCTGTTCAGACATGTTAGATGTCTTCATCGAAAAAGAAGAAGAGACTCTAGATCGCTCGGATGATGAAGACGAGACCACTCCAGAGAATGAGTACCCAACAATTCTCCAGTTTTGAGTGAGTCTGTCGGTGTCTATATATAACTATCTATAGATGTCTATATAGATAGATAATTATTTATCTGGGAAGCTTCTGATGACCAGGGCACTTATTTGGCAGCATCCACTTAATTTCAGTAATTAATTAAACATGTTGATATGTGCAGCTGCCCGAACAGCGGAGCCTTTTTGTAGATGTGCTTCTCCGATGGCTTACACAGTCGATAGCTGTGGAAAGAATTTCTCATCAGGCTACGCTGCACCGTACCATACTGTACCGTACCGTCAGGCTCCACATAAGACAAAGCGGAGCCTGAAGACCCCTTATGATGGATAAGAACTTTGTATTTGGTGGTCTTGGTACGTGGAATGTCACCTCTCTGGTGGGGAAGGAGCTGGAGCTAGTGTGAGGTTGAGAGGTTCTGATTAGAAATAGATGGTCCCACCTCAACCCATGGTGAGACCATCTATATCTATACGCATACTAGCTCACTATAATGAGATACTATCTCATTATAGTGGGAGTATCTCAAAATAATGGGATACTATCTCAAAATAATGATAGTATCTCATTATAATGAGTATTATTATACTCATTATAATGAGTATAATAATACTCATTATAATAATATAAATAATATAATAATATAAAAAAGTATAATAATACTCATAATTATACTCATTATAATGAGTATAATTATGAGTAATACTCATTATAATTAAGTATTATAAACAAAGGCCTGTTTGTGCCCCTATCTCATTATAATACTATCTTATTATAATGAGATAGTATCTCATTATAATACTATCTTATTATAATGAGATAGTATCTCATTATAATACTATCTTATTATAATGAGATAGTATCTCATAATAAAATGAGATAACAGTATCTCATTATAATAAAATGAGATAATAGTATCTCATTATAATATATCATTATAATATATCATTATAATATAATGAGATAATAGTATCTCATTATAATAAAATGAGATAATAGTATCTCATTATAATATAATGAGATAATAGTATCTCATTATAATATAATGAGATAATAGTATCTCATTATAATATAATGAGATAATAGTATCTCATTATAATATAATGAGATAATAGTATCTCATTATAATATAATGAGATAATAGTATCTCATTATAATATAATGAGATAATAGTATCTCATTATAATATAATGAGATAATAGTATCTCATTATAATATAATGAGATAATAGTATCTCATTATAATGATCTTATTATAATGACAAACTATCTCAAAATAATGAGATAATAGCACGAACAGGCCTTTTTACATACAGATTAAAAATAAAAATTAATTAAAGAAATTTGGAAAAAAAAAATACTCTAAAAGCGCACTAGGAGCATCAAGGAAAAAAAGTGCAGGGGCTAAAGCTCCCTTCGTCCCCCCCTCTGCACGTGACTGGGGAGAAGTGTACGTTTGCATGGAGCATATCAAGCACCAGGCTAGCTGAGAGCGTCTCAAGGCTCTCTTTAATTCAGCTAGCCATTCCTCTGTTTGTGCTATGAACACGAATGAGTGAGTCTCTGCATAAAGTAAAATACACACATGAAAGTGATCCAAGATTTATGGGAGTCATTGAAAATATTAATTTTAGGTTTCACAATTGTTTCCAATTTGTAACGAGTAATCATTTTTGCTCTTTGTGTTTAGTCCAGGATGGCCTGAGAGGTTTAGCTAGTGGGGAAGAAAATCTGAATGGTATACATCTTGGTGTTATATTAATAAAATGATGAGGTTTTCAGATTTTACATGAGAAAATATATAATTTAGCCTTACAATTTGTTATAGACTTTGGTCCTTAGGTTTAAACTGGACAATTAAGCAATTTAAGGATAGATGCTAAAATTTAGAATTTAAAAACTTTTATATGAGAAGCAAGAAAAAGGACTACTGTGACCAGTTTTACCAGGAAGTCCCACTAATGAGCTGGCTAAAATGAGCATGTTATACCTGATTTTAGGGAACTAATTAGCGAAAATCAGTGTACTGTTGAACCACAAAAAAAAACAACACTATTTTCCACAACAGTCACTTGAAAACTACATAATTTAATGGGTGTTTAAGTCAGCAGAGGTAGGAACAATTGTTGCTATTCTATATGCAGTCAAACCAATTAGTTCATGTTATACATTCATGTTACACATTTTTGTGTAAAAAAAGACAACAACAACATGGGAATGCAGTATTTATGCTAACTTATATTGTGGGAGTCTCATGTCGGCCCATCCTGAATAAAGACCAGCTGCTTTTCCTCACACAGCGCCAGCACAAGCGAGAAATCAAACATGTGGACAGAGAAAAGAAAAAAAACAACAAGAAGTGAATAGCAAATGCAGAAGGTAAGTAAAATCCCTCATTTTTAGTAAACAGTGAGGAGATCCAGCTAGAACAGAGGAGGAGTATGTGAGGCGCATCTATAGAAAATGAGGTGGGCCATAATACATAAAGACAGAAGAAAAGACAACAAACCAAACATAATAATGTCTTCCAAGTACATTATCCCCATATGATTGTTCATAAAGCTTTCACAATGCAAAACTCTGCAAAACTTGTACACAAACTGCAACATCAAGGTCACTTAAGTTCTTTGCTTTTCTTAGAAATAAAAGATAATTCACAACAAAATAAGCTTTCATAAATAAACATTTAAACACACAGGTTGAAACCTTACTCCTTAGGTAAACAACTCCTTAAAAACACTTTTCTCAAAACACATACAGGTAAACATCATCAAGTAAAACCATAGACATACAGTACTGCCAGTGAGAGTTATGAGTCTAGGTTTCCATCTAAATCTTCATCTATATACAAAGAATAGAAAAAATAAATCATACACCCAGATATTTCTATTCAACTTTCTTAAGTTTCATAAAAACGATACATTTCAGCAAACAGCAGAAGATGTAATGACAAGGTTTAAAAGTTTCAGCACCTCCCCGGTACACAAACCGGCAGTGTTTTACGTATGAAAAGCACGGCGGGTGTGTGTTACAGATCTTTGTCTCCTGATTGGCCGTCTTCTCGCTCAGGATCCCGCAGATGATGGATTTTGATGAGAGCCGTTTTGGGGAGGTTGCTGAAAGAGAATCAACAGTTTTACCTGGTAGCCAAACTTTACTGTGACAGCACTGATGTCACACCAGCAGAGTTTGATGGTGTAAACAAGGGAAAGTGTGCAGGGAAAAAACTGTTTAAACTACCTTGCTGCTGGAAACAAATCATTATTTCCTGTGTAAATGGCGCAGTTCAAGTAGCCAATCTTTATTTTTTAACTTTTACATCTGATTTACGACGACAGAAAAAAAGAAGCTCTCAACATAAAAATCCACCCCCACGGTATAACTTTTCATATTTCTTACATCTGTGCTTTTTAAAATATCTCACTCATTAAAATACCATTTAAATGAATGGCGGACGGCTTCAAATGCTTCTACAACTTAGTGATGGTTGAAACATTAATACTTCCAGACAGAAACAACATATAAAGCTCAGAGGGTTGACGAGGCTTACGGCTGTTGTGCAGGTTTGCAATATCTTTTGCCGTTTTCATACAATGACTGTTGAAAAATTGGGATTTTTGGGTTCAGACACAAACCTAAACTGGTCACACGCCCCCGCTCTCATTGAGCCACTCTAAAGGGAGATAAAATACATTTAACAGGATTTACAGTAAGTTTTGGTCTTTTTTTCCCCCTCTAGCTCTCAGGGCTTTTTTTGGAGCAATTGGAAGTGAATTTCTCTGAATCTCAAAAACAAATTATTCAGCAACTGGTTCTGCAGGTTTCACCAACTCGAAATGCAAGACTTTTTAAGACCACGATGAGTGGCATTTAAGATCTATATCTCAAAAGAAATCCAGGCAATTTGCAATAATTTTGCTCTTACCCATAATAGACGCCAACCAGCTGGCTAGCTAGCAAGGGTATGTTAGCAGTGAACATGTCAGAGTGTGACTCAAACGTTTCCCCGACAGAAAAAAAAAAAATGCATAGAATATATGCAATTAAACAGACAAAATTTAAGACTTGTGATTAACATATTTAAGGCCAACTTACTTTTTTTAAAGTTATTTTGAGATATTCTAAGGCCTTAATTTTAGATACATGAATTTAGGACTTTTTAGGAACGCATGGACACCCTGGTATTATATGTGAAATGAGGCGTCACCTGGTGTTCAAGGGAGTGATGAAGATGAACTGCCGAAGGTGCTGCCGCTCGGACAGCTCCAGGAGGAGGTCCAGACAGATCCTCCTGTTGTGCATGTCCTGCAGGAAACAGTTTTCAATTCAGCCGAGTGTTCATGCCTTTTCTCCCCGTCTTGTCCAAACTCATACGCACGAGTCGGTGTTCTTCAAATGCTTTTTATGCGCTCACCATGTAGACGTCGAACTCGTCGAGGCATCTGAACGGTGATTCTGTGATCTCCCACAGGGAGAGCATGAAGCAAACGGTGGAGAAGGAGCGCTCCCCTCCAGACAGAGACCTCATGTCGCTCGCACCATCTTTGTCCTTGCCTGGAGGCTTTACCTTTGGAGCAAAACAGAATTAGCTATTACTCAAATTGTACTTACTCTTATTTTTTCGTAGATTTCAGAGACCTAAAGGTAACAGACTCCTTGTCTTGGAAGTGTGAATTATCCTTGAACATCAGTTTGTTACTTTAATACAATAATGAAAGCAGGCGTCTTCATTTTGTATAACTTGGTTTTTGTGCATCTGCGCATTTCAATTTAATAAAATCACAAAATCTCACAAAGCTTTTACTGCAAATGTCTTTGTACACTTGAAATAAGACAAAACTAACATACAAGCAACTTTTCAGCAAGAAATAGGAATTTGTTTTAGGTCAACAATTCCTTAATATTGATGAAAAAGTACCAGCTCCACTAGCAGATTATTTCACTTATCACTTGGGGAAAAATGTCTTGTTATAAGTGAAATAATCTGGATGTGGAACTTGTACTATTTTGGATCACTTGCATGTGCAAAACCAAGCCAAAGCAGCACTATATGTGATAATAAAGACGTACCGATATTGAAAGCGTCTCGTTGTTGTGATCAAAGATCATGGCGCCGCAACAGTTCATCTTGATTAAGAAGTTATTGAAGTAGAGCTTACACCTCACTGAGAGGGATCTTAGGGAGGAGAGGAGAGGAGGAAATTGTTGTTCTGGTATATAAAGTGTCATAGTGTCATACGATGTTTGACCCGTTCCTGATTTCCTGTGGTTTCGCATGTTTCTCATTCAGGACATTAAACCAATTTAAATATTAGTCAAAGCCAACGCAAGTAAACACAGGATGCAGATTTCAAATTAAGGGAGGACAAAATAAAGCCGACCAAATTTACCTCCAGAGCCGAGTGACGACTCACCCAGGTCACAAAAGACCCCACAGCAACATCTGAAGAACTTCAGGCCTCACTTTCCTCAGCTGAGGTCAGAGGTCATGCCTTCACCGCAAGAAAAATGGCCAAGACTAAATCACTGCTGATCAAAAATAAAACTTGTCTCACTTTTCCCTTTTAAACATTCTGCGGATTGACGAGACCAAAAAGTTGAACTCTTGAGAGGGAGTTTTCTCCGTTACATCTGGTGTGAAAGCAACACAGCGTCTCCGAAAGAGAACATCACACCGTCAGTGAAACACGGTGGTGGCGGTGTGATGGGTCTGTTTTGGTGCTTCAGGACTCAGAGGACTTGCTGAGACAAATGGAGCGGTGAATTCTGCATCCTGAAGAAGAACATCCGGCCGTCTGTCTGTGACCGCGAGCTGAAGCAGACTTGGGTTCTGCAGCAGGACCATGATCCAAAACACGCCAGAAAGTCCACCTCTGAATGACTGAAGAATGAAGTCAAAGTCCTGACTTTGACTTCATTCTTCACTTGATACCAAGTGACCCAACCATTAGATTTAGGGGCGATCACTTTTTCACACAAAGCCATGTACAGTACAGACCAAAAGTTTGGACACACAGTTGTGTCCAAACTTTTGGTCTGTACTGTATGTTTAGAAGTTTTTTAAACACCTTTACCTAAAAAGTGTTTTCTGGGTTTACTTGTGTTGGCTTCGACTCCCATGTAAATTGGTTTGATGTTCTGAAACACCTTAAAACAGGAAATTGCGGAGGGGGAAAAAAACCTTTTCACACCACAGTGAAACGGCATTCATAAGTGTAAGATAACAGTGAAAACACATCTGAAATGGCGATGGCTGCTTCTCTACCTGCGCATTATTTTGTATCTGTTCTGCCTGTCTGACATGATGTTGTTGAGCCGGTCGATGAACTTGCGCAGATCCCTCACTTGGTTGGTTTTCTCTTTGTAGAGCGAGAGGGCCTTGGCGTACTCCCTAATGAGGTCAGAGGGAAGAAGTTGGCAAGGCGTAAATATTTCTGACTTAAACTGCATGAAACCAGGGCACAAGATGAGTTAGGAATAGCCAAGAGGCAGATCTGATGGAGGTACAAAGGAGGCTCAGCAGAGGTTCAGCCGATCCAATGAGAATGCTGCTTCTATTAATTCTCCCTCTTAGTTTGGCTTCTCTCTCTCTCTCTCTGGCATCCCAGTTTGACTGTCTTTGTTTTTTGTCAATGTGTGCATTACAGCTGCTTCCTTTTCCTCTTTACCCTGGTGATCTCTTTCTGGCGCTTCTCTCGTTTCTCTCTTTCCTACTGCATGTGACCCAGAAACGGGTCAGAGCCCAAAATCCTGGAGAAAGTCCTATTTCCTAAATTGCAACTGGAGACGAGAGGAAGGAGCTATGAGTTGGTATTGCTGCCATTATGTACACAAATGTTCTGCCACTGACATAAAAGAGGGTCTATTAATGGTTCTGAACTTAGCTGTCAATTGCTAAAAGAAACCTGTTGCTTCCTGTCGTCCTTTATGACGTCTTCCAATTTCCTGTCTTGGTCTGACCTGTTTCAAATAACTAAACTGTGCATACATTAGTTTTTGTTCACCTTGGACTTTATGTGGATCCTCCACAGAGATAATGGCAAATCCGTAATCGGGAAAGCTGAAGACACGAACATCCAAACGTATGAAAACGTCTGTGCTCAGCACATCTTTCTATGTGTAGTTTGCCATCGACGTGGGAGCAGAGAGACGCCTTCTGATTGATCCGTGCTGTCGCTCACCTGATCACCAGCTCCTGCTCGCCGTGGTTTCCCTCATAGACCTTGAGCTTCTTCTTGAGCCGTGTGATTTCCGTGTCGATGCTCTTGGTGGTGGAAGTGACGTGCTGCCGCTCGGGGCTAATCTGCATGGCTTTCTTCACGTTTTCCTGTCAACACGTCAATCATGTCTGGTCAGAGTCTGGTCTTCATAGGCGAATAAGCTATCGATTAGGGCTGGAACGATTAATCGGGTATTGAGATAATCGTCAATAATCGATTTAGTAATCGATTCATCGTTAACTGGGGTATACAGACTCGAGAAAAGGCACAACATATTCCGAGCAGTAATTAAGCCAAAACTGCACAAAGTACATTTTGAATTTAAGATCAGGACGTTATCTGTTTGTAAAACTCCTCAAGCTGCAGCTTCACCCGATTCAAATTCACCGAAGGAACGTTAAGTTATCGGCAACAAAATGTTCATTTTCTTATTTAACAAAGGAATTTAATCATTTGCACATTTTAGGATTTTATTCAGCAGAATGTTTAACTGGAAAATCTGTAGAATGTGTGAATTTTTTTTATCAGATTAATCGTCAGAATAATCGGTTACTGAAATAATCCTTAGTTGCAGCCCAACCATCTGTCCCGAACTGCTGAAGTGCATAAACTAGGTTTACTTGAAACAGACTGGAAAAGTAAAAAAGACAAAAAACAAGCAGAGTTCTCTTTACCTGCAAGTCTTGCTCTTTGCCTGAAAGTACGCTTTTCATTGCTTGGATGTTGCCCTCGTGCCCTTTCAGTTTCTTCTCTAGCAGTTTAAGGTTGCGTTCGTGTTTTAAACACTCAGTCTCCAGTTTCAGCTGCTCGTCCTGGATGGCAAGAACAACAACAAATATCCTTTTCACCATCAGGAGATCCTTGTGTTTAAATACTAGATGACAAAAGTAGCAGCAGAGAACAGACTAATGCATTACTACAAAACGTCACAAATGTCAGCGATTCTTTGTCACCTTCAGTGGTTCGATCTCCTCTAGCAGCTGATCGATTTTATCGCTGACGGAGGAGTACTTGGAGTCTGCCTCTTCTGATGTTTTCCGCTGCTTGTCAAGTTCTGCCTTTGCCTCCTGAACGGCTTGTTTTTCCGCCTCAATTTTCTCTTGGTTCTCCTGGGCAACTTCCTCCTGCGCATTGAGATTTCAGGCGTTAATCTGGCACGGCTCATGACGAACGTTGTGTCCGATTCTGACGGTAACAAAACTGAGAAAAGCTGAGGGTCACCAAGGAGGAGATGTCATGACTTTGCTCCTCATTAGCCGTCTCCAGCTCACTTATTGCTGCCTTGACCTGGTTCTCAGAGTCCTGCGATGCAGCCAAAACAGAAAAATGATAAGACAAAAAAAAAAAAAAGGGGGGGGATTTGAAGGTAATGATGCGGCAAAACTAGATTTAAGAGGTGATGTTGCCTCTCGCTGACCTGAGTCTTCTTCAGGGTCTTGATGGTGTTGGTCAGGCTGCTCTCCATGTGAACTATGTCTTCGCTGACGGAGTTCACCTGAAGCTGGAACCTGGACAGCTGGGCTTCGAGATTCTCCAGGTCTGACTCCAGCACACTGCGACACACATCAGAGATTTTCTCTCAGTCAGCGACTCCCACCAGTTCAGACTGGACTCAAAACGAGTTCATTTCAGCATCTCTAAAGCCAGAATTTGGGATCAGTGTCCGGTCAGAGGCGATGCTGAAGAACCAGGAGTTTGTCCTTTTCTTTCATGCCACCGAAACGCACCAGTACAATTGGCAGGTTAGGGTTCAGAGTGTGTTCCTGTTCTGGGTGTGTCTATGAACTGATGTTGCGTTTTTCCACAGAAAACAAAAAGGTTCCACAGCACAAACTGGGATTTTTCTGCATAAACCCCAACGTCACCTATGGATCGAAAGCAATAATAATGAAGCACGGCACCAAAGAATGTGCAGCGGTTTGTTAACCTGTCAAAATGAGCAATGCATCAATTAATTGCACAACAAATATAATTTCCATCTGGAGAACAGACATTAGAGACACTCCCCTTTAAAGTCGCAAAGAAAAGCCGGCATGTTGAGAAGCTCTGCAAACATTTGAAAACAAGTACGATGTTTGCACTACCTGCCACTTCTGCCTGTTTTTCCTGCCTGAGCTTAATGATTATTATTTTTTGGAAATGCTATTTTGGTCACTGAGTCTTCATAATACATCGTTTTAGTGTTCACAATTGTAACTATTGTTGTTTCTGTTGTTTCCCAGTTCCAGTGTTGAATATTCTTCAGTTGTTTTGTTACTTGCTCAGCTAGAACTTGTGGCGATGGAACGGCGTCACTTCTGATGATCTTTGTGTGAAGCTGCACAACAGAAAAAAGCTCCAGCGTTTTTGTGATGGTCTGCAGTCAAACTGGGGCTCATTTGACCTTCTGGGCAATCCCAGGTACTTTCGGCTCAGTTCACAGTTCATTCGGCTGATGATTTTAAACTAGGATTATGGCAACACGATAGCTGTAAAAGCTACTTAAGCGTTCGTGCTTTCATAAAGGTCAGCTGAGATATCCAATTGTGTAAAAACCTTTTACAGCAATTTTTAAAATGATTTTGAAACCATTTCAGGATAACCATTTGCACTAAGGGAAGCCAGAGACAGATCAGAAAAATAAAGTGCGTAGAAATCCACCCTGATGCTGAGCTGGCAGACATTTAAATCCATTTTTAATATTTATTGAAAGGAAGCAAAGACTTTCATGGACTCATAGACAGCATAACACTCTCATCACAGCCTTTATTAGGAGATTTTTACAAGTAAATTTAATGCTTTTTCACAGTTTAAGTTATAAAATACAGATTAAAGCGATCACCGCTTAGGATTGCTGATTTTAGGTTTGAATGGAGCAGACACACACTGCTGCTGCTGCTGCTGCTGCTGCGTGTGGTTCTTCTTACAACAAGTTACGTCTCACATGCTTTAAATATTGATGACCTGTTGATTATTACAAACTACCACTGTGTTTTAATTAACCACTATGACGCATCACAAATTATGTCTTTCGGCAGTAGAGTGTAACTCGGATTAAAAAATCCATTCTGCAAACACATTCCCATACAGTTTGTAAGTGGAAGCACGCGGCTTTTACACTACAGCCGCTACGAAGCAACCTCAGGTTAATCGTATATTAGTCTGATTTAATCAAGCTGTGTTGGGTGGGGATCTGCGTCCCGAGATCGCAGCAGGAGGAGGAGGAGTCGCTCTGACCCAGGGAACGTAATCTTCATAAACGACCCAGTTCTCTGACCCCACAATGGCGGCGCACACAAAAGCAGCCCAGGTGAAGAAACAATTCCAAGATATTGAGCTCCAGACAAAAAACATTAATGAAATAAAAATGCTACGTCACGTTTAAGGCCTGGGATACAACTATGCACGACCGGCAAGATCATTTCAAATATCTATCTGTAATGGCCTGACTGTTGGTTACATTCTGCTCATGTTAATTACGCTGCAAACCCCATCATACACCGGACCAGAGTGAGTCAGATCCAAACTTCCTGCACTTTCTGTGTTAAGAATCGACAAACCAAACCAGTCCTGCTGTCTTCCCAACTGCATCTTTAGCTGCCGAGCTGAAAGCGCTGCCCAGTGAGGTTTGCAGGATGGCAGCTGTTACTGAAGCAGAAAAAAAACAAACGACTGCTCTGTAATCCATTGACGTAAAGAATGGAGAACATAAAATATCTACTTGCTTAAAGGGGATCTGCTATGCAACATTCACTTTTTACACGTTTGTCTGCTTCCATTTGGGTTTCTACTGCTTCTAAAAACAGCCCAAGATGTTTTTTGGCAATAGGATACAAATTTTTGGTGTCTGAGAAAATGAGCCGATTTTTAAGTTACATCCGACGGGCACTGCAGCGTTACCTAGCAACCAAAGCAAAACTCAGCCACATGACGTAGTAACCCAAGCGGAGCTCCAGCCCCCTCAGTCAGATGGTTTTACTGCTGTATTCACTGTACAACTTCAACTGGACAAGACAAGTTTTGTTGTTGATTTACCATCCAGAAACCTCTTGCTGCATTCTTGTTGATTGTGTGGGAGGCTCCACTTCTGCTTTTCAAAGATGTATGGTTGTATACTTTCATATCTGTTTGCAGGCATTTTCATGTGTGAGTGTAGACATTGAGTTTGAGGGCGTGGCCAGCAGGAGCTTATTTAAATTTAAAGTGAAAACAGCTCATTCTGAAATCATGTCAAAATAAGCTGAACTGAGCAGATTAAAATCTCGTTATATATAATATAATGTTTTGTATAGCCTGTATACCTGTCCTAATCTGTTCCAGGAAGAATAATAGGTCATCTTTAAATTTTATTGTTGTTGTCTTTTTCCATTTCCTCTGGAGTAACAACACAAAGTTGTAGTTTTATTCATTAACATTTAACCTGTTCAGCCCAGAAAACATAGCCGGTTTCAGGTCACACTCCTTTCTATGGCAGATTTTCAGGGCCAACTGTACATCTTATGCGTATTCTATCACGAATAAACCCCAAAGTACTCACTGTATTTCCGTCTCAATATCTCCACTGAGGTATTTGGCCATGCTGAACTCAGAGGTGTAGTAGCGGTTCGGGAACACCTGATCTCCCTCAGCCGTGAAGGCTTCGCGGCAGTTCCTTGGAGGCCGGCCTTTCTGCATGATCCTCCTCGCCTTGTCATTTTCCTGAAACCACACATTGATGCACACAGTGAGCAAGAAGGTGCAAAAAAAAAAAAAAAAACCCCAGAAACTAACAACTACATCAGTCCAGGCAGACACCAACTTTGATTATGAGAATGGTTTCTATCCCCCTCATATCAATCAGACAATTGACGATGACAGGAGTTGCCGATGTGATCGTGTCCAGCACGGTCTGGTAATCTGGATGAGATGCTTTTCTGGTCAACAAAAAAAAACAAAAAAAACGAGAAAAAAAGATTTAATTCAACAGTTCTCATGAAATGCAAGTGGAATAGAAACAGCAGCAGGTTCTTACCGCGCATGAACGTTGTAGAGTTTATCGGTGAAGGGGCTAACGATGATCTGCGGTCTGTTGCCTTTCGGATAGAAGCGAGACATGAGCCGCTGAAGGACCGACTCATCTTTGTAGTTGTCGCAGCAGAACGCCTTCATGAAGCTCCGCAAACAGCACTCCACCGCCAGGGCCAGGGTGGGATCCTTCAAACTGATGCAAGCCCCTGAGGTCAAACAAGAAGTGTTATGCAACACATCAACAGAGTAGTCTATAGCTGTGCAGTGGAAGGGAAAAAAATATGTGCTTTTCAATATTTACTATGAATAAAAATACTGGGGTTTTCATTTGCAAGCAGCCCCTGTAACTGAATGGCCCAGTCAAAGTCCAGACCTAGATAGAGTTAAGAATCAGTGGCAAGACTCAAACATTTCTGCTCCATCCAGTTGTACTGAGCTTGGGCTATTTAGCAAATAGAAGGCTCAAAATCAGCTACAGTTGCAATGAGAAGTGATTCTACAAGATCTGACTCAAAGCTGCTACGTATAAATGCACTCCACACTTTTCAGATTGTTCTGTATACACATTTAAAACATGAATCGCTTTCTTCTACATCACAATTACGCACTAGTTTGTGCTAGTCTTTCACGTCAAATCCTGATTTAAAAACACTCCAGTTTGTGTTTGAAAGCATTTCAGGGCTACAACAACTTTTGCAAACTAAGTGGCAACTAAGATGCTTCCTGACGGCGTTGAAACTGTATCACACGTTCACAATCAGCACGACAGCACTGATAGTCACCAGCTATCTAAATACGGCATCACAACAGGAAATGGCATCACACTAGTTGATTAGTTGCCTGCTTACTGATTATGTCGCCATGTTTGCTTTAGAGGCGTGAACATTACTTCATCAAAATACAACATAAGCTGAAATATTATATTAAGATTTGACTTTTTCTTTAATCGCCGTGTAGTAAAAGACTTTGAAGAGCAAACTGATTTATTTATTAAGATTTAATGTGTCAGACCAACACAAAGTAGCACATTTTGTGAAGTGGACGGAAAATGCTTGATAACTTTTGATATATTTTAAAATAACAAATGTATTAAACCTTTCCAATAAATCAACAGCCTCCAAGAATATGCATCGTCAGAGCAATTCTAATCAGTGATCAACTACAACAGAAATATTAATATGCTAATATTGATACTGGCCCAAAATGTTCATATTGCGTCTCTAATCATAATTTATTAATATGCTTTGATCTGCGACAGCGAGCCTCTTTCTTCCTTTCTTTTTTTTTGCAATTTTTTCTTTCATTCTTTCAGTTTTTATATTAATCCCGGACGACAAACATGAAACCAGAACAACGTGAAAACGGTTAGTTACCTATTGGCCCGACGGGTTTCTTGATGAAGCTTCCCGCAGCGAACGCATCATTAATGGCAGCAATCAGGTCAGGAACATCGTCTCCAAACCGCTTGAGCTTGTTGGATCGACTGGCCAGGAGCTGGTTTTTTCTCTTCTGCTTGGACTCGTAAGCAAACCGCACACTCTTTGCTTCGACTCTAGTATAAAAGAAGGGTCTTCATTTATTATTTTTAAAGGGATGAATCCTCACTAGCCACAAAAAAAGAAAAAAAAAGAAAAAAAACCTATCCAGGGAGTTAGCTTGTATGAGTAGCAGGAAGTATTTCTCGTACCTTAGCTTGTCCCGTTCTTCTTTTCCTTTCAGGAGAGCCTGATGTTTCTTCTTGATGTCTTCATTCAGCTGCGAACACGTCCTCTGCAGCTCCGCCAGCTGCTCCTTCAGGTCGCCCAATGTCGCCTGTTGTCTTGAGTGTCTGGTTTCTCTGCTGTTGTTCAGTCTCTCGCTGACGGCAGAGGAAACATTTCAAGTTGCTGTGTGGTCTTCTAGAAAACCAAGCTGATAAATACACTGCAAAAACACGTCGTCTCACAAAGAGACTTTTTGGTCTGGTGTCTAATGCAAATATTAGTGCATTTGAAATAACTTTCCAGCAAGAAATAGGAGATTTTTTTTAAATTCAATAACTCCTTAACATTGATGAAAAGGTGCTAGACGTAAGTGAAATAATCTGTCTGTGGAAAAAGACATTTTTCCCATTTTATAAGATAAAATGTCTAGTTCCAGATTATTTTACTTATAATAACAAGCACTTTTTCATCAATATTAAGGAATTATTGGCTTAAAACAACCTCCAACATCTTGCAGAAAAGTTACATATGATTTAGATTTATCTTGCTTCAAGTGGGCTAAGATATTTGCACAAGAAACTGAACCATAAATACTTGGTAAGATTTAGTGTTTTTGCAGTGTAAGATGTCTGAACACCACCACACCTCGCTTGAGCCTTATTAATCTTCTCCTGGAGAAGGTTCTGCTCGCGTTCTGTTTGCTTAAGCTTGTTCAAAGCCCGGAAATAAACAAGCTGTAAAAGAAAAAACAAATAAAATTTAAAATAAAAAAGACACACACACACACATCCCATCTATTTAAGAGAATAATTTAGAAAGTTGTAAAGAATACCTCCTGCTCCTTGTGAGCTTTGCTAACGAGCTTTGCTTGCTGTTTAAAGTTGAGATTATCCTCTCTGAGGGACTTCTGCTCCTCTCTCAGACTGTCAGCTCTCTGTTTAATCACCTGCAGCCTTTTCTCCGTTTGTGCGAGCCTTGACTGCAAGAAAGAAATAAAAATAAATAAGCAAAAGCTGCCCGGTAAAGACAAGGTGCATTTATAAAAAGACTTGGACATTCCAAATGAAGGGGAATTAACTTGTGTCACACCTGGCAGAGGTGCAGGTTGTCTTCATGTTTCTTATCTTTCTCTTCTTTCTGAATTTCGTCCTTCAGCTGCTGTATGGACTGCTCCTTGTCCCTGACCTAAGGGTGATAAAACATACATGTTTATCATGTTTAGCTTGTTAAACATTAGATATCCCAGGAGGAACGACGGGCGATGACATCCTGTTTTATCTAGTTGAAGTTAGTTTCTTGTTTTCTTTCAACAAAGTTATAGTCAGAAAAATAAACATAAATTAGTTCCAGTCGAGATTCTTATTTGTTTCTTTCCAGGATAGAAAGGTTTACCAGGTAATTTACCTTTTAGACATTAAAAAAAAAAAGTCTTTGGAGTCACACAGTTTTAAAGCAGAACTGGAATGTCATAACTAGATTTGATATGGCATCTGGAAATAAAAAGCATGGCTATCTGTTGTTTTTTTATTTAAGAAAAGAAAAATAAATCTCAAGTGGATGTTTGGCCAAATAACAGAACACAGAAAGTGGGTGGCGTGAGTTCTACAATTGTTCCCAAACATCTTTACGCAGTAAAAGAAGCAGACCTTTTCTCCTTTAAAAAGGTGGAAAGGATGGACTTTTTCTAAAAAAAAACAACAACAACAACGGTATCTCTGTTCAGAATACATCAAAATGTATCAAGGTTATAAATCCGCTAATCTCTTATCTTCAAGGTGAGGAAAAACCAAGGATTGAGGAACCAGGATGAAGCTGGCTGGGTGGCTACAACGGATAGCTGTAGCACTGAATCAGCAGCTACATTATTGAGGCCATTACAGGTGTTGTTTGTGAGCATAAAGTTTTTCAACGAAGAAAATGTGTTGGAGAGCGAGGTTTTCTTTAAGTACAGCCACTGCAACCTTCATGGAGAAAGTTATGAAATTAAATCAATAAGCGCTCGCTCCAATTGTTCCTCCTGCATATTCACCTATGATCAAGACCTACAGAGGCAAGCCATTGTTTTCTTCATCTCCGAGTCAAACCAGCGTTTGACTGCAGCTGCCATGCATGTCTTTGTATAACAGTATTTATTTTAACTTCCCTTGTTTTTACCACAAATAAAGAACTGGGCTGAAGAAACTTTTCGGGCTGAAGGCGGGTTTTAAGAGTGCAACACAGCTTGATTTTGAGCAGCAAACAAAGACTTTCAGCTGCTTCCATTCACTGCTGCTGTTTCATGCAATATGCTTTGCTCCTGCTTTCTTTTAAATCGTTTTAACATACTCGGCTTCGGATGAATATAAGTGATTATAACTAATCCCGGTAAGAGTCCCAAAAACACCCAAAAGGAGACATTGTCTGCTGAACACATTGACGTCAGACGGCATCTTACCAAACACCACGCCATTTGTTTCTTCAGGCTCTCCAAGTTCTCCTTCAAATCACTGAAAGACGACAAGCTTTCATATCGCTCTTTCTTCTGCAGGAACTCCTGCTTTAAGTCCTTGAGACACTGAACACAAAACAACACATTTTTGTTTTTTAAAGAAATATGTCACAGTAGTGCGAAAGTATCAGCAGCAATTTTGTCTCTTAGTTGCCTCTTAAAACAGAGCTTAGAAAGTGTATATAAATTAAGCCTCAAAAATTAAGAGACTGGAGAAGAACGGGAAAAATAAACAAATGAATAGATACAGTACAGACCAAACGTTTGGACACACCTTCTAATTGAAACGTATGGCAGTGTATTAACCCACCCTAAACTACAAGGTTTAAATGTTTCACCATATTTTTGAACTACAGGATAACTTCATAATTCAGGGACACGAAGTCATTGATAAATATGTGGATTGGAAATCAGAAGATCCATCAAACATCTGGCAGATTGATCAACTCCAGAGTAAAAGAGGTAAACGCAGGTCTGTACCTCCTCTTGCCTCTCAACCTGTTGCCGTGTGATTGTTTCTGTGTGCTTGATGTGGATGTAGTCTCTCTTCATCTGCTCGAGTAAAGTTGCTTTCATGAAGAACTAAGAATGGTAAAACAACACAACTTCAGCTCGAAAGACAAAGCTAGCCCAATGGAAACTGGAATGAGTGAACTCGTAGCGAACGGGACCTTGTATTTGTCCGACTCGTTTTTCGAATGCAGGAACTGTTTGCTCATTTCTTGGCTGAGAATGGATACTGGATTATCCAGCTGAAACACACACAAAATAACACACACTCCCTTTCAGAACCAGAACCACTGATTTTCCTTAAAAGTACGGTACTTCAAATTTAAGGAAACATATAATTGTTACCTGGATGTTAAAGTGGTCCAGAATTGCTACTAATTCTTCTTTCTTGTTGGAGACAAGTTGACCTAAATATGAAAGAACAAATAATAACCCCTTTAACATAATTCAAATCAATTAGAAATAGTTAATATTAGATACAGTAACCCACTGAAGGAAATTGTTACAGAAATATTCAGAACAGACCAGATTCATGCTTTACCTGCACACAGTAGTGTGTATAATGACATCTAGAGATGAAGGAATGAGTGAATGGAATATCCAGTCCAGTTTATTTATATATACAGCAACTCAACAGTAATATTCAGAGTAAATTCAGTCTAAATTCAAATGCCGTCATATTAAATTGATTATATGACCAAAGTAATTTGTGTTGATTGTTTCAAATTGTTGACTTTGCAGGAGGCATCATAATATTAGAATATTGGGCAGGTCTGGACGTGTCTGTGGAGCAAAAGAATTACAGTACTGTACTTTCCAGACTATAGAGTGCACCTGGATGTAAGCCGCACCTATAACTTAAAAAATTTGCAAATATATAAGCAGCGGTTGTCTCCAAGCCGGAGGTATCCACGTGTGTCAAAAGCCATCCAGTGTATATGTGACTTGTAACACGTAGACGAGACTTTTGATAATGAAAGACAGACGGAGGATGTGTGTGATGAAGTGATTCTGGGGCTGAGTGCTTATAAATCACAAGAGAAACGTGAAGATCGCCATCAATGACTTTTCCTGGTAGGCTACTGTATTTATTTTTATGTTTTTAAAACAACCGTGTTCAGAAAAAAACATTTTTTCTGAACAAAGCACAAATAATATACACATTTGTGTATAATACTGTCCATATTTAATTAAAAGCTTAAAATAAAACATCTGTATAGCACCATTATGTGTAAATATAATGGACAATATCAATGTCAATTTTGTCTCGAGGCAAAATTGACCCTGGAGCTTGTGCTGCCTTCTTCATCACGCTGCAGTCCAGCATTTCAAAATCCATTGGTAAAAATCCACAGATTAGCTGCATCCTTGTTTAAGATGCAGCGATCACAGCGTGTAAAAAAATAAAAGACGTAGTGGGTTTAGTGTGGAAATTACAGTAAATCTCACACACCCTTAATCCAGGCATGTTATTTTAACATGAAGAACACAACTAGTACTTGTTGGAAGCTCTTTGTGTTGATAAAACCAAAACTCAGAGGATCAAATAAATCTAACTATGATGTAAAAACTGTCTATGTATGTGGAAAAATCACCTGATTTGCTTTTGAGTTTGTATCCCCGAGATCCATCGCTGGAGATGTGTTGTTCGACGGTGATGTAGTCACCATACAGATCCTTTTTGTAGGCATCTGCTCCTCTGTTCCTCAGCTTTACAATAACATCTGCAGTGCTAAGAAGACGAAGAGACCCCAACCCCATGACCTTCTGGATGTAAAGAAAACTGCAGCAGCCAATCAGAAACATCATCAATTTACCTTTCTCCAGTTTTCACAAAATCCTTCAGCGACACTCCCCTGTTTGTCATGGTGGCTTTCCCACCGAGGCCAACAATCAAGCCGGTCAGAATGGCACTTTTTCCACCTGGGGATGAAAACACCACCAACAGAGAAAGGGCTAATGAATCAGTGCACGGCTGAAACAATTCCTCCAATGATTCGAGTACCTCGATTATTAAAATTCTTCAAGGAAAATGTATCTGTCTCAAAGCTTTGTTAAATTACGCTTTATTATGTAGCGCACTGAGTTCCGCCCGGATCATTATTTGTGGAGGGCAGCGCTCTTACTTCCACCTATGAGTTGTTGTGAAGTGCTAGCAGCATGGTGTTGAATTGTGCAGCGTTTTGCCAGGGGTTTGGGGGACAAAAAAGAATTGTTGAACTTTGCGGTGTGATGGTAGCTTTTGTGGCGTCGTCATGGTTTTGGAGCGAACAGTAGAGGAGGGGGGAAAACAAAGAGAGAGATCCGACTCCTCTGATAATCCTAAAAAATATTCTATAGAGTACTCGATTACTAAAATATTCTTTTACCACAGCCTTGAGTCAGTGCATGTAAAGCATGCCAAACATATGCACAGAACTGCAAGATGAACTAGAATGCAGTATGCAAAGTGCACCCAGCACCGAGTCTGATCATTGTTTACAGTAAACTAAAGCTTTCACTTCTTACACACAGTTTTTTTAATGGATATAATTCATAACCAGCTGCAGTGCAACTAATATGAGTTTCTGTACAAAGAAATATTATTAAATTGTAATTCAATTATGCAGTAAAGAAGGATGTTTAGCATGCCTTGCTAAATTAAGCATGTTGTTCTTCAACCACGGACCTTCCTGAGACTAAAATACGCCTATATGTGTAAAACACGTCAGTTATAATTAGCAACACATCAAAGGGCGCTAAGCATGAACTTACTCCCATTGTTGCCCACGATAAAATTGACATGGGGCCCAAACTGGACTGGTCCAAAAGAGTGGTGGCACATGAAATTTTTTAAAGTGATGCTTTCAATGAGTCCAATGTCTCCCTGCAGCCAGAAGAAAAGACAAAATAGTCAACAGATAATGATATCGTAAAGGAGCAAAACATGACTTGAGGTTTAAAAATATACATGTATCCTACCGAAGGGGAAGGAGTGGAGATGTGTGAAGATAATCCCTGGCGATTTGTGTCCGTTGCATTTTCAGCACCTGCAGCTGTCACTCGCCTGTTCTTCACAGTCGATGCATCAATAATCAGACTGGCTTTTCGCTTACTCATTTTGAAAGAGTCACTGAAAATACAACCAACCACATCAGGTTCAGTTTAAGAGCATGGACAGTTTATACCGATTTATACATGGCGTGGATTAATGTAAAGCTGTGAACGTTAAAAATAATCCCCAGTTTTAAATGTGAACATATAGTGTGCTTACATGATGCTCAGGAGTGAATATGTGTAACTGGAACTAACTCTGAGGAAATGTGAAGAAGCTTATTGCAGCAGGAAAACAAAGAAAAATGTAGCTAACAAAGGAAAGAGGTGGCAGCAAAGTTTAAACTAAACTGTATAGAAAAGTTCACCCACGTACATCAGCTTTGCTGCATGTTAATATGCAAGAATGCGAAGCTACTACAAACTTTCGGCTATAATTAGTAACACAAGCCAGCCTGCCAAACACTGAATCTGTGAGAAAAGCTAAAACAAGCCAACTGTTATGAAGCAGGAAGTCATGGCTTGGTAAAGATTCACGCAAATAATGAATACGCCACAGGTGCCTTGAAAACAGTGATCAACTAAGGCAGTTACTTGTTATTCAGAGCAGATGAAGCTGTTTTTCCACCACACACGAAATCTATCCAAGCGCAAAAACAGTCAGCATAGCAGCCGCAAACCGAAATGAAACATAATCACAGGATCATTTCCTTGTTTCAGCCTTTCTTCGATTCCTAAACAAACAGTAGAAACACACTTACCATCATTCAGTATCCTGCAGCCGTCCACAATAACATGGGGCCACGGGGGGCTGTTCCGCACTTCCTGCTCGGACTGTGCGAAGGAAACCACAGCAACACGGAACTCAGAGCGCGTCCTCTGATTGGCTGACGGTACACCTGCGTGAGCGCCCGCGCGTCCGAAAACAAGTAGTTTCTTTGTTTTATTAAGTATGACTATATAAACCTGTGAACCGTAGACATTTTAGAAACCCTGGATGCTATCAAAGTATGTAAAAAGTGACTTCTAAAGCAGCAAGATGATGACGTACTATCAAGCTGTCAACCGAAGCCTTTAAAAAGCCACGTGAGCACAACGCACGTCCTTCCGACGAATTCCAGCCCTGTCCAACGAGACGAGCAGGATGAAACGAACAGTCAACAATGACCATGGTAAGGCAAAGGTGGCCAAACATTTTGCTACGTGGGCTAAAATTGTCAAGTTGAAAAGTAGTACTTGAAGCTAGTGATGGCCAAATGAAGCCTGATGAAGCAATGAAGCTTCCCGGCCCATTGGTTTGCCCAAAAGTTCATTACTTGATGCTTCGTTCATTTCACCTGCTGTTGAAGCTGTGGCAGCCTTGTCACTCAGACAGACATATTTAAAAACAATTAGTAGATGCAATATTGTCACAAAGTTTTTGTCAAACTCACCTTTAGTAACAGGAGAGTCAATTAAATCCTATTTAACTAATCTTTTTTAGTTATTCAAATTATTTCCTGGTATATGTTGACTGTTAGTGGCTGTTTTCTTTTGTCATTGACTGATTGAACAATAGACATTTGTTTTAGTGCATTCAGAGTGCAGTGCTTGTTGGGGCAGACAGTTTTCTTTGAGTTTTGATTTGCCTCCTGAAAAACTAAAATTCTTCAAAAGTTCTTTTTCTTGGTTTTCTATTGGCTCTCTGATCTGATCCCTTATATTTTTACTCATCAGGCCAGAATTTTACTTTTCCAACAGCTTTAAGTCTGTTTCTGCTGTGCAAAACTGATATATTTTTGCAGAACAAAGAAATAGTGGAAATTTCAAGAAGGTGAGAATTTTGGAGGGTTTAATTATTGTTATTTAAGAATCTTGTGAGTGATCATCTCAAGTATTTCCTGATGTCAGACTTTTTTCTTCTTGCTGGCTCCTTTTCAATCAAGTTTATTTGTGTAGCACATATCAGCAACAATCCAGTGTCAAAATGTTTTACATAATAAAAACACATAAATATAAAGTCACAAAATAAATAGTCACGTAATCAACCGTTAAGAAAACTGGTAACAGACATTACATTTTGATGAGTGCCATCATCAAAATCATTAATACACATGAACTATAAAAGGTTCATTTTATTACGGCCACTGCTGAAGACAAATACTCCTCTGATGTAATCAAGCAGCGGCTCATCAAGCTTTTATTTTAAAAACCGACACGCAAAATGAAACAGTCACGTGACCCATGCAATGCGAGGCCTCGTTTGTTGCCAGTCACGTGGTTTTCAGCAAGACGACACAAGCCTCGAAGCGGGGCTTCATCGGACACGCCCCCTTATTACTCGGTACAAGCCTCGAAGCCTGGCTTCATATAGCCCATCGCTACTTGAAGCCCCCAAGTACCAGTTTTTTTGTTCATTAAAAATGTAAAAGTAGAATTATTTTAAATTTGTTTACATTTTAAGAAGCCCTGAATTCAATATATGAATGAAATTAGCAAAGTAGTCCGATGACTGAAAAACTGTTTTCTCTTCTAAATCATATCAAAACAATCCAAAAATGACTTGAAAGTAAGTTTGTCTCACTTTTGTCCAGAAGGACAATCTTGTAATGCTAGAACTGGACATGTAACATTCTGTCTTTAGAAAAGCTTGATGGATGGGTGTGTTCAAGTTTGCGTTTGACTAAAAGTTGATTAGTGTTTGTGGTCATCCATCAATTTTCTGAACACCCTTCATCCCTAATGGGGTCGGGAGGGTTGCTGGTGCCAATCTCCAGCTGCGTTCCAGGCGAGAGGCGGGGTTCACCCTGGACAGGTCGCCAGTCTGTCGCAGTGTTTGTGGTCCTATTTACATTTATTTAAGTGAAATCAAAAATATGATTAAATAAAGGAAAATGCTTTTTTGAAGAAGATTTTAATATGTCCTATTAAAAATATTAGCTACTCTACAATTGCAATTAAAATGTTTTCAAACATGTTACTAGTTCTAAACTACCTCATCTGAAAGAAAATTATACCTAAAGACAGAAAAATTTATTTTTCACACCGAGACAGTCTCTCTTATGCACTGTTAAATTAGGTCAAATTTGGCTGACATTACTATATGCTGGTAGTGCTAAATGCTCTAATGTACATTTTTCTGTATCAACAGGATTCAGTCCATCGTCAAAGCCTGAAGATCCAGCGTTCTTGAGACTGAATACGCAAGCTTTTCAGTATTGCCTACTTAACGTGCAAAAACCCATCAGTCCCAAATGGACCACTGCTGCAAGAAGAGACGTCCAGAACTTCATGAACTTGGACTCTGTGTCTGCCATTGGATTAAAATATGTTAGGAAGACTGTAACATCTGAAGCTGCTCTGCAACTGAATGTGGTAGATATTGAATCCAGATCTGAGAGCCTGCCTAAGCACCTGGCTCAGCCTTGTGATCTTTCTCATACTGGGAGTAAAAGTCCCCCAGAAGTCCCAGTGGATGAATATCACTACTCCACACACAATATTAAAGTGGGTGGAGAAGAGAAGATTCTGGTGACGTTTTCTGAATCAGTCCATCACTTCTACTGCCAATTGGACAGAAATTTGACCATGTTGGAAAAACTCTGGAAAAGTGTTGCTCTGCTACCTGCCTATCATCAAAGCTCAGATTGTCCACTTGGACTTAATAGCATTTGCTTAGCTAAGTATACTGATGATCAGTGGTACAGAGGTCTAATAGTAGAAAGATCCCCAAATCTCAAGGTGCACTTTGTTGACTATGGGGACACCCTTGCTGTTCTTGACACTGATATTCGCCCCTTGCCTCCTGAAGCAAGTTTCACCAGGTCTATTCCTGTTCAGGCTGTTCCACTTGGGCTGTTCAATGTTCCTGCAGATTTATCACTGGAAATCAATGAGTGGTTTGCCAACCATGCTGTGGGGAACAATTTCACCATTTCAGTAGCAGCAAAAGGGAAAAAGGGGAAGCTGTTGGTTGAACTGTTTGATGGATCACTAAATGTTAATGCCTTGGTCAGGGAGAAGGTGACAAAAATGAGACGGTCAAAGATGACTGCTGTGATTTCTAATGCCAGCGATGAAGTCTCTGTCTCAAAAGAGACTACTTTGCCAAATGAGGATCATTCCCCACCTGAACTCACCAGATCATCAATGTTAAAGAACAACACTGGCCCAGAAATGCAGGAAAACAAGGAAATGTGTCCCACATATGCTTCATCACCAAAGGCAGAGCAAGTAAAGGATTTGGACATCATTCTTGAGAACAATAAAAGCGGGATGGAGACTGTAAATCTTAGTTCCTACAGCAACTTAGAAATAACTCAGTTTTCATCCCACAATCACCCAAAGCAAAATGCAGAGGTTTATATGTACAATTGGCCAAATATTTCCCAAAACATGGCTGTGGATGCATATGCTTCTTGTATTTCAGGCCCACATTACTTCTGGTGTCAGCATACCAACACAGAAGACCTTGACAAACTGTCATGTCTTGCTAATGAGATTGCAAAGGCACAAGACGTAATTTCGCCTGAGCATCTTAAACCTGGTGTTCCCTGCCTTGCTCTGTTTTCAGAAGACAACAAATGGTACAGAGCTCAAGTAACTGAGAACTCAGACAAATCAGTCCATGTCTTGTTTGTCGATTATGGCAATGAATGTGATGTCGAGAAAAAAGATGTAAGATTGCTGCCTCAAAACTTGCTAGAGATGACACCTCAGGCTTTTCTGTGTTGTTTGGATGGTTTCATGGAGTCCCGGGGCTTTTGGGATAATGAGGTCTACGATGACTTCTACAGTCTCATAGTTGACAAACCACTTAAAGTGACAGTTGTGGCTGGAGGAAGTTATTCAGAGAATGGTGTTCCCCAACACACAGTAACCACAGAATGTGATAAGATTGTAGTTAACAAGGCCATTCAGAAATACTGGAAGTCATTTTCTGGAGAACATTCTGTAAATATTGTGGCAAAAGACTTTCAAGCCAGCAACAGCATTGATAATCTTGGGCCCTGCAAAGAAAAAACAAGTACTTCCACTTACAAGCAGCCAGAAGTGTTCAAAACTAAAACCGAAATGGTGTACGCGTCCTGCATTGCTGAGCCAAAATTCTTCTGGTGTCAGTTTGCCAACACGGAGGATTTATGTGAAGTGTCCCAGCTAGCCCAGGAAGCTGGTAAGGCACAGCAGGACGTGACATTCCTTCAAAGTCTTGGACCAGGGAGCCATTGTCTTGCTTTATTTCCTGAAGACAAGCTGTGGTACAGAGCGATGGTAGTCCAGAAAGAAAACAAAACAGTACATGTCTTGTTTGTTGACTATGGAAACGAGTCAGACGTTGACATACAAGACATAAGACCTTTGCCTCAGAATCTGCTGGAGAAGGTACCCCAGGCCTTTCTTTGTCGTTTGATTGGATTTGATGAGTCTAAAGGCTTCTGGGATGACCAAGCTTATGACTTCTTCTACAAGCTTTTGGTTGATAAACCCCTTAAACTGACTGTGTTCAGTGCAGAGAGCCATTCAGAGATGCCAGTTCCTCAGTATGCAGTGGAAGTTGAATGTGATTTGGTATCCATAAATGCATCACTGCAACATTACTGGAAACCATTTACAGAAGAATGAGCTGACAGAGAACCTTTAGACAATCAGCTGCTCACAAGGCAGTCCAACTGGTAAGACCACTTTGTGTCTTACCAATCTTAGAGGAATGAAGCTTCTCCAGAAGTATGATGGTTTTATATTAATATTTTGTTGACCCTAATTTCCTTAGATGTCTGTGTGTCTGCCCAGAAGTTCTGAAAGAGTTGTGACTTCCAGTCACATCCTTGTCCAATTAGAGACTTTTATATGCCTCTGAGGATTTGTCATTCCTATTTCCGCTTGTCTATTAAAACGTATACAAAATCAAATAAAGACGTTAATGAGCCAATTAACTGAAAAGCCTATGATTGCATTTTTTTCTGTTGACAGACCTCGGATTTGATTCTGGAATTGGTCTCAATAGATTTATTTGCTTTCTGTAGAAAATTATTGAAAGCTAAAATATATAGTTCTGACAATTTGACAGGTAAAAAAAATGGTTCTTTAGTTATTTAATTAAGCAAAGTGGTCTACAGAATGAAAATGTTGCGATATATATATATATATATATATATATATATATATATATATATATATATATATATATATATATATATATATATAGAGAGAGAGAGAGAGAGAGAATTAATGTGGAAGAAGGTGCTTTGATCATTTGAAATTTCTGACCTGCAATTTCTGACTAATGTTCTCTAACTTCCAAAACCTTCACTGGATGATTATATTTACATATTGAAGTACCCACAAGTGTGCTTCATTTAAGTGGCTGCTAGAGTCCAGTGGTTGCATTATAGCAGGTGTCAGAGTAAAGGAAGCTAAGTACTTTTTTTTCTTTTTGCAAAGTTATCTCTTTTTCTGTCCCTTTGTCTCACTTTTTATTGGTCCACCATAAAACCAAATGTATAAAAACTAAGAAAGTGACTTATTTTTGCTTTCTCACAGCAATGTGTGACAAAAATATTACCACATTGATGAGCAGCACAAAGATTGAACCTTTCTCCACAAGTAGAAATGTCTAAACTTATTCGCTTTCTCCCAATTTCACGTTTTAATGTAGGCAGTCCTTTACTATAAATCATTTAAAAGCGTCAGAGTCTTTATTTCAGGAGCTTGACGCGTTTCAGATGCGCCGTGTGTCCTCTGGTCTGTCCAGCAGGTGGCACTATCCCCTTTCTGGTGCTCAGGTGAAGGCTCCGCCATTTTGAATTCAGAAGCCGTTGCTGGGCAACTCCAGAAAAATGACGGAGCTGCACCAAGTGGTAGCAGCGGGAGATTTTGAGAAGGTGAAGGAGCTACTGAAGAATCCGAAATATAATCCCAATAACAAGGACGTCGACTGGAGCTACAAAACCCCTCTGCACTGGGCAGCAGCTAATGGTGGGCGCTTTAGAAGGAACTTCACCTTCTACCTCCAGGTCTTTTCTTCCTGCTGTCTCAAGTTACATTTGTCCTTGTTCCCTCTAGACGTACAACGGAAGAATTGACTCTTCTAGTTCTTTTCTCACTCTAGTTCTTTTCTCTTTTTCATGAAATGTATATAAAGATATCTTTTGTAGTCTAAAGCTTGTCTTTTGTCTTGTCAACTTTAGTTGCATGGTAAACCCCTATTGTTTTGCTTTAAGATCTCAACCTATCAAAAAAGAAACTATGCCTAGCACCTCAAGATGAAGACTGCCCAGGCATAACAATATGACCACTAACAGGTGAAGTGAAATGTTAGAAATGCAGTGTACATTAGATTTGTGTTAGTATGTTAGCAGTACGCTATTGAAGATTTTATAGATATATAAGTATATTTAACTGGGGACCGTTTTTGTTTGTCCTTCACTAGCATTAAATATTACAGTGCATCCAAAAAGTGTTCACAGACACATCCTGATATTGTTTTAAGAGTAAAAGAAAATATGAGTTGCTCTGAATACTCTAAATCCACTGTAGGACAGAACATCAAGCGGGTAAATTATGTATTTGAATGCAGATAAATCAATATTAGAGATGTAGGAATGTTAAAGACTCTTATTTTACTGACTAGCAGCAAGAAAATACAAAGTTTTTCTTAGTTTCCCTTGGACATTAAAGTTTAAACATAATTTATTATGTTGCATAATAATAGTTTCACCTAACGTGTCAGACGTTGAGTTTAACTTTGCCAGAGTAAATGTGCATTTTGGAGTAGTCTTTCATGCAATCGCTGTTAATGCATTTTGCTGCTTGGTGGTTCTGTTTGAAAACAAGTTCAAATATTTTTGAAGTTCTCAAGATAGTTTTAATTCCAACTACAATCTTCAAACTGACTTGCCTACAACTAAGCAAATGTTTACAGTACATCCCCTTTTTTTCCCAGTTTTTTATTCACATATTAGAAAAAAAGTGCAGCAGGAAAGACTAAATGAAAAACAAAACTATAGTATTAGATTAATCACCGCACTCCATAACGCCCAAAATAGTTAATGAAAAGGGTCTCAAATTTTGTGCTACTGCTAGTTATATAGCAACTGAATTTGGTTATTAATGTAGACAATAGTATCCGTCACTCTCGTGTTGCATTTACATCCTTCACAAACAGGTCATCATTTTATGCTACAGCGGTTTTGATTTCAGGGGTAATTTTAACGCTAAGATAACTTTATTCTTTATTTACACTGACAAAAAATGGTTCTTAGTGCAGAATTTTGGCCTTTTTTCAAATTAAAAATGGTATGGAATTACTTTAATCTATTTAAATTGCAGTCTAAACCTGTCCAAATGAGACAGTCCAGTGTATTAAATATAGAAAGGTTTGAGAAACGGATAACAATATCAGCCTGTAAGGTTATCCTGCATTCTAGCTTTGTCCACATAAAGAATAAAGTGTGGTTTAATGTTTTCTAATTCCTACAAATGTCTTGCTTCCATTTTATTTAACCAATATCCCTTCTCCAGTGGCTTGTGGAGTCATGAGATTCACCATAAAAACGTATCATTTTGTGTTTACAAGAACAGATTTAAAACTGTGCGACAGACTGGCGACCTGTCCAGGCTGACATTGCCTCTCACCCGGAACGTTAGCTGGAGATAGGCACCAGCAACCCTTCCGACCCTTCTAAGGGACAAGAATGTACAGAAAATGGATGGATGGATTTAAACCTTTTTTGTTTTTTTCATTCTATGTTTTAGAAAACTCTGTATTGCATTTTTTTTTTCTCAGGGGATTCAGATATCATCAAGGTTCTCTTAGAGAATGGAGCTAATCCGTGTCTGAGAACAGTGCACGGATGGACCCCTGCCCACTATGCTGCAGAGTCCGGTCATATAGCCGCGCTGCGGATGCTGCACAGCTTCCATGCACCGATGGACAAACAGGACTGCTGTGGAGACAAACCAATAAGATTGGCCGAAATATACGGAAAAGAAGACTGTGTTCGATTCCTTCAAAAGTATGACACAAAGCCCAATTTTCACCTATTTTTGCTTTATTACAAACAACCTTTACAAAAGTTTCTGATTTAATGTTGCAAATCTTTTTAATATGTTGCAGAGCAGAGCTTGAGTATCAAGACTTCCGCGAGAAAATATCTGAAGAAGGTATTTCAAACGACTCGGATGAGGAGTGGTTACAACAAAGCAAAGAATACGAAGAAGACATTGCTTTTAGAACCAGGAGGAAAACTAAGTCTAGACTCAGCGTTCGTTGAAACATAAGTTTGGCATGCAGGTTGAGTCTTTTGCTCCATTTCTCTTCAAATATATCAACTAAAACCTGAAGAATTCAATGTGACTCTGATCACAGCTGGTATTTGTGTAAGCTGAGTTAACTCATTAAATCCTAAAGGTGCATACAGAACAAGTTCATGCAAAGGGTAACACAAAGAGGCTAAAAATAATTACTTATACATTTATAATTTCACTAATAATATTGATAAACAATCACATTAAAAGGTTATGGAAGTCGAGGATGGATGTTTTCAGCATGTGCTTTCTCACAGTAGTTTTCTTGAGAAAACCATTTCTGACCCAATCATCTCGAGATCACGAGATGATTGGTGTGTGTTAAACCTGATTCCATCCTTCGAATACATGCCACGTGTATTTGCACAACGACACAAGCATAGTTTGTTTTATTGAGATTAACTTGTTATCCCATGAAAACCATCAGGAAATGAACTAGTCTTGAGAGAACCATTGGGAAATGAACTAGTCTCAAGAAAATCATCAGGAAATTAACTCTTATCTCCAGAAAACCAATGGGAAATTATATTGATATATCGTTAGAAAACGGAACATTAACTGGTTATCTCGAGAAAACCTTTGGGGAAAAGTACATGTGGAAAACATCCGCTCTCGGCTACAGTAAAAAGTGAATGCACACTGTACATTTATTTTCAATGGCGCATAGATGTGATACGAGTTTTACATGTAGATGTAAATTGTTTCATTTCTTCCATGTTGTCTCTGACTTAGAGGTGCTTTCACTGACTCTAGATGCTGGAGCCTGGAGATCAGAGGGAAGAACAAATGGCAATAAGACATACAAGAGAAATAGCCATGGTATCATGTATTTGTAGTTGCGGTGCACCTACTTTCTTCTTAATGTATTTCAGTAGAGCCTCACGAGTCTGTAGAAATTATGGTGAGAAAATCATTAAATCGGTTATCTGGCAGAAAAGTGCCTATGATTAATTATGATAAAAGATGACAGCTATCAGTACTGGCTTTTAACCATGTACACACCCCTGTAAGAATTTCCTGTTTTTGAGCAACAACCTTAGTGGGCAAGGTTCACCCACTTTACCTTGGTAAAGTTAGATTCCCCTCTTGAGGTGACCTCAAAGATTTAAAGTTGAATTTATTAGCTCTCAAATGTGGGTAGGGACATTCAAACACTTTGATTTTCTTCTTCTGTTTATTTTGAGACGTCCACTGACTCACATAAAATCCCCCATCTTTTGCTTTGAAGCAGACTTGGGGGTTTGAGTCTAAAATATCAGTTTGAGGTCAAAACTGAACTACTGCTAAATCATTGTCCTTGTCAAAACTACTAGTACAGCGAATTAACCCATAACTAGCATGATATACAGTACCACAATGTTTTACCATGGGCACAGTTCTTGTTTTGCTGTGTTTGTGTGTTAAACTTACTTTTTGGACTGGTGGTCAAAAGCTCCACATGTTATGGATATTTTAGTCTGGTTAGAAAGGGATTTACATTGACTTTCTGTCTTGCATCCAGCATAGAGAAAATTGTAGTCAAATGTAGAACTCAACCAGTTCACACCTGAAATGTTTGCAGCTTCTTCAGTGTTACTGTTAAAGTTTACATATAATACTCTGGGTTTACTCTCCTTCAACTGATCATTTTGTGAGATCACCATTTTTTTGTTTACTAAGCAGGACGCATTACACAAAAGAGTAAATGCCTTCCGATGATACCTAGACATTTTGTAGATTAATCACTTTCAGGGTGTGTCCACAAAGGCAATCAGAGGCATTTTCTCAGTTGAATAAACCCCAATATGTGTTGCATTAAAGGTGGAAAATGTTGTCTTTTCCTCTAACATCTGGAATTTTAACAGGGGTGTGTACACTGTAATCATATTAGGTCTTAACATTGCCGTAAACAACAGCTTAGAAACATTTGTAGATCACACTGTGTAGCATCATTGAGCTGTATCATTATCTGGCTAGTTTCTCATTGTCTTACCATTTTGTCTCCGAAGAATGTGTTCAACAAAATGAAGAAGCCCTGGAATTGAAAAAGAGTGTACTTGTATGGCAAATACTTCAGCTTGTTTGTGTGCTACATTGAATAAATTATTTTGACTGTACCTGGAATCCATTGAGTATGGTGAAGATGTATTCGAATGCATATGCTGCGGGTCCGCTTGTGAGATCAAAAATCAAAATGGCAAATCCAAAGATCCACGTCACACCAAAAATCGGGGTCAGCATGATAATGGTTCTCACAACAATTTTGGCTGCTGCTTTCTCCTTTTCTGGAGAAATGTCAGTTTTTTGGTGTATTTCTGAGTGGTGGTTAATGAGCTTCATAATAACCACAAGCATTGAGAACACATTAATGAAAACAATTGCTCCAACTGGAATGACAAACGTATAAAATGTGCCTTTAAAAAGTCCGCCATAAACCAGCCAGCAGGTCTTCCTCGAGTAATATTCCCCCTCAGCTCCACCGTTGCAGGTAAGAAATGTGACAAAGACTATGATCAAGGGGATGGCATAGCCTACAACCAACGAGAACCTCAGATAGTTTGCCTTGCTCACCTTGTGGAACAAAAACACTGCCTGATGAAGAAGTGTGGCGCTCAAACAAAGTGTCCAAAAGAACATAGCCAGATAGCAGAAATGCTTCAGCACTGCAGAGGTTCGACACCAGAGGTCTGAAATACTCTCTGGGTTGGAAGAAGATGCCAAAAAGCAGAGGTTACCGATCAGCAAGCACAGACAAATGTTCACATGGGCAGTGTGGCGTAAATATAGTGTACTCGTCTTGACTACGTCGCTCCAGACTATCAGTTCTATCAGAAGAGTGAGAACGAGTGACAACACTGAGACTGACAGAGCTACATAAGTTAGAGTAGTTATACCAGGGACTTCCAGGGGCTCCTTGGACAGTAGCAATGCAAACGAGGAAAGATGATTACAGACGCAGCGGCCTTCTTTTGAGGGACCCTCCCATCTACATCCAGCTGATGAAAACTCATGGTGGTTAGGATCCCAATACACACATATTAGCTTAAAATTACGAGGTCTTTCCTTGATCATATCAAAGTCTAGGGTAATGACTTGTTGGTTTTCTGCAGTTGTGGATACAATGATACTGTTGACCTCTGTTTTATTGTCATTATGGGGCAAATATTTATCCAGTTGTTTGAATGCAGCTGCTTTCACATTCACTGCACCTGGAAGAAAAACTGTAACATTGAAAAGGCTGATGTTGCAGTTGGTGCTATTGCACACATTCACCTGCAGATTTTCCTTCCTATTCTCCGCTGTCATATTTGATATTTTAATTAAATTCTCAACAGAAAGCATGAATTTCTCAGCCATTGAAAGTGTGGAGTTGTCAGTGCCATCTTTAGTCCACGAGCCTTCAAGACTTTTATTCAGCAAATGACTGGATGAGAATAGAAAATTCTGAAAAATAAAAGCAGAATCCACAGGTCATTTTCTGGAAGATGGTTGTGACGTGTAAAAAGTATGACATCCCAATCTATGCTGATGTCATTTTTTGGCATTAGGAATTTTAAGTTTAGTGAAAAAATCTTTAATTTAATAAAGATGCATAAATTATCTGCATTACTACATTGAAAAAGACTCTTTCTTTTTTTTTTAGAACAAACAACAGTTTTGTGACATTTAACTTTTTTGCAAAAAGCTTTGAGTTGGCTTAAACATCTTAGTTGGAAACTGCTTTGTTAGACATCATGGTTTCTTTTTTTTTCTCCAAAGAGTTTTTGCAGCGCTTGTGGCTCGTATTTTTGCGACAGTAGGCAGACAGGAAAGAGGGTGAGGAGAGGGGGGAAGACATGCGGCAAAGGTCGCAGGTACCAGGAGTCGAACCTGCGACAAGGACTAAGGCCTCCAAACTAACCCCCTGCGCCACCACAGCACGCCCCATCATGGCTTCTTTTCACCTTAAAACCAGTGGTCCCCAACCTTTTTAGTACAGCGGACCAATCAACCCTTCCTAAATTTTTTGCGGACCGGGGGGGTGCAGGTGCGCGTTGTAAGGACCGAGACCGATGCCTTGTTTCTTACTCATTCTCATGTTGGTGCGCAAGACAGAATCCGGTTTAGGATTTTCAAAATAAAAGCTCCTCCATACTCAATACATAGAACGGACATATTTAATTATTTCTTGCGCGGCCCGGTACCAATTGGGTCCGCGGCCCAAACCGGTGGTTGGGGACCACTGCTTAACACTGTTTAGTATGTCAGTGAAGTTGTAAAGAAATAGACCTTTTAATGAAGTCATGAAAGCATACTGATTATGTCTTAATTCATAAAGATCAAGATGCTTTGATACTCACTTCTATTGCTGACTCATTTGTAATGACACTTGTATTTAACTTTCCATCCATGGTGCTAAGTACTTTGACCGATGCATTTATGTTGGCAAAACCAGGCAATTTTGATGTCTTTGTGACCATTACAAAGCGTTCAAATACTATTGCAGCATTTGTAGCCAGTATACCAAGTCCAATGTCACTAACCTGAAAGAACAATAAATATGAAAGTTATTATTGTGTATTCTACAGCAACTTCTTAAATCAGCAAGCTGAAGTATATTATTATACCTCAAGTGGAATACTTCTTATAGTAACAATTCCTATTAACTGTGATTCCATAAAAATAAAAAGTTGAAAGCATATTTAAGTACAACTGTATAACAAAAGCCAGTTCAGTTACTGTACTACTCATTCATGTGCAATGATAGAAAGTTAATATGTTAGTAAAGTTCACATACTTGAGCAATTTCCAGCACTTTAGCGAGGTCCTGTTCAACACATTGTGAAACCTCTTCCCCCCATATCCCTTCCTTGTCATTATCCCTGAAAGTATTAAATAAGCATTAATGAAACTAATCAGCACAAAAACTAAATGCTATAGAAATGTTTCATTAGTTAAATAAATTTTGCGTTTTTCAAAGTTAGAGGAAACAAATGTTATCTGATAGTGAAGAGTTCAAATCTCACCCATATGAACACTTTCGCTTTCTTGTTCCAGCTTTATCCTTGCATTTTATTTCTGCAGTAAAGCCGGCCTTGGTGTTTCCCCATTCACCTTCCGCTGAACAATATTTTTCCCCAGCTGTTTAGTACAAATAAAAAAAATTATTTAATACAAAAACTATGCAGAGCAAAACCCCAAGTTTAAAAATGTTATTGTAAGGAATGCAAAAACTATCGCATTAACTTTTAAACAGTATATATATATTTTGAATTATAAGGTTGAGGGCGATTTTGGATAAATTCTCTTAACTGTATAAGGCTGATTTAATATGGGACTGCAGCTCATCTACATTGCTGCTTCTGGTTGCTGAAGTAGATTTTGGTACTCTTATGGGTGCGTCCCAGGTTACAAATGGAAACATTGACATCTACATATTCATAAAGCTTGTGAGCCCTTTAAAAGTCTCAGACAGACAGCAGCACAAGCTGTGGAGTTGATAAACCACAAAGGACCAACTCCAGCAGATGACATGGCACCTCAAATCATCACATACTGTTGAATCTTCACTCTGGACCTCCAGCAACATGGATTGTATGACACTTCACTCTTCCTCCAAGTTCCAACATTTTGTATTTCAAATTAAATGTAAAATTAACTTTGATTTTAAAGGAGGACTTTGGACGACTGAAAAGCAGTCCAGTTTATTTCCTGCTTCGTCTCAGGTTCAGCATTTGCTGAAATCCTGTCATGTGACAGCTATAGCATTGGATATGTGCTGTGGCTCTTAAAGCTTTGACTTTAACTCCTGTGCATGACTTAGCTCTATACCAGAATCTCTTGAATGGGCTCACAACATATAGATATTCATGTGGTCTTTTTCCCTCTACTGAACTTTAACATAGTATGTGTGGAGACTAAACGCTATGGACAGCTAGCTTCTTTAGCAATTATCTTTTTCAGCTTAATCTCCTTGTGTAGGGTGTTACTGACTGTGATGTGTTTCAAACATTTATTTTATTAAACTTGTGTAATATTGTTATTTCCAGAAGACCAGATATCTTGAGCTTCATTCTCTGAGACATAATCATCAAAATTAAGGATGATAGACAGCTAAAATATGTCAAGCTAATGTTCACATTTTTTTAGATTAAAGTACAGAAATAAACTCAATTTTTTGTGATATTTTGATTCACTCTCAAAGTACTTTTCTATCAGATACATGACTGGTCAGAATTGATTATATTGAATTGAATGTGCCCTAACGTTTGAGTCCACTTGCATTTCCACCATTTCAGAAGTTAAATGTCCTGTACTTGTGTAGCACTTTATCAAGTCTAAGGAACCTCAAGGTGCTTCACACTGCATTCAGTCATTCACCCATTGACATGCTGATGGTGGCAAGTTATTGGATGGAAGCATCACCGGGGGGTAAAGTGTCTTGCCCAAGGACAGAACGACAGAGGCAGAATTGAACCGGCAACCTACTGATTGAGAGATGAACTTCTACCTCTGTCTCCACCAAATTCAAACATTGCTTTTTCAGTGCAGTAAAAAAACATACAATTCATTGTGTCAAAGAAAAAAAGCATCATTATCTTAAACTGATACTTACGATAAATGACATTGACCGTCATAGATTTACTTTGGTGTTGGTTGCACTCATTAGTAAAGTCGCAATATACCTCTGGAGAATCTGACGACGAATTCACCTTCGTTTTATCACAGCCAACTACTTTTTGAGCTGAATAAACCTGTTTGCCATTTTCTGTGAAAGTTACAAAACAGGACAAGTATTACAAGAACAAATTCATTCAGATGGTTCAAAGAGCGAACATGAATAAGACTAGTGAAATTTTCCTACCTGTAGTCAGGGGGCGTGTCGTGACACCATCTGGCCAGCTCACATTGTATTTTTCGGTGCTATTCGTTATCTCACATTTCACAATCACAATAAAAACAGAACTGTCTGTCTTACACAAGGGAAATGCAGGATCTGCTGAAATGTCGATCTTTGGTTTGAGGCATACGTCCAATGTATCATTGGCTTTATGGTTTATGGTTATTTGACCTTCGTTTTCAACAAAAAGACATATGTACTCTCCTGAGGAAGGAACAACATGGAGGGTTCAAACAGAGGCGAACGGTGTAAAATATATTTCAAGGGTTTAGATGGCCATTATGTGATAAATGCTCAGTCAACAGACTAATTTTCTTTTCCTGTAGTTTTCCAAGTACAATTCTAAAAAAATAACACTGTGGTGGTTCCTGGGGAAGTAGTTGTGCTATATACTGTTGCTCTAGAAATGGTGAACAAACCCCATTTCTCCTAAAACTGAGGAGTTGGATCTTTGCCCCGCCACACACGAGCAAACATGATGAGGATTATGACATAAACTGATAGAATTCTGAACATTCTCATTTACGAAGTATATTATTGAAATGTACACATGTATTTTTTCATGTATTATTACTTTAGATAATCCTGCTTATCGCAATAACAACACATATTGTGTTGGACTTAGTCTAGTATTTCCCAAAGCTGGGGTCTGAGTTGTGATCCAACAAGTATTGGCTCTAGAGTTCCTCTACAAAAATGTTAATACATTGAAAAAATAATAATTGATTAAGCTAATTTGTGTTGTCACTGAAGTACTATTTGCACACTCATAAAATATCCTGCCTCAAAAGTTAAAAGAGTTCATAACCCCTGCACTAGTTTTTAAAACTGCATGATGTTTTGTTGCTTCTGTTCTCTGAGGACAAAATGCAGTGGCTTGGAAAATAGGCCTGAATACCTTTGCACACTGCAATCAAATATATTTATGTTCGTGGCTGTAATGTGGAAAAAGACTTAAAAAATTTTGTTTACAGATGCTACCCATCCAGTCTGACTAAGGTTGAATTGTTTTAACAACCTGCTCGCGTTCTAACAAAAACCAGGAAGATAGAGCACATAACACCAGTTTTAAAGTCCCTCCATTGGCTCCCTGTCGCTCAAAGAATAGACTTTAAAATACTGTTGTTAGTTTATAAATCACTGAATGGTTTAGCACCACAATACATTAAAGATCTGCTGTTGTTGTATCAACTTTCCAGAACTCTCAGGTTCTGGTTCTGGTTCTGCTCTGCACTCCCAGAACCAGAACCAAACGAGGAGAAGCGGCATTTAGCATCTATGCACCAAAAATCTGGAACAAACTTCCAGAAAATTGTAAAACAGCTGAAACACTGACTTCCTTTAAATCTCAACTAAAAACCCACTTGTTTAGAATTGCATTTGAAACGTAATCAATTACAAATTTATTGACGGAACTTGACTTAATGTTGTGTTTTTATTGTTGATTCTATGTTGCATTGTGTTTTTGTGTTTGATTTGATGTAAAGCACTTTGAAATGCCTTGCTGCTGAAATGTGCTATACAAATAAAGTTTGATTTGATTTGATTTGATTTAAAAGGATGTCTGAGCAAAATGACATGACAAAAAATGGGTTGTGAACGCTTGATGATCTAAAATGTTGTGGTTGCAACAAACTTACCTTGCCAGAGTTCGTTAACACTTAGAATCGTGACTTTACTTTCTTTTTGTTTAATTTCTACTGTTGAGATGCTGCCATTAGTTATGAGAAACTCTCCATCTTCTCTTTTCAGATTCCACTGTGGTTGGACTTTAAGCTCTCTCTCAGTTTTACAAGTAACAGCAGTACTGTTGTCATACGGCACTGATTTCTTTGTTATTTCCAAATTGACGATGCCTGTGAATTTAAAAAGTTTACAACTTTAGAAAGTTTACACAGGAGTTTATGATCTTAAAAAATGAGGTTTCACTATAAATGAAAACCTTTTTTTCCCTCTAAAACGCAACTGAAAAAAATAACAAACTAGTGTGTTAAATGAAATTCTTAAAATTTTCTTTTAAAGATGTAATAAGGAAGTAGCATTAGCATCATCCTGTAAAGTGATAGCTTATTAAAGCACCTTTGCATTTATGCTCTAATAAATACTGTATTTGGTTTTCATCTGAAAAGACATTATCTGCATTATTTATGTATTTCTAAATGTACCAAATAATTATATTTTAGAGAACCTTATTAGCCTGATATAAAGTTCAGGAGGCTTAACAGGAAGGAAACTGGTCAAGGTGTCAAAAAATAGATGCAATAAAGTAAAAATAATTTCAGGATGTGCATACTTACACAACCTTTATTTTGCGGAATCTGCTTTTAAAATTTATTTAGCACAATTAATATTGTATCAAAAGTTGAAGAAGTTTCTTAAATAACTCTATTATTGTATTTTTCCACCATAGTAAAATTACATTTTAACTTTGGTGTGAAAAAAAAGCAAATCATTGAAGAAACAAAACAGGATGTAAAGTTATTGTGAAATGTAACTCTAACATGAATCCAACTGGTGAAATATATAGTAGATACCTTTTGTCTCCAAAGTCATTTTGCCTTCTAGCTCTTTTGTCAGATTGGTGGATTTATTAAACAGTTCTCCCGAACTAACGTCAGAGACGATCTTCATTGTAAAATCAACAATGATGCTCCCGACACTTTAGTGAAAAAGAAAATCAAATAATTATTTTAAACATTTTAAAAAATGGATGCGTGCATATTTTTTAAAAAGAGAGAAAAGAAAGTACCTGAATTTTATTATTGCTAGACTGTCAAATCCTCTTATTTTACTGTATTGGGTTTTCATCTAAAAAGACATTATCTGATTATTTATGCATTTCTAAACGTATCAAATAATTATATTTGATAAATATTTTAATTATGGAAATGATTTTACCTGTCGTAACAGTTTGCCATGACAACTGATATAACTTTGTGAGCTCTTATCTGTCAGACAATCACTATAGCCAGTTCCGCCCATGTTGAATGTCCCTCTGATCTCAACTGTTAAGGACAAAATGTAGAAGGTTGATGAGCATCAACCATTTTTCCAAAGAGCACACATAGTTTAAAATGTTTGGTTAAACAAACAGTAAAAGTCCACATGCCTGTAGTGTTTAGTGTGCACGTTGAATTGGAGACAGCACTGAGGGTACAGTTTTTCTCATTACAATCTACCCCCTGGAGACGAACGTCGTCACTCCATTTGTGGCCAGGTTCGCATTCACAAGTTTTGTTTCCGTTGCTGTTATTTTCACATTCTTATTGGGGGTGAAAGAAACACACAATCAGAAACCAAACAAACAAAAAGAACAGAAGAAATAGAGTTTTATCGACTTGGTTTTCTGGAACTGACAAATCTAAAAGGGCAGTACTTGGACTCTTCCTTTGTTTATTTCTTACTTGTTGTCATTGTAACTTTCTCGATGTTCACCTTGTTGTCTGTCACATAAAAGTTCAGCATCGAACTGATATTTTCAATCGCACTTCTGTCTATTATCAGTTTTGCGTAATACATCTGCGTTGAGTTCTCTGAAACGTTCAAAGAGAAACTGAAACGTTAATTGATGCTTAAAGGTGCAGTATGTAACTTTTATGAAGAATATGCTTTTTACATATTTGTTTAAACAGTCACTATGTCCTGATAGTAAGAGACAGATAATCTGTGAAAAGATCAATCTCAATGAGCTCAATGAGATCAATGAGCTACTATTGACCTCTAAAGAAATGCACCACTCTCGACCAAAAAAAAATCAACCAATCAGAACCAGGAGGAGGTTCTGATTGGTTGTCACTTGTTCTGTCACTCAACTTCATGTTCTTGCTAATAAAAATGTGCAAAAGACGGATAGCTGCAGTTTAGCAGAAAGCAAGAGGAAAGAGGAGAGGAATGAGCAGCTCCACACAACATTGTGATTGACAGCACTGGCTCTAGTTATTTCTAGCTAGCACTGGGAGAAGTCAGAGGATTTTGATTTTTTTCACAGATTATCTGCATCATACTATCCTGCCGCAACATAGTGACACTTTCAGCAAATATGTACAAAATATTTTTCATACAAGTTTCATACTGCAGCTTTAAAGCAAAGAGCAGCCCCAGATGGTAACCTGTGAAGCCTTTCCCAACATCATCAACAACCAGTGAGACAGGAGCTTTAAAGAAATGCTCTTTACCTGTTACAGAGGCCTGCAAAGGAAAAAGAAAACATGCAATTTTATTAATCTGGTGTTTCCATTGTAAATTTTAGTATCTTTTTGTGGAATATGACAAACCTGACTGTATAGACTCAGTATGTAGAGAAATATGAAGACCCACATCTTGATCCTGCAAAAAAAATTATATATTACTAAAGTCCATTCATCCATTTTCTGCACACCCTTGTCCCTAGTGGGGTTGAGAGGTGTTGGTGTCTATCTCCAGCTAACATTCAGGGCGAGAGGCGGGGTTCACCCTGGACAGGTCGCCAGTCTGTCGCAGGGCAACACAGAACTTACTGGAAGGACTTATGTGAAAGTTCTGACTTAGAAACAACTCCCAGGATGCGCTGGGCCAGGGATGTGTCCCAATTTTATTTGTAATCCTTCCTACTTACACGGATAAATGCCTCATTCAAAAAACAAAAAACAAAGAGAAAATTAATTAAATATTGTTTAAAGTTGCAAAAGTTTATACAACTTTTGCAAGTTTATGAAGAAATCTAGATCAGATTTGTTTTAAATCTGATCTAGATTTAAAATAATTGACCACAGTTTTATGTTAATAGGACGACTGGGTGTGACGCGCAGGAACACTGCGGGGAATGAATAATAACATAGAAACTAAAACCCACTTTTTACTTCAAATACGTTTCACAGTATTATATTTTCTGTATTTAAAGAGTTCAACCGACAAAGTTAATAAAATAGTAAATGTTATATTATTTTTGTCTCGTTTTTAAAATTGTTAAACCGCAACGCTATTACAAAAATTTTGTACAAAGGATTATGGTCCTTAAATGTCCCTATTTAGCAAAAACACACAAAACTACGATATTTAACAACTATAATTATTTATTACTACAAGTCCTAGGCGTCTTATAGACATCCATCCATTTTCTCACTCCTTGTGCGGTCAGGAGGGGTGCTGGTGTCTATCTCCTGCAAGACATTTCAGACAAAAGACCCCAGGCAGGGAATCAAACCCAGGACCTTCTTGCTGCAAGGCAACAGTGGTACCAACTGTGCAGCGCTTCTTATAGACACGTTTTATAAATTTGAATCCGTTTTTTATGGATCATAAGGCGCTTTGCTTATTTAGCGCTTTGCTTGTTTATATAAACACATGAAACAGGTCACATCGGCTTCGTCAGGACAAAAAACTGTGATAAAAATCTATGACACTCGTCGGAAACATACTGTACTGAATCACTGTCACTGCGTCCGTGTTGCACAAATTGCGCACTTTTTAAAATTTAGAGTGCACAAATGAAAACGCCTCTTTTTTTATTGCTAAAATGATTTTTTTTTTAAAAGATTCCAACAATAATGACATACTGACCTTTATGGCGTTAGAGGCGAGAGGCTTTGTGTTATGTTTAAAAAATTCAAAATATGCATCAAAACTACATTAACTTATGTGTTAACTGCTTTCATCATTAAAAACATAAAAACCTGTGACAGTCAATGGCAAAAATAATTGCATTAATATTTATTATGAGAAAAGAAAATACAAAGATGAGCTCACCTGTGTTTTCTTGATGCACATCAGTGAACACTTCACAGCAGCAAACTGGCCAAGAAAACCAGTTGTCCAGTGAGAAAGCCAGCTTTCACACCAGGGTTTATTGCAGACATGCAAACAAAAATGGGTCCAGCGAGACTATAATTTGACTGTCAAATCAGATTACAGTCCGTTCTTTGTTTTATCATGTCACCTTGATGAATCTCTAGCTGTTATGAAATAAAGTATTGTATTTCACGTATTTTCCCCTCCTTTAAAAGAAATAAAAGACAGCACGAAGATATTTTATTAGTTTAAAGAGTTAGCTATAGCTGATATCTGGCTGGTATTAAATACTCTAAAACAGTGGTCCCCAACCTTTTTAGTACAGCGAACCGGTCAACCCTTCGTAAATTTCCTGCGGACCGAGGGGGGGGGGTGACATATTTAATTATTTCTTGTGTGGCCTGGTACCAATTGGTCCACGGACTGGTACCGGTCCGCGGCCCGGTGGTTGGGGACCACTGTTCTAAAATGCAAGCAGCTTTGTTTGTACCATAACACGTACATTCTGCAATTAAGACTTTTTTTGCGCTTCCTACAGTCCTCTCTGTCAAATCTAGACTTTACTACAAGGTATTTAAATTGTACTGAGGAAAGTTTGAAAAACCAATAGTAATTTTAAATACACTTATCAAAATGCATTAAAACACGAGAATTATTATATAGGCAGAGCAATTAAATAACACATTTTATAAACAATGACCATTTCAGACGTTTTACATACGCCCTTAAAGTATTTACATTCAATTATCTCCATTTGCAACACTGCAGGAAGACTATTTTAATTTATTTGCCATAGAACTATGAATCTGGGTTTAGGTTGAATGAATCCCAAGCATAGAAAATTCTACTTCGTAATATTATATTTTCTACATATTTTAATATGTAGAAAATTTTAAAGCAGACAAACAAATGGAGTTAATATTTCTTGAAAACAATGTGGTAGTCATTTAATTTACCTCTAAATAAGAATTTGAAAATGACATGAGCTTCAGCCTTTGCTAGCCGTGGTGCGTGGCCACACTTTCTCGCAGTTAGCCTGACACAAGAGGAAGAAGTGGGAGTTAATTTTTAGTCATATTTTCCACTTTGTTACTCACTTAAAATGTCAGAGTGTCACACTATATATTTAGTTAACAAGATAAATATTTAGTTTACAAATATTGTTCTTAGTTTATCTTGCTCCAAACTAACTATTTAGTTAGCTAGCTAGCTATATATTTAGCCTCAACCAAATATTTAGTTAGTTTATGAACTAGCTAAGTAATAGTTTAGTTAACTAGCTTGTTAATAAAACTATTAATTTAATTTAATTAACAGCCTAAAAATAAATATTTACTTAGTATGCTAAATATTTAGTTTGAAGCTAAATATTTAGCTTATAAAGTGAACATTTAGTTTCGGTATGCAAATTCACTTACCCATAACCTTGCGAAGTCTTGTGAACCTTTAAATAAATTCCTACCGGCGTGACTGCCTAACAATGAACTCCTCTATTGTTGCTCATGTCATCTCCTCATCGTTGTTTCTTTCCCTAGCGGTATGTACAACATTTCAGCTTAAAACATCGGATAAACCGTTTTACTGGCTACAAACGTTTACAGCCAAGACGCAAGTTTTATTTTGATAATCCACTTCCGGGCTTCGCCGCGTGAATTTGCACTTTAGCTAACTATTTAGCTTTGAGCTAAACATCTAACTTCCTTATTAAATGTTTAGTTTGAAATTGTGACATTTATAAATAAGCTAATATGGAGTGAAAATGTACCTAATTTGTCCATTAAAATGGGGTTCATTTTTATTGTGTGTGTGTGGGGGGAGGGGCGTGGCAAACATAAAATTAATTACTTTAGGTTTGTTCGGATTGTCAATGCTAATAGCACACAGAAAACGGAAACACTTTATTTTGTTCCAGCTTGCTTGGGGTTAACGACCACACAGGCTTAAAAATCAAACAATATCAGGAAAACATTTACAACTATTACTTCTGAATTGTATTAATTTGGGGTTCTGTCATCTTTAAAAAAAATTATATGAGAATGTTCCAGCAACAACTTTGAATACACAGGCTAATTTGAATAAAACGATTTATTTCAACCACGCCCATGATATGGATCCGTGTGCCAATTTGGAGAGAATCTGAAAGTTGAATTGTAAAAAACAGCGCTTCTGTGTAGGTGTACAAACAGCAAACACCCAGTTTCCTATTTATTGCGACTATACCTCATGTACTAGGTATGGATTACACAGTCTTCTCTTAAACATTTCACAATGTTTAAGTCACTGTTCTAAACTGAACTCTGCTGTTCTTCTGCAGTTTGTTTCCATAGGACCTGGTCCACATAAAGAACTGTAGTCAGGTATCTCTCTATGCTAAAGTTCAAAACATTTAGATATAAGGACACTTTTTCCAATGACATCATCAAATATCAGTTACCAGACTCAGAAAGGTGGTAAAGGTTTATTCAAGTAGCACTTACTTTATTAAAATATTTTAATTCTAACATTTTAGTGTTAAACATTAACCTTGAAGGTGAAACAGATTACTCAGAAATTTGCACCATCAGTGATCTTATCAAGTCTAACCAAATGTCTGAGGTTTCTTTATACTGAATGCTGTCACTGGATTGTATCCAGTAGGTACAACATCCAACAATGTTTTCATTTGGCATTGATCAAAGTTAGTCAGTTTATCTATTATCTCACTTTAAACTGAAAAGAGCAAAATATATATATTTTTCATTCATCAATTTTAACATGCCTTCTATTTTAATAGAGTTAATTTTGGTTTTAAATAGTGATGGTAATGCAGCTTTGTACAATTTTGCAGTAGTACAAAGTTTATGGTTTCTTGTCATCTTTTACTGTCTGAACATATCAGACAGTAAAAGATGACAGTTCAGACAGTAAAAGGGTCGGTGATTATTTGCATTTCTAGATAGTCTTTACAGTGCCTTGTGCAAACTGTTGCAGAACAGCAAATATAGTGGTTTTGTATATTTGTCCTCTTCTTTCTACCATCAATACACACCAAACATATCTGACAAAAACACTGTTCATTTTGCACAAAGTAATATTTAAGCTAAATTAATATAAGGTACATTTCTCAGTTAAGGGATGCAAAAAAACCTGACTACACACACAGCATCAATGATTACATGTAGCCTATACTAAAACATTTCTGGTTCATGACGTGTGAAAAAGTATTTATAAGATTTTAGATTAATGATAAATTCCTATGGAAGACGTTTGGAAACCCTAAAAACTGTCTCTATTGTCGGAATGATTATTTGAACTATTCCTTCCGCTGCTGGTATCTGCAGATTTTAGCACTTAACATAATTTTTAATGTCAGCTTGAGTTAAACTCAAGGCTTAAAAATTAGAAATATAGGGGATCCTGCTGGTTTATATAAGTTGACAACAGAAGTGATCTGTTGTCACTTGTGTTGACAACTGGTGACGCGTTTGCACTTGAATGACAGACGCAAAAAAAGCAAGCTAGCTAGCAAAAACAGCTAGCTAGCAAACTTCCTCGAGTCACAGAATGAGCGCGAGTCAAACTTTTGAATGACAAAAAGGTCTCGTGAGAAACAAACAACATGCATACAATCCTGCCGCAACAAAACTTAACACCTGCAATTAGCGCCAACTGCTATTTCAATGCCAATATTTTATAGACATAGAATGCGAAGAGAAACCCTGAGCTCTGATAAATAGCCAGAGATTCCTAAAAAAAGAATTAAAATAAGTTGTACATTATTTCTTTTCGTATTCACAACAAAAACGACAACTTGTTCTAAAATCTTAAGCTTATATTGCACACCCACGTTTGAATCAAACTAAAATTTGAACAGGTTTTGACAAAATTGTCAGTCATTCCGCATGTGGGTTATCAGGACTGTTCTCTGAACATAAAGAAACCTTTTACTGATTTATCTGACTGCAGTGGAATACATTTGACTATGCTTCATGCTTTAAAACATTACTTCAAAGAATTTCATTGTGTATATTTGCATTACCGATGTGAGGAAACGTAGGTCCCTTTAGTTCAGTTGCAGTGCAGTTGTGTAAAAAGGTTCGAGCAGCATCAATCTAAATGCTGAAGTCCCTCGTACTGAATGGACGTCCATCCATCCATTTTCTGTTCACCCTCGTCCCTTAGAGGGGTCAGGAGGGGTGCTGGTGCCTTTCTCCAGGTAATGTTCCGGAGAGAGGCACGGTACACTCTGGACACTTCAGTCTGTCTGGCAACACAGAGACAGACAGGACAAACAACCATGTTTTTTGCAAACGTCATGCAGAAAGACCCCGGGCCGGGAATCGAACCCAGGACCTTCTTGCTGCAAGGCAACAGTGCTAACAACTGCACCACTGTGCAGTCCCTCTGAACGAACGTAAAGACTCTTACGTCTTGTTGTTGGTTCTCCACAGAATGTAGTATTTTATAAGTAATAAAATATATAATAAAAAAATGAGACACTTTTTATTACAAATCTTTAATCTTGTGTAGAAAAGAGGTTTTACAGTCTTAATTCCAGGACACAGTCTTAGAATTAATTGGGGTGCCAAGTTTCACAACTTTTGTAGTAGGGATACAACAAATAATCGGCCAAAGACTTGAATCAGCCATTTTTTTGGCTCTTGTGTTACAGTCAATTATAAAAAGAATACAAATTATGATCAGCAGAAATACAACCTATGACGTAGTAGTGTTTCTCAAATATCCAAATACATTTTCTTTTTAAATGGTTAAAAAGAATCAACTTGCTCATTTGCTCATTAATCTTTGATTTTTAGGCAACATCATAGTGCACTTTCACAAGTATAAAGAGAATCTGTTGAAACATTCAAACAGCTGACTGGAACGGAAACATACTGTTGCGGTCTACAAAACCGTCTCCACTGCGAATCACTCAATCACACACACAAAAAAAATGGCTGCTGCGTCTCATAGTGTAAACCTGACAAAAATCCTTCACCCCGAAGGAAAGGCATCGCAACGACAAATGCAAGTTCTTTATGTTCCAAGAGTTTTCCGTCCTCGTCGACGTCACACCGCTGTTTCGTGCTCGATAACACGGGAGTCGGCGTCAGGCAGCAAAAGCTCCGTCTGCTGCAGCTGCGACGGTTCCCCACGGGCGGCTCTGTTGCTTTCTTTGTCTGAACGTGGCCCTTGTGGGGATGGGATCTTAGGACAACAAGGAAAAAAAAGATACTAAAGCAGAGAGACAAGCATGTTAAGTTTCCATGTGAGGGACTTTATTCAGCCAACACTGCACCTGTGAAAGGACCTCACGTTTGACTACACAAGAACGTGGTGCGCAGAAGAGTTGCCGGTTGAAAAAGTCCTGTTGGTACGAGGAGTCTCTGGTGAAACGATGCGTTTGCGTTTGGTCTGACGTTGTGGCGCCCAATATGGTAAACCGTCTAAACCTACCTGAGGAGTTTGAGCTGCAGCTCTTTCGTAAGTTCTCTGACGGGCATCATCATGCGGCAAATTCATTTCTACATCTGATCTTGGAGAAAACAGGAATCCGACCTACATGCAGGGCTGGAACTAATGATAATTTTAGTAGTTATCTGTTCCATCAATTATTCTGACAATTAATCGATTAAGTGGATAAATAAAATTTGCCACATTCGGAAACCTTTTCATACAATATTCGAAATATATTAAAGGAAGCAAATAAACAGCTAATTCAATTAATTATATATATATATATATATATATATATATATATATATATATATATATATATATATATATATATATATATATAGTGTAGGTGCGATTAATTTATGGATAAATCGATTAATAAATGGATAACCAAAGGTGACAATAGGAGATATTTTTAACAGAATTTGAATAGGATGAAGCTAAAAATGTGCCACTTGAGTTCCAGGTAGAGCATATTTATAGACAAAGAGCATTTTTACATCTCAAATGCAAAATGTACACATTTTTCTGTACAGTTTTAGCTCATTTAAAATCTGAGGGTGTTGTTCTTTAAGCAAATTAAAGTAACGACTAATGGATTATTAAATTAGTTGAGGATTATTTCAATAATCGATTAATTATGATTAATAGTTTCAGCCCTACTTGCATATTTTCCCTCGATGAAATGACAGACTTGTAATTGCTTTTTTTAATTTTCCTACAATCTTTATCCAGGTTGATGGAAAGTATCAGTTGCTCCAATCATTGCTGATCTCTTTCCATCTTGATGTTGTTTTAACACAAAAGGTCACACTGATTGACAAAGGTCAAATAATCAATCGTACTTTGTTAGTAGCAGCAACTGGTTGCTACCTGACTTCTTAAATCCAAGAGAAGCGCCAAGGGTGTACTTACTTTCCATCGTTAATAGTCGTTGAAAACGTTTTGCCTGACTTTGAGTTTGTTTTTGTGGGAAACTTTAAACTTTACTCACAGCCGGCCTCAGAGGACTCACGCAGCAGACCTTCTTCTTCATGTGTTCGGGGAGAAAAAAAAGCAGTTTCCCTAGTAACGGGTAGACTGTTCCAGGTGTCGCCTCCCCTTCTTTCATTGGGCCTTGGCAAAAACACAAACGTTTCAAAGTTTAACGCGAAGAAGTGTTTTACACTGAAGTGAGGCGGCACGAGCAAATGTCACAGTTTTGCATACCAGTGAGAAAGCTGACGGTCAACCCGACGAGGACGACTATGAGGCAGCTGAAGCCAGCGTACCACATGTAGGACAGAGAATAAAACCTGTGCAGCCCCGTGGGCCGGCTGCAGAACAAAGAGTTGATTTAGTCGCGAGATAAAAAAAAATCACCGGTAACATTTGCCGTTAACGGCAGCAGTCTGACCTCGTTGCGTTGCCGATCGTCGTCTGAAAGACGGCGGTTGTGTTGACGTGGCAGCTGGGCGGCAGCCGCTTGGCGCCAGAGCTGCGGGTGACGATGCTGCCGATGCCGACCCAGAAAGCCCCGACCAGACCTGCACCCAGACCGGCCACCGCACCCTAGAAACAAACATGTTGTTTATAAGCTCACGGCTAAACGTGCAGAACCTGGTCAAATGGATGTCGGCTTACGATGGAGTTGGCGCACGGGAAGAACATCCCGAGGCAAAACAGGCCGAGAATGGGTCCGCCAACCATCCCGAAGATCTTTAAAGCTACCTGCAACACAAAACATGAGCGCTAATCCAGACAAAGTTACTGAGAAATAACCAGATGAAACGCTGAGCTCACCAGTAGGACTGAGTCGCCCAGGAGATGAGTCAGGTAGGCCATGGCCAAGCAGAGCAGCCCGTAGGACGTCGCTGAAGGTCACGAAGGTCACATCATCAACCGTTAGAAAGTAAAACTAAAACTTCACGGTGGCGAAGTTTAAAGCCGAAAGCGGCTCACCTAAAGCTTTGGACAGCAGCGTCGCTCTTTCCTCCGACATGGAAGGGAAATGCGGCTTGATGAGATCTTCCATCGTCACGGTGGCCAGAGAGTTGAAGGCAGACGAGATGGTGCTGAGTGGTGAAAGCGAAACATAAACCCGTGCCTGACTTTTCTGTTATTTGCCATGTGAAAAGTTGTGCAAATACACAACAGCTGAACAGGTTTTCAGGTTTTTATTTCTTTGTGTGTGTGAAGCAACGTGATCACCTGACATGGCTTTCATTGTGAAGACCGTATCAGGTTACCGCTAAACGGTTTCCACTCTGGCACTACACACACTTCCTCTGTCAACATGAGGAATACAGGACAAACTCGCCGTCTGCGTCGTCTCGTATTACAAAAGTGACAATGTTTCGGTTTCTAATGAAAAACTTTGTATAATATAATAAAGGAGGTTGTTAGATCCATTCATGTAAATTTCTTGTAAATCAATGGAAAATCAAACTTTCACCTCAGCCTATGAATGCCACGCAATTCTGCCTTCGCACAAAAGATCCCTTTCAGCTTCATGTTCCTCATTTTCTTTCATCATCCTGGATGATGATGCCCCAGGTTGTTCAGTTTTATTTTTAGGACTATTAAATAATGTTTTTCTTATATAAATCCACATTTCAGATCGAAGAAAAACTCTTTTTGAACTTCTTTGTTAAAAGTGAATGATCTGGTCCCTTACATGATGAAAGTCATTTTAAAACCTGACATGCAGCAACGTGGTGGCTGTCAGTCCACTTGTATAAAAAAGTCAGATGTATGCTTTCTTAAAGGTGCAGTACGTAACTTTTATTTTAAAAAAAGTATTTTTTACCCATTTGTTGAAAATATTACTATCTTGTGACAGGATGTTATGACACAGATAATCTGTAGGAAAAAATAAAATAAAAAATAAAAATCAAGCTCCTCTGCCTTCCCCCAGTGCAAACTGGAAACAACCAATCAGAGCCAAGAGGAGGGTGTTAGCGCTGTCAATCACCCTCCATGTGGTGCTACTCATCCTCCCCTTGAATCTTGATTAAAGTCTAAATTATTTTTTTTATTTATTTTTGCACCTCTACCTGTACAAATTGCTATAGGTCTAAATGTTTGCTATTAAGTTGAACAATAAAATCTTATTTTTTAGTTGTGTCTGGAATAACCGATCCAATTACCAGTGACAATCATAAAAGAAAGCCTACCAGTATGCTAACTTTCTGTTCCAGAAAAGGCCTCCTCTTTAACTGGATACCTGAAAACATTTCCTCTGAGAATTGTTGTACTATAGTACTTTATATATTGATGTATATTACTTTGCATTGTACAGATAGTCCACAATCTGAGTGCTATCTCCTTTTGATGTAGTTCATTTTGCATGCAACTAACTGTGACTGTAACTAGCTAAAATAAATCACAGCTCCTTTGTTTTACAATGAAACTATTTCTCTGTTTTATATATTTGTGTCTTGGTTTGATTTGTTTTAGTATTGTGCAGCCGTTTGGAGAAACACATTACTTTCTTATGTGCTTTAGAAATAATATAGGATTGGTCGAAACTTTGGGGTTTATTTTTCTCCAAAGGTAAAGTTGGTTTTGCAGCTCTTAACAAATTTGACATAATTGTGTTAGTTTTTTTTAACCACAGTGTTTTGCAATCACAGTGTTTTGCATTTTGGTTTCACCAAAGTTATCATGAGCCTCAAGGCTGCTTCTCTGATTAACACTGCAATGGCTAAAACGTTCAACTCTATGCTGACGATAATGTGAAAATACAGATATTTTCTAAATGTATTCTTTGTGTGTGTGTGTGTGTGTGTGTGTGTGTGTGTGTGTGTGTGTGTGTGTGTGTGTGTGTGTGTGTGTGTGTGTTTTGAAAACTCATCCAGACCTAGAAAAAAAAAAGCAAAAAAAAAAAACAAAAAAGAAATTCTAAACTTTTTATGCAAAGAAAAACAACTCAACATTTGCAAGAGTAAACACACGGCTGCCGATAAGGAGGCCTGATTAGAAAAATCCACCGATACGGCGAAAAGTCCCGTACCTGAGCGCAGCGCTAAAGAGACAAGCGACAAACAGTCCGGGAAGTCCAGGCAGGCCTTGCAGCATGTCCATCACGAAGTATAACACCATCTGTTTGAGGCAAAGCTGACGTCACGGCTTCCTGGAAGCTTTGCATTTATGAATTTAGTCAATAGAAACCACAAAACCAATGCGACAACATGACCCCTGTCAGCAAACAGACTCCATATTTAAGTCACATGAAAAATGCGATGTGACCGTAACTGTTGCACATGCAAATACCCAGGCTGTAGTATTTGCATTTTTAGGAGTTCAAGAACTGTCAGGTCACATTTTTCACAATTTTAGCTGAAAGTCGGGTTCTTTCTATACTACATTCGTGTAGATTTCTAAAAAAAATAAATAAATAAAAATGTCTGGAGCAGTGTTTCCCAACCCTGGTCCTCAAGGCACACTGCCCTGCATGTTTTAGGTATTTCCTTGCTTCAGTGCAGCTGATTTCAATTGATGACTGATTAACAGGCGTTTGTTGAACTGCAATCAGTTGAATCAGGCACATTAAAGCAGGGAAACCTCTAAAACATGTAGGACAGTGTGTCTTGAGGACCAGGGTTGGGAAACACTGGTCTGGAGGACATATGAGGGAAAGAGGAGGACTCACCGCGTCTCTGGAAGAGCTGCCCAGCTTCTCGGAAAAGTCCTCTCCACAGTAACGTGCAAACATGACCAGGCCCATAATGCAGCTAAGACCCAGAGCCAGCTGAAGGGAAGGAAACACCATGTAGCACGACCTGCTCACACGCACACACACACACACACACGCAAGCACACATACAGAAAAGGTGGAAAATGGGAAACATTTTCACAAAAAGATCCCCCCATTAAAGTTGGCTAGAATCCTTCTTTGACACAAAAATACTTTGATTCCATCAAGGATTAATGTAAAATGCTTCCATTTCAAAGTTTTGCTGCATTTGATGACAGTGAAAGAGGAAGAGTGGAAATTTTGTTCTTTTTTTTTAAAGGACAAAAAGAAAAGGAAAATAGAGAAGAAAAAAAAAGAAAGGAGCTGTTTTTATTTGCAATCTGATGAGAGCTCATGGATGAAAAGGTAAGTGATCATCAGTTTTACTGGAATAAATGTGCTAAAAGCAAACCAGTGTTTGGTCCTGAACTGTAAACAAATACTGCAAACCCACGTGTTGGGTAGTCGGAAACTGGAACTGTAAAATTCATTCAGATAAACCCTGATTACAGCCTGATTTATCACACAGATACTCAAGAGGTTATCTGTGTGATAAGTCCATCAGCGCCCCCTGGTGTACAAACTATTAAACCCCTAATGCTTCTTGCCTCACTTTCTGGGAAAATCTAAAGTGCAAAATCTTCTAGAATGTGAACATTTCTGATTTTTTTTTTCTAGAAAATTTTTGTCTTTGCAAACTCAATTATTTATTTATAAAAAAAATAAAATAAAATTACTGAGTTCCTTTATCACACATTTTCAATTTTTGGAGTTCAAAAATGTCCTTGTTTTTTCTAAAAAAAAATAAAATCTGAAATTATCCTCAAAATTTCCGCCAAAAAACTGTTTTTGGCAGAAATTTACTCCTTCTTTTTCAATCTATCCACAATGGCCCTAATAACACCGCCGTATAAACCCGACAAATGCTTCCACATTTTATCTCAAAAGCATTATTTTTTTGCCCATTAGGTGATTTCTGAAAGACATTTTAAATGTAATTTTTTTTTTTTTTAAAACAATGTTTCTATTGGTTCACAATCATGCACTACTTAGTATTTCATTAAAGAACATTCTGATAAAATACTTTCAGGTTTGTGGTTGTAATGCGCAAACATGTGAAAAACCTCTACAGGAAGCAGGAAATGGATGTAAAGCACTTTAGTCTGAGACCATGGAAAACTCTTCAGACTGATTTGTACACAAATAACTGATCATAATAATAATAAAATACCTCACAGCTTCTTTTTCTGTCCGCGCGCTGAGATATCTTTGGACCTGAGCCTGGTTGACCCCATACAGGGACAGCATGAGGAAAACCCCGCCGACCCCCAGAGTCCAGAAGGTGTGTCTCTCTGTGGGATCCGGGTTCAAGCTCAAACAGAGAAAACCGTTTTTAAATTAGAGTTTCGTTCAGGCCTGCAACTAACGACTATTTTAGTTCATCGGACAATTAATCAGATTTTAGAGGGTTTTTTTGGCACATTCTGTAGATTTTTCTTTTAACCACTAAACCTTATTTTATACAATATTAGGAATACAATTTTAAAATATACACAAACTATTCACTTTGCTCAAAAGTACTTCTATCGTCAACATGTGAAAAGCTCGACCCTTTCTGATCTGTTGATTAATTTGGATAACCAATTATTGACTGCAAAAAAAAAAAAAAGATGCTTATTAGGTGAATTTTTTTTTTATTTGAACCAGGTGAAGCTAAAACTATGCCACATGAGGAATTTGGGTAGAAATGATTTACAGACAAAAGTTTTTTGGGTTTTTTTGTCTTTAATGCAAAATGTGTATATTTCTTGTATGGTTTTGTCTTAACTACCGCCATGTGTGTGTTGTTTGTTCAGCAAACAGCCTCTTTTTTTTGAGTCTGCATGCGCCAATTAACAATAAATCAATTACTAAATTAGTTGACGTCTACTTTAATAATGCTCAAGCATTTACTGAACTCACTCCAGTCCAGAGAGGCGGTTTCCCTCCTTCACTTTCCTCCAGACCTCCGACATTCCTCCGGTCCGCTCCACTCCCACAATGATGACGGCGATCTGGCCCGCGAACATCACCAGGGTCTGAAAGACGTCCGTCCAGATCACCGCCTTCAAGCCGCCCTGCGAGGAGCCGAGCGGAGACATCCGGTCAAACCTAACGGCCAGATCTGAACGGCAACACAACAGTCTCAGGAAATAAGAATGGAAGTCTTGGGGAAAGTATTCAAACCGTTTCCAGGATTTTTCTGCAAAAGCCTGGCGCAACAAGCAATTAATCGCATCACAGATTCAAATTTCCATTCTCAAGATTAACATTTTTAGAAGGGCAATTTTGTTTACAGAGACTTCACTGTCCTTTTTATTTACGACTTTTTTGTGTGTGTGTGTGTGTGTGTGTGTGTATTTTCCCACTTTATTTATTGTTTTTGGTTGTTGTGTTTTATTTTGAATGTTTAAAATGTCTTCCAGGTCCAGTGTGGACTGCTGTGTACAAAATTAAAGGCTATCTGTCTGTGGAAGAGCGAACTTACATTATTACGCCATTGTCAATATATTACTTGACAATTGTATCAAAACGACAATATTGTCATTTATCACAATAAGTTCTGGCACAATTTATCATCTATCATCTATCATTAATTAACTGAAAGGAACGACCACTCAACATTACTGCTCTGGACAGAGAGTGCTCATCAGTCAGTTCTCTCAACATTCAAGTCAACTCACCAGTGTCGTGTATAAAGTGCACACTAGTCCGGTTACCAGCACTGTTCCCCAAAGCTGAAACCCGGTAGCTGAAATTAAAACACAGCAACATCCTGAAAATCGTTTCAAACTCCGATTTAATGAATCAAATTAAAACATAGAACTTTTCCTACCTGCGTTTAGTGCGAAAGCAGGCGTGTACACACAAACACCCATATAGATAACCTTAAATCAAGTTAAGAGACAAATCAGAAACTGTTTTAAAGAAAAAAACAAAAAAAACAAAACAATAACATACACAAAACAACCCAAATGCTTTTTACCCTGCACTGATTGGACAGGTTTTACTGTATCTTGCCTAGAGATCAGGTGTCATACAGGTTATTTTACCAAGAAAACTTTACAGGACGGCTGACTGGTATCTGAATGCACCCACCATTTGAAAGATAAACGTTAACGTTCCACATATCCGCACTGCTTTGCTGAACCGTAGCTCCAGATACTGCAAAACAAGAGCAACAACGCTGACTCATTGCGCACGTACGGCTGACGTAAACGGACGTTTTTTGTGTGTGTGTGTGTGTGTTGTTTTTTGTTTTTTTACACACCTGGTAAGCACTGGAGAGCTTCAGCCTGTATAACAATGGAATGAAAACATGAGCAGGAATCAAAAGCCCCAGAATGTAAGCGCAGCCGATGAACCAGTACTGGGTGCCGTGAGTGTAGATCTCGGCCGGGACGCCGATGATGGCCACGGCTGACTGGAAGGAGGCGATGAGCGACAGTGAAACGGGGAGACACCGCATGCTCCTGTCTGCCATCAAGAACTCCTGCGTGGTGCGTTGGCGGCCCCCGGACAGGGCGTAGTACAGCCCGATGCCCACGGAGGCGGCCAGTAGGAGGGCAAACACGATGTAGTCCACGACTGAAAAGTGCTTTTGAACGGACGGGTCCATCTTGGTTTACTTCCTGGGCCGGACAGTTCAAGTGGTTCTTTGTGTTGCTCCTTCATGCGAATCGGAAATGCTTTTCTTCACACTCATCAGTCACAAAAATCCAGAAAGGCTAGAAAAAAAAAACATAAAATATGAGAATTAAAAATGTAATAATGCCAAACAAAGAGGGCACAGTGAGAAAATGGTAAAGGGAGGAACCAGCAACTCTTTTGGAATGAATGGATATAATATATGAAGTCTATGGTACTGATTTTATACCTCAGATATTCCTCAGAAAAGTGCAAACAATACCTAAAAAAATAGAAACATTTCCTTTGTAATTAATCACCCTACATCAGTGTTGAACTCTACACACAATATTCATAATCTTGAACTAAACCCTACACAAAGTGTTGTTTATTATTATTATTTTTCCTCCTCTTTTCTGATGTGTTTTTTTTTTCAATTAGCTTGTTTGTGTCTGTCCAAAAATCTCCAGAAAAACATAGGAAAACTACATCACTGCAGTTTTAAAAGGTTTCTTTGAATGTTGTATAAAAATGGGTTTTGTTGTGATTTAGTTAGCTTATCAACACTATATGAACATTACAATCTGTCACAGACAAGGTCACATCAGATCCTTGAAACTGGTATCTCACCAGCTTGGAAGCTGAGAAAGCTGGAAACTTTAATTTTGTCTAACTCTAATTTAACTAGGAGGGTCAAAAGCAACTTTATGTTTCTTAACTATCTAGTATAAATATAAAGTTGACAGTCACAATGGCTCCTGGCGCCCTACAAGAGAGCCAAATGACAGCTTTAAGTAAAAGAAAAAACATACATAAAATTTCTCAGGTTTAAGAGATTTTCTGATGCCCTCAAAATACAACACGTGACTAAGTGTAGTTAGACAGCTTTCTCTTCTTAAAGGGGCAATATGATGTAAAATTGACTCTTTTTTTAGCTTTACATCATGTTTTAATTGTATTCCCTCGTCAAAAATATACCTGGAGTGTTGCTTTTGATTCTTTCTAACATGTTTGAGAAATCCTTTAATCTCCCATGGCAACCATTCAGCTAGCTAGTACAGTGATTTTACCGCTACGCTAAAAAAAAAAAATACACTGTCGTACAATTTATCAACAAAAGAAAAACAACACTAGTGCTTACCTGTCTTCCAACCACAAAAATACGTACAAAGACGACATTTTTCCAAGGTACTATTTGTAAAAAGTACATTTGTTTACTTCCTCCTAAGTCCCTAAATTCTTGTTGTCAAGGTTACGGGAGGAAAATACCTCAAAGATAGTTTGCTTCCAAGAGCGCTCACTCGGTAATGTTTCTGAAAATGCAATATGACAAAAAATGCTTGTAAAACTGATCAAATTTCAAACCTCTAAAATTTTAACCACTCTTAGCATTAATTTAGTCATGCCATAAGCTGACTAAGAAACTACTTGCCAACTTATTAGTTTAACTTATTTTTACTATGAACTAATACAGAGTATTTGATTGAATGGCATCACTGACTTTGTTGTCTAGTATGATGCAGATTTTGTTACATTATCACAAAGTCTAATTTTTATTAGAGAAAAAAAAAACAACAACCATGCTATGCTCTTCAAAAATATCTCAAAGCTTCCTATTGGGAACATTATTATTCTTTGCAGGTTATAATAAAAATATAATGGAAAATTGAGCCTTGTCATATTTACTTTAATTAATTTAAAATGATTTAATAAAAAGAAAATAAAAGCTTCACTATTTTTATCATCACACTGACTTACTATTTTTTGATTGCCAAGTAAACTGACCTGTGCACAAACCACACAATAAGGTTGTTTGGATGTTAAAATATTAAAAATGCAAAACGTTTTTCAGCCTTTATGCTTATTAACAATATCTCTGATAGCTAAATAAATCTAATCTAAAAAGCTCACCAACCAGCTGCAATAAGCTTGATGTTCCCAGTAAAGCTTATTACTTCAATAGACCACAAGTAATTAAAATATTCACTTAAAACAAATACATTTGAACACCATAAGTAAATCAGCAAAGTGTTTTTAAAAAATGTCCAGGAAGTAAATACAATACAGCTGCACTCACCTTTTCTTGAAGGGAGAGCTGACATTCGGGTCACATTCACTATCAGTAAACACATGTTTATTGGACATTCAGGAGCTCTAAATGTGTAAAATGCAACCTGTTTGTGCATGAATATCAGTGCAGTGGCCAGATATTGCAGAAAGTTGACCTCCCTGTTTTAATTTCTTCTATTGAAAACATTTAACGCCGAGTTCACCTTGTACCCACAGCCCTAAGCTTCTACTCCATGTGATGCAAAACTGTCATTCTCTTCCGGTCTTGTTTTTGAGGGCGGGGCAGGGTAGCGTGCGCACGCAACAACCGCGAAAATTAGAAACAAAAACAAAAAGTACGGGATATTTTTCGTTTGAGTTGCTAATTTAGATGTAGTTGAATTAACAAGGAAAACGGTGGAAAAACATGGAGGGAGCGTCGGCGAGAGGTAGGCCAGAACCTGAAAGCTAACTTATTGTTAGCTTGAAATAACTTTGCTAACATTTTAGCCGCCGCTGAATTCATTTCAGGGTTTGTGAAAGTGTTTCTTACCTCCAGGTGTTTTGAGCCACCTGAGTCTGCTGGAAGTTCAGGCTCGGAGCCGGGGGAGTCGGGTCCCACAGCAGCCGAGCCGAGTGAAGGAGCTAAAGGCTAAAATCGAAGCGTTGACCTCGCAGAGAGACCAGCTGAAGGCAGAGCTGCAGTTACACAAGGTGAAGCTTCTTCTGAGGCTCTGAGCCAATGTTGTACTCTAACATTGGCTCATGTTAGAGCATGGACACAATGCTCTAACATTGGACACAATGTTAGAGCAACATTGTGTCCAATGTTGTGTCCAACATTGGACACAATGTTGGACACAATTGTGTCCAACATTAGAAATTGGACACAATTGTGCTGTAATATTTTCTTGTTGCCTCTTTGATTTTGCTTTTTAGCTGCAGAATTTTGAACATACAGAATTGTCTTTGGCCAGCAGGGCCTGAAACAAAAGTGTGGTATTTTTTTTTGTCTCCTTCATCCATTAATAATCTTATTTCTTTTATTTATAGATGGAAAATTATAAGACTTTCTCAGTGAGACTCAAAGCAAAAATCACAATCTTAACTCCCTCAAATCCTGACCTCAGAGTTAAGCCACAGCATCCTTGAGTAAATAATATTTTGTCTGTTTGCCTCCCCCTCTTACAGAAGCTCCAGAAACTGAGAGCACCTGTAGACAAACAGCAAGAAGATGGAGAAGACGAGGAAATTGACTTAGACTCTGAGAGCTCAGAGTTGTTCCACCTGATGGCCAGACACTCTGAGCTGATGGATCTTCTTCATGCTCACAACCTCATTGGTAACAATAACATATGAATTAATTTTTTTCCTTTTTTCGCTACCTAATTGCTGTTATTTATTCCCCGACTGTATTTGCTGATGTCGCCAGGTGGGTATGACGCCATCACAACAAACAGAGGGAAAGGCATGTGCTTCTCTCTGGCGACCGAGTACGAGGGCGTATATTTGGACACCTACAACCTGGAGCTCAACCTGAAGCCAAACGTTAGGATCAGCCGCCACAACATCCCGCCTTTCATTCCTCTGAACAGCCTGGCTGAGCAGAGCGACTTGCAATCCGACGTCAGGCCTTTTCTGGCCACAGTCAGCCAACATCTTAATGCATTTGCAGGCCGCAGGCAGCAGCTGAAGCTTGTGAAGGTGCCAGATTTATTTAAAATAATAATAATGTATTGAATACTTTGGCTGCATGCATACCTTTTAAGCTGTGGCATAAAGTTTTCATAACTATGCCCTCTTCAAGAAAATAGTCAGTTCATTCCACCGCTATGTTTCACATTGTAGTTATGTTCTTTTGGTGTTATGTATTGATGTTTTTCTTTGACAATGAATATTGGAATTTTCCTCCAAAACGCAAACCTTGTCTAATCCAAGGGTAAATTTATTACATTCCAGTATAAGAGAAACACTGGAATGAATTGGATGATTTCCATTTCAGAAAAGGCCTCTTTCCTGCTTCCTCATCCAGATGTGAAGAATACAGAGAATTTTTTCATGTTGAACACAACTAGCATTTGTTAGAAATTCTTCACACTATTTATTTATCGGTGTGCACACGTAGGTATTTTGATCTTAACCACTAACAGATTTGTCATGGTTTACTTTTCTAACATACAAAAACCTGCTTGTTTTTTAATAGTGGTGCGTACACCTTTAAGAGCCCATTGAAGAGTTTTAGTTACAATAATTAGAAGAGCTGAAACGTCTGGTTTTGAATGAGTATGCTGATCTTTTCCTCTTGCTTATGCTACAGGAGCAACACAAGTCCGTTGAAGTGATGGAAAGCAATCTGTTGTGTTCGATCATGGTGCTGATGTTCACTGTGCCCAAGGAGAAGACAGCCTTGCTCTGCACGTTGGAGTACAACGACCACGCCAGGTGTCTTCCTACTCGAGTCCACCTGAACTGCGAAGGTAAGGATATTGTACACTGTGATGAACATCCCATTGTGTCATGTATTTTTCCTTTAGTTGTGATGTAATTATTGAACCACTGACTCTGGGGATAGACTTGAATCAGAAGACCTGAGTGGGCTGGATGGAAGATATGACAACATATCTTTGATGTATTTTGGTGCCGAGTCATACAGTGATTTTTATAAACTAACAGAAATATTTTCAAGCCTATTCTCTCTGCTATAGGGAGCCAGTGGAAGGACTTTAGAACTGTTTTTGTAGTTTTAGAGCGAACATTAGATCTCAAGATCTCTTGTTGGAATGTTAGTCCTTTAATCCTAGAACTGTTCTGCAGGTGATAGAAGACTGACTTTGTAATTGTCTTTATGTGTCCATGAATGTTCAGGTCTGGATTCATGGCTACACCCAGAGTTCAGAGCTGATGAGTAGTTTGTAATATGTTTTTAAATCTAAAATATCCTGGTATTTTATATTTATTACTATTGCACATGTAACTTTTTATATTCTCTCTCTCAGACCAAAGTTAATTATTTCTGTAAGCTTACTGTAAAGTCTTTTACACATGTGCGCTTTTGCAGACGAACTGCTTCCCGACTCTCCGAAGTGGAAGAAAAACTGCAGCCTACTGATGGAGGTTCCTGTGCACAGAGCTTTAACGGCCATAAAGAAAGCTAGCGACATTGTTTAATTTATTCTCCAGTATGTAAATTATAACTGTTTGGTGTACATAATACAGGGGTTTGCTCTAAAGGTGGGTTTTGTGTAAAATGTACTTTTTTAACCTTACAGCATGTCAGAATGTTTTCCCCTCATCAGAAACTCTGTCGCGCTGAATTTTACCGTTAACAATCGGTAAAATTTGTTTCTGGCGTGGAAGCATTCTGCAGGTACAGCTGTGCTGTTTATGCAACATTTATAGTTTATTCTGGAGCTGCAGCGCCTCCTTCTGGTTCAGGACTCTTATCTCAATTCTCCCGTTAGCACTAGTCAACTATATATAGTTGTTCCATCATCTCCAAGAACTGACAGAAGAAAACAGTTTTCATTTTTTCTAGTTTTACTTTCCTTATCGCTAAGAAGTACCGGTAAATGTTTTCTTTCTTGATTGTGTGCAGTTTTCATGAAACAGTTTAACAAAGTGATTGCCAAAGTTGCAATCACTTTGGCAGTTCAGTTGCCCATTGATAGTGTCCACCTCTCTGTGTTTACATGGAGACATTAGACTGTATGTTTGGGAAGAAATTAACACATCCAGTTACTAAAAACATAGACATTTTTTTTTCCCAAATTAACACATGAATTGAGCATTAGTACATGAATCGCATTAGTACAATTAGCACAAGGAGATGTTTTGATTTATTCATATTTGCATGTACTGAAGGTGAAAATAATAAATGGTACATAATATATTTTATTTGTGTATGTGGTACCTGCTATTATTGATGAAATGAAGGCAAAGTTGATGAAGCCTGAACACAAAGATGAACATTTGAAATGCTAATTTTGTACTCGCAGCAAATAAGCTGTTTTGTGACGTAAACACTCTGCATCCTATGTCAGCAAATATCAACAAAAATCACATTAAAGTCGGTGAAAAATATTAAGTCTTCTTGTAGTTTTGTGATTATGGTTTATAGATAGAGATCGGCAGGTTTTGTCTCTGAAAATGAGAATATTGTTAAAAAAAAGAAAGAATAATAATAAAAACATACTGATAGAAAATTAAGTGGAAGGGAAATGTAAAGTGGGAGAAGCTCCACCAGAAACAGGGATAACTGATGAAATAGGTTACAGATAATCTTGACTGGACTTCGAAGCAAAATCCTTTAAAGCACAGAAGTCACAGACCTTCACAGACCTCTGGGACTTTATAGGCCTCTGACCTCATAGACTGAAGTCACAGAGGCCTATGACTTCATAGTCACAGAGGCCTATGACTTCATAGTCACAGAGGCCTATGACTTCATAGTCACAGAGGCCTATGACTTCATAGTCACAGAGGTCTATGTGAGGTCACAGAGGTCTATGTGAGGTCACAGAGGTCTATGTGAGGTCACAGAGGTCTATGTGAGGTCACAGAGGCCTGTGAGGTCATAGAGGCCTGTGAGGTCATAGAGGCCTGTGAGGTCATAGAAGCCTGTGAGGTCATAGAGGCCTGTGAGGTCATAGAGGCCTGTGAGGTCATAGAGGCCTGTGAGGTCATAGAGGCCTGTGAGGTCATAGAGGCCTGTGAGGTCATAGAGGCCTGTGAGGTCACAGAGGTCTGTGAAGGTCTGTGACCTCACATAGACCTCTGTGACCTCATAGGCCCTAATGCCCGTGTGAGATGTTGCTGAAAAACAACAATAATTGTTTGATGTTTTTCAGCAACAGAGGTAAATTTTTTTTTTTTTTTGTCGTTTATTGAAATTAAATAATGGTTTCAAAGGTAAAGTAAGAAAAATTAAAATTTTAGAAGACAAAAACATAAACTGCAAATTTTTTAAATAAATGAGAAGATATTCTTAAGAGAAAATGATAATAAAGCATTTGAACTTGGCTTTTATTTTTAGCTTTTTTTTTTCTTGTTTTTATATTTTTTTTATTGGTTTCTCAAGTAAACCATAAAATTGTGGGAAAAGAAAAACTGTTTTCAAAAAGAACTGAACTGAAGATTTGTGCTTTTCTTTCTCTTTGGACTTTTTTTTTTAATTTAGTTTTTTTAATCTTGTTTATATTTTCAACAGAGCTCAATAATACCGTCCACAGTTTTGATTTTTCCAATTTTCTTGTTGTGCCCTGAAACTTTGGAACTCAAAGAACCTGTCGATGGCATTTCTGTTGTTAGACTGAGCTGAAAGATTTCTTCTTTCAACTTCTGATGCCCTAACATTTTGGACATTCATGTTTACACTTTGTCCGTCAAACCTTTGAGGACCATGAAAGCTGTTGGACCCTGGGTCTCTTGACTGCAGCATATTTCCTCTGGACCTTGTCTGGTTCCATGAGTTATAATGTCCTCTCTGTTCCTGCTGTGGAAACTGTCTTTGGTTCAACGGCGGCTTTTTGTGGTGGTTACTGTGGCCATTTGCCAAGTTGTTGCCAGGATTGTGTTGATAAAAGTTTGTAGCTTGTTGTTTGAAGTTGGGTCTATTATCCTTTGCATGGGACAGAGCAGTGACCCTATTCTTCCCAGGATACTTTCTCTGAGTTTGTACCTGGGGGAAAGTCTTTTCGCTGCTGAATCCCTCGTTTCTTTGATGCCAACCACTGAATCTGGTGTTGGACCTTTTCATAGAGCTGCTTCCATAATTCTGTTTCTTTGAAGCAGCCATTCTGGACCAGTGTGGTTCCTGTCTTTTCGACAAGTCAGAAGAAACCCTGCTGGGGGTCCCTCCTTGGTTTTTCTGAGACTGCAAACTTACCAGTTTTCTGTCCTCTAGTCTCTCAGTGCAGTCCATGGATTCGTCTTCCATCACTGATTTGGGAACCTTCCTAAAACGTGCAAGTAGTTCATCCCTGAATTTTTTACGCAAAGCCCACAAACCAGACGAATCCTTGCTGGGAATGGCAGCCGGGTTTCTGTGCCGGATTCTGACGCTTGCAATCTTATTGAACTGCTTTAATATCGCAGCCATATTTAGCTGACTTGAGACAATGTCAGCCATTTCAAACAGCTGACCTTCCTCCTCGGTAATCAGCTTTGTGATTCCTCTGTATCGAGCGAGGATGTCATACCTGAGGTTTTTACGCCGTGCCCACAAATCGTTGGGGTTGCTTCCTCTCATTTTCCAGTCTTTGCTCAGACTGTAGCTATGTTGCTTTACCATGTTTTCAGCGTTTATATTCTGACAATTCAAACGGTTGGCTCAGCTCCTTCCAAATACTTCAACGTACTTTGGGGTCAAAGAAGTGAAACTTGCTCCTTGCGTGACCGAGTCAGACAGAATGACAATACTCTGAAATTCTGGGAGATACATCCAATAGCTGTGATGACATAAACAGATGTTCCACGCATTTATGACGTCATGAGGAGGGTGTGATGTCATCTGTCTTCTAGATGTTTCTCGGCAACAGAGGGGATTTCAGCTGCCAGAAAAAAACCAATGAAGCTAGTTTTTACCTCAACCTCTCAGCCATTAATCTTCTGCTAAATGAAGTTAACAATGTGCAATTCACCTAATAAACAGTGAAGTGCATAATGTTGGAAGTTCTCAAATGAAGATCAATCAATGTGAAAGAAGTATCACTTTTAAAAAAAATGCTTTTAGTTACATTTTATTGAACATGGGATTAAGATATTTCTTTATACTCTTGTCAATAATCAATATAACAATTGTTATCGACCCTATTTATTATCTCTGACAAGCTTTTTGCATTTTAACACTGCTATTTTGATCCTTTATCTTTAGAGATGAGCTCCAAGTCTTTGAGATTGGAAGGGTCCTTACCTCACAATAATACTTAACATGATAATTCGCTGTATAGAATCAAAATAAAATACAGAGAAGTTTGTTGATGCTATGAGACAAAATGTGAAAAAGTTTGAGGGCTATGAAAAACTGAGAAATATTGAAATATGGATAAGTTTTTTGTTTTGCTATTTAAAATTAACATATTTATATAACTCTTCAATTTATTTTTCATCTTTGCCTTTAGAAACCACACAGTGGGATTATCTATTATTAGATTAGATTTTTCACCCCCCCCATAGCCTTCCTTAAATATGTACGAACCACCTAATCAAGGTAGAAAGCTAAATTTCGTTGAAATGTTCCTTTAACGCCTATGTGGGTAGGTTAGTTACCCTGCCGCCCTCTGGTGGAGGGCGGTCCTTCCTGCGCCGAACTGGACTCCAGCTCAAACATGGCGCAACAAAACTTCCCGAAAGAGTCTCTTTAGGACGAATTAACTATTTCCATCGCTGCTTGGTGAGTTAATTGTTTAGTTTGTTTGTTTTTTTGCCCCAAACACAGAAATAATCAGCTTCTGGTTGATTTGCGTGGATTATGCCGGAATTTTCTGAACGTTTCGCCGCTCACATTGCATCGGTAACACAAGTTAATAAACCAGAGTTCTCAGCTACATTGCTTTAATCAAAAACACTTGAAAGAAAGTGTTGATATTTCAGCGCATGCGCACTGCGTATTAACTTGTAGTGACCGTGTCATTTCAAAACTACATTACTACAGTTTTTTTTGTGTGTTTCTCTTCTGCTTTTCTACCTTGTGTTCATTCCGTTCTTGTTACTTTCTTCTGCTTTATAGTTTCGTTATGCACTGTCTTTGCCATCCCCACTGCTTACTGTACGGTACGGGAAGCAAAAGCGTCCGAAAAATACACACGCATCTACCCATTTTATTAATCAGACTACTAAAATCGGCTGCCATTTAAATTCTCGCTTTTAGTTGATCACTTTTCTCTTCTAAATCAAGCTTCTGTTTACTTTTTTTAGATAATTTGACTGCATGTCGTTTTTAATGTTTATTTTATCTCTTCATTTTTTTTCAACACTTTATCATTACTTTTATCACATAACGTTGGCCATCCCGAGATTATAAAATGCCTCACATTCTTCAAACTGGGATTTTTATGCTAAGAAAAACCTACAACACAGTAAGTGGATGAAAATCTTTAACAATTATTATGCAAATATATACATAGATGAAGGACCTGTGTAAAAATTAAAGCCTAACTATCACGTCTAATTGAATTGCTTGTTTGCTGTATTTTGTAGAGCTGGAATAAGAGTTGCTCGGGCTTTGCAAAGATGATGCGGGCAGTTTGTGTTGATGTCCCTGGAGGACCAGAGAATCTGGTGCTGCGCTCCATCCCCAGACCTACACCTAAAGACGGAGAGGTCCTAATTAAAGTCCACGCGGCTGCCCTCAACAGGGCCGACCTGTTACAGGTTTAGCCAAATTAGATGCACGTTCAAGACCAGGAATCTGTGGTTTGGATGGAAGGAGATTTTAGAAACTTATCATGTTTTCCTTCTGCAGAGAAGAGGTTTGTATCCTCCTCCTGCAGGTGAGAGCGACATAATCGGTCTGGAGGTCGCTGGAACGGTGGACGGTCTGGGCCAAGGCCTGAAGGGGAACTGGAAACCAGATGACAGGGTGATGGCTCTGCTGGCTGGAGGAGGATATGCCGAATATGTTTCTGTTCGCGAGGAGCTTTTAATGCCGGCGCCCGACAACCTCACGTTCTGCCAGGCCGCTGCCATCCCAGAGGCTTGGCTCACCGCTTTTCAGCTGCTGGTTTTTATAGGTACACCGATAATGACAGTAATATGCTTAGATAACACAGGGTGAAGCACAGTACCTTACAAAACATACTCATACTTCATTTATTTAACTTTTTCACCACTTCAGTGTGAAAGACCAACACAAAATGGTACGTAAGTGGCCAGGACTTTAACTAGACTCTTCTAACTCATACTTGTGGATCAAAACCAATAAACATCTGTGGCTCTATGGTTGTTCTGCTGGAAGTACATAACTTTGAATCACTATGCTGAGTTGGTCTCACACATAAAATCATGAGAAAATGCGGCAAAGTTTGAGGATTTAACATCACAAAATGAGAAAAGCTTCTCATCAGAGGCACCCATGCTTTTACAGTATTTTGTAAAGGCACCCAAATACTCTGCAAAAGCATAAACTCTTACCAAGTCTCTTTGGTCCAGTTTATTGTGCAAATATCGTACAAATAACTTTTTTTGGGAGATTTAGGAGCTTATTTTTAGTCAATAAATCCTTAATATTGATGAAAAGAAGTACTAGTTTTCATCAAAAGCTGGTACTTTTTGCTGAAAAAACTGCTGGTTATTTCATAAAAGAAACTAGATTGTTTCACTTATAACAACACATTTTTTTCTTTGTTCTAAGTGAAATAGTGTTAATGGTACTAAAACACTTGCACTTGAAACTAGACCAAAATTACTCTGTAAGATTTTGCAATCTTGGCGTTTATATACCCAGCTTGTAATTTCAAGCCTTTTGTATGAGCTCTGGGCTGCACAGTGGCGCAGTTGGTAGAGCTGTTGCCTTGCAGCAAGAAGGTCCTGGGTTCGATTCCCGGCCCGGGGTCTTTCTGCATGGAGTTTGCATGTTCTCCCTGTGCATGGTGGGTTCTCTCTGGGTTCTCCGGCTTCCTCCCACAGTCCAAAAACATGACTGTCAGGTTAGTTGGTTTCTCTAAATTCTCCCTAGGTGTGAGTGTGTGTGTGAATGGTTGTGTGTCCTGTCTGTTTTCTGTGTTGCCCTGCGACAGACTGGCGACCTGTCCAGGGTGACCCCGCCTCTCGCCTGGAACGTTAGCTGGGGATAGGAACCAGCAACCCTCCCGACCCCATTAGGGAAGAAGGGTGTATAGAAAATGGATGGATGGATGAGCTCTTGTACTAGAACAAAAAAACCCACAATTTTTCATTCCGTCCGTCCCCATCTTTTGTTTTCCACCGCAGCGCAGGTGAAGAAGGGTGAAGTGGTGCTAGTTCACGCCGGGGCCAGCGGTGTGGGAACGGCTGCCGTCCAGCTGGCCCGTCTGTTCGGTGCTGTGCCCGTGGTGACAGCGGGGAGCCGAGAGAAGCTGCAGCTGGCTGAGAAGCTGGGCGCGGCGGCTGGATACAACTACAAGGAGGAGAGCTTTGTTCAGGGAGTCCTTGACTTCACAGGAGGTAAATGTGACGCTCTGCAAACGGCTCTTAAAGTCTGGCAGAATTGTTTTCCAGTATAATGTAAATTTCCTCGTGTTTTAATTTGTCGTCAACTTGATGCAAATAAATTAATCAACCTATGATTGATTGTAAATCCAAAGGTTTATTTGATTAAAATGAGTTCCAATCGATTAACTAATAACATCTGCTTCGTCTGTCTTTTAGTGTTGTAGTTTGGCCGCCATTTAGTAGAGGGCGCTGCTGGTCATCCTTAAGCGGAGCCAGTTGATATAGAAACAAAGATGGCGGGGCCATACCCGAAAGGGGAAAGAGAAACGGTCCAAACAGACTCTGGAGTGGAATGTAAAATACACTTTGTGCGGTTCTGTTTTGAAATATAAACTCTCAATAAGCTCCTTGAGTTATCGGCTTAACGGTCATTCAGACGAGCCGTATGACGGAGCAGCGCCAACTTCTTATTCAAAAAAGTTTGATTTGTTAGTGCTACGAAGGGAAAGATGTACAGAGTATTAGGACCATTGTAGGTAGAATAAAAAGGAGTTCATTTCCACCAAAAAAGTTGAAGATATTCAAAATTTTAAACACAAACATTTCTAGAAAATTTCCAAGATTCATCTCAAAGTTTCAGAAATTTTTTTTAGCAGAAATCTGCTCCTCTTTTTTTCTGTCTACAATGGCCGCCCTAATACACTGTGGCAAAGATGTGATGGAAAAAGTTGCAAAGCCAGTTTTGAGGGCTGTGGTAGGTTAACGCTCTTCACCTCCTGAAAAACAACGTATGAGCACATCCTAAGTGTATCACGTATTTCTTAATGGCCGCTCTTTGATTAATCGTCCGTCGATCGATAAGATCAATCAGCATTAGTTTAACTCATTAATCGATAACTTCTGTCCCTAGTAGTGTAGTATCTTGTGGTAATTTGGCAGGAAAAGGGGCGGATGTGATCCTCGACTGCATCGGTGGGAGTAACTGGGAGAAGAACGTGAGCTCCCTGGCTGTGGACGGCAGATGGGTTCTGTACGGCACCATGGGAGGCCGGGCAGTGGAGGGAGACCTGCTGGGCAAGATGCTGTCCAAGCGAGGCCGCTTACTCTGCAGCCTCCTCCGCTCTCGCAGCCTTCAGGTGAGAAACGTCTCAGCTGCTCTTTTCATTCCTCGTGCTGCAACCGCCATCTGTTGCGCAAGGGTGAAAATTTCGTTCTGCCTGCCTCTTCCTGGAGTCCGATGTTCCGAAATGTCCCAATTTTGGGTGCTGCACTTGAAGCGCTTCCTGTGTAAGTCACTAATAAAATAATTTATAATTTCCTCCACAGTACAAGGCGGACCTGGTCAGAGCCTTTGCGGACAGGGCGTTGCCATGTTTCTCAGAGCAGCCTGCCACCTTGAGGCCAGTGATCGACAGCACATATAAGCTGGAGGACATCGCGGAGGCTCACAGACACATGGAAGCAAACAGAAACATGGGGAAAATTGTTGTTACTATGACTCCACAAAGTGAGGAGACTCCTTGATTGGAACACAGCCGTGGAGTTAATGAATTATACAGTGCTGAGATATGGTTCAGTCAATAATAAAATGGCCCAAATGTGGTTTTCTGCTGTGTCATTTATTCTGCAACGGAGGATTACCTGTCACTTAATGCTTAATATTGGTTTGCTGAAATCTGCACAGAGAATATAAAAAGTTATACAATCTAAAAAAAACTATTAAAAAAAAAGAGCAAAGAACAGAAACAGACTAAATATATCTGTGCCTTTGCACACCCGATTTAAAAAACATCTTTATGTTTTACAAAATGTACAAATAAATAAAACAAGGGCTGCTGTCCTGCTGGTTTTAGATGTGCCACAGGCACAAAACACTGGAATGGAATGTCTTAATCACCTCCTCTTTGTGTAGCTCAGTTCTCCAGAGCCTTAATGACCTAATTATTCTATACAGCTGAGGTGCAGCAGAGGAACATCCAAACGTTGCAGGACAGCGGCCCTCAAGGACTGGAGTTCGACACCTGTGCTTTAGAGCAATCTCTAGTTAATAAGCACAGGAAACACGTTGGAAGAGAACCATTTGACTTTCAATTCAATTTGACTTTAAAAACAGCGAGCTTTGTCTCTGGTCATAACCTTAACAAAAGGTTAATGCTGTATAAAAACAGACTGACAATGGGACAAATGAGTTGGCGACAGCTCAATTGCATGATTCACCACAATGAATGCAAAAATAACCTATAAATAGTAGAAGCAGTTTTCCAATTGTAAATGACTGTATTTGCAACGTGGCTCCACTTGAATATATTATTGTCCTTTTATTTAAATAAGAAAAGTGTCACTAACCCTCATTGTAATAAAACATGCCATGTGTGCGTGGCACGCTCTCGTGGCTCTGTAAGGAATAAAATATTGCTTTATGAGTTTTGCTATCATTGCATTTCACATATTAAATATATTCACCTCTTGGTTCAGTCCGGTAGGATCCAGATTACAGGTTTACAGCTGTTTGAGACCACGCCAGCAGGTGACAGCGTATTTCGCATTGGGCGTTTCGAGCAGGAACCTCCCTCTCTCTTTTTATGACTCTGTTTTTTTTTTGCCCCCCCTTTTTTTTCTTTTTACCCAGAGTTCATTTCTGCCTCAAATCTTTCCGGGCCTTTTCGGAGGTTCAGTTAGAAAGTTGCTAACTAGTCGCTAAAGTTTTAGACTGAGGTTTTTCTCTTGTTTTTGTCGGACTCTATGTTTCGACAGACGTCTGGGACATTAATCGCTCCACCGTCGGTAGGTTTCACTTTTGTTCGTCCTGTGACATTTACCGGTAATGTTGTGGGGCTGAGTTGAAGCTCACATGGTTTACCAAAAAGTGGCATAAAGCTTTAAAAACACTTGAGTCAGAATAATAAGCTTGTTAAAACCCGCAGCTGGCGTTTTTAACAAGGTGCTGCCAGGACTCAGAGGACCGTCTCACCGTTCATTGCAACACAGTTTCTGTTTGCTGACTTCCTCACCTGTGGTTTGAAATTAATTACAGCTCGTGTTTGTAGGTAAATGTCGTATTTGTTGGCGTTTCTGTCACAGCCAGCGTTTATTAAACCATGGAGGACCCAAACATGCCTCAGAGAAAAATGTCCAGGGCCGGAGAAAGCCTGTACGTGGTCCTGGGTTTGGAGAAAGGAGCGACCCCCGACGAGATAAAGAGGGCTTATAGGTGAGTTTATTATTCGCTAGTTGTTAATGTCTACAAGTTGCCAGTAATTGACGTGGCTTATAGGATGCTTAATAATTTACAATTTACCAGTAACTGATTCACTTACAAGTCGGATATATTAATTGCTGCCATTGTGAGATTGCCATGATTCATCGATGACGTTAAAATGTTGTCATATTGTAATTAATAATGTTTTTTTGCCTCTTACTTAAGAAAGCACACTGTGCCTTCAAAAGATGTTGCAATGCGTTATTAGGAATGGTATTGAGTATCGAGTTTTGTTCGTGTTGTGAGAATCCTAATAAGATAATTTAGATAATATTTTAAACTGAAATTTCAGGTATTTTAGAAGTATATTCAAAGTTTCACTTCCTGACAATACTTATCGTCAAACTTTTCCGCAATATTACAGTTTTTTTGCTGGTTTTTTTCTTTTCTTTTTTTTTTTTGAGAAAAATGTGGTTTAGTAAATAATATCTATCTGCAGGATATTACTCAGTCATTTTTACTTGATCTGGGATCATAGTTACTCATATTTCATTGGAGTCATTTGGTCCAATGGGCTGTAAAAAAAATAAAATAAAATTAGCATAAAATGAGATTAGAAGTAAGATTTGAACTATATCATTTTAATCTTTAATACAGGTCGTCTTGAATACAAAGCCTGTGTCTCATTAAAAGATAATGAGTGGCATTCATCTTTTAGATTAAAAGAAAATATTTGACTGAAAAAAAGACAAAGAAAGTGATACACAGTAGATGGAGAACAAACTTATTTATTGACGTGGGAAGCAAAGAATGGACCACAAATGGAAATGAAAGGGACAAAATTGATTCACAGATGTAATTTCACTGTAACAGTGGTGACATTTTAACCACAAATCTGAAAAAAAGGCTATAATGGATGTATAAGGTCTTAACATTAAGCTTAACAATGCACACTTTCTTTCTATTTGTTATTTTTTTTAGATCCTGCTGCTAAAGCTGCTAAGACTTGCTGCAGAAAAAACCCCAAAACCCAGTAAAAAAAAAAAAAAATTGAATCTATTCTTAGCAGCCATTTGGTGAATGATTGGCAGCTGGTTAATGCACAACCTGGATTCTTTTTGTGTTTCGTAGCTCCACCAGCCATCCTTCATTAATTTAAACTATTCAACTCTTTCACAGATAAATACTGTGCTGAGTTTGTCTTTATATAATCAAAAACAAAGCAGAACTTCATGAGAGACGGATTGAACTGGTGAAAGTCCCAGTTCAATTTTTAACAAAGTCGTCTTAGTCCTTCTTGTTGGAATCGTTTGATAAGTTACCTGCTGCTGGTGCTGCAGGTGGTAACGTTTATGGCTGCAATTCAGTTATGCTGATCCGAGGCCATTTGTGTTTCTACGCCGCCTAAATCATAATTCTATTGCTCCTTCAGGAAATTGGCATTGAAGTACCATCCTGACAAGAACCCGGACAACCCAGCCGCTGCGGAGAAGTTCAAGGAGATCAACAACGCCAACGCCATCCTCAACGACGAGAACAAGCGTAAAATCTACGACGAATACGGCTCCATGGGCCTCTCCGTGGCCGAGCAGTTTGGTGAAGACGGCGTCCAATATTATTTCCTCATGTCAAAGTGCTGGTTCAAGGTGAGGCTTGGCCGCAAAGGGACGACACCAGAGGATTTACGGAGCGGCGACGTTTAGTCGTTTTTCAGCACGTCTAACGTTCGTGTCTTTCAGGCCCTGTTTTGCTGCTGCTCCATCTTGACCTGCTGCTGCTGTTTCTGCTGCTGCTGCTTCTGCTGTGGGAAGTGCAAAACCGGAGAGGAAGAAGAGCATCCCATTATCAACCCGGAAGATCTGGAGGCGGAGCTTAGAGAGCAGGAGGAAGGTGAGGGACCGGCGGGTTCGTTTCCGGGGATTTGATTGGCGTTGTGCTGTGAAGGATGAAAACAGGCCACTTCTAACTTTGGACATTTTAAACTGATGGAGTTTTATGGTTTGATTGTAATGCTACTTTCCAGTATTAAATCATGAAATATAATTTTTAACAAAGAGCATTTGTTTGGGTTTGCATTGTTAAATCGTCAACCATTAGCAAGAAAAAAAACAAACAAATTTTTTCCTATTCAATGAAGGATTTATTTTTTTTTCTTTTTTAAAATTTGGACACTTTGTGTATTTTTTAAAATGTTTTTATAAATACTAAATTGTGTTTTCCAGCACCAGGCCATGTAATAGTTATTCAGCCCAGCTCCTCTCAGACTTCAGGTAACCGTCGTTCCTCCTTGGTCTCCCATCGGCTCCCTGCTGCTTGATTCAACCGGCTGAGCTGTTTTCTGCCTGTTTTCATGTTGATTTCATGCCTTATGGGTCACAATGCTTTCATAAAAAGAAAACGGTGGAAGAAGAGCACAAATTACATTTACCTCGTATTGTCGCATAAATGTTATTGCCGACCAGCAGACGTATTGAGACGTTCAGAGTAAAAAAACTACTTTGTGTTGGTCGGTTGTATGAAAACCTTCCAAGACGTTTCAATACTTTGTCAAAGCTTTGTGAATGTCGCTAGTCAAAGTCGAATAAGGGTTCCTTTTTGTTTGTGTTTATGGTCCACCGTAAAGCAAAGGGCGCCGCAGCGCTGGTTGAATATTACCAAATATGATGCTGCAGATCTTTGTGCTGCTTCCATGTTGGATAACGAGCGACCCGATCGAGGCGCTTCAGAAATCGCCTCGATGAGCTGCCAGAGGTTTTTGCTTGGCTTTTGTTTTTCGCTGGTCAAGATAAAATGTATCCGCAGGGAGAATCGGCCGATACTTTATTCTGTAAATGAAAAGAACCAGAAAGATGAACTGATTCATATCTGATTTATGCGGAAACGGATGATGAGGGTAAACTTGGAATGTTTTTATCAAGGCCAAGCGCAGTGGGGAATGTGTTCCCGAAACGATGACTAAGACTTTTCACAATATTATTGTTTTTTTTATTATGGCAATAAACACCATAATAAGAATCGTCTTCCTCCTGCTCTTTAAAGTTCTAAGTTCGACGGTTTAGACGCTTCTGCTGCTTACCCAGCTGTATTTTGTTAAGCTTTGGTATCTTGTTGTTGTTGTTGTCTTTATGTTTAATTTCCATTGTATTTTTGTTGTATTATATATGGAGACTGGAAGGTAACTTGCTCAGGGGCGCATCAACATGCGGCAGCAAGAAACTGGAATTACAACCAAACGCCTCTCATCCGGCTTCATTCTGTATTTGCATTTTTTCCACACAAACTTTTATTAGAAGTGTTAATTTCAGCTTCTCTCAAAATTACATACAATTAAAAAAAAGAAGGAAAAATTGTTTTCAGCCGACAGAAAATGTGCGTGTGCTGCATAGTTTCCTCACAATGACTGGTAATGAGAAAACTGAGCTTTATGCAGCTCTGTTTTTAGTTTTTCTTCCGATTGTGGGAACGGAGAGCACAGATCTCCGAGATTGGGAGGCTTCAGGTAATCCTGCACAGTTTCCATAAGGCAATTTGTTTTTATTTAATACGCCCAGTTATTAAAGAAGGAACATTCCTTCCTCATCAGATGAGTGCGGCATGGCTGGCTTTATAGGGTCTTCCATCGAAGATGATTTTCAATTAAGGAAATGTTGCCATTATCGTAATCAGTGTGTGCATATATGCATGCACCTTTCAAGCATCCAATCACAAATCTCCAAGCTTGATTTTCTCTGGAATAAAATTACATTCAGCGCTTCGACCTGCAGATACCTTGACTGTTGGAAACAAACAGTTTGTTTCTTTGTGTCGTCTTTTTTTTTTTTGCAGGTGAGAACGCACCGATCGTGATTCAGCCTCAGGCATCCAACGGCACCTCGAGCCCCACAGAGGCCCGACATGGACCTGTCGAGGATGGAATGAGTGAATAAATCCACGCATGAGTGAGTCTTTAAGAAGACGAGCTTCACATTATTATTATTTTTTTCATTTTTTTTGGGACTTTGTGTGAATGTGAGGTCTCACCAGCTGCTGGGGTTCAAACCAACGCACAGGAAACCTATCGGGCCTTTTTGTTTACATGAATCATAATTCATAATGGTATTGCCATGGTTTTTTGGGTTTTTTTTTTTTTAATGACAAAGCCTTGCAGATCAAAACCACTGATCTCAAAAAACAGTTTTTTGTTTTGTTTTTTTTGCTTGTGCACTTTAAACCCACAGGTTAGTGTAAAAGTCGCCATCGTGGTCTGAAAACGTCTCCGCTCAGGATTCCTACATGTGGACTGTTTTACATATATATTAGCATATATTTAACAGGCTAATTCAGACTATTCATACTATTTGAGGCCAACCACTTGTCTTCCTGTAAATATTAACGTAGGAATAAATGACCTGATGACTTTTCGGTTGACACATCCGGTGTTCCTCTGTCTGTTGATGCTGGGTTATCTGTACCTCAAACGTCTTTTCTAATCAACTTCATGTGAGAGTTGGACGGTTCTTAAGCTTTTTTTTTTCTTTTCCTCTCAATTTGATGTTTTTATATAACTTACACAGAAAGCCAGAATGGCTGCAGCTAGCTACTTCCACCATTTTATTAGGTAAACTTTAATTAGCCAGCTTAAAAAGGCGTTTACGTTATTTATTCTGCCCATCTGTGGCTTGGCGAGATCATCGATGTTACTCATGGGCCCGTCTGAGATTATCACAATATGATGACCTTGAGTGGAAATACTACAGTTTCACAGAAATAAAGCTGAATCGATAACATGTATTTATTTTCATTTTGATGTCTAATCTTAAGTAAGAATGGACAATAAAGGCATAACATTTAGGGGCTGGTTACAAGGAAGCATCCATTTTTTGCCAGCTAGGCACGCTGCCAGCTGCTTATAGCTCTTTTGTCTGTGTTTGTGACCAGAAATGTTCCCAAACATCCAAATTCTTCTTTTTTCTTTTTCTTTTTTAGAAGATAAAATTGCTGGAGTTGTCCTTTAGCCTCCTGACCACCAGGGTGCAGCACCAGCTGGGTTGAGAGGTTGGGCTGCTCTGGTCTACAAATGAAAGCGCTGCTCTCACCGGGCTAGAAAGACATGACGAAAAATGTTCGTGGTTCTGAAATTGTAACTCGTTTAAAAACGTTTATCCGTCACCGTTCTGTGTCTCTTCATTATTTAGCAACAACACCGTAGTTTGCGTTGAAAGGCTGTAGCTTGAAGAGAAGCAGTCGGGAAGTTTTTTGTTTTTGTTTGATCTGGTCTCAGGGGGTCACTTCGAAAACTGCCCTACAGGGGGAGCCAGAGGCAAGCTTTCCTTTTTTTAATTAAGTACAGGAAACGGCCTCATGGCTGCTCTTAATCCCCAAACTAGTAATCTGCAAAGTTTATTATCGGGCACTTGGATAGGATGCAGTTAATCATGTAACCAAAAGCTAACTGCTTTATTGATAATGTGATACAAACTCAACCAAGAAGTTTCTAGAGGTGTTGAAGATAATTTGCTGCAGCAGCGCCATTTTGAAATGAGCCATCACAACAGGAATGTTATGTGTCCAAATGCAGTCAGGTGAATATGTTACCATTTTCACAAAATATCTGCACTTTGAACCTTACGCACTGTTTTGTTTTTGGTTTGTTGAAACCATAAATCTTCTCTGTCTTGAATCTGGTGACGGGATCAAAACGTTTTGTTTTTTTTTCTTTTGAGGTGTATATGGTAAATTATTCTGTGAATTCAAAACTGCATTTTTGATTCTAGTTTTTTTTTTTTTTCATATTAAATTATATTTCTGACTAGGTTCATATTGTATTTTTATATTTCTAAATATTTTTTTGCCTCGTGTCTGTATTTGCCAGTAGCCTGTACTCTCTTTCTTCTATTGCCTGCATGAAATTATAAAAAGAGTCGGTATAATTTCTGGAAATGACTCTGAAGTGCCTGAATATATTCTTATCCTGTTTCTTTCATTTTTATTAGAATATTAAATGTTGTTGTTTTTTTTTTTGCCTCAATATTCCAAATATTTTTCTACTTTTAGCGTTTTTGTCAAATGAAAGCAACATAAATGTATGATGTAATAAATTTTTGGGCTAACATAAAAATATTTGAGTGTTTTTTTCTTCTTTTTTTTTTTTTTTTTTTTGCCTCACACCCATCATTGGCTCCTGTAGCGCTCCACCCTTGCCAGATAACGTGTGTTAGAACAGGTGGCAGGTTTCCAAGCTTTTCCTTCCACCTCTTAAGGCAAAAACACCTGTAAGCATGGACTCGCCGTCTGACTCGGAAACACGGCTCCTCGTTGAGACTTACCTGGAGCCTCTCGCAAGGTGCCTGTAACCGTCTCGTCTCGACATTTCAGCACAGTTTGCTTCTCTAGTGTGGACTGAAATATCTGAAATGTTGCGCTACCTGGCAGGTCGAGTCCTACGGGGATTAGGAATTCAGATTCGGAGCTCAGCGAAGATGACTGCAGCGTGCAGCAGGAGTTGAGCGACGCGTTAAAGTCTGAAAACAAGACGAGACGTGTGGCCAGAAGGAAGCTCCTCGTCGCGTGCGCCGTCAGCCTCGTCTTTATGACCGGAGAGGTGATCGGTGAGATGCAAGTAATTTCCTGTGGCTCTTTATTTTATTTTTTTTTTTATGAATTTTGTTTAAGATTTTCTTGTGTTTAAAGAAAAAGGTGGAAAAAAATATCAGGACTACTGAGGTTTGAGCTGAAATAAAAACAATAAGATGCTTTTGTTTGTTTTTTTTTTTCTTTTGTCCTCTAGGCGGATACGCGGCTCACAGTTTGGCCATCATGACGGACGCGGCTCATCTTCTGACGGACTTCGGCAGCATCGTGATCAGCATCTTCTCCCTGGAGGTTTCGTCCAGGCCTCAAACTCAAACTATGACTTTCGGCTGGCACCGAGCAGGTGGGACTGAGCGAGAGCTGCCAGCTTTCTATGGCAAAATGACACATTTTCCATCCAGCGGTGTGAAAACGTACATAATTGTGTTACTCGCTGATTGCCCATTTACAGTTTAGTCTCGACTCCTCACTATTTACTTCAAATCTGCTGATTCTTCACAAATCCTCCACCATGCTCTTATTCAAGCAGTCTCATCTGACCTGGTTAAATCTGGTTTACTAGTGGCTAACAGAACGAGGCAAATCTGTCAGGTCAAATTTATACACCGAGAGAACAGGAAGTGACGGGTCACTATTCTCACCAGAGAAACTTTTGATAAATTTTAAATGACAATAAAGTAAAAATAAATGGTAGAAAATAACTTGCTCGAGTAGGATCTTCTATTAAAATTAGGCTATTTGCTAATGAGCTTTCACACAATTAAAGACTCGGCTGTTTGGCTGTGCAGAGATTCTGGGGATGTTCCTCTCCATCGTGTCGGTCTGGGCCGTGACGGCGGTTCTGGTCGTCTCAGCCGTGCAGAGGATAGCTGGGGGAGACTACGACATTGACGGTCAGATCATGCTCCTGACCTCGGCCTGTGCCGTGGTCGTCAACGTCCTGTGAGTAAGCGGTAATTTTTTTTAAATTTTATTTAGTCAAACAAACCCTGTTCTTAAACTCAGGGTTCCCACAGGTGCTTGAAATCCTTGAAAGTGCTGGATTTTCATTCTGCAGAGTCTTGCAATGAAGTGCAATCTAGCGTTTGATTAAAAAGGCTAAACTTGTAAAACGTTATCTACAGTTGAAACCAGATATTTTTTTCATGCACCTAAAAAAAAAAGTCTGAAGTTAAATCAGACTAAACTTTTCAGTTTTGAATTACCAAGATAATTCCTCTTTGCTAACTGCTAGAAAAATTAGTGCCATTTATTTTTTCTTGTAACTATCTTTGCATCTTGTGCTTTAGCATCTTATTTGAGCTGGAACATAATTTCTTTTAACCTGATTTGTTAGGGTTGTTTCTATGTAATATTTATTTTTCCTAACAGCTCAATAACTCATTGACGTGTATAGGATGCGAGAGACATTTCCAAACATAAATTTTATATTTTAGTTTTCTTGGTGTCTGCTGTAGACATTTTTAATAACAGTAATAGATTATGTCATATAATAATAAATTGAAACAGTCTTTTTTTTTTAGTTCATTTGGATAGTTTTTATCTCCAAAGTGTGGTGCTGGAAAGGTTTGATGACTTACCTTGAGAATCCTTGAATCAACAGGGAAAATTGTGCGAACCCTGTAACTAACGTGGACCTTTAACTCACGCAGGATGGTTCTGATTCTTCATCAGTCTGGTGCCTCACACGGCCACAACCACGGGGTCCCCGTAGCGCAGAGGGACAAACGGACTCTGGGTCGTCACCACGGCAACGCGAGTGTGAAGGCGGCCTTCGTCCACGTGTTGGGCGACCTGCTGCAGAGTGTCGGTGTCCTCCTGGCTGCCTGCATCGTTCACTTCTGGGCGAGTTTCAGTAAAATCCCAGAGCAGAGTAACATGTCCAGACGTATCCTCTCAGCTTCTGAATCATAACTTCACTTTGTCTGAAGGTCTGCTGTGTCCTTTACAGTGGTTTGGAAAAAGTATTTCTACCCCTTGGACGTTTCCTACATTTTGCCACCATAAACGCCAATGTAGTTCATTGAATTTGAAAAACAGACGCTTAACTTTTATACGTTATTTTTGCCATAGGCTGTTAAATAGAAGTGGGCGGATCTATATAAAATGTCGATAAAGTCAATATCAAGTCCGTATCGAATATGTACTTAAGTTTTAGATTCCCTCATTTTTGTATTGTAATATCTGTGATCTACCTCAAAACGGTTTTGATTTTCTATCAAATCACAATCTTTTGCACTTTATTTAGGAAGGAAATTTGCACACACAAGTTGTGGTAACAAGGCATCAAAGTATTCTGTAGAAATTTGTAAAATCAGCCCAAATTCTGTCCTTGGATGGAAAAAATAAGTCGAACGAAAAACTACAAAAACACCTAAAGGTCGGAAGTTTGCCAATACAGTTTCAATATCGGTAAAACTGGCACTGTATCGACTTGGTATTGGCTCAAACCCAAAAAAACGCAATATCAAATACCTGTGTTGTCCAAAGTCTACCGGACTTCTATATAGTAAATATAGTATTTTGTATTCTTTAAGATTTAAGCTTTTGAGACTCTAATTAGCTGCTCCTGGTTGTAAAAACAATTCCTTGTTGCCAGGGTTACAGAAAGAGGCGGGGGGGGGAAAAAATCTTTGCAGGTGCACACCATCCGAAACCGAAGGGAATAATTATCTAAACATGCAAGCAAAAAACATCATAAAGAACAAATCAGAATTAACGTAGCTAACATGCTACCACAGCGAATTACATAACTCAAGTTTGTGGTTATGTGAATAAGAAGTTTTGCAAAGTACTTCATACATACGTTAGCAGCCTTTTAGTGCTTTATTGTTGACCTCAGCTGATATCCTTTCTCGCCGACAGCCTGAGTATAAAGTGGCAGATCCCCTTTGCACCTTTCTGTTCTCCGTCGTCGTCGTCGGGACGACCCTTCCCGTCTCGAAGGACGTGTTCAGGATACTGATGGAAGGTAAACGCTTTGCTCCGCATGTGTTGCTGCTGACTGGAGCTTATTGACAGCAGGCGCCGCGGCGTCTTTCTGGCCGTGTGTTGATCTTGTTTAGGCTCTCCTCAGGGCGTCGGCGCCGTTAGAGAGCAGCTACTGTCTGTGGGAAAAGTCAAAGCTGTCAACGGTTTGCACACATGGAGCCTCAACATGGACCACTCTCTGCTTTCCGCTCACATTGCTATAGGTGGATAGACTTAAAACACGCCACCAAGGTGTTGAAGGACCCGCTTCATCATAGTCAACAAAATGTCTGTCTTCACAGATGAAGATGCGGATTCACAGATCATCCTCAGGAAGGTGACAAAGCTCCTTCGTTCCAAGTTTGGTTTCTCCAGCATCACAATCCAAGTGGAGCGATGCAAGGCTTCATCCGAAAGATGATTCTGATTGGCTGCTGCCACTGTGGCAACCAGCTGCAGCTGGTTTTGAAAACCTGTTTCCATTATTTGGAGTACACATAAAGTTTTCACCCAAACACATGGATATGAATGTCAATCTTATTATTGCAGGATGATTTTTTTTTTTTTTGAGTTTGTTGGCTCAAATGACAGTAAGTGAATAAATAAATATGCCCCCTGCTAACATTTGGTTAATTTGTTTTAAATTGATATTCTTTCTAGAGTTAGTAAAGCTTACTTAAATTAGTTGGTTACCTGGACAACACTTTTGTAAGGCCTCGAGAGCCGGTCTCCTGCGACTTTTAGATGTATCTCAGCTTCAACACACCTGAGTCAAATAATGAGGTCATTAGCAGGACTCTGGAGAACCTGGCTGCACTTAGGAGGTCATTCAGCTATTGGATTCAGGTGTGTTGAAGCTGAAATACATCTAAAAGCTGCAGGAGACCGGCTCTCGAGGCCTGGATTTCCCTACCCCTGCATTAGGCATACGCTTTCAATTGGTTTTGCATATTATCTATTTGTAGAGAGACAATGAATTTTAATAAACGCAGTGTAAATATGAGATTGTAGCCAATGTTAACTAAATTTGTACAATAACCAGATGGGTTTTCTCAAAGGAGAGGCTATAACTCTAAAATATACATAGGCTATTAATATATCAAACCAATGTATTTACATTCATGCAAAAAACTGAGCAAGATTATGTTGTACCGTATTCCACTTTTTGTGCATACAATTTCCCTTCTGAAGAAAATTTCTGAATGAGTCAGGGTTGGTTTTTGGCAACATTCTTCTCTATACATAACGCATCGAGACGGTCCAGTTAACGATGCCAATTATATAAAAAAGTAGACAATTATATTATGCAGGGCCTCTTTTAAAGTGTGCTCCCCAGTTTTTAATAATCCATGCTTGGTCAGATCCTGCTGTTTGAATAAAGTAGACAGGGAAAGCATTGTAAAGCATTAGCTAGCAAAATTTTATGTAGTGAAGCTTTGCTAGCTTTGTGACGTTTGGCTTAGCTTTCACCTCCAATGTTCTCTTTAAATTCATACGCAGTTTTCCCCGCTCTATGCAATAGATTTAAATAATTCAATACTCAAAAACAAATGTAAACATTTTTGCGTATTTATTGAAAATGAAAACTTTACAAAAGTATTCACACTTTTCACTGAGCTCTTGTGGGAGGTAACGGCTGTATTCGTGGCGAAACTTGTTTCAGGAAAAAAAAAAAGCAGGAATGTGACAAAGAACTAAACATGTCTGCTGGACTCAGAAGGGTTAATGAAACATCTGCGAGATGTTAAAACGACATTCAGACAGAAGTAGCACTTCCTTTTGTTTTTGTTCTGGAAGTGAGTCAGAAAGAGGAAGACGGAAGGGAAAATATGAGCGAAACGAAGCATTATTCACCGACTGTTCAGGGGCGTTTATGTTAAAGAACAAGAGATTATTTCCACCATCATGGCGGCCGTAAACAAACCCACTTTGAGGAGGGAGCAGCTGAGAAAACCCTCAGGACTCGGTATAAAAAAAAACAGCAGCGAGTTTCACTCACTCAAAACATAAGGCACCGCAGAAATCAACATTTTATTCTTACTTTGGGGTAAGGAGTTTTTTTGTTTGTTTAAATTACATAAAGATTTGTTTGAGATTTACACATCTCTGCTGCTTTTCTTTAGGTAAAGCAGATCAATTCTAACACTGGGTTTGCCACAATAAATGGCTCGAGATTTTAATCGATCAGGTGTCACTATGCATATTTTTTGTGTATACTTGGGGGGTTTTGTGTCGTGCTTTAGCATCATCATGATCAGTTTATTCTCTATAACGGTTCAGATAAGGTGGAGTGTTGTCCCTCACGACACATAATAGGGAGATTATACAGTACAAACAACAGATTGGCTTAAAGGATAAATACAAACTATTCGATCCTTATGGAGATTAAAGATGGCGTTAGTCCCATCGTCAAAACAAACACTTGATTAAGACAACCCAATATTGGGATACATTTGTACAAAATGTATTGGGATACAGTTGGCCCCGCCTCCACCATCATGTAACAGTTCTAAAAGAATAAAAAGGAAACTCCCCACCCCACAATTGACATGACGCCGCCCCCAGGAGTAGTCCTCCGACAACCACACTGTTATTAAGGTAGACTAGCGGACCTCAATGTGTTACTCTTAACATTTTTTAAATCATTTTTGCAATGATGCAACTGGTCCTACGTCAGGTCTGTAAGGTTATTAGCGAGAAATCAACAATAAAGCCCAAGAGGACGAATGAGGAACAAAAAAGTCTGAGTTGAGTCGTTAGTAGTTAGTATGGAGTCTGAGTCGTGAGTCGTTAGCTGTGTCCAAATTCAGGGTCTGCATCCTTCGAAGGACCGATTTGTAGGCTGATTACGTCATAGCGTGGCGACAAGTCTTGTACGAATTCAAAGACTCCTTCAAATGCATCCTTCTTTTCCCCAAATATGAAGAGTGGGTCCGGTGTATTCTTCACGGCCCACCATATCCCATAATTCATTGCGGGTCCCAGCCGGGCGTTCAGGCAGAGCGGTGAAGGCTAGACCTGTCCGAATTTTCCCTTCCGGTCGACGTCTATTCGTGAAGGACCCATCCTACATAGACGTGTCCTTCGAAGGATGCAGACCTTGAATTCGGACACAGCTGTTAAGCCTGAGCCGTTAGGAGCCCTGAGTCGATAGCACGGAGCTATCAGTAAGTATCGTTATGACAAAAACTGGGATGTTTACTACCGGTTACCTTCGTGGTGCTGACTAACGTGGTAGTTCCCGTTCATCAGTTTCATTCAGCTGGACGTGAGGTGCGCTGCAGTCCATGATCCATTTCTTGCGTTATTCCAGACTCCTTTTTGATTTTGGAAATGTAATAAATTGTATTCCGCCCTCTGTATGTTCTGGGTAACGGCTGTCGGGTTTGCATATTACCCACTGACAACTTGGACCGTGATTATCAATTATTGTCCTCAAAATCTCTGACTGCAGCATATTTTCTATGATACATACTGCCAATGTGGTCGGAGTGCTGTAATTGGAAGGCTGATTGGTCAGTTGCTGACAAGTTGCCCTGGAATGATTGGGGGAGGATTGCTCTACGTCAGCATGGGGGCGGAGCCAGCGTCATGTCAGTTGTTCCAACATAATACAAAAAACAATAATAATTCAAGATAATCCCAACATAAGACAGGTCTTCACTGTTCAGAGTCGGGGCGTCGGTCCTTCCAGTAGTTCCTGTACGCCTCCTGGAACATGTCCTTGCAGGAGATTCTGGCCTTCAGCTTGGAGCAGATGAGGAAGGAGCCACCCATCTTCCTGTGGAGGGAGTAGGTCTCCTCCGGCGGCGGCGTCAGACGCTCCCGCAGCATCACGGGGATGAGCCTATGGATGCGCTCCGTGGTGCTCTGCTCGCCAAAGTCGAACGGCTCCTGGGAGTTGAAGGCCTCACCCAGGATCATCACGGCGTCCACGTGGGCGTTCTCCATCGACTGCGAGAGAGGAAGAGCAGCGGCCGAGTTAATGTTCGGGAAGGAACAATGTTGGGGGGGGAGGCAGCAGCTATAAAGCCACACGTTAAGGAGACGTGTAAAGCAGGGAGGCCTCTGATTGGTCGTTCTCTTTGAGCTGAGACTTGAGCGTGCAGAGCGGTGTAAAACAATCCCCCGCTACAAGAGGGACCGATGGGGTCCCCAAAACAAGAGCTTGAGTTGATTTATGCACTGATTACTATTGGAATGAAACAATTGTACTAAAATAAATCTCAAAATTATTTAAAATCCAAATTCGAAATGCTTAAAAAAAAAAAAAAAAAAAAATCCAGACAGCAGGAATTTCAGCTGGCTGCTGGTGAAAAACAACCAGAACTTCTTAAAGCAGCTTCCTGGTTCTGATTGGACGTTCGACACGCTGACGCTTTTCTCGTCTTTGCGACAAAGAGACGTGGTCCAAAACAGCCGAATTACAGCCTCTTGTAGTCAAATAAGAGTTTCTCACCTTTGTCTCATATCCTGTGAGGAACTTCATGTCTCTGGATCGGAGCAGGACGCCTTCTCGGTTCTGATCCGCAGCTGCCTTAATGATCTGAAGGCACAAAATGAGCCAAACATAAAGGTTGGGTAAGTGGAAATTAAAAAAATAAATAAATAAAGATTCTAACTGCACAACTTTCAACAAACTGGAACTTTATTATCAACCGACTCTGGAACTGCATCTAATGTGACTCTTGTGGTGCGACTGAACTGTATCAGGGTGAACTGGGTAAACTAAAAGTCCAGCACATGACTTGGAAGCTGAATATTTATGTAAGAGTTTAAGTAAAACCTTTTAACTGAGCTGTTCCATTGATAACATTCCTTAAAACGTCAAATCACAAACTGATAAAAGTGATACACACACAGCAATTATGTATATATAATTGCTTAAGTCAGGGGTTTTCAAAGTATGAAAGGGTGAGCCCCCCTTCAAGGAGCTTAAGGCCTGCTGCGCCTCCCCCCCCCCCCCGTGGAGGGGGGCGGAGGGGGGTGGAGTTCTAAAAACTCCACCTTCAGCCCTGCTCTGGCCAAAACCAGTGATGTCATAGTTACTTTGAAAAAGTAACTTTAATCGGACTACTGATTACTCCTTGAAAAAGTAACTTAGTTATATTACCGACTACTTGACTTGGAAAGTAACTAAGTTACTTTCCAAGTCAAGTAGTACCTAACTGCAGGAAAGTAACTAACTGCAGGATTAAGTAACTTTTTAGTTACTTTCAGCAGCTGCTAACAACAACGCTCTGCCTCCTGTGAAAATCACATTGAGCTTTGCCAATACTTAATTGTAAGTTATTTTATAATGGTAACATCAACAATGTGTCTCCACTGATAAGGTTGAACTGAAGAGGAGATTGTACAAAAAATAAAAAACATGAGTAATTTGTGTGGTCCACTGTTGTCTGGAAAACTCTAAGAAGGATTTTAAAGCCCCCCGCCCAGCCTCCAGATTCTGCGTTACGCCCCTGAGTTTGATGTCGCAGCACAGAGCTCCTACTGCAGCTCCACAGCTCAGATGGCTGCGACACTTACCGTAATATTAATAATTATAACGGTGCTAACTTGCCATTATAATTATTGGCAACTACGGACACGTTCATTCGTGGCTGTTTTCACGTTTATTGCGCTGTTCATATTGGTCTCGATGTTTGCAGTTTTCTGGAGCGCAACGCGAAGCTCGACGTCATTCAGAGGTAATACATTAACTTGACATTAACAAAGACACAGCGGGACGGATCATCCTGGAAATGATGAACAGGGAGAGACGGAGTAAAACTACCTTAATGACGGACAAATTCTGGGATTTATTATGAGTCTCTGCTTATTTCCAAGCCCAAATGAGCAACTTCACGTTCAAAAACGAGCCCAAAAAGGCGCAACCAGCCGCTCATTAAATCTGCAAGCGACTTTAAAAAAATGAAGCCCAAAGCCGTTTATAATAATCGGACTTTGCGACAGAAACTCAAAATAGTTCCAGTTTTTCCACCAACAAAACGCGCATCTCCCTCCATTGTTTACATAGAGGCGTCGGTCACTCGACAAGACACGTAGAGGAAATACGATTAAATAACAAAAGAAGATAGTAACGCAGTAACGCAAAAATGATTTTGATAAGTAACTGTAGTCTGACTACTGGATTTGAAATAGCAACGTTAGATTACTCGTTACTGAAAAAAGTGGTCCGACGTCAGTAACGTTACTGACGTCACTGGCCAAAACATCCTCTAAGGGGGGAAACATTTCCACTGATCCCCGCTCCACACGCGCACCCCACAGTACCAACTTTTTCCTAAATCCACAGAGTTGATCGTGTGCGTAAAAGACGTTTCTCTCACATCAGTAGACAGCAAGCAGATAGCTTTTCCGGTTTATTTTTTTCCCTCGCACCGCGCCTCCCCTAAAGTACTCTGGCGCCCCCCCGGGGAGGCGCGCCTCACACTTTGAAAACCGCCGGCTTAAGTTATTATTTCACTCTTCCTGTGGTAAAGTCATGAAACGCTACGACTCCTTAAACAGACCCTGACTTCTGATTGGCTAACCTGAACAGCAGTAGAGCTGTGGACCAATCTCCTCGTCCGTAAGTGTGTTAGTCCCACCCACTCACATTACAGGGTGCAGATCAATTCTATGAAATAATCAACAAATAATGACATTTAATTCTAGTGAACAATTTACACATTTAATCATTCAACTGCCGAATATTCCAGACTACAAGTTGCATTATCAACCATTAAAATTTATAAATTTGAATGGTTGATAATAAAAGCAGCTTAAAGTGCTGCACAGATCAATAAAAACAATTACCCACCTCACATGGAAAAACACACCACTGCATGGGAAAATGCAAAAGCTATGTGAAAAAGATTCCAATTCAGAAAACGCAGTAAAAAGGAAGAGACATTTTTTCTTTTAGCCAAAAATGTCTCATCATGGACAAGGGGAACAAAAACCATACGAGTCGCTCCCGACTCGCCAAACCATGTAAAAAATACAGCAAGTACTTTTAAATACTTGATTTAATTAAGGTAATCGTAGATTACATTTATTGAAGGTTTTCTTTTTCATTATTAATTTTAGAACCCATCTCGTATTGTGCAACTTCTGTCCCTCTACAATACACTGAACCTGCTTCCTCGCTGTAAATCTTTCGCCATATAAATAAACCGAACTGAATAAGTTTCAACTTTCTTGTAACCATGCAACTGATGTGACCTTTTTTTTTTTTTACGTTATTCCAAGAAAACAGAAACACTTCCCCTGCATTCTGTTTTTATTATGAGTTTCTGACTGAGCTGAATAAATAATAAAGGATTTGTTTTTGTTTTGTTTCTTGAGCTGTGTGATCCTTTAAGACTAAGATGAGACCATCGTCCTCCTCTCACAGAAGGATGGCTGTTCTTATTCCAGTGGATTCACATCCACACAAAGGAATGTGCCGTCCTCCTGATCCACAAATAAAGCCAAAAGGAAAGTTTAAACCCTGTATAAAGAGAATCTGTCTCACCATAACCATAAATATTGTATCTGCTCGCAAAGTGTAGCATGTTTTTTTGTTTTTTTTGACAAAGAAAAAGGGCCTAAGAATGAACCTGGAGCCACAAACATGGAGAAGTCTTTATAATTTATTATTTGTCAGGCAGTTCGTGGACTACTAAAACACTCTCCAGCTAGAAATCAGTGATCAGTAAGTATTAAAACCAAACACTGTCAAATTCAGGTTTTCAGAACATTTTATAACACAGTCCATTTTTGAACATGATGTTTTACTGCATCATGAACTAAACGCCATATTTTTATTTTTTATTAATAAAGAAGTGCGCAGAGGCCATATTTTTCTGTTTTTACTTGACCACTGTACAGCAGCAGTGAAAACTAAAAGTTTGATTCCGACACTAGTTACCTCGATGTAGCTGTCTGTGAATTTCTTGTCAAACCCTCTTGTGGCTCCAAAGTCCAACAGCGCGACCTGAAAACAGGGAAACGAGACGACCCCGTCACTCACCGCCGAGACGGGAAGACATCGGACGCCAGCGACACTCGGGTTAACCAACCTTATGGATCTGTGGGCTGTAGAAGAAGTTGGACCAGTTTGGATCGGTCTGCATGAATCTGAATTCAAACAGCTCCCTGAGGCATAAGATCAGGATCTGCTCACAGATCTGGGGAGTGGAAACAAGCAGCTATTAGGAGTTAAATTAATGCTAATGCTACATATTACATAATAACATCTGCTACTCATAAGGACAACATCAACCAGATTGGGACTTTCCACGTAAAAGGTTCCACGATTAATCGGATTATCGTGATGAATCGGAATGGATCGATTATGAAATAATCGTCAACTAATTTAGTTGTTGATTAATCGTTAACTGGAGTATAAAGACAAATATCAGTAATTAAGACAAAACTTTACAAAAAACCACATACATTTTTGGATTTAAGATTAAAAAATTTAATCTTTGTGAATTTGTTCTACCCAAAACTCTTAAAGCGGCCGAGTTTTAGCTTCACCTGGTTCAAATTCTGTGAAGAACAAATACATAAAAACAAATCTCATATTAAGCACTTTTTTTATTCAGTTATTAATTGATTAATCCCAAAAATAATCACCAGCTCAGCAATACACTGTGTAGCTGTAAAGTTAAGCACAACCGGCAGAGCTTTTCACATGCTGATGTTAGAAATATTTCTTTTATCTGCAGATGCATCCTTTGCTACAAATAATGAAAATGAAAATTTTATTCCCTAAATGTTCGTTGTCTTATTTAAAAAAGGCCTTGAATTATTTGTATTTCAATATATTTTGAATACTGTACAAAATAAGCATATATGGTTAAATGAAAAATCTGCAGAATGTGTCAGTTTCTTTGAATAATTAATCGATTAATCGTCAAAATATTCGATTACTAAATTAATCGTTGGTTGCAGCCATGTTTTTCCACAGGTCTGGTGCTACAGGAAGTCCTTGAAGGATTCTGTAGAATAAATTATGTGTCGCCACCTTTATTCTAAAATCCAGGTGTCATCTTGCTTTTTCTGAGCATTTATAAAAGTATTTTGTTTTAAGAAAACGAAGGTTTGTGGTTGTGCTGTGCAAATAAAAGTCCAAGGCCGTGAAAACCTTTGCGGATCCAACCCGGTCATCTGTCACACTTCAACAAGGACCGATGCGTCGACGCACCGCCGGTGTCGACTTGGCCTGGCGAATCTCCGAGGCCGTACCTCATTCCTGAGCTCCTGAGGAAGGTCCGTGGCCTTGTCCAGGGGGAAACCGGACACCAGCGTTGTGGTGAGGACCCGCTCCCTGCTGAGCTCGTCAATCACGTCGGGCACGTAGAAAAACGGGTGACCCTTCAGCAGCTGCCTGCCACGCAGAGAGAGGCGCACAAGGTCAGATATAAAAGGACACAAAGATCGGGCCGATTTCAACGAACGCTCTCGACTGTAAAGGATTCTAATCGGTGAACTGTTTGTGGTCGAACCCAGAGCTTACAGCTGGGTCAGGCTTACAGCTGACCCAGCTGTAAGCCTGCACCAAACTCCCCAGGGAGGTTTCTCTCTGTTCACAGAGAAATAAACTCAGTGTTGACTCTCGTCCGCCGACACTGAGCAGCCGTCCTAATGTGAGACTGGACTGCAGTCTGCTTTACTTTGATAGAATTATCAGCCTTTTCCTCTGCTTAACTCCCAGTACAAGTCAACTCAAGCTCTTGGGAAATTAAGCATCTGTCACTGAACGCGGCGCAGCTCTGCAGGCTGCAGCTAGGGAACCTGGAAAACACGGAGGGTAAAGAGAGAAGTGGAGGCCAGTTTCTACAGCGCCAGGCTTCAGGAGTTTCACTTCTCAAACCTTCAGACGTTGTGTTTAATAGAAGGGAAATAACGGAAACTACTCTGGCAGACAATTTCCGTTTCAAAACTACAAACTGTTTCAGACTCAGATTTGAAAGACGGACTGAAAGTCAGCGGCGACGTTTGAACTTTGAGTTACTGTACCTGGAGGGATGTTAAGGCTTTACTATAAGAGCATCTGCAACTTTAAAAGAGCCAAAACCTTGCACAAACTCAACATGACATGAAAAAATAAATGCATCCTCGTATATATACAAGGTAAGAAAGCCACCCAATTGATTATTTTCTTATATGGACTGTAAGACTTGCTTTTGAGTTTCTAGTTACTCCAAAATTAAGATGAATGCAAAAACAATGCTAATAAATGGGAATCTATTTTTCTAGACCTAATATTTTTTTCCTTTTAGAAAAAGTTATTTCTAAAATCCTCAAGGGAGCCACAAATGGCCCTTGAGCCACACTTTGGATACCCCTGCTTTAACTCATTATCAGTTTTGCTATCTCAAGTTTTTCTTTTTTGTTGCAATTTAAGATAATTATAAATTATGATTTTCATGATTTGCTCTTTTCTGCACAACAGACAAGAAATATCTCCCAGTTATCACAATAGCAGCAAATATAAAACACAAAATGTAATATGAGAAGCTGAATCAGAAATGCTTTGACTGTCATTTAAGTAACTTCTAAAAGATAGAAATAAACATATTCTAATATCTGACATTAAAAAAAAAGTGAAGGACTTACTGAAACTTTCTGGCACAGTTTGCCTCCCTTATGTAATCACACTCCCAAGCCAGCTCACGACTCATGACCTCAATAAGATGTTCTGGAAACAGACCTGTGAAATTGAGGTGAAGGTGTTCATGACAAGGTGTTCTTGGTTGGCACACAGGTATTATCAGGCGTGACCGCCTGCACACAATAGCAGCTGTTATCTTACAGGCGATAAAAAACATAATAATAAAAAAAGACTCCAACAATGTTACCTTCAGGCAGAGCGTTGCTTAAACTCAGTGCAGTCATGATGTTATTCACGTCGCTCTTTATGCTCTTGGCGATTCCCGGGTACTGGCGGAACATTTGGGCCATCAGTTTGCAGAACGCGGGCACCGATGTACTCGGATAATCCGCTCCTGCGTAAACACCGCACCCACCTGAATCTTCATGGCCACCTCTCTGCCGTCCTTCAGCCTCCCGAAGTGAACCTGACCGATGGAGGCGGCCGCAAACGGCTTCTCTTCGAAGTACTCCAGGCTGTCCCTCCAGTTCGGGCCCAGATCGCTAGTGATGATTTTCTGGAGGTAGATGAGAAAAAAAACAACAACAAAAACCAAAACAACAACAAAGCTCTAGTGAAGAGACCGGAAGCTAAATCTTTTTTTCTGTACTGCTAATTGAAATAACTGTACCATCATCTGTTTAGTGGGCATGAAGTCTGCGCTCTGCCGGACCCGCTCGAAGATCTTAGCCAACTGAGGGTTGATAAAGGCGTCGTCTGATGGAGGAAAAGGAGAAAACAAATGTAAGCTTAATACTCAGCAAGCTATTGGGGTTAAATAAACTTTAATTCTAGTCCATGTGCAGGTTTGTCTGCCGCCTGATGCAATAAAAGCTTTAGCTAAGAGGCTAACGGCTTAATCTTTATACCTCAAAAAGATATAACCCAGTGTGACACACAACTTTTATTTGTCTATTTGTTAGAAAAAAGCTACATTTAGGCAAAGCTAACTGAAGCCTCACACAGCTACTAGCTAGATTTTTAGCTTCATTTACCTTACAGCTAAAGCTAAATATAGAAAAAAATAGCTTTTTCTATATTTAACAAATATTTACATTTATGTCACTGCTCTATGAACTCATAAGTGTATTTTCACATTAAGTGGGAATTTACTGCACACAGTGGAAAAAGACTCACCTCAAGCTAACAGAAACAGCTGTTAGCTTTTTTTTTTTTAGCTAAATGCTTAAGTTAACTGCAGCTTCTATATGAACTCTAAACATTTTTGAGTGCTGATCACCTGAACGAAAGAAGAATATTTCACTCTCTTTGCTTATAAGAGGAAAAACAGTTTTTTTTTTTTTCTAGTGACTGTAAAAAGCACCAAAGTGGTATTTTGACCAAACCCAGACACACACGTCTCATTAAGATGTCAAGAAGAACATCTTCTACGTAGATTAGCTAATGGCTTGTATCAAATACCTGATGGGTTATCAATCGACATTTTTTGTTATTTTTTTATAACATAGAAGCCTACAAAATCCTAAGAGTAAGTCTGATCCGTTGCAAGTCTTTGAGCTGGAAACAGAACAATCAGGATGCTAAGGTCAGGATAACGGAGACGGTCCACAGCCTCAGCAGTTCAAAGGTCGAATGACAGCAAACTTTAAAATCCATAAAACAAGTCAAGACAGTCTCCTGGAAAATGAAACGTGAGTTGACCAAAATGTACATTCGCAATTAAAAACATAAATAGAAGCTGCAGAAGTAGAAATATAATAAAAACACATGCTTAACATGATTCCCCCCGCCCCCCTTAAATCTTTCTTACTTAAATGGTTGTTTCCAAACTACAGCAAGTTGAAACCTGACAGCGAGAAAATGTTGCCGTTTCAGGAATCGCCTTCAAAACAAACGCTGGCCACTGTCCATGAGGGACTTCGAACGGCCGCAGGAGGGCTTCATCTTTCAGAAAACAGGCGATTTATGTTACAGACAACAAACGCTTCAGTCATTGAGCTCACATGACAAGCACCTGACACACGGGCGAAGCACGGGAGCTGAAACAGCAGCCTAGTGTACGCATGCGGTGTGAACACAGCCGACCTCGGAGTCGGAGGCCTGAGCCGCGGCCTGCAACCGCCAACAGCTCAGCTGGAATGGCGCTCTGTGCGTTCAGCCGGCCTGCGGGTAATTTTCAGCGCTGACGAAGGAATCCAGCTTGTTGGCTACAGAGACTGAAACCCCCGACAGACGTTAACTGAGGGTTCATTTACATACATCCTCATATGGATTCGTATTCGACCAACAGCTCCAGGAGCGTCAATAAAAACAATCATTTAGAGAGTTTACAGGAAATGTAGCTCAGAGGAAACCATTTAGCCTCACCTTGAATGCTGAGCATTTGGCCCATTTTCAAAGCCGCTCCGCGAACTTTGCAAAGTGTCCGAACAATTCTTTCAGCGTTCGCCTCGGAGAGGAAGGGATTCGAGTCCAAGACGGCCTTTTTGTTCCCTTTGAAAAAACATTACAAATATATGCATAAAAATACAAAAACGAGCAGGTTTCAGAACACATCCGCTGTCCGATTATCTCTGCATGGTGCTTCAAAGAACATCCTGTTGTCGGGTTTTGCCAAGTGGCTCATTGAACCCTCAGTAAAGAAGAGGTCAAGTGCCAGACTCTGGTCTCCGTAGCAACCTCTTTGTGGTAATCTGACAGACTGTAAGCTTTGGGAGCAGAGGTTCCCCACTTCCACCATGGTTTTTTTTTTTTTCCAGAGGTTTCACATTAAAAATATGACAGACGTTCAAAAAAGGTGAAACGGAAACGTCTCTGATAGAAACTTTTAGAAGATTTCTGACTTTTACACAACCTTACTTCTCATGATATTGGTTATTTTCCCAGCCTAAGAAATCCTAATCGCGGTAAGCGTTATAAAGTCTCAAGATAAATATGGACACCTGATGAACTTTTCCACATTTTGGCACAAATTTGTGAGTATTTTATTTATGTGGCGTGTGTTACAACGTCACATTTAGCTGGCTCCATCTTGATAGAGTCAAATAAAATCAAGTGCAGCCAACATGTAAACAGAGTCCACCTGGATATCACAGCTGTGCTGAAAAGATTAATTTAAGAACTTAAGTGAAAACAAAACATGGCCCCTATTGCACAAAGTGGTGGCAGCACTATGCTGTGGGGACGCTTTGCTCCAGGTTGAAGGCTGGAGCCTAAATATCCAGCAATTCTGGCAGAAAATCTGTTAAATGGGGGCAAAAAAAAAAAGTTCAGAGTTCAGGGTGGAGGCTCAACTTTTACAACTTTCAGCAGGGAGACGACCTTAAAGCTACACTCAGGAGTACGATGCAATACTTCTTGAGGTAAAATGCTCCTGTTAGACAGAGATCTGAAGAGAATCTGTGGCTAAACGTGTTAGCGGACGTTTTTCGTCCAATCTGACTGAGCTTGAGCGGTTTTGCAAAGAGGAACAGTCGTCTGTGCTATATCAACAGTGACATACAATCGAAAACAGAAGCTTACACACAAATAAAGACGCTGTTTATCGTCTGTTTTAGCTCATTTAGATTTAAGATTTTGAGCAGGACTTCCCAACACGTCTATCGTCGACACAAACCGAAGTCCAATTGTCAACCCAGAGCTCGTCTTAGTGCTTATCTAGCCTGGTGCTGCTCACCAGTCGACTCAAACTAAACCCCTGCTGTGTCAGATCAGCAGCAGATCCACCATGTCGACAAACCGGCCGACAAACTAAACATCGCTTCACTTCCTGTTACCTGGTTGTTTAAGCTTCCAACTCTTCTTAGCCATGTCGGCGATCGCTCCGATGCCGAGTCCGACCGCCAGACCTGCGGAGACAAACCACCAGGATAAAACAGAGGCGGTGCTCGGCGAGAACGGAGGTCGGGATCAGCAGCCTGGAAGTCCCACAGGAGTGAGTTGGACTTTGCTGACGGCGGCGATAACGGGGCTCCTTAAACCCCCGGGGAGGTGAAACTGAGGCCAAGAGAAAGGTTTTTAAACTAGCCAGATTGTCGGCACGTCGCGGAAACTTTTCCCTCAGCTGCTGGTAGCCTGAACGTCCATTCTTGTGAGGGAGCGAGTCAGCAAAACGAAATCTGCTGACTAAGACAACGCGTTCCCCCTCTCTGTACTGAACCTATAGTCAAACTCTGTTCTGTTTCACTGAAACAAAACTAAAACACTCTGACTTTCTGGTAGCCGAGGTTTGTACTTTCATAACAAGTTTACTCTTGGTGATCTCCTGCAAACCAACTTGTTATTCTCCCATGAGCCTTTGCAGCTGCGGAGGAAGATTGCACAATCTACTTGCTCAATTTTTTTTTTCTCCCCAGAAATTATTGTGTTGCCTAATGAAACGTGAGAGTGGCTAAGAATTCTTACAATATTTTTTTTAAAATGTCTGAGTCGCTGAACTTGTTTTTGGAATGCAAACGTAAATAAATAAAAGCACAAAAGGAGAGAGAATAATTTGCAGGGTCAAAGAAGAAAACGCGAGAAGGATGATTTACCGTCCTGCGCCGTGAAACCCAGACAGAGAGCAGAGCTCTGGTCTCTGCAGCTTCACCGGCTGCACAGCACATTCTTGGGGACAAATGTGGGTCAAAGATACGGATGAAAGGCCAACCCGGCGGTACGGTTTCACGCCCTGCCGGTCACTTTCTGGACCAACGTGTCGGTGCTGGAGGCACATGCACAACGTGTCGGTGCACGTACAGGCGTTCCCGACATTTACAGTAACTTAATGTCATCATTTGAAACAGCCACAAAATTTCTAAATTTAAACTACAGCGAGTCAACTTTTAAAATAAGCTGGCTAAATATAACTTTACCAACTTAAAGTGGATTCTTTCTTCTTTTTTTTTTTCCAGCTCTGGAATACAAGTTATTCACTTTTCAAAGTATGTCACCTCCCTTCAATGTTTACACATCCACTACACATGAAAGTATTAATTAAAGCTCCTGTTTTCAAGCTTAACCTTGTTAAACATGATTTATACGGTTTTTTTATATGGTAAACAAGATGGTAGCCAATGAGAGTGTTTTGATTTAATTTCCCAGCGCAAACGGAAACAGGGTTCATGGTCCGGCAGTAAATTGGTTCCCACCAGAACGTTTCATCGCCCAAGTTTCTAACCCGAAACTACATCGGACAGAACAAATGAAGGTTAAGATAAAAAAAAACAACAACAAAAAAAAAAAACAACTTAAAGATTAAAGCAATTTTTGATGAGAGAAGCAACAAATTTAAAAGATTTATAAATGTTATTTTGGGGGATCTTATATATATATAAAAAAATCTGGATGTAGAAGTCTTTTTTTAAGAGCTAAATTTGAGAATTGGGATTTGAAGGGTGTTGGTCATCTTGTTGGTCAAGTAATGCGACTTCAGTTTGGTCCGTCTTGGAGATATATAGTCAAATTTTCAAAATAATCCAGAGACAATCACAGCAGGTAGCAGGAAGGCTGAGTGAAGTACTGCAAAGTTGCTCAGTTTTTCTTTTCTTAGGTTTTCTTAGTTTATGTCTCTAATGGAACATTCTAGATATGGAAGCATCTCTGGAAATGTGATTAAGGTAAATATCTATAATTTCCTAGGAAATACCCACTGTTCACAGTCAGTAACTTTTTTTTAAAATTGCAGACATAAGATGTTAAAAAGTCAAATCCAATTGTTTTATGTCTATTTTTGACTCGTATAAACCTTGTCTTATGGTCACTGTGTGACGTCGTCTCTACCCCCTACATAAAAAAACCCAAAAGCAGATCAAAGAATTTAAAAGCAAAAATTTTGGAAATCAGCCACAAATCTCTTACATAAAAAAGAAAACTTAAAAACACTTACTTCCAAAATTGACCAGCCTTCCTATCCGTGTGACCGGCACTTTCCTCTCCCGAGCATTTTCACTCAGCTAAACAAAAAGAGGACGAAACTTAAACAACAGAAGAACTTTTTTATTTTTTTATTTCTTGTATTTATGAGCTCTTCCATGCTAAAAACCCGGCAATATTTACTGTCTTTTAAAGACACAGTACCGCTTGTTGATACTGCTTTGCGTCGGTTTTCCTGGCGCTTCTTGCTTTTTCGATGTCCTCCGCCGTCAGCCGCCCCACTGTGGAGTTGTCCTGGGTAAAGAGCCGCGTGTGTCCAGAGTGCAGCTGACCCGACCAGTTCCTGCGGTACCTCGTGTGTCCAGCGCCGGGTCTTCCGCCGCCGCGCGCCCCGTGAGCGTTGCTCACCCCTCCGACCACGCAGGAGCCGCGGTGCGACCCGACGGCGGAGTATCTGAGGAACTGAGCTGGCGAGGCTCTGAGGACGCTGCAGTCCATCTGCTTGTTGAAAGTCTGTCCAACAAAAACAGGAGAGAGGAAGCTGCGGCACATGACTCCACTCAGGAAAATAGATAATTAGTGAGAAAGAAAAGTGAGGTTGTGGTCCGGTGGTTCTTTAAGGACCACCGGACCTTAAAGTGGAACAGCTCCCTTCTGTGGGCTGTACCACGGAGCACTGGGGTTGAGATTTTTTGCTTAATTACGAGAATATTTGCAAAATAAACACACATTTTTACCAGAAGAACGTCCTAGAAAAATGTGTTTTAATGAGGAAAAAAAAGCTTCTAGACCTCGGTGTGTGTGTGTGTCTGGGTTTTCTCCAGGCACGTGTTGAGTCAGGTTAACTGGAAATTCTTAATTATGAGTGTGTGTGTGTGTGTGTGTGTTTGTGCTTGTGAATGGTTGGATGTTGGTCTTCTGATGAACCAGTGACCTGTCCAGTGAGGAGAGTTGAAATTTAACACTTTAAGAATCCAGGGTTTATATGTGTCAAAATTAAACGACCAAACAAAAAGCACATTGTTTTTACAGTAAAACACGGTGGAGGTGTTATCATACTGTGGGGTTGCTTTGCTTTCTCTGGTACCAAAATGAAGTACTTATGACGTATCACAACAAAAACTCGCCTTTTAGCCTTTTTTGTTTTTTTTTTGTTTTGGTTAGATAACAACTTCATCCATAAATTCCAAATTGTTTTTATTTATGGCCAAATAAAAAATAGGAGCTTTTGAGTCATCAAAAATACACTTCGCTGAATGCTTTAGAGGTAAAAAAACAAAAACAAAAACAACAAACAAACCAAAAAACACAACTCCAGCAAAAACTGAAATCAAAATCAGTTTTTGATTTCAGTTTCTGTGGGGTCAATACAATGAATTTACAACCCGAGTTGGCAAAGCAGAGCAACTACAAAAGCTGCTGCACAGAATAACAGACAATGGTAGCTGTTTAACGTCAACTAAGACAAAGCACCGTCTCTGCAGGCTTACCTGCAGCTGCATGAGAAATCTAAACACAATAAGCGCTTGAGGAAAATCCGTAACAGTTATTCAACAATACGACGCGAGAGGCACCAATCAGGTTTCTCCCAGCGAGTTTCTGTTATCATCAAGGTCAGACTCCGACACGCAGGAGGAGGAGACCCAAGCTGCAAGTTCTAGGATGCAGCAGTTTTAGAGAAAACAGAAAATGAAGAGGCACCGATCCACTTTTTCACTTCCGATACGGATAACTGAGATCTAGTATCGACCGATATCGATCCGATACAGAAAAACGGAGCAAAATCGACTTAATCACTTTCTTTTCCTTTTAAACACAAATTGATCTGATAACTTTGCGGTGCGAGACACCAAAAACCACACAAGCTTGGTCAAACATGTTAAAACAACACAACTTTAATTTGTTCAGTCCGTGTAAAATAAATACTAAAGAAACTGACAAAAACAAAAGGCTGTTTTGCCAAAAATGTACAAACATAAACTGCGAATTCCTTCAAGTTGTTCAGAAAGTCCATTAAACATAATGCAAAATAAACAATGAAACACTCAGAAAACAACGCAGAGAATTAAACCGAATGAATCAGGCACAACACCACAGATTTTTTCCAATACCGATACAAATATATACAGTATAGACCAAACGTTTGGACACACAGTTGTGTCCTGTGGAGAAATGCCTTCATGAAAGAAACATGACCCCACTATGCAGCTCCATCCTGGGACAAACTACAGCTCACTGCCCACCCTTGGTGATCTGATGGTGGGGTGGATGCTTACCAGCCTGTGGTTGGTGGGGCTGCTCAGGCTGCCTCTGCTAGCTGCCTGCTTTATCCAGCTCAGACCCCTCAAAACCACTGCGTCCCCTGTCATGATGTTACCCTACAGTGACCTGCACAGGGGGAAAGAAAATAGATAAAGAGAAGGTTTGGTGAGAAAACCCATCACTGTTTTTAAAGCAGCCATCCTGTAAATACACCACAAACACCAACACCAACACCACGCTTTAGCTAAACAATGTAAACACAAACAGGAATAAGAGAAGAAGGTTTAAAACATAAATAAATTTAATTTAACATGCTGCTGTGTAAGCTCAAAAAAAAGCCAGAGACGATAGAGATGGAGAATATGGATTTCAGAGCCGATTGGACAAACAAAAGAGCCACAACTTCCACTCACCACCAGAAGCTTTTCTTAACACGTCGTCTCAGCTCAGAGCGCATGCAGAGCAGCGAGCATTGTGCAACTGCAGTGGCACAACACAAGCCCCTCTCTCACCTTGGCTTGACTTGACAATTCCTTACAGGAAAAAGAAAAGAAAAACTCCTGCAAGACAATGCGGCGGGGCGACACGCCGCGGGACATGCGAATGGATTTCCAGAGGGAGATTCAACACCCACCATCCAGCGAGGCAAAGTTCAGCGACTTCGACTATCAACAAAACGCTACCCTGGTCGCACAATCTGACAGCCGCTGCTGCTGCTCGCTGCCTGCCTGTGCCCGCTGACGTGTCGGCTCAGGGCGGGTCGCGAGCTGCCGTACGCGCAAGGCGTCCACGAGCTTCCCGCCCATTCCTTTTCCTTTTTCTTTTTTTTTTTTCTTTTAAAGTATCACGTGATTACTGGAGTCGTATGTTTCTTTACGTGAACAAAAAGCAGAAAATAGCAAAGCAACTAAATGGCTAACATAAAACGATACAAACACAACTGAGTAAAGATTGATGTATTTATATAGATTTCACGTCAGAGCAGAAGAAAGCAAAGCTACTTCCAAAAAAAATTTCTTCACAATTTGGCCAGTGACATCACGAGAGGTACTCGTAAACATGGCAGATCAGCAGTTTTGTTATGGCGTTCCTTTCCTGCCAAAAAATGTGTGTATGTTTAGCGTGGGTACGTAATTGTGATAGTAGTTGTTGTTGTTTTTTTACTGCAGTTTAGTTCCTGACATATTTTAATAAAAAAAAGTTTATACTTCGTTTTTATTTAACCCCAGCGATCAAAGTTTGACAGTTATTTCTTTGACTATTTTATTAGGAAATAAGGATTCATAAATATTATATTACATAGTGGTAGTTTGAGTTGAACCGAGCTGTGCTGCACCGCACAAAGAATCAAACAAAAATGTTTCCAGCTGCATAAACATGAATAGATTCATTTGAACGTCACCTTAACTACTGGCAAAGAAAAGCTAAAAAGTTTAAAGCATGAGTCTTCATCTAGAATTGCTGAAGGTCAGCATAACACATTAGGTGCAGCACATCGACACAACACATTACAATACAAAGGGTTAGTGGTTAAGTTTGCACATTATTTTACATCAGCACGCTACATACTTTCTGACCGAGTTGCATTAAAATCTCAAGACTCTGGGCGTGCTGTGGTGGCGTAGGGGATAGCGCCACCCACATATGGAGGCCTTCAGTCCTCGACGCGGCCGTCGCGGGTTCGATTCCCGGACCTGGCGACATTTGCCGCATGTCTTCCCCCCTTTCCTGTCAGCCTACTGTCATATAAGGGACACTAGAGCCCACAAAAAAAGACCCCCGGGTGGGAAAAAAAAAAAAAAATCTCAAGACTTCGCACATTTGAATCCAGAGTTTGATTCAGATAACTCCCAAGCCATAATGGATATACTGTGAAAGCAAACATTAACAATAAAACTGATCAAAATCTGTTTGTGAGGTTCACATTTTTCCATCTAATTGGTTTACATGCTTATTTCCCTCTTGCAAAATGTCTAAAATGTTCTGCATGCACCACCTTAAAGAGTTACTTGATGATCAAGTTCAGTGTATGGATTATGAAATCAAACTTTTTAAACTCCTCTCATTCTGACTTCTTACCTCTTGTATTGACTGGAATGATGTCCATGTATAGACTGTAATAAATATGTATTAATGGTGGGGCTAAGTGGTAAGTTTGGGCTTGTGGTTGGTGATGCATCAGTTATGCCAGAAATATTACTGAAACTATAAAATCATCTTAATGCAGCATACACACCAGAAATGACTTATTTTTGTTGTTGTTTATAAAATCTGTTCACTCCTGGTTCTTTTTCAAAAATCACTTTTATGTGTTTTTATTGTTTACAAAATTGGCTGAAATCCATGCAGTGTTCTCATCTAAACAAGTAAATACACAAATAGCTGATCAGCTCCCGATCAGATACCTTATAGGAGCAAAACTGTGTCTAAAATTAATTTATCTTAAAAGTAAACTAGTTTGTGCTCTTCAGATTAGGAAATTATTTCTTGGACAGCACCGTCTGTCGAGAATATGTGCTAGCAAGTTGTACTATGACAGTTTTTTTAGCTATCGGCAAGCTTTTGGACTCATTCTGTTTGTATGTTTGAATTTTTGGAGTTTATTCAAACTGATTGGTTTGCCAAACTCTTGAGCATAGTCCTCAACTCTTTAGCAGGTTTGATGTCGAAGTCTTGGTAAAGAAATCCCAGAAGAATGCTTTATCCACTCTGTCTTGACCAAGAATCTGACTGTCAATAGTGACTTCCTGATTAAGTAACGGTTGAGTAAATAAACGAGTTAAAAGTAGAAAACCACTCTTTTGTTCCAACAGGCTGTTGTCTTGCAGGAACATAGAACAAATAAAGCTTCTCACAGGAACAGGGCATCAAACATCAAGTGGACATCAGTTGTTTATCAGAATTAAATTGATTCGATCACTAGCGGTCCTGTTTACAGCCTGTTTCAATTAGTTAAGGTCTTCAGGTTTACAGAATGACACGTTGTTTGCTCAGCACCTTTAAGACAACTGGAAATTCAAAGTGAGTCGGTTGTTTGACCTTTACAGGTCCAATCAAAGTCAATTGTCTGAGTGGTTTATATGAAGATCGGCATTATGGACCATGTACAACTTTTTCACATGTCCTGCCTAACTAACTTTTGAGTTAGTTATATAACCCAGATTTTTGGTCAGTTTGACAGATTTCTGGATCAGCTGGATAAAGTGGGTTTGAATAAGGTCTATTGCAGTGGGCCAATATACAACAGATAGGGTCAAGAAGTTGCCTCGTCGGATTGCGCGTCAGCATCGACTTAATCTCATCAGGCGCCCTAAACGTAAACACAAACGCAGCAGCAATTACTGGGATTGTCAGCAGATCAATACGCTAATTTCATATGTCTTTAGCCCAGCTCCCCCAAAAGTTTGCAGCTTAAAAGTTACATTTAAGAAGAACAGCCGAATGTTCAATTTGTTAGTTTTTAATTACTTTGAGCTTGATGGTAGGACATTAATTCATCCATCCTTTGTCAATTCTTGAATATTTTTACTCCTTACACAATGGCTGACTGATAGATTGAGCTTTAATCCTTATGTTGTGACAGTTTATTAGAGATCTGTTACACATGGTATGTAAGACCTTCAGGTCAAGTCTCCCATAAGAGATTCATACAAAATTATTTTTGAATGTTGCAGTCAGCGACCTGGTTTGTTCAGAAGGGATCCTTCCTATTCCAGCTGCACCTCGCCAAACCACATTCTGGTTGAGTTTTAGCAGCGTGCTTTAGAGGTATTAATCTGTGTTGGGTTAAACCTGTCCACCTTCAGTTATGTTTTTGAGCAAAATACACAAAGGAGGCCCAAAAAGTGCTGCGCAAGTGAAATCCTACACCAAGCAAGACGTTTTATTTTCAAAACTGGACCGACATTTTTCTCTCCAGTCACAGCTAATTTTTAATTTTTTTTATTTTCTTTATCTAACCAGGTAAACCCTGTTGAGATATAGATCTCATTTTCAAGAGGGACCTGGGCGGAAATCTGCAATACACAGCAACCTGCTTAAAAAACCAAACTAATTAACACATATGCACAAGTGTAAAACAATAGAAAATAATTTCAATTAATAGAATCTCGTTGCCTGTTTTTAAGAACCACTCGAAATAAATCCAATGAAATCAATTTTTAGATCTTGAGTTCAGACTGGAGCTGATTCCAGGCTGCAGGAGCCAAAACACTGAATGCTTGCTTCCCCTTTTCTATTAAAGACGTTTAAATTCAAACAATAACTAGTGACAATGGAACCAATCTTAAATGTTGCATAACTTTGATACTGATGTAATTTTCTTTAAATTACGTAGAAAACTTTTCCTGACAGTGAGCTCTGTTTATTTTTACTTTGGCATCTTTGCCCAGTTTGTCAGTTTCCGTTGTTTTAAAGCCCAGCTGTAGCTCTAAAGGTAGAAACTGGTGAAGCTTTATTTGTTGTAGCCATTTTTACACTCGTGAAAATCATTAAACATTTGACTCACCTGAGTGTCAAGTTTTCATGTCTTTCCCATTATAAAAAGTGGTGATAGGAAATTAGACTCTTTATCCTGTCATAGTTATATCACCAGGAAAGCAAAGAAGTCCATCTGAATACTAGACAATCTGGTGAAATAGAGACAGCCTGAGACCGCTAGCGATGTTTTTTTAGGGGTGTGTTCACATAAAGTAGGAATTTCTGAGATGATTTGTTCTTTCTAAAAAAGCTACGTGGCCTTCAGAAAACACCAAAAAACAAAAAAGGTGTGAAGCAAAGGCCTAAATCTGGCTGTCATCGTCTTCAAATTGTTGACGATTGGTCAACTACACAAAAAGAAACAAATTTGGTAAAACAAGTAACATTAATACGGGCTATAAAATACAGAATACTTTGGAAGTATCCCCCACCAGTTCTGTAAATAAAATGTCACTCCATCGCTGCAATAAATCTGCGAGAAAAATAAGTCTGAAGAACTACTAACAGAAAATTTTTATATTTTAAATTAGTAAGACAATTCAGTAGATTGTTTTTCCAAAGTACGAAAAAATTAAATCCCTCAACAGTTGTGATTTTAAAAGTTTTTAATCACATGGTGATGTACACATTCTTACGAGAAAATATTCTGGCTTGCTGACGTGACCGTCAGGGTTTAATGGCAGACTTGAGCTTGGGGAAGAGCCGCAGGGCATTCTGGGTCGTCACCTCCATCACCGTCTCCAGCGACACGCCTTTGACCTTACTGATGTACTCGGCAGAGACGCAGATGTTTCGGGGCTCATTTCTTACCTGTTAACACGCAGCGTTATAAACACACATTATGCTAAGCTAAGCATCAGCTTTCAGGAAAAAAAAAACACTTTGAGGATTTGGAGTTGACTGTAGCACAGAGGCGTGTGGGTCACTTTACCTGCTTCTCTGGGCCGAGAGCAGGCGAATCGGTTTCCAAACAGATGTTCTCCAGAGGCAGCTGCTTTACAAGTTTCTGCTTCTTGGTGGGAAATGCAGCAAACACTCCAGTGTAAACATAATTTCTGCTAAAGACCGTGTAAAATATGAGCTCATCATCTGTACCTGCTCGCTCCGTATTATGGATGGGGGGATAGAGAAGAAATATCCAGCCTTCACTCCCTCCATTGCAACAGAAGGCTTCCCATCAAAAGCGTGAAGAAGGGCTTTACCGACACCTAGTGGCAAAGTAGAGGAACTGCAGCTGCCTCATCAAACCAGTAACACACACTCCAGGGTTGTCTGCTCACCTTGCTCCTTCAGGAGGTGGATGGTGGGTCGTCCTGCAGACCTCGAATGAACATTTCTAAAAAAACAAAACAAAACAAAAAAAAAACCATCCTTTATTAAAATTAGTGCTGAAATAATTGATGACGATGAATCAGTTATTGAAATAATCGTCAACTAATTTAGTAATCGACTAATCGTTAATATTGATGTTAGAAGTCATTTTTTAAATACTAAAGAAATCATGTTATTGCTTTTTATTTGCAATAAAAATGTTTATTTTCTTACTTTTAAAAAAAGAATTAAAATATTTGTTTATTTGCATCTTTCGATGTACTTCTAATATTGTATAAAAAAATGCCTTATGTGAAATTTCTGCAGACTTTGCCAGTTTTATTAATTTTTTTTTTTAAATCCGACTTGATATATGAAGGACAATTTTAGAACGCAAACCGTCTCCACATGGGGGAAAACTCACAGTGGGAGATCCAGCTCCTTGGCAACCTGTGCTTGACGTATGAGAACCAGCTTTTGACTCTCCTTATCAGACTCGCCGCTGACGAACCTGGGAGTAAAATCCAAGCCAACCTACGAAGAAACAAATAATGGAAAATCCAGTTTCGTCAGAGACGCCTCACCAACACAGCACAGTGATATTTGAGAGCTTTGCTATTTGCAGTGTCTGTGAATGATCTGGAGATGCTTTTGTCTGTTAGGTTTAATCCAGGGATTTGCGACCTTTACAATCCAAAGAGACATTTTTGTCCGTCTATCAACTGGAACTGACTTCAGGTCTCCGAACACAACAATGACTGAATACTCATGAGAATCTTTACCTCTCCAACTCCGACAAGCCGGTCTTTGTATTTCTCTATGACGGGTAGAGCTGCATCAAGGTCCTGTAATCCAAACGCTCTTTAATAGAGAACAGCAGAGCTACTAATGCGTGTTTAAATTCAGATGTTGACATGTAGCTTTGTAACCTGAAGAGAAGCACTCCTCTGTTGCTCTGGGGAAACTTCCTGAACAGGATGGACTCCCAAACAGGGGAAAATAAAACCTGGAAATCTAAAGCGGGGGAGGTGGACTACAATTAGCAACATAGTAAAGATAAAAAAAATGTTTTCACTGTATTCAGATGATTTTTTATTTATTTATTTTTTTACCTCTGAGACAGCTCAATGATTTTGGTAAATTCCCCAGCATGCTCAGCCACAGCCAAAAGTGCCAGCAAGCCAGCCTGGGTAATAAAACTACATTAATTCACAGTAGTTTGCTTTTCGTACCCCTTTTCCGTCTTTTCATATTTTGTCACAATACAACTCAGCCTGTCATAATAAGCAACCGATAAGCAATAATCGGACAATGAATTAAAATTAATTCCACAGTTTCCATTTACATGACTTACTGTTTTCTCTTTTCTCTCTCTCTGAATGACCAAACGTTTCCAGTCTTCATTGGTCTCAACTAGCCCCTTCTTATAAGGACAATTTTGTATACAGAGACCTTCTAGTTTGTTTTATTTATTTTGTATATTTAAAATGCCTTCCAGTTCCAGTGTTAAATGTTCATCAAACCTTTGAGAATGTGTTCTTGCATTATTAAGGCGTTACCATTATATTACTTGAAAACGGTCTCTGAACAATATTATCGATTATCATAATACCTTGTAGAACAATTTATCATCCAGCAAAAATCTGCTGTCGTGACAGGCACAAATGCAACCACACTATTTATATAGATTTTATGTAACAGACAAAGTCTTGAAGTAAAAGAAAAAGAATACATTGCTCTCAACCATTTCTGCAACTAACAATCTATTGGAGTGTTTATATGTTAGTTCCCTCTACTCTGGTAAAATAAAATCTAGTCACATACTGGGTAAAAAGAGTCTGACTGTGTAAAATACAGGTATCTTCTACAATGTTGTTTCTGCAGTTAGCTTTAGCTAAAAGTCTTCGTCCCAGGAGCTGCTAGACTTTATGATCATCATTGCTCCTAATAAACTCAAGCGTTTGTCGTAATTTCAACAGTTTTTCTCATTTCATAAATAAGAATCCAGCTGATATTTGCAGCCTTTGTTAAAAAGACGCATACTGTACATTTAGAGAAACACTTTGACTTTATTCATCATATGAAATCCTCCTTAAAATGCTCGTTTTTATTTGACGCATTAGAAAACGTAGATAAAGTTTAAGGATTTTAACTCTGAAAACTCACCTTCTTTGAATTCTCGATCACCTCTTCCACGTCCTGTCGAGAAGAAAACAGTTAAAGGTTTTAACTTAAAACTTTATTAATTGTCTCAAAGGTTTTAAAACCAAGAATTTAATTTGGTTTGTACCTTGTCAAAATCCCCAGCAGAGATATGACAGTGGCAGTCAATGAACCCATGCATAAGGGATTTTTTTTTCGTCTGTGCAGCTCTCAAAACCAAAACATTCCCTACTTCCTGCATGAAATGCAGTCTGCGCATGCGTGCAACCTTGACCGCTCAAAATCTAACCCTGCCTATCCCGGGAGGGCGGTGTTCTCTCGTGCTCGTTAGTTGCATCGTAGCGGCAAGTTCCCCTTTTAAAATCAAACGCATCCCATTAGTTTTAAGGAAGAAGCGTTTTTATTTTGACCTTAGTTTCTAAATACTTAGGGCATCATGTGATAGTTCCCGTGGTTTCCCAACTTTATATTGCCATCCAATCTACCCGACCGGACCTTTTGGCCAGACCTCGCTTTAAAATGGGAGCTTTAACAGTGGTTTGTCTCCTGGTTTGGACCATGTCGATTGACTTCTCCGGGGCCAAATACGAACCGACCTGGGAGTCCATCGACTCCAGACCGCTGCCAGAGTGGTTCGACCAGGTTAAGTTCGGCATCTTCATACACTGGGGGGTGTTTTCTGTGCCGAGCTTCGGCAGCGAGTGGTTCTGGTGAGCTCTTCCTCTTGTTCAAGCACAGTTTTAACTTTAGATAGCCAGGGAGTTCTGTTGATGTTGGTACTTAGGCTGAGCATGAGTAGGCGTGTCTGCATGGGCGTAGAGGAGACCCTCAGGGTGTGGTGCACTGGCCCATTGGAGATAACGCCTGAAATTATAAATCAGTGAAAATGGTTATCTTCTAGAGTACTTTAATTGTCTAAAACTTCATCACAGCAAAGCAGGAAACATGTCTTTACTTGATCGTTCTTTGTCGCTTTATTTGTGATTGCAGTACCAGCTGCGCCTTTCACCTTGGAAATTTATTATAATACTTGTAAAGTATATTTCATAATGTGATTTGGAGTTTCAGCAATTTCTGAGGTGAACATAGAGAAGCACACCCAGAAAATCATTTATTTTTGCTTCTTTTTAAAGTGAGCAGGGGCTTATTGCTAAACCGTTAGCCCATAAGTTATTAGTTTCAACCAGGAGATTTGATATGTAAGCACATATGCAAGACCCAGAAAGGTCCAGATTACATCCAAAATTTTTAAATAGTTTCTTTTGCTATTTCAAGATTGAAATATGAGGTTTCATTTGAAAAATAGCAAGCCAAATGTCAAAATATGACATTGTACACTGAGAAACATTGCTATGGAACAAAGAGGATTGTTATAAGTCAGTTGAAAACATTTTACTAAAAATAGAAAATACACCACCTTTGTTTGTGAACGTTTCATGACAATATGCAATATTCAGCAGCTTTTAATGCTTTGTTGTTGTTTTTTTTTGGTCACAGTTTTTCTGAGGTTTCAATGTAAATTTAGCGACATGAAATATCCCACAAGCATTTAAAAGACTGCAGCTTTTTTCTTTTGTAAGCTACACACATCATCTTGTTATCCTTAACAATTTCTTTGGTTTTGATATAATGGGAATTTGCTTAAACTATCTCCAGATAACATGATTCCAAATCCAACATTTTTGGCCAAGACTTGACATGGAGCTGACAGACTAACACAAATCATATCTGTATGATTTGTGTTAGTCTGTATGACCTCCTCTGATATGTCAGATGTGTGTTTGTTTTCCAGGTATTACTGGCAGCAAAAAACCCCAGAGTATGTCGATTTCATGAAGAAAAACTATCCTCCGGACTTCAAGTACCAAGACTTTGCACCACAGTTCACAGCTGAGTTCTTCGACGCCAAAGAGTGGACGGACATCTTTGCTGCATCGGGGGCAAAGTACGTTGTGTTGACCACGAAACACCATGAAGGTAAACAAGCGAAAACTACCAGTAGGATGTCAAAGTTGCTTTTCTGTTCAAGGAATTTCAAACTTGTATGTTGTAGAGTTTGAGAAAATGAACTTCCTGACCTTTGCCGATTGTGTTGATGTCACGAGCTGTGCTGTTTTTTGCTGGTGATTTTTTATTTATTTATTCTTATTTTTTTTTAGGATTCACGCTTTGGGGCTCCAAAAACTCCTGGAACTGGAACGCCGTGGATGTGGGACCAAAGCGAGACCTGGTGGACGAAGTGGCGAGTGCCGTGCGTGGCCAGGGTGGCCTTCGTTTGGGGCTGTACCATTCTCTGTTCGAGTGGTTCAACCCGCTCTTTAACCAAGACGCCGCCAACCTCTTCACTACCAACTACTTCCCTACCACTAAAACTCTCCCCGAGCTTTACGAGCTTGTTTTGAAGTACAAACCAGAGATTCTGTGGTCTGACGGCGATGGAAATGCTCCCGACAAATACTGGAACAGTACGGGCTTCCTGGCCTGGCTCTACAATGACAGGTAGGCTTGCAAACGAGGAAACCTTCAGCCGTGTTCCTCAATGGACGTAATGCAATGTGTTTGTTTGACAGTCCGGTGAAAGAAACTGTTGTGACGAACGATCGCTGGGGCTCCGGTACCATCTGCAAGCACGGTGGGTATTACACCTGTAGTGACCGCTACCAGCCAGGACATCTGCTTAAGCACAAATGGGAAAACTGCATGACCATCGACTCCAAGTCCTGGGGCTACAGACGCAACGCTCCGCTCAGCGACTACATCGCCATCGAGAAGCTCGTGGCGGTGAGAAACCCAAAACTTTCTTTATCTGGGGCGAGCAGACCAGATAAAGAAAGTTTATCTTCACCAAACAATGAACTTCTGTTGCTGCAATCTTTCACTTATACATCCTAAATTCAGTGTTTGTGTTTCAGTGAGCTGGTAGCATCGTCTATGTTAGGCTATATTGAAGTTATAAAACAACAAGTATCGCAACATAAAGGAGGAACCTGATCAGTTCATTTAGAAAACACCTGAATTGATGTTTATGTAAGATCAACACTCATAATACCTGCATACAACTGGTATATGTTTTAATCTCAGAGAGAAGCAGAAAACAGCAGAAGAGAATTGGAAGGTTTTCGTCTCGGTTTTCTTTGCGGTCACTTATAAAACTGGAAAGAGCGCCTTACTTTGGGTCGGACAGGTTTTTATCCTTTTTCTCTCTCTTGGCTGGATGGGTAGTTGGTGTTTTTTTGTCTGCACCTTGGAAACTCGCCCAGGTTGCTGGATGTGTTGGTGGTTTAGAAGGACATTCAGGGCAGCAAAGGAGTGGAGAAAATAACAAAACAAAAGAAACTTTTTTTGTAAAAGTTTAAAAAACCCACCTTGAAAATGCTGGAAAAGTGTTTTAAATTTTACTGCGTGAAAAGTGTAATAATTAGAATAAAAGATTCCCTCCAACTGGTTTGAGTTACGAAATTTCTTCACCCTTGCTTTTTTTTTTTTTTTTGCATTTCCCACCTCTAGTCACATTTCTTCCTCTCGTTGCTTCCTGTGCGTGTGCCGTCAGACCCTGGTGGAGAGCGTGTCCTGCGGAGGAAACCTGCTGATGAACGTGGGCCCGACGCACGACGGCAGAATCGCCCCGATCTTCGAGGAGCGCCTCAGGCAGATGGGCCAGTGGCTGAAGGTGAACGGCGAGGCCATCTACAACACGACGGCGTGGCGGGCTCAGAAGGAGAGCGTCACCAAAAACGTCTGGTGGGTCGTCTGAACCTCGTGAACTAAAGCTGTAGCTAACATTTACTGTAGTTGTCGGGTATTCTGTTGATTGTTCTGACGATGAATCAAGTAATCGGATCAAAAAAATTTTTTTAAATCGACGCCGTCGACAGGTTTTTTTTTGTTTGTTTAACCAGCTGCCTGTTTAATGCAATATTAGACATACATAAGAAAATTTAAATAAGCAAATAATTAAGTTCCTTTTTAAATAAGAAAAGAAACATTTATGCAATAACAGAGCATTCCTTTGGCGTACCATTTGTAGCAAGAGAGCTGGATAGAATGCTAACGTCAACATTTCTGCTGTTGTGACTTTTGAGTAATGATACGATAGTTTTTTATTTTTCCCCACAGAATTGTAACTGGGTGAAGGTAAAACTAATCCACTTGAGGAGTTTTGGGTAGTCGAACAAATATCTTAAGCAAAATGAATAAATATTTGTTCAGCTTTGACTTAATTACTGCTCTGAGGTTGTTCTTCTTTCAGCAAATGCCACGTTTTAGAGCGTGTAGCGGTTAATCGATCACTAAATGAGTTGGCGATCATGCCAGTGATCCATTAATCAAGATTAATCTGATTAATTGTTTCAGCCCTAATGTGAACAGAGCGCCTCCTCTGCTAGGAAAGCCTCTCAGACAGAGACAAAAGCTTCGTCGTGATTGGATGGTGGCTCATTTGGGACTTTAATTGATTGAATTCAAAGAATTGATTTGAGAAAATGTGGATAAACGTGTTTTAAAAGCAGAGCGCCCTCTTCCGCAGGTACACGTCCAAACCTCAGGGAAAGGTGATCTTCGCCATTTTACTGGAGTGGCCGGATGATGGATCGGTGATCCTGAATGAACCCGTGGTTACCCAGAAACAGACGCAGGTAAAAAAATAAAATAAAATCTGTTGCTGGGTAGGACTAAGAATGCGTTGAAATATATATTTAACAAAAACGTAGTTACTGAAAAATTTGAGGTTACTTTTAAATGATTTAGAACCTGCACAGAACCATTAACGCTTTTTGTTAATGTGCACGGCGGTTTATCAATTTCCTCCGTACGCCGTCTCTGGCCTTTAAAAAGGTGGAGCTGGTGGGTCACGGCCTTCTGCAGTGGACGCCCGTGCAGCCCGGCGGACTGCAGGTGTTTCTGCCTCCGCTGTCCTTCAGGAAGATGCCGTGCCAGTGGGCCTGGACTCTGAAGCTGACAGGAGCCTCCTGAAGGAAATCCACTTCACGCCAACAGGAAGTGAAGCTGCCGGCCAGAAGAGACTCTGCTCTCCTGCTTGAAAGACTTACCTTAAAATTAGTTGTTCTTATTTTATACGTCCTGTATATTAAAAAAAAATATATATATCAGCTCTGAAGATCAGCCATGCTGGATTTTTTTGTGATTTGCACTTTTAAATTTGGATATATATATATATATATATATATATATATATATATATATATATATATATATATATATATATATTCTATCTCATGCAGAAAGTTGAGTTTTATCAGCACTGATTGTTGCAGATTTCTGCGCTTAAGAAATTTCTGAACTATTTAATAAAATCTTCTGTTATCTTTTACTGGGTGATGTTCTGGTCGTTCCCTCTTTTTCTGAGTCAATGAATACATTAATTGAGTCTGATAGAAAAAGGTCTCTGCAGTTTTTTGTTTATTGTGTCAAAGTTAGTCAACAGCTTCTTTGCTGTAATTATGGGAAACATATGCCTCAAAGTTCAGGTTTAGAATCTGATCATTTAAGTTTAAAAGTCAAAATTATGACTTCGAGTCATTTAATAGCTTTAAATATGACTCAAAGTTAACATGATGAATTTTTATAAGAATTGTGATTTTATGTTTTATTATTGGATTTAAAAGTCAAAATTCTGCATTTAATTTAGATTTTAGTTTGTAATTGGCTTTCGAATTTAACAGAATTTCATAAGTAACTCATCTGTAAAATAACAATTATAATTTTGAGTGTCATTGTTATGGCATATTTATAATTGAATAACATTATCTCATTACTTTGACTGTTAAAAGTCAATGTGATTTTTAGATCTCAAAATTAAGATTTAGTCATACTTATTGTTTCGCTTGTATTATGAGTCTGTTATTTTGACTTTAAAATGACAAAATATTACTTTGTCTCTGTAACTCCAACTTTAAAGTCAAACATGATTTGAAAAATATTTTATTGTTACCAATATTTTTTCTCTCTTCTTTTCTATTTTTTAATATTTTATCTCTCCTATGGACCAGAAGTCCAGGATACTGTGTCTTTAATAATGTTTGAAATTAAATGAATTGAAATTGGCAAATCATGAGTCTAAAGGTCAAAGAAAAAAAAAATAGTCAAAAAAAGTAACAACTATTAATTTGAATGCTATAATTAGATCAGTACATGTCAATATTTAATTTCAAATCTTGTAAAAGTTGCTTTGTAATTCATTATTTTTGACTTCGCATGTCATAATTCTGACTGCGTGTGATAATTACGACCATGTGTCCCAGTTTTGTTTTGTTTCTCGTCCTCGTGACAATAACGGCCTTCCGTTTTCCTCTAAGTGGCCGCGATGCTATGAATGTTATCCCCTCCTTTGTCGCCCCCTACTGGCCCCACGTTCAACAGCAGCAGGACATTTGACAGCCAGCTCCGATGGCTCCAAACGGAGCTCTGCGCCTTCGGCTGCCCGCAGAGGACCCAGCCGAAACACCAGTCGCCCCGTCGCTCCTGTGAACGGCCCCTGTACCCATGTCTCCGTGCGGTAAGTCTGCTCGGCCCGGCAGTTTACTTTTTCTCACCAGGGCCGCATTTCGCGGAATGCCGTCGCTGCTTTCTTGTTGCTCCGCTAAGGCCACGGCGGCTCCGGGCTCGTCACCCGAGATGCAGCGCCCGGCGGAGGTGCAGATCGTACTGTTGTGTCTGCTCTCTGTTGCACGCCTTTAAGGTGGGAGGTCCCTGTTCTGCAAATGTTCCATGACGCGCAGATGGGGGGTTTGCAAGGGGTTCTCACGTCCATGCAGAGACCCCTTCCTCCCCCCCAGGCTTTCCCCCAGCACATGACTGCTGCTGATCCCCAAAACAAACAGCGAGCTGTCAGGATGCAGTGCCGAGAGAGCTGCTGCAGGATGTCAGAGCTGGTCTGCATGCAGGGAGGGTAAAAGAAAAAAGAAAAAGGCTTGTGAGCTCAGGTTGTTTGATTCTAGGATGTTTTATATAAAAACTCTGACATTAAATTGTTGGAGGGATTAAATGTGATGTTATATCATCGAGCAAGTTAGGGTTTGTTAGCTTAATAAAGTCACATTAAGCCTTAGCTAAAGTAATCACTGAAAGATCCCTATGCGCGGTCATAGGGAATAATAAAAACTGATTCCAAAAGACTGATGTTAAATTAACATTTGTGTTTACGTTTAGAAACTAGGTTACGTTCATTTTAGCACAACAAAAACAAACAAGTAGGAAATAACTCCTGTTGTGTTTCTTACTTGTTTTATTGGGATTTTATCCGATGGACCAGCACAACAAAGTAGCACATAAGCGTGAAGCGGCCGGTTATTTTCAGCATTTTGGCCAGATCTGAAAAGTGTGGTGTGCTTTTATTGTGAGATTCACACTTTGTAGGACTGCCATTTGTTGCAGCTGGAGCTGAAAAGCTACTTGCTGCATGTCCCTACCAGAGTTGTGTATTTCTAGCTTACAGATTTTGACTATTATCTTCAGCTAAATAAGTATGGATATTAATCTCACAGTCAGATTTAGTTCTGGGGTTTTAATTAGCCATTCCAGGACATGGATAAGCTTTGATCTTTTCTTTTTTCCCCTAATGCTTTTCCACATATTTTTGATCCGCCTTTCTGTTCTTTCTGACCAGCTTCCTTCTACCACAGCATGACACTGCCACCACTAAGTTTTTGTTTTCTTGGCATATGAGCCAAAAAGTTTCATTTTGACCAAACTAGCTTTTTTCCATAAAGGTGCACAAATTATTTTACAGATTCTTCCACCTGAGCTGCGTATCTCAGCAGCTCCCCCAGAGTAACTGAGTAATGTACAAAAAAAAAAAATTGTGAAAGAATTTCAGGAGTAAGACATTTGAAATATATATTTAAATAAAACGCGTTTTTTTTTTTTTTTTTTTTTTTGAAAAGGCTGGGGGGTTTTCTGCTTGAAGGGATTGGCATGTCTCTTTTTCCAGACTCGTCACAAACTGATTAACGTTTTCCTTGAAGCCACAGTGAGATGAAGTCAGATCAAGGATATGCAAATGAGTTTATTAAGCATCGATTCCTCCATATATCTCAATATGATTAACACTCAGTAGAACACGTGGGCAAATTTCCAGCTTCTCAGTCACGACAGCGTTTAAAGCCCTGCTTAATTTCATCCCTTTTTTATTATTATTATTTTATTTTTTTTTAACCTTCCTTTGATTTTATGCCAAAGGTGACTCTCTGAGTGGCACAAATGGGACGTCTATCAGAGCTGTAATTACGCGTTATTACGCTGCTAAAGTCCTTTTTCTTTTTTTTTTTTTTTTTGGCCGCCTCGTCTCTTCTGTCTTTGTGCGCCAGTCTGTGGCAGTAATTATACATGTAGACAGGAACGAGGAATACTCGTTTCAGATGTTGGCGCGGTTGTCATGGAAACACACAATCGCGTGAGATTATTTCCAGGTACAGCTGTTAACGACTGCGTTGTACAAAGAGCGTACGTGCTCCTTCGAGGACAGTGGGGTGGGGAGATGGAGGGGGTAACAAGGCAGCCGATGATGATGATGATGATGATGATGATGATTTCTGAATGAACGGTGACAAACAAACAGAGAAAACAAGAGCTGGTTTTTAGGTGTCATGGTTCTCCTTGTTGCTGTTTGCTCCTTGTCAGGGGTCTTTCTCTCTCTCTCCGGCGGCATATGACCACCTACCACCAGCGAGCCAGGGAGGAAAACCTCATTCCTTCCATTCATAAATATTCCCTCCACCTCTTCCTCTTCCTCCTCCTCCCGTCCATTTTAGCACTAAGATCATGTCAGGCCCGCTCTTAGTCAGGTGGCATTCGATCACATGCAGATCTGTGGTAGATCAGAACCAGTCAGCACTGAGCAGAGCTGCAGATAGTGGAAAAACGCCAAGCGGTGTGTGTGTGTGTGTGTGTGTGTGTGTGGAACATCCTGGGGGACAGACCATTATATTTATAGAGACGAGCGACTTGACCTTCACTGCACGTTGAGTATCAGCCATTTTAGTGCCGCTCCTGTAGACACTGAATACGGCATAATGGATCTGAGCTGCAGTGCAGTTCGTTAGCTTCCGCCTCAACGTTTGGCTTGTTTTAGCTAATAATAGCTCGCCGCAACTCCATACTGCGCGGGGACTGTCGATACCCAAGTTTACGGATTCGCTTTTCTCTTTTGTGCTGCTACGTACAGCAATGCTGTGTGGCGGAGGAATCGGCAGATAAAAGCTTGTCGTCTGAGTGGAACCTGTGAGATTATGTTCAGTTAAGTCATTACGCATATGGAAGCCCAGAGCTGTTGTTCTGTTGTGCAACCTTAAGAGTTAAAAAAAGAAGAAAAAAAGTCTGAAATAGTGATCCACAGAGGTGGCCAGTTGTTCTCACCTACTAATAGATGAGAGGGAAACTAAGGAGGGTCCTCTAAGCAGCTGAATATAATTTGTCGTTGAATGCCAAACCTTGATTTAGGCCCAAATGGAAACACGTGGCACTTTCTAACAAGTTAAGGAGAGCAGGGGAAGTCTTATTTCCATGATACAAATTAGACTTTTTTTGAGGTTTATGTTGTGCTACGATGTCATTCCGCTCATCAAAAACATACCTGGAGTTTGCTATAATTCTCTAGTTTGAGAAATGTGTTCATTCAACTCTTGCTCATACAAAGCTCCGCCCATTTGCTCAAAGCTCCGCCTTGGAGTTTCAGTCTCCAGCTGAGCTCAGATCCTCCAGACTAGCGGCCGCACACACCTGGTGAAACCGCGCATCCGCAGAGTCGGTCGTATGGACTACTTCTCAGTCCGACGCTCCGTGATGCTGATGGTAAACGGCATCATGGAGCAGCACTGTCGTGAACAGGTGAGATTAACAAACAGTCGCTGTCCGACACTCAGTTGGACATTACTCTCCAAACAAATGAATGATTTCAGTAACAGGTGCTGAATACAACAAATCCATGCTGGATTTTTTTTAAATCTGCAATAAGTTTTGAAAACATTTTTGTCCCCAGTTCACATTGTTGCACCAGCTTGTATTGGTTAATCACTTCAACAAAGTAGGTTGGAATTGTGTGTTCATGAAAATGTGAAAATCAAGAGATTAAACAATGTTATAACGACTTATGTCCCTTTATGTGATCAGCATTTTTAAATAAAAGCCGGTCAGGCAGTTTTAATGATGATCTCTTTTGCAAAGTGAAGAGGAAAAACCTCAATTATGTGAAAAATATTGAATTTTCAGATGTGGTTCGTACTTCTTTGTCTTATTTGTGGATCACCAGATTACCTGATCAGGAAGCAACACAATCTTTTCAGTGACTAAATTAACTAATTAACAAACTAAATAGTTAGTTAATTGGCAACTAGCTATTAGTTGCCTTACTAGTTAGCTAGTTAGGTACCAACTACCTAACTAACTAACTAACTTGTTATTTTGTCACAAACTAATAGTAACTATTAGTAATAGGGGCTTAACTATTACTAATAGTTAGTTAGCTAACAGGGGTTTAATTGGACCTTTTTTTTATTTCCATTTTGACAAAAACAGAATTAATCAGTATCATTTGTACATAGGAAACATGTGTCAACCCACTCCTAATTCAGGCGTGCAGCTTATATAATGTAATGTTCATTTCGCGCCTGGAGGAAGTATTCATTAATGCATAGGCTGTGTCACATTGAACCCACAGATCATATTCACCGGATCGGGCTTCGCAGCTGCACATAATCGACAGCATTGTCCCAGCGAGTTAATGACGCCCTCATCACGACTCTCTCCATTCACAAAGCGAATCCTGTCGTGACGGGAGGAACTGGCTCTGAGCGGGCCGTGGGTGTCGGAGCTTCGCAGAAACGAGCGTCGGTTCCTGCGGCAGCCCGACATCCAGCCGCTGTGCGCTGCCTTTTCATTCAGCGCCTGAATAGACTCACGGTGTAGGAAGTGTACATTCAGAAGCATGTGATTAGAGTTTTTTTTTCAGAGGCACTTCTGCCTTTCTCCCGTCTCCCGCTGCAGAAGCTGATGTATTCCAGTGGGAGACGGGATGAATGCGTGTGTACCTGAAGGACCAGAATGCAAGAAAAATTCAGGGTAAGACAATAATCTGAATGAGCAGAAGAGATCGATCAGGCTTTTCTTTACCAATATGTAATTTCTCTATGAAATCTGATCTGCCGACCCTCATCCCCGATTTTGCTTAGCACATGCTAATTTAAAGAAATTACAAGACTACCCTGATTTATGCATCAAAACATACAGCTGTAGCCAGATATTTACACATATACTGAGAAAACAAAGACATACTCCTGCTTTCTTTCTACCCATCAGACATTAGGCTAGTCTTAATCTATTCAATTTTAGGTCAAAATAATTTCTATCTGCTAATTTCCAGAAATATATATATATATATATATATATATATATATATATATATATATATATATATATATATATATAAAGATTACCATGCCTTTTATTCATTTTGAGAAAGCCCAGATGACGATATCATGGCACCATAAGCTTCTGACGATCTAGTTTGAGTTCAAAGAAGACACACCTGAGGATGTATTTCAAGGCAAGGCCTCAAACGTGCTGCTTCCTTCAGTGACATCAGGGAAAAACGACAAATAAATCAACCCCAGAACAAAAGCGTTTTGTAAACTGCCAGGAGAGTGCCACTGTGTATGAACAGTGAAAACAACGTCCTGAGCCGAAATGCCACTCAGCAAGGAAGAGCCCACATCTCCAAATGCAAGAGGAGAAAGTAAAACAAACACAATCACCTCATAAGTTTGAAAGCGCCACCATAAGAGGGGTGTCAGTTCCATGGGGAGTGTTTGGCTACAGGAGGGACTGGTGCGCTTCACAAAACAACCTGATGAACAAAACGCTTGAGCCAAGTCAAACAGTTTGTAGTCGGGTGTGTTTGTATATGCAGCTCAAAGTGCTTTACAGGATGCAAACTATTTATGAATAGTTTACATTTTGCCAACATTGAAATCATCAAGCAAATAGGCATCAAACATCCATATCAAATAATGTTCTCGTTATTCTGAATCATAAGCAACTCTAAAGACAGGTGAATTTTTAGCCTTGATTTAAATCAACTCAGTGCTATTTGGTTGTCTTGCAGTTTTCTAGAAGTTTCAGGGTTTCCCACCAGTGTATTATAAGCCTGGCCGGCCACCAGACTTTACTTGTGCCTCCACCAGGCTTACTGTTGCTTATTTAAATATTAGTTTTTTAAATGTTTGCATTTAAAAAAAAAAACCTTTACAGTTGGTGTTCAGATATTAATCTTCCAATAAAACATGATTATCAAGTGACATTTTCAAATTTTCTGTCAACTTTAAGCATTTAACTCAAAAACACGACGGGCCGCTGGATGAATGACTTACATCCAACCACCGGGCTTAGCAAGTTTTCTGGGGGGAAACCTTGAGTTTGTTCCAAATAGTTTGAAACGCAGCTGTACCAAAAACAACTGAAATGTACGTGAGCTTATGAATTGGAACAAAGCTGAAAAACACAAAAATCTCCCTCTTACCTAAAACTGGGACGGTTTAGTCTGACGTCTTGATGTGAAAGTGGGTTACGCGTGTTGTATCCAGTGTATGCGAACATTGAGTTTCAAGTGTAGATTTCCAATTTTACCTTAACTCTCTTTTGCTTTAAATGCATTGAAAGGATGAGGAAGCCGAGTGGGATTTCAGTTTTGATGCATTTGACAAACTGCAGTTTCAGCCGCCAATAATCGATCGGAGCTGATCGGGAGGGAAATTGGCACACCTCTGTTGAGTAGATGAAGTTGATGTTTGGCTCTGCGGATCATGACAGCCAGCTCCTGGCTTTGTGTGTGGAACGAGGCAGCTGCTGCTCTGCTTTACAAACGCACAGAGAAAGAGAGATGGAGACACAGAGGAGAGGGGAGGGCAGCGGAGGGAGGAAAAGCGTCCTTAAACGTGGGCTGTTGTGTAATCCCTCCCAGGGCCCCTTTGCTATTTTTGTGCCTGGGTCCGCACGTCACGGTTGGGTATTTTCTCTGGTGACTTGCTCGCATCAATAGATCTTCTAATGTACACCCAGTCGGCCAGCGGCTTCCCAGCTGATGGGACTATTCCTCGCTGATTTCTTTTGTTGTTATTCCCACCCGGACATGAGCAGGACAGGGGGACGGACCGGGCAGCATGAGGAATGTCACATATGACTGTCGACATGGGACGGGGGACTGTTCAAATGTCAGGTTTGTATGAGGATTATATTTGATCTGTGAATGTCAGCTGCTGTAGGAGCCAAGTCTCCCCCCCTCAACCCCCCCACCAACCACCACCACCACAACACTGTATGCTTTATGTCATTGTCATCGTAGAGAGAAAGAGCTGTTGATTCATTCTTCATGCTTTGCTGCCGCGGGTTGCACCGCAGAGGTTTTTTTTTTTTTTTTTTTTTTTTTTTTACCGTCCAGCTTGTTTTCATCTCCTTATGATATTTATGGATTGGTTGTCAGCGAGGGTCCTCGCGCCCGTTCCCTTTAATGGGCAACTTAGCCTCTAATGATGTAATGCGGCGGCATAACGATGCTCTCCGCGAGCCAGCGTTTGGTTGCTCGTTGTTCTGTCTCCCTTGGGTGGAAGGGAGTCGGGAGATGTGCCCCCACCTTCTTAAACCCCCGCCCCCCAAAGGATCCGTAGAGATCACATCTCCATCCATGTGAACATACTGTACCGCCGTCGGCCCACGTTCATCCTGAAACACACCTACGGCCACCCACCTGCCTCCTGTTGTTCCACGTCATTGCTGCTGTGTCACAGATTTAAGGATTAGTGCGCGCTCGTTGTCCGGACTGCGAGGCATTTTGTAAAGGGGGGACAAAAAAAAAAAGAAAAAAGTCAGACTTTTTCAGTGAGAGTTTGGATGTGTCGGCCCCCCTCATCCTTGCTTTCAAAGGTATGCATTGTTTGTGAGGGTCTTATCTCGTTGTCACTCTGCACCCATATTTCCCTTCCCTCATCTCCTGGCTCACAGAGGATGGAAACTAACCAATGAGGTCACCTTGAAAGGGAGCTCCCTACCAGGCCTCTGAGTGTTGTCTCCCCCCAGCCTCCACTCCTCCACTACCCCCTTTAGTTTACCTTATCTGTAAACCTCCCTACTGAATCACAGACCATTCTGTTAAGCCTCCGGCTCCATCTTTTCCTGTTCTTCACTGCAGTCTGCAGAAGCCGGCAGTTTATTTGAAAGCAGGAGCTACCGAACCACAAAGTAGATGCTTTTTTTTTTTTTTTTTTTTTACAATTTTTGTCAGGTAGCAGAAGGTCCTCCTCACGACCGCCTTCAAACGTCTCGGGGCATCTCGAGAGTCACCTTGGATTCCCATCCTCTGGCTCGTGCTTGAGCGGTGCGCGTTGAGCTAACAAAGAGAAAGAGGAGAGCCAGAGCGAGAGAGTCGGAGGATGTCCTAATTAAGGGGAACTCAGAGGGTTTGAACCAGATAATCTTACATAACCTCATTAGGGAGGACACTGCGTTTGATACCGAGAAGATGGAAATGACGTGTCCTCAGATACCCGTCCTCTCGGCGTGAGGCGAAGACGTGGCGGCGGAGGAGGCGGCTCGGTTAAACCACGGAGTCGGGAGTCAGGCGTGTTTGCATACAGTTCAGCATGTGGTCCTGTGCACCCCAGCGTGTAGGTGATGACTCTGTCGGCTCAGACAGGTGCATGGATTTCAGTCCAGTAGGAGGAAACAGGAATACCTTTGCACGTGTATCTCAATTTAGAGCATCAGATAGATATTTTAGTAGAGGCCTTTAAGTTAAAAACTGAAACACAGATTTACACGCAGTTTTTTTTCTTGATGATGATGGCTTGCAAATTAAATTCAAGTCCTTGGAAAATCTTAATATTATGCGAGATCTTTTGAAATGCATAATTGTTGGGCTATTGAAAAGTATATCCATCTACCCAGTACTTGGTTGGGGCTCATCTTGCATAAATTCCTGCATCAGTGTGGTGTGGGATAGAAAACCTGGGTTGGTTTATGAGAGGTCTTCAACTCATCTGCATGGTTGACGTTTCTCTTGCTCTTGACAATAATCTATAGATTCTCTCAGTGTTTAGGTCAAGCTACTTTCCTAGCTAATCCAGCGCAATGATAACATCATTAAAGTAGGTGCTTGGGGAAGTGTGGGCAGTTACCATCTCCTTATGGACAATGAAATCAGCATCTTCGGATTCTGATCTTCATAAAGCTTTTCAGTAGATAAAAATACAAAGTACTCTACAATTTCCAGATAGATGACTACACTGACTCTAGACTTGAATAAACACAGTGGGACAATAGCAGCAAATTGCATGGCTCCCCAAATCGTCACTTGACTGTGGAAACTTCTCCCTGGACTTCAGGCAAAGTGGATTATGTACCTCTCCACTCTTCCTGCAGACTGTGGGACCTTGATTTCCAAATAAAATGCACACTTTATTTTCATTTAAAGAGAGGACTTTGGAGACTAACCAGTTCTTTTTCTCACTAGACCATGTAAGATTTTTCTGATGTTGTCTCTGGTTCAGAAATATCTTGATACCAGGAAAGCTACTGTTGTAGTGCGCGGTGTCTCTTGAAGCACTGATTTAAAGCTACCGTTCACACTTTGCGAATGGGATTTACTTCATCGTCCTCTCCAGGATTTTTTTTGTTGTTGTTGTTTTTCCTGTCACCTTGACCTTTTTCAACTAAACAATTTTTTTTTCTCACTCAACTTTCCACTTAAATGCTTGAATCAGCACTTTGTGAGGAGCCAGCCTTTGTGGCTACCTTTTGTAAACTTTTAGTAGAATGGCAGCAGACTTAAATTACTAAACTAAATCCTTCACTGATATCCTAACCTCCTTATTTTCTGGAATGTATTGGCAAACATTTCTCATTCATCACATCACACGGACATTTTTCCCACTGCTAAGGTAACTCCTTGTAGTTTTGGCCTTGCAGAACAATTAGACATAAGATTTACAGAAATTTTCTTCTATCAAAATTGTGTTTCGCTAAAATAGAACTACCATGCTGAATGTATCGAGGCCCACTAGTACAGGAGGCACTGTACACTGTTTCTTGAGATCTTCAACATATTAGTGTAAAAAGTCAACAAGCTAAATACAATACAAAACACAAAATATATATTGTGTAAGTGCTATGATGAAAGTGTAACTTCAGCTCCTCACCTCATTGGCCGCAGAATGAGTCCCGTTTGAAAAATCCTATGCAAGTAAAGTAACTTACAACAAAGCCTCTCAATGAGGTTAATGAAAAATATTAGATAATCAGCACTAAACCCTCAAAAAAGACCAGCCGCTTCAAACTATTTAATTATAAAAATGCATATTAGCTTTAATTTAAGATGTCAAATTTTGGAAACAAGTCAGTGAAAAGCTTTGCAGCCTGTGGTGAATATTGTCTATTCTAAAGTAAATGCAACAATTGAATGAATGTATCTCAGCATAAAATAAATTCATATATTATACTACTTATACATCACTCATGTATTGCATGATGTTTTCATGCTTTGAGATAAAGACGTTAATTTTTAAATGAGCTCACTCAGATACACACACACACACACACACACACACACACACACACACACGCCCACACACACACACACACACACGCCCTCATTCTCCAAAGATAAAAGTTAATTTATTTATGCTTCTACGTTTATGGTTCTTCACAAATAGCTTATATCCATTATTTATGGTTTTAGGACATTTGGGCTGTCTTCCAGGACTTTCACAAGAAACCTTTGGAAAGAAACTAATGTTTTTCCATTTCTCCACACTTTGAGGTTACTTTACATTCTCTGTTTAATGAAGAGACTTGATCTCTTTTTCTATTTCCATCAGTTTATCAGCTCTATTTGCTACATGCTTGAATTGTGATTTGTTGTGGTTTTGGGTTTTTAATCCTGTTTACTTTCTTTGTTCTTTCAGGTGACTCCTCCCTGCCTCTCGCATATAAGTTAATATCACTAAGGTCACACAACACATACCGTCCTTGAAAATTGATCACAAGTGAACTCACTGGATTCATGGAGTCACTCGACGCTACTGCGGGGGTGAAGGGCGCCGCCGAGGGCCAGGAAAAAAAGATTGGACAGAAAAAAGGCACATCAGAAGCTGTCCTGAGACCTTCTGTCAAATCGGAAAGCAAAGGGTGGCATCAAGACCTAGAAGAAGTTCAGAGCAAAGGCACGTGTGGTTTTAGTGAAATGTCTGACTCAGGGAAATCTCAGAAATTTGAAGATCAGTTCTCACAAGCTCAGTCCACAAGCCATCCAGACTATGATGTGTCTTCATATACGCTACAGCCCACAAAGCCCTTCTCTGTCGGGAGACAAAAAGCTTCAGCACAGTCGCCAGGACCTGGGAGTCAAAGGAAGTCGCCCGCTTCAGCCGAAGTTCAGCAACAGTGTTCCCATTCAGGGATGGACCAGCTGTCAGAAGTGACGGCTAAGGTGGAGCAGAAACCACAAAAACCAGGAAAGTATGTCTGCGACTACTGTGGCAGGGCATGTGCCAAACCCAGCGTTCTTAAGAAACATATTCGCTCACACACCGGCGAACGGCCCTACCCATGTATTCCCTGCGGGTTCTCCTTCAAAACCAAGAGCAACCTGTACAAACACAGAAAGTCCCATGCTCACTCAGTCAAAGCTGGAACGGTGCCATTATCAGAGCTTGGGCCTTACAATGCCAATATGGAACAGGGGTCTGTTGAAGGGGAAGGAGAGTTATTCTCTGATGCTGAGCAAAGCACGGACACAGACGAGGACACTCTTAATGACCCACTGCTGCTGCTGGACTCTCCAATGGAGGGATCAGATAACACTGCTGTAAAAGTGCTAAATCTCATTGCTCAGAAAAAGGGAGCCACGTCAATGTCAGGTCAGGATGGTTCCTCCCAACCCCAAGAAATCAATGCCTCTCCTGTCACAGCCGAGGCCAGCCGCGCAATCCAATCTTCCACTATCAAGCAGAGGCTGGCGCTTCGGCTGTCAGAAAAGAGAAGTGGCGACTCGGAGCAAAATCTGTCCCTTCCAAGTCAATCCAGCAAGGGCAGCACGGACTCAGGCTACTTCTCGCGCTCTGAGAGTTCGGAGCATCAGACCGGTCCTCCAAACACTAACGCAAAGTCCTACCAAGAAATCATGTTTGGGAAGTGTTATCGGCCAAGCCCTAAGCAGACATCGTCTTATGAGTCTGGGGAACTTTCTGAGAAAGGCTCAGAGAAAGGTGTGTCCCGTGTTTTCACTCAAGAAAAAGATGCAGTTGAGTCAATCAAAATAAACACCAAATCATTTCTAAAGGAGGAGCTAAAAGAGTCGCAGTTAGACGCCGGCTGTGACATGGGGCCTCTGATCCGAAGCAACTCAATGCCAACATCCTCAGCCGTGAGCCTGACTATGCCACAAGCCCTTCGAGGCAGCCACTCGTTTGATGAAAGGGCAAGCACGGGGGGCATGAGGAGACTAAAGCGTCAAGGTGCCATTGAGCTACATGGGCACGATGGTCACACCGAAGCTGACAGTCATGGAAAAATTAGTGAGGCTTCTCCGTCTGGGTTGGACGTGGAAAGCTACGCCACTTTGGGACTTGGTACAACTCAGCAGAAACATGCAATGGAACTGGCGACTCGAAAGCGCCGCAAAGAGAAGAGAGAGGAAGAGGACTTGCTAGGGCAATATGAGAGCCATCATAAGCAGTGTGAGGAAATGTTTGATTCAAGCAAAGACTACGATATAAAACAAGCTGCAATGGGAATAATGGCTTTAGGTAGGGGACATTTGGACAGGTGTGACATGGACATATCAATGAACCTTGACATTTCAGGCCGAAAAAAACTGGGGAATGTAATTTCAGTTATCCAACACACAAACTCAATAAACAGGCCTCAAGCTGACCTGTCAGAGTCATTCAAATATTACAGCCAACGACTGGAAACTATGTCGTCATTGCAAACAGTGGAGGCCATTGAATCATTTGAAATGGAACATGACAACAGATTAAGCCAATCAGTTCAGCTGGGGCCCAAACTTGTGCGACAGACAAATATACAAGTCCCAGAAATCAGGGTCACAGTGGAGCCTGACAGTCCAGAAAAAGCTTCGGAAGTGCCAGTGAAGGAGCCAGAGAAGCACGTGGAGGAGTTTCAGTGGCCTCAAAGAAGTGAAACTTTAGCACAATTCCCTCCAGAAAAGCTCCCTCCAAAGAAGAAACGGCTTCGCCTGGCTGAAATTGAGCACTCCTCTGGTGAGTCAAGCTTTGAGTCCGCTTGCACTAGTCTGTCGCGCAGCCCGAGCCAGGACAGCAACTTATCCTATAGCTCCACATTTTCCTTTGACCGAGAGGAGAGCTTAAAATCAGCCTCTCCAGCCAGGCAAGATGAATTTGGCAAATCTCTGGAGCTTTTAGCTGTGCCAGGTTGTGGGCACTCCCTCTCTGTGCTCAGCCAGCGTCAGCAGCATGAAATGAGACGCTCCTCCTCAGAGCAGGCGCCATGCAACTTGCACAAGGAGTTCCCAGAGGTTCGCAGCATATCATTTGACTATGGGAGCCTCTCTCCAACCTCCAAAGTTAGACACGTGGACATCAGCAGTGTAAAGGAGAGAAGGAGGGGAAACTTGGTGCGACAGGAGTCGCTGAATATGGATACTGAAGTTACACAAATCCCTTCACAGGTGTTTCCAAAGTACCTCGGCAGCACCTCCCCTCCATTTGTGGCAGGCACTGTCCTGCCACAGACTTTGCCAATATTTTCTGTCGGGAACACATTTCCCCAGCTACCCAATCCCAGCCTAGTTGTTCCTGTTAGAATCCAGACACATGTGCCGTCCTTTGGCAGTATCACATACACGTCTTTATCACAGATCTTTGACAATCAGTACGACAGTATTAGCTCCACAACGTCCCCCCGCCAACTGCAGAGTCAAACTGCACGCTTATATGGAAATCTCGATTCTCACAATGTGTACTCAAAACAGCCCACAGCTGACACCCTCAGTGTTGAGGCCCTGGATTTGTCATCAGCTAAGCTTAAGACAGGCATCCCTCTGTCTCTGACCTCCAGAACTATATCAACTACTAATGCCTCGAGTGGGGGAGCAAACAAGCGGATGCTTTCCCCTGCCAGCAGCTTGGACCTATTCATGGAGGTGAAGCAGCAAAAACGAGTCAAGGAGGAGAGGATGTTCGGGCAAATCGTCGAGGAGCTGAGTGCTGTGGAGTTGGGGAAATGCCATATGAGTGAAGAGACGGGGCGCAGGTCAGAGATGCAGGTCGCATCGACACATGTTACGAGTGATGCAAGCAGGACTTCATTTATTGCACATCAAACAGTGACTGAGCCCACTGAATCTGAGAGCGCCATGGAGAGTAGCTCCTTGGAAACAAGCTCGCCCCCTTACGCTGTCTTATCAGGCAGCAAAGCAAAGGACCGCATGCAGATGGATGTTGTGGCACATCTGGGTGCCAGTCAAGACATCCTGATCTCGGGCGCAGAGCATTCAAGACTCTTATCTCAATTTCCGAGCCTTCGCACGACAACAGGCGTGAGCTGGTGTTACCTCAACTACACAAAGCCGAGTTGCTCGCAGGGCGATGCCCCCTTCACCTCCGTGTACGCCACATGGTGTGTGAGCTCCCACAATCCAAATCCCCTGGAAGTGAGCACCAGCATTGCTCTGGCTCTGCTACGGTCCAGACAGAGAGGAGACAAGGTTATATACTCCGTAGCTGCAATGTGCCAGCCTGGCACAGGGAAACTAGTTTCATCCCTCATCCTCTGGAGACAGACCATGGAACAGGTGAGTAAATGATCCCATCTGTTTAAAGACTGAAAGAGAGAGAGAAAAAAAAAAACTAAATCATGGGTTACCTGGGGGAAAATGTGCTTTTTATAGAGTATTTAATTGGTTTTGCTGATTTCTTCTGTTTGCATAATGATTAGGTAAATTAGCACCTCAGCCTGTGCTGATAGCTTTTCATCTCTGCAAGAGATAACAGTTTGAAATGCATGAGGTTTGAAGGACAATTTTATCTAGAAACTCGTGATGTACGCTTGCATCATTTGGCAGAATGGCACCAAACAAATCTTTCTCGTACGTAACTGGAGAGATTTGTTTAGATTAATCTCTTGCTCTTCATTCGTATTTGGAAGACCTACATTTTTATTTTGAAAAATTATGAGCTATTAACTCCTAAGCTGTAAAACGAGGTGCTCATCTATCTTCTCTGTACTTGAGTTTACTTTTAAGGGGTAAGTCAGTATTTTCATTGAAAATGTTTAAAACAGTTAATATCTGACCTGCGGTAAATAACTCTTATAGGGACTTGACTCTGGATATGTCCAGATCCTTTTACACCTGGAGGCTGAAGCAAAGAAGTCAAATCATAATCATAGCGGTTTATACAAATTGTATTTTCTGTTATTGATTTTTACACTCTATTGCTTATATTTGGTAGTTACTGCAAATGAAAATACAAAATACAATGCTCCTCCTAGCTCTCTTTCCTGTGTAATTAACCCTAGATGTCGATTAGAAACATAATTATTTCAAGCATCATAAAATAGTATTTGCATAGACTACTCTGGCGTTTTTGAGGTAGTAGTTTGCATTAGTCGGTTATTTTCCCTCATAAGGTTATGAGGGTGATTATCTTCATAACTAATATTAAGAATAGATTTTTTTAAATTGATTAACTTCGGGTGCATTCACACCAGCCCTGTTTATTCTGCGTTAGTCAAACTCTACCTCATTTGTGTAGAAAGTTTGGTTTGTTTGGGGAGGTGTGAATGCACATTCCAACTCTGATGCAGACCATAAAAGTGACCTCTGGTCCATCTACAAACCTCAGGATTGGTTCGGTTGACGTGAACTTTGGTAAAATTCAAATGCATATGTGAATGCCAAGCAGACCAGAGACTGCTCCAAAAGCAAAAGACTGTAGCACAGGGCATTCTGGGTAAATACAACCAAAACAAAAATTCAAGTCAAGTGCTAGTGGGAGAAATTTTACAGTGGCAAAAATCTGACGCCTCTCCGTTTTTGTTTACATTTTGTGAAGAAGGAAGTTAAGCTCAGTGTCTTCGTCAAAGATTTTTGTGTTGTTTCTTACATTAATTCAAGTTTTTCAAAGAGCTTGTATTCTTTGACACAGTGCAGTGCAAAAAGCACACCATTTGAAAATTTAAAAAATGTTTACAATTTGAAAACACACTTAAACTAGTGACTTAGCTTTTTCAAACTGTAAAACGCAACATGTTTCAGAATTGGAGCGCTCATTCTTTGTTTGTATTTGGAGAAATTGTGCCAGACGCAAACTTTTGCCATAACAGCTTTTTTATTTATTTGCTAAACAAAGACCTCACGCGAGCAGCCTAACGCAGATAAGATATTGACTGCTTACTCGTTTTACCAGAACCTCACTTTAAAAATCCTTGACAATCCCTTCAAAGAACTTTGATGGCAGAAAACCATAGGTAGCCTGCAGTGGGTTTTTTTCCCCCAAGCTACAGCATAATACATGTTTGCAAAACATGCCGTGTAACACTATGTGTGACACTTAATATCGGCCGCGTCAGATTACAGTCGATTCTTTGGCCACATTCAGTGGGTGTTACGCGGTGTGTGTTCATCTGATTCAGCTGCAGAGGAAACCGGAGTCCAAAGAGGTGGACATCACCTATGGGAAGAAGGCGAAAGACATCAGCTGCAGAGCCAAAACAGCCAAGGAGGAGTGGAAAGAGAGGGAGGCCTCCGCAAACCAGGCGGTGCCAACCCGAATTAAGATCTTCGAGGGAGGGTCAGTCAGCACACAAGTCAAGTTCTTGTAACACTTGTCAATGTCATTTGTGCTTCGGTTTATTTTTAGGTATACTAACTTCATGCACCAGAAACCTGTACTGTCTTTCCTCTTCAAAACTAAAAAAAAAAACAATGCTATGTTTCATGTCCGTTTTAGGTACAAGTCCAATGAAGACTACGTGTATGTCAGAGGTCGAGGTCGGGGGAAATACATTTGTGAGGAGTGTGGTATTCGCTGTAAGAAGCCAAGCATGCTTAAGAAGCACATCCGGACCCATACGGATGTGCGACCCTACATCTGCAGGGTTTGCAACTTTGCCTTCAAAACCAAAGGTGGGTACTTCTAATTATGGTGGAGGGAATCGTAAAACCTACAGCGGTAGTCGGAGAAGAATCCTCTATATTGGAAATGAAAGAAACTTGCTAAGTATAACTACAGAAGATGAAACGTATAGTTCGCAAACTATTTGTAGTTTGTGTTGTTGTTAGAGATATGACTGCATTGTTGAAAATCAACAGGTGAATACATTCAGTTATATGACAAACCAACATCATTTTAAAACAATGTGGATAAAAATTGACTTGCAATCAGTCCCCTAAATAATATCCAGTCCAACACAATGGCTTTAGAAGTTATCTAATTGGTAACTAAACCGGATCATGAGGACAGAGGATCCTATCAGACAGCTCAGGCATAACCTTGGAGGCCATAAAATGATCTCACAGAGCTTGGTTCAATCCACAACTGCAAACCTGCCATGACAACTTGTCCACCTAAATGGACAGGCTGGTCAAGGAGAGCATTAATAGAAAAGCAACAAGCAGCCACATAACTTCGGAGATTATATCTCAGGTGGGAGAATAGTTTCCATCGTCCACTCCACATATCTGGCTTTTGTGAAGTGGCAATATGAAAGCAATTGTTGAAATAAAACCATAGGAAAGTCAAGCTCACAGTTCACCAGAAAACGTAGAGGATATAGTAAAAATGTGAAAGAAGGTGCTCAGGACAGATGATATCAAATCAGAATTTTTTGCTGTTATGGACAAGCAACAAGTGGCAGATAAAATCTGTCTGTGGATATGTATATCTTCTTGAAAGGTTCTGTACTGTGGAACATGCTAGTGTCTGCAGAATACAGTGGAGAAGCTTTACCTCAGACTTAACTGGTTAGAGACTCCCTTTGTCCATTAGGACAATTGTTTATATCAATTCATGTTGGAATGACTCAAAGTCCAGACCTACGTACATCCAATATAAAACATGAATGTTTCTATTCAGTCTGACTGAGCTTGAGATATTTTACAAATGTTGGTGTTGATGTGCAACGTTGGTAGACTCATATCCCTGAGGATTTGTAGCTGTAAATGCAGCAGAAGGAGGTTCTACAAAGTAACGGAGGACTGAATATAAATGAAAGTCACACGATAAGACTCTTGAAAGCTCTGCACTACTGTGCTACTATAAGACCTCAGTAAAAATGTTGAAGTCTGTCATTGTAACACAACAAAATATTAGAAAAGATTCTCTTAGTTTGTGTTAGACATTTTAATTGTTTCACCACTCTGTATTGTAGTTAGCATTTTCTCTCAGAAAGCATAACTCAAAAGTTTGCCTTGTACATCAGGAAACCTGACTAAACATATGAAGTCAAAGGCGCACATGAAGAAATGTCTTGAACTGGGAGTTTCAGTGACAATGGATGACACAGACATACAAGAACATGGTAAGATCCTAAGTTGTAACACTGCTGGATTTGTTTTTTTGTTTTTTTTTCATGATATGATGCAATAAATGCTGCTAAACTAATAAATGTGTCTTTTAAAGCAGACAATATCCAACTAGAATCCAAGACAGATGTGGCAGCAACCACCAAGCATCAGTTCTCAGATGCTGAGGACTCCGAAGGAATGGACGAGGAGGCCGACGAAATAGATGAAGAAGATGAAGAGGACGATGACTATGAGGGGGACTCCACCCCAAAGCTGCTTTCAAGAAGTACGAGTCCTCAGTCATGCGGAGTGACCTCAGTGTCCGTTACCGTCAGCTCTGCCATCCACGGTTGCTCGCTAGCTGCTCTGCCTGGTGCGGACGTTCATCAGCAGTCCTCTGGCAAGCGCTCGAGCGCTGAAAATCGTTTTGCACTGCCAACAGATCCGAGGGAGAAGTCTGTGGATGAAGACTCTCTGAGCATGCTGCCACTGGACCAGACCAGTCTCCTTTTCGACCCGTACTCTTCTTATCTGCTGTCTCCTGGCTGGGAATCGCCCATCAGGGAACCTTCTCCCTCACGGCTACGGTATCCGTCCCCAAGGCGGGAGCTGTCCCCACGAGGGCGGTCTTCACAGAGGTGGGACTCGTCACCACTCAGGCCTGGGTCACCCATCTTCAAATCCATCCAACACCCCTGCCCAGTCTCGTTGGAGCGACCAATGTCTCCTGGGACAGACATACCTGGGAAGCGAGAATCGTCCGTGAGGGGAAGGCAGAGGGTTGTGCTGAGGGCGGTGTCACCACGCAGAGGTTCGCACCAACATAAAGGTGGCTGTGATAAAACCAGACACCAGGCAAAGATGGAGATGGCTCAGCAACAACAGGCTTTTGAAATGGTAATACTTTGTTCATCTGTTACCATCCTCTACATTCACATTTTATCACAACCACAAACTTTCATGCATCTTTTCTGGGAGGATTATGCTGTAGACCAAGGTATTGAGATTTATGTTGGAAGGAAAATGACACCTTGGACCTGCCTTGCCACAAGAGGGTCCTGAGTTTCGCATGTATGGGTTCTTTGGATTATTCCATAAAAACATGACTCCTAGGTTGTAGCAATGGTGGCAGGAGTTCATCCCGTAATTGGTGGGCTGCTAGTTTGATCCCTGTACCATCTATCTCTGCTGTTGTGTCCTTTGACAAAATACTTCACCCGCTTTGCCTACTGGTGGTAGGCAGAGGGCCTGGTGGTGCAATATGTCAATCTTGCTTCAGTGAAACTTCCCCAGGGCAACTGTGGTAGCTACAGTCCAGTAGCTTCCAGTGTGGAAGCTGCTGGACTGTAGCTACCACAACTATGTGAAAGCTACGTCCATCTCTATCTGCAAAACTGGTGGAGTGAGACCCTGAAAGACCACCCCTCTGATTGCTGGAGACACTCGCCGGCAGATGGGCGACTCGCCAGCGTCAGTGTGTGAATGTGTACTTGAATGGTGTGTGAAGTGCTTTGGGATCCTCTGAACATGAGAAAGTGCCATACAAGTACAGGCCATTTACCATTTTACCAGCTATGTGTTGGTTCATGGTTGTCGCTCTGAGATGGACTGGTGACCTTTCCATGGTGTTCCCCATCCGCTGAATAATGAGTGTCTCCAGCAGTGACTGGGAGAGAGTCTCTCAGGGTCTGCCTACCAGTTTTGTAGATAGATATATACGTTTCTTCCTGTTCTTTGCAAATAGCTAAAGATCAGACAAATTGAATGAAGTGTGTCTATGAATATCAATTTTCACATCGTGGTGAGGATTCTCAGTGGAGTTTATATCAAGACCGTCTAACATTTGAACATGGTTTCATGAACCCTAGTTTAAGCTTCTCCACAAATTTCTCCTCAACCTGTCTGCTGTGTTATTTGATCTTCATGATGCTGTTTGTTCACTAATGTTGTCTAACCTCTGAGGCCTTCACAGAACAGCTGGATTTATTTGTAAGGGAAATATGCTCTACTTTGTGTGGTTCTATTCTGCAAAATATCAACAAGAAACGTTGATGTTTTCTAGCGCGAGTGGGATAAAATGTGACCAACTTGGATTGTGAATGCCTTGTAGGCAACGATATAACTCATTTTGAATTGATCCTGAAGTATTTGCATTAAAAAAAACCTTGAATGTTCTCTAAATACTTTATTATGACAGCCCTTCATGATGTTGTGGCAACAATCCTGATCCAAACGGTGCCCAGACAATCCATCACGAGAGCTTCATTTGAAACCACTTTTTTCCCCTCAGCTAAATAACTCACATTTCTTCATATTTTCAAACTAATATATGTTCGCATGTTGGTGATGGAACTGCCACTGACTCTTGCCAATAATATCGTTCTAGGATCAAAGGAACGGCGGCTTGGCTCCCGCTCAGCCGCCCGGCGCTGCCAGTTCTCATCACCAGAACGTCCTCAGCCACCTCCCTCTTCACTCCCAGCAGCAGGCACGCTCTCTGCTCCCCGTCGGTCCTGTCGGAGGGCTCCAGATGTTGCACTCCCCGGCTTTGCCCAGCGCCGACGTCGTCGGCCCCTCCCCGGCGTCCAGCCCTCGGAGCTGCAGCGGCAGCAGGGAGGGATCGGTGTACGGGCCCGAGACGGGAGGAGACGCCGTCGACGGCCGCCAGGAGAAACGTCCCGAGCTCCCCGCCAGGGAGAGCAGACAGGAAGAGAGCGTCCAGACCTGCTTGAAAGCCATTGCCTCGCTGAAGATTACTATAGAAGATCCTCATTAAAACCTTCGGTTTATTCCTGCTACACCTGCAACCGTCCTCATCCCTTTAACCAGCTTGTCTTTATCCTGTTAGAGGCAATATAATGACATTTCCCCTGGTCTCGCATGATCAAACTCCACAGAGATTCTCTGCGGGATGTTTTGCAAAAAGTGAGGGAAGAATCATTATTGGGTGCAGTTGCAATATGGAAAGATATTATGCTAATATGCCTTTTTTTGTCCGAGATCGTAGTTTTCGCACAATTGCACAACAATTACATTTATGGGTCCTGTACAAATGTCCTTAACATATACTATTACTTAGATGCATACAAGCAGTGTATTTTGCAGTGTGTACTTTGAACATTGACTGTCGTTTCTGTTAATCATATCAAGGTGTGATGCAGTAGTGCTGTAACTAAAGACTATTTAAAAGGGGAAACGTATGTGTACTATGAAACAGTCTGACCAAATTTTAAATAGACGCTTCTCGTGCAGTTCGGTGCTTCTGAGCAAGCAGCAAGGGGGTATGTGCCTTTTTTTTTCCCGCTTTTCTTCGTTTCCGGATTTGTAACTGAGAAAAGACGCCGTTTACGGACTCTCTCCGAGAAGAAGCTGCACTTTCTGGCAAAGGCTTTGTGGGTGTTTTTTTTTTTTGTGTTTTTTTTGACAGATGGATTTATGTGACACAATCTTAAACAAATGTTACTTATGTTGCATTTTTCTTAATGTCGTGATTTTTATCTTGGTACAAAAAAAAATGCATGGGATTTGCTATTGCACAACCATAGACGAATTAAGTATGTAATTATCAATACTGTAAGATGTATTTATATATTAGAACGTAAGCACTTATTGATACTGGTAAACATTTGACTACTATTTATATGGTATATCTGTATTTATGCAGCAGTTATGCAGTGAGCCACTCCGGCGTTGCTTTTGATCTCATGACGTCGCTTTGACTGACCTTGTTTTCTTCGCTTATGCAGATGATCATGAGTGTTTAATGAGTTTTAAAGATGCACTTTCATCCTTTTTTTTGTTGTTGTTGTTTTTGGTTCGATGATGAAGCTGCTGTTGAGTCAGGTGGAGGGCGAAGGGAAGAAGAGAGTAAAAATGTCCCGTTTCCTTGTGGTCGTTGAAACATTCCTCTTTGTTTTTACCCCCCCCGCCCCCCTCGTCTCTCATCGTGCGAAGCGTTTTGCACACAAATCCAAGGGGCTACGGCGGTCGGTCGATGCTGAACTGTTTCACGTTTTCATGTCACACCCGGATAAGTCCGCACCATTTGCTGCAGGTTCATACTAAAGTAACAATATCAACGCCCTGACTATTAGCGCTTCAACTGAAGTCCGCGAGTAGCCACTCATTCTAAAGCATTACTATTTATCTGTATATGTATATATGTGTATTTTTATGATTTAAACTATTTTTGCAGTGTTGTATTCTGAGAACTTTTTACGTGGATCTCTGTCTCTTTCAGAGGTAAAACATCTGCAGAGGTTTCACGAGGAAGATTTAAAAAAACAAAACAAAGAAATAGCACAGTGTTTCATCTTTTTAAAGAAATGCATTTAGGTCTTGAAGCGTGACCATCGGTTTGAGACTGGATTCAAACATTTGAAGCTAAAGAGCAACTTTCATTCAGTCATGTTTACATAGAAAATTTAAAAGGTGCACTGCTTTAAATTTGTGTTCTCCTCCGTGGAGACGGATGGCGCGTTCCTTTTTTTTTTGGAGTCCTTTTATTTGTGTTGGTGGAGCCTGGAAATGCTTTAATACGTGAAGGGAAAGTGAAGTCTGCTTTGGCATACCGTATGTATTCAGATACTGTTGCTTTCTCGATGTGTATTCATATCCACCAAACTGCATTGTGCCTCTCATGTCAGTGGCAATTCCCTGTAAAACATATAGAGGATGAATCATTTGTACCTCTAAGCTGAGATGTTTTTTTTTTTCTTTCTTTCTTTCTTTGAGGGGAGAGCCTCAGTAGCCAATCTGTTATTTAACTATCCGCGTCGAAAATCTGGTTAGTCTGGACGGAGTGCCTCTTTTTGTGCTATGAGGAATTTATTGTTTGGTGCTCTACTTTTTCAGATTAAATTTAAAACTGTTTTAAAAGGATATCCTTTTAATCACGGCTCTGTGTTGTGGCTTATTTCTTTTTGGATTGTTCTCAACGGCCTCCATCCCTCGTAGCTCGACGTGGATTAAGTGAGATTCCACTGGAGAAAGGCTTTCACAAGAAATCCCTCAGATTTTATCTTCAGGGTGGGGAAGACTGAGAGTATCAACCCTTTGTGCTGACATCTTCTGGCGAAAATGCGCTACTGCAGCCAGAGAGTGCAGCAGGACCGAGAAGCGAACGCTTCCAAAAATAGTTCTCACCTTGTCGACTGAGATTCAACCACATTCAAGGTTTATATCAGTCGGCATGGAGTCGGTCGGACCTGCGGCGTCGTCCCTGCTGTTCTACTGAAGCATTTAGGAGAAAATATGGCGCATGGTTTGTCTGTGTGAAGAGGTTTAAAAAGATCAGTTGTGATTATAAAATAAAAGAGTCCTTTCAGAAACGTTGTTTAAATTGCAAAATCAAATTTCTTGATACATACAGCATTTTTGCAACAGCCAAAGTGAACATATATAGTTAATTATGTTATAAGATGACACAATGCATAATACTGCCACTTATGATTATAAAACAAGGCACACGAGCTTCAAAGTCAGAAGTATGAGCTTTAAAATAAAAATATAAGATTTAGAATTTGAATTAAAATTTCACATTGTAAAATATAAAGTAAAAATTTAGAAAATGAAAATTCTGATAAGAATAATTTTGAATTAGAAAGAAAATTTATTAGGAATTTCAAAGGTGGAATGCAAAACATTCAAAAATATGACTTCATTCAAAGTCAAAAATCAGGATTTTTTTTTTATCTGATTATTATGACACAAAGTGCCTCTGTATGTTCTGTCATGTCTTCTCTTATCCAACACAACAGGCAACAAGTTTAAGAAAGATTTGGGTTCAGAAAAGTCGGCTTCTCTCTGGATAAACTTGGTTTTACCTTTTGCTAAAACTTGTTTTACAAAAAACCCAGAAAAACATACATTTATATATTTAAAATTATATTGGTAGCAATTTTTACCCTGATTTCAAACTCTCCATCTGCACGAACGGGGCCAAATTTGTACCATCTTTGAATTGCCATTGGGGGCCACACAAAATCAGTCCAAGGGCCACAGTTGCCCCCCGGGCCGCACTTTGGACATCCCTGGCCTACATGACGTCAGGAGAACCTATATACATTTTTAACATTCACACTGTGGAGGAGTTTTTCCCTAAAACCAGCCAATCAGAGATGGATGGTCTTTTATTCCACCTCTCCACTGCAACTACCAGCAGGCCGTCGGATAATAAATGCGGGACTAAAACAGCAAAAAGTGGCGTATTAATAGCAGGACATGCAGATTGCAGACATGCTGCAGAGAGTCTCCATCCTCCCTCTCCCTGCTCACAGTTGAGCTGCTCTCTCCAGATTTATTTTGAGGCGGTCTTATCTCAGCTGTCGTATCGCTGTTGGCCGCCTGTCCGAAACCCCTCGCCACTCTTTCCCTTTTCCCTTCTGGACCTTTGTCCCGGTAAGACCCCGTTTGCTTGCGACCCTTCCTCTTAGCGGATTGTCTAACATGGAGATATGAGCCCAAGCCATTTGCTGGAGCCGCTTTCCAACTCTCCTGTGGTTCTTTAACTTACTAATGTGTGTTTCGCTGCATGTGGTGACAAGTTGACCGCGTTTGTTGGAGACGAGGAGCCGGTCGGCGCAGTGAGACTTGCCTGCGTCATTTGTTTACAACAAGCTCCCTTGTTGGAGGGAACATTTAAATATCTCACTGAGAACTTTGCTCTACAAAACCTCAGCTACAGATTCTCCAATACTTTCTTTTCTAATATTTAACCTCCTTTTAAAATATCGAAGCGAGTCTCTCACATGACCTATATAAATAGCCGAAGAACTCTTGTTTTCACCGACCCCGACATCAACAGGAGGGGATTAGAAACAAAGCAACAAAAAAATTAATAAATAACGTGCCCATATTAAGAAGTTCCTAAAATAGCATGTGGGTCTGGAACAGGTGCCCTGTGCTCTGCTTGTGAAAGCGCAGGCTGCGTGAAGGCAGGACTAATTTTATGACTGCGAGAGTGCACAACACAGGCAGCCAATGTCACTTCTCATCAAAGTGTTTGCTCTCTCCTGATTGGTTGGACAAAAGAGCTGTTGCCAGAAACGGACAATGTTTCTCATAATCTGTTTAAGCAATGCCACACCCTGACCAGCATCTGATGTTTTGCTTTAAATCTCGTTTCTCATTTACGTACATTTACAGCATCCTAACTGCGGAAAGTTAGGATGCTGTGTAAAAATAAAAACAGACCGTTATTATTTCTTTTCAATATAATTAAGTGGAAACCAGGCAATATATCAAAAGTTGACGGATTTGTTTTCAACTTATGCGGTATCAAATTAAATTAGAATTAGATTTAAAATTGCATTTTTCTATTTTTTTTTATGTTTAGCGGTTTTTCCTCTCATAGTTTTGGGGTTTGTAGAGAAGAAAGGGTTTAAGACGCAGGTATGACTGGAGAAAATAGTCCAGTTCTTACTGTGGTTGGCTAGCATGACATTGTAAATGCAATACTGCGTGTTCCTTCATTCACAATTTTACCTATTCAATATTTTAAAGCCCTACTATTATCTTGTGACACTATCAAAAATAAAACCACTATCCCTGTTTATTTAACACAAACAAGGTTAGGTTATAGAGTCATGTGGTAGATCTTAGCTAGCTGGTGAGAGAAAACGTACCTCTTGGTCTCAAAACGTTTGGGCGATTAAAGTGATTAACGTGATTTTAAGGTTACTAAAGAGGGGATTGCCAACAATAAACAACAATACAAAACACTTAACATTTGGTTAAAATGGATGACTTGACCATTCTATGTGCCTGCAAGACCACAATGCTAACATACTAACATGGATGTTTTAAATGGTGAGGGAAAGCCCCGCCTGGCTTCCATATTTGCTCATTAGCAGAGCTCTGTAAACATTGCCTGGATGCTAGAGATGCAGTTTTACCATTTAGTTCAACTGCGTAGGACAAGGGACACATCTAAAAGTTGTAGCACTCTGGTCCTCAAGGACTGCAGTTTGAGATGTAGCCTAAAGGTGTAGTTAGTACAAGTAGTTCTGTTAGTACTTGGCACTGTGTTTAGTGGCAACTAAATTATGTTTTTGTATCAACTACTTACAAGGTAAATTAAGCAAATGAATGATTAGCAAAGCTGAGCCATAAAGGTAGAATATTCTTCTTTTCTCTGCTTCAATACATTATAGAATATTTCAACAATCGGTAATCTAAACGTTTTTCCTTCATCTTTATTTTCCCAAATGTTGAATCAGGAAATTGCAACATTCCTTCAAATTCTTTTGAGAAGTCTTAAATGGCTGGACAGTAAGTTGGCATTTTTTGAGGTGTTATTCGCTAGAAAAGTCCCGAACTACGAAGCGTAATTCTTTCATGCAACATAGCTAGCACTAGCTAACTACTATTGAGAAAGCGAGATACATTTGCTACCTGTTGCTCGTTGTTCTCTCGCCTCTGCAGGTCCGTTAATGTCGTGTCTAAAAGTGAAACCACAAAGACGACAGTCACTGTTCAACGTCACAATCATCCAGAATTTCATTCAATCAATCAAGTGCATAAAATCACATCGACAGCTCATCACAATCATCAGAAACCAAAGCCACAAAGAAGAAATGAATTACCTTAGAACAGACCCTAAACGTTTATAGCTTCATTAAAGAATAATAATAATAATAATAATAATAATAATAATAATAATAATAATAATAATAATAATAATAATAATAATAATAAAAGAAATTCGACAAAACGTGTTAAAATTAATATTATCAATAATTATTGTTTCAACAAGGTGTTGCGCAATTCAGTGCCTTTCAATTCCATTAAAAAAAAAAAAAGACAAAAACAAGGCGACTCAAAGACCGACTTGCTAATTTAAACTCCTGCTCAGCTGGTCAATCAACCATCGCTGTGTTCAGGGGAGCGCTTATTAATAACTGCAAAATAAATATCAAGCCTGCAAACTTGATACCGTAACGGACTGAATGTTTTGTTTTTAACGTAATTTTTGCTCGTCTTGCGGGGCGCAGGCGGTTGCCACGGTAACAGGTGTGCTTAAACTACAAAGAGAGAGAGAGAGAGAGAGAGTAAAAAAGGTAGGAGTGGTTTTGAGTTGATCACCTGTTCGGGTTATTTTACCTTTGTTTACCTTTGCTGTGGCTCATTACAGCCGCTGTAGTTTCTAAACGTTGGACTAATTACGTCGTTCGTTTGTGAGTAAACGTCATTCACAACAAACATCAAATAGAACAAATAGATTTCATAAAATTTTAACAAACAAATGGCTTCTACCGCAATAATTATATGAAATTAGATTAATTATATCCCAGCTTCAGAAGATTTGCCTTTACCTTAACAGAGCTCTTTGGTTCCTCCTATCAGTCTGCAGCTTCTCATATTGAGGTCATCAAACCAAATTTCAGATCTACCATAACTGACTGACTGACACCTGCTGGCCTCCAGCAACCAGCTTGTGACTGAAAAACCAGTAACCTCCTCCCAATGTCAGAATCTCACTGAGGAAGAAACTGCATTAATCACTTTAATATTTCTGCTATAACTGATGTATATTCGCATATAAAGTAAGTCAGTAAAGTTTAATTTGCAATTTTTATGTCTTCGTGTCACGAGGTAGATCTCAGCTGGCTGGTGAGAGAAAAAGTAGATCTTGGTCTTAAAAAGTTTGAGCACCCCGGCCTTAGAAAAATACGAAGACGCGCCTTCGGAAACCACTGCATGCAGCAGTTAAGACAGCTCCACCCCAGGGACCTGACCAGCTGTTTTAGCTCAATTACTTTTACATCAAGGCGTGTTTCTACTTTCTGATGTGTTGTAGCGTACAGTTTAGAGGTGAACTCAAAACAGCCCGTAATGACGTGTTTCTGTTTGCACGCCAGAGACCATGCAGCTGTTACCAAGGCCAAGGGATGAATTCATGGCTGTCTCAGCTGTCCTCCCTGCACACTTTCCCAGTATATGAACAATAGATGTGTTCATTTCATACAGAAACATTTTACTCAAGAAACAGGACCAAAGTTGATCAGCTGTCCGTGTTTTTCATCCCTTCAAACTGCCTCTAACTGGTTCCTGAACCGCACCGAGCTCTCCTGACCTCTGACCCAGGGCATCAAACAGCAGATTTTGACTATAAAAATTAGCACGGGTTTCATATAATATCTTAAAACTCTTAGAAAACCGACATGAACAGTTTCAATACCAAAACATCTGTTAGACTCAATATTTTCTGATTAGTTTTCAACTTTCTTAGTTATAATGAACTAAAACAATTTCCAAATGACTATATGACTTATACACTCTTAAGAATGTGATCTAATATAAAAAAACCTACTGATTAGATTAATTTTAATCAAATCGTGATCATTATATCTAAGAAAAATGTTCTACTGATGAAGTTATGAGTCTAAATCTAACCTAAACTGAGGCCTGCTCTAAATGCGCCCTCTGACAATATTTTATATTTGAAGAGCAAAGTTTATCTTAAAACCACAATACTATAAATAGCTTGTCCATATTTAAATTATGACTAGTTCTTTGTGAAAATGCAGCTAGCTAGCTCTTGCTTGTGCTAACAGCTTAGCAGCTAAAAGTCTGATTTTGGCTTGATGTGAACAAACTAGTTCTTCAGTAAGAACTAAAGTCATTAATTCAACTGACTGACATTAACAGTGTTACGCAACACAATATCGCTGTCTTACATTTTCTCATTTCTTCCTGTGGAACAGCTTCAGCCAACTCTAAAGTGGTTGTTCAGTTCAAAATGGCGGCTCGTGAAGAACAACGAGGCTTCTTCTACTCAACAAACCGCAACTGAGTTAAATAAGCAACTCAGCGTTTTGTTTATTTATTTAATGCTTCTGAATCAAAAAGCAGCAAATACATAAATAATAATGAAATTAATAATAAAACTGACATATTTATCATAATGACATTCCTGATGAGCCATTTCTCTCGCCGTTTCCATGTTGAAATGTTGTCCTGGTCTCCATTACAGACCCGCGTCGCCCCCCTTGTTTATACTCGCTGAGGATTATGGAGGCTTGTCAGGAGAGCGGCGCCGCCCCCACCGGTCCTGGAGCGTCTCCGGCCGAGGATCGCCACATTGACCTGACAGAGGACCTGGGTCAACAGCTGGAGGACATCATTAGCACCTACCAGGCAGCCCAGATTCCAGCTGAGCCAGAGGACATTGAGGAGGTCACAGCTGCCAAAGAGCCAGATGCCCGCAAGGACCAGAAACTAGAGAAGAAAATGCTCAAAAATCTAGGTCTCTTCGTTTCTTCTTTCCTGAATATTTCATCGATTTTAAGTTCCTTGGGTTCGGATTCAGCTCGGTCAGCAAAAGTCCTGTAGTTTTACTGAAACCGATAGTTGTGTAAGCTCATCTGCCAGGTATAATACTATACTGAACCTTTTGTACACCGTTCTAGTCATTGAGAGATTTTTTTCCCCAGTGTGGGTTACACAGCTTGTGTAATTTTACATCTTTACACGTTGTTGACAATGATGGATGACGTCTAACTGCTTAGGGAAGGAGGCCATGCTGCTCATGCAAAGTTTGAACAAACTCGACACTCCAGAGCAGAAACTGGAAACCATCATAAAGAAGCACGCTGAGCTGGTGAGTAACGGGAAAATCGAGGTACTCCTGCCCAGAGTAATCTGATGAACATCTGATGAATTTGTGTGTGTGTGTGTGTGTGTGTGTTTCTCCAGCTAGAGGAGCACCGCAGTGACCAGAAGCAGATGAAGACTCTGCAAAAGAAGCTGCTCCAAGTGATGAAGGAGAAGGACCAGCTGCAGAGCGAGCACAGCCGGGCGGTGCTGGCTCGCAGCAAACTGGAGGGGCTCTGCAGGGAGCTGCAAAGGCACAACAAGACCTTAAAGGTGCGTCACGTCTGACGTCATTCAGAAACATTCAAGCGAAAACGATCCAAGAGTCACACCTGAGCTCCATGAAAATAGCAGGTGGTGTCGACATAAACCCGGTTCCACATTAGAAAACTCAAGATCCGGGCAGTGGTTTGCAAAAATATTCACACCACTTGAACTCCCGACTTTCACACTTTACATCTTCAAACTTTCACATATTTTGTAGGGATTGTGTGTGAAAGACCAACACGAAGGAGAGCAATAGTGCAAAGTGGTGGGAAAATGGACAAAGTGTTTCAGAAAACCTTTAGTATTCACTCTTTAATACTTTGCAGATCGAGCCACCAAGTGCTGCAAGCATAACTCTCTTGACGTTTGAAGTTGGCCACTCCATCTTCTTCAAATTAAATGAAATTGCGCCGCTGTTATTTTAAAGATATTGATGCGTTTCCAGAGGTCATCAAAGGTCAACCAGCCCCCACAACATTTACAAATTCACTCAAAACATTGTTTTTAATCAACTGTGTTGTTTTTGTTTGAGCCGTTATAAATTTTAAAAGATCAACCTGCCTTCTCCGCTAATGCTTTTGGAGACACTAAGTAGCTGTTTTATGGTGAGATAATTATTAGAAATCCTTCTTTGTCCAACATAAATCTCAAAATAGTGTGAATTTTAAAATTTAGTTTTTGTTTTCTGAAAACAATCAGGCAAAATGGGAAGTAGAATGAATCTGATTACTTATAAAGTGTATCAAAAAGTGATACACTTTAATTCAGTTTTCTATCAGGTGGTCGATTTTGTCAGAACGTGTTAAAACGTCGGTGAAAAGCTCTTCCTCTTCTCGGGTACTGGGAAATGCCGTGCTAAGTGCTAACACTCCTCCCCGACTCGCAGGAGGAGACTCTGCAGCGGTGCAGAGAAGACGACTTAAAGAGGAAAGAGATCACCACCCATTTCCAGGGGACCCTGAGCGACATCCAAGCCCAGATAGAGGAGCACAGCAGCCGCAACACCAAGCTGTGTCAGGAGAACGGCGCCCTGGCAGAAAAACTCAAGGCCCTCATTGCACAATACGACCAGCGAGAGGCGGTATGGAGCTTACCACAAACACAGCCGTCAACTCAGTGCCAGACTCAAAGAGCAGATACAGTACATCACAGAAAGGTCAAACCGTACTCTCACTCTGCACCAGAGAGGGGGGGGGGGGGGGGGTAGTATATGTTAATTTGACGCAATGTGCTCATTCAATCCCTGACGCGTCTGCATCCATGCATTCATTACCTGCAACTTTCACCCCGGTCTTACTTCTATTAGACACAGTAGTCCAGCCAAAGCTTTCCGAGCGAGAAGTGAAATATCTCTCTGTGTGAAAGCGCCTCATAAATCCCCGTGATTGTCTGCCAGAACTTGGAAAAAGTTTTCAAGCACAGAGACCTGAAGGAGAAACTTCTGGAAACCAAGCTGGAGCAGGCCAATCTGATCCTGAAGGAGGCCGAGGGGAAGCACAGGCTGGAGAAAGAGCTTGTACGTCCAGTGAATCACGTTTGGGTTATGAGTAAATGTGAGTCTGCATGTATTAACGTGGGATGTGTCGATACCACAACAGCTTCTTAAACAAGTGACGGAGTACAAGCTGCAGCTGAGCGGCCTGAAGGAGCAAGAAACAGACATGAGGAGTCAGGTAGGGCAACCTGTTGCCATCGGCAACATTTGCTTGTTTTGTTTCAGTTTTAGATTGTTTTCTTTCTAATGTTTTCATAAACTCTTCCCAGCTTGACATGTACTCCAAAAAGTTTGACGAGTTTCAAGGTACGGTGTCGAAGAGCAACAGCGTCTACAGCGGCTTCAAACAGGACATGGACAAAGTAAGAATGGCTTTTTGCAACGTTTCCTTCCAGTTTCCTGTCACTTGCAAAGCTGAAGGGAGCAAAAATAGAACGATCCGCCCAGATTTTTAGAAACTAGAAACGTGTTTTGCAATGTGCTGTATTTGTATTGCTTAGATGGCCAAGAAAATGAAGAAGATGGAGAAGGAGTGCCATTCGTGGAAGACGCGCTTTGACAGCTGCAACAAGAATCTCATTGACATGGTGGCTGATGTGAGCAACAATTTTCAACAAACCTGAGTATTTTACAAGGATTTTATGTGACAGACCAACACCACCTCCCCTAACAGGTTAAGTGATAGACCAAACGGAAAACACCTGCCACCACCATCCCCACTCTTGACCAGGCGGTAGAACAGAGCTCTGAGAACGTTAGCGCCCCCTGCTGACAGGAGAGCACTTTTAGGTGGTGCAGGTCAACAAATGCACCAGTTTTGTACTAACAAAGCAAAGCCTTCATAATTTGAAAGTATGTTATCAATCAGTGTTTGAAATATTTACTTAATTTCCCTCAGCTGGTTGCTTACAGCGTAAGCGATTTCCAGTAAGCTTCTTACATGCATCACGGACAAATGTTGCCGATTGGGTAAAGTCTATTGGGAACACCAAACGCATCCGACGCTTCGAGTTCGACGCTTCGAGTTCGACGCATGTACACTTTGAATAAAGATGCTTAACATTTTGCTCTACAACTGCCGTTCTGCGTGTTTGGTTTACATTTAAAGTCTAAGTGGAGGTGTGTCAGCACTAGCTGTTGTTTTCCGTTGGACGCTCCAACCAGTTCTAATCACGCTGCGCCAGACGCTCAAAACGCGCCGCAGTGATCTTGACGCACCTCCACATTTGACTTTGAATATAAACCAGACCCGCTTGATGCTTAAAACGCATTTGGTGTGAACGCGCCATAAAACTTGAAAAGAGTCCACTGGACAACTCCAGTGTCTCAATAGCTGAGGGTCCAGATCCTCCGTATGAAGTAAAGCATAGAACACGGGGTGGCTTTTTTACCAGGCTAAGTTAGCAACACAAAAATCAGCAAATCCCACCAATTTCCAACTTACAAAGGGAAATTGTTTAACTCTGGTGTGTCATTCCCTGATCTGACGTCCGATTCCCCACACAAATCTAACGTAGCATAACTGAGATAAACTTTGCTGGCAGCGGCCCTGAAGTAAAATGCTCCTCAGGGCCTCGTGCGCCTTTGGGACGGTCTTTGGTCAAGCACATACATTTTCATTAAAAACATTGATGTTTGTTGTTGTAATGTAAGAAAATACCTCAGTTAGAGAGAACCACAAGTGTTTTGTCTGTGTCATCTCAACAGAGAACCATCAAGGAAAAGGAGTTTGAGCTTCTCACTATCAAGAACCAGAAGCTCGAGAGTCTTTGCAGGGCTTTACAGGAGCAAAGGAAGAACCTATCTGAGCAGGTACAGGGAGCTCAACACGCTGATGAGCAAGCGCAGAAGGAAGGCGGTGTGGTGCCGGAGGATCATCCAGCTCAGGACACAGGAAACCCCGCCTCCGCTGAATCGCCAGTGCTAACCACCCCACTAACCGAGGCACTGGCTAAACTGAAGGCTGAGCAGGCTCTACTGAAAGAGATCGCCGGTTCTTTCACAATATCTCACACGGCACCCACAGAGTCAGCAGATAGTCAGTCACATGGACTCTCCGAGGGCATCGAAGGGCCAAAGGAGAAGCAGGCAGAGGAGAGCAAACACCAGGACGTCCACGAGGATCAAAATCAAGAACAGCGAGATCGGGAGATGGAGTCAGTTGATTAATGCAGAAACCGCTGTGACAGAAACCCGGCTGCATGTGAGAATACAAAAAAATCTTAATAAAAAAACCCCAATGTGAGCTCTGTCTTTATTGTCCGTTCATAATGCCACGGGTAAAGGTTGAGGTTGTTTTTAGATCTTACCGTAAGAGAATTACACGTGGAGTTTTAAGCAATGTTGAGAATAGAATGTGCCTTGGTTTTTGAAGAAAAGTGAGATTAAAACTCCTACAACTCCAAAAGGGAGAGATGCCCAAAACACAGCTAGAAACCGAAATGTTGGGCATCTCTCGTTCTGTGGCCTAATGAGAGATGCCCAACTTTCTGGCCTCTAGATGTCTCTCATGTTTGGAACAGAAACAGCTGTCCACATCTGGCTGAAAAGGGCTAAAGAGACTGTGCCTCTGCACAACTAAAGAATACCATCACAACTTGAACTCTCATTGGGTATTAAGTAGACAGTCCCGCAGGGGAGGCCCTTATGGTGAGTTCACATCAAAAGCGTTTTGAGTGTCATGCGCGTCTGGTTTACGTTCAAAGTCTATGTGGAGCTGCGTCGAGGGCCATTGCGGCGCATTTTGAGCGTCTGAAGGGTCAAGAGCGTCCAATGGAAAACATCAGCTAGAGCTGACACGTCTAACGTGCCCTCGACGCACTTCGACATAGACTTTGAACATAAACCAGACGGGTGAAACACCAGGTGTAGCACAAAATGTGAAGCGACTGCATTCAAAGTGCAGACGCATCGAATTCAAAGTGTCGGACGCATTTTTGATGCGCATAACGCTTTTGGTGTGAACGCACCACTAAACTTCAGAACTGCCTCAAGTCTTTGTGCCATAAAGTCAACAAAGCGGCAGAGACATTCCTCAGGGGTTTTGGTCCATACTGACGTGATTTGTTGGCTGCTCATCAAATTTCATTCTACCTCACCCCAAAGACGCTCTGTTGGATTAAGAACCGGTGAGTTCATGGCAGCATAGTGACCTTGATGTAAGCATGCATTTTCTAATTTAGCCAAAAATCTTTCAGAGAAGTTAAATAATTATTAAAAAACGTGTTATGCAGTTTTTCACAGACTGGCCTCTTGAGGACGTTTGAAGTGTAAAAAGTTGCGTATCTCTTTGAAGAGCCACATTTTAAAAAGCAGCAGAGCTCTGCTGGACCTCGCAGAGAAAGAGAGCAAGGAAGGTAGGCGGGCAGCGTTTTGTGAGGCCAGACAAGCGCACATAAAAATAGACGGCGGACACAGTGTTCTGCAGTTGGCTGCCAATTTATGCGGGCAGCTTGACTGGTGGACGCAGGAGGCCTGTCAGTCAGAACACATCAGAGTCTAAATGCATGTATTTTGTGTCAAACTGGTTTTTGAAAGGAGTTCATCAGTCATAAAATACAGACAGACCTAAACCAGTCATTTCTGGTGTTTTTTTTATTATATCTGTAAAGCTCTTTATGTCTTTATCTTTCTTTACTGCAAATTATCTTGTAGACAAAAATGCAGATTCATTAGTACAATTTTGTATTTCAATGTGAAACATTGAAATATTCTCTTAATTTTTTATTTCCGTAACATATTTAAAAACATTAACAGAAAGTGTTTTATCTGTGTTTTACTAATAAATCTAAACTCAAGATAAATCAAGTGTGGATTTTCACAGCGGGGTTAAAAATATACAACGTAGTTTACAATTGTGTCAGAAGAGACCGCTAATTGTGTTTTGTGTGTGTTTTTTGGTAAATAACATCAAGAAGGCATTGGAAAGAAAACATGTTTAAAAGAAGAAATTTTCTTAAAAAAATAAAATTAAATCCCATGAAAGTAAAGAGGAAAAACTGAGGGAAACACAAAGAGACTGGCTCAAATCCACTTGAATCAATCACTAACGCCTTATGGTGACTAAAGCCGCTGACTTAATTTTGATTAAACAGAAGTGCAAATAATTGCTATTCATTTTAACTGCATTATTTGATTAGTTGTTTTTAACACTCGTTATGGGTTTAAACAGCGTTTTACTGCCTTTGTTTTCCGTAACATATAATTACCCAGTAAAATTTTTTATCTTTCCTGTCGACTTAACATCTTTTAAAACAAAACCACGGTGGACCGCCAGGCTTAGCAGGTTTTCTGGTCATAATAGCATCATAATCGAATTTCTTGGGTGTGAAATCAAATAGATGCCACACGCTTTCCTCTAGTCATGCTAGTTTAGCTTTAGCTCATTTAACTAAAGCAATTTGAAACCTTTACTCTTTTATTTCTCCTAATAAAAATTGCTTCGAGCGGCGCTGCTTTGCGGGAAGCAGTGGGGGTGTTAAGAGGCTGTGCAAGCCCTTTTTTTGTTGTTGTTGTTGTTGTTCTTATGCAGGATCAGCTGTGCGGGCGAACCTTCCTGATTGGCTGCCTGGAGGCTGCAGGAGAGCAGCCACCCCATTGGATCAGCAAAGCCAATCAGACGTTGATGAGGCCCACCTGCGCCATATAAATTTTCCTTTGTTGCAATTGGGTTAAATCGTATTGCGTTCTGGTTTTGAGAGACCATCTTTTTGTAATAAATCATTTTACATTCCACTTTTTTTTCTCCTCTAGACACGTTTCTATGCTGCCGCCCCTGAACCCCTTGACCTCGGGAATTTTGACAGCTAAGGGCGAGTTCTTAAAAAAATCTGTTTTTGCTGTAACATCAAGGCTGCCGTCCGAAAGCTGAAGCTTTATCAGCTTTTATTGAGTGCAGCTAACGTGGCCCAGGTGCAGAGAGGCAATGAATTATGACTACTTACCGCGAAGTGTGAAAACGCTGGACGGAAACCTTCAGCTGCTAGACGGTCGTTTTTATCGGAATCGCCGCTTGTCGGCGTCCAGACAGGAGCGTGAGACTCATTAAACCCGCCTTGCTACGGATAGGTGTGCTGTCCATTTCTGAACGGCAGTGTTTCATGTCCGCTTTGTTCTTTGCAGAAAGTGACACTGCAGAAATATTTTTTGGCAGAGGTAAAAAGACATCGCTGGTGCTGCTCTGTCTTCTCTCTGCTTTACAGGTTTACAAGTTAAAGATCTGACCTTGTAGGGAACTGGACCCGTTTCTGATGGTCACTTTAGAAATAAATTGTTGCTTCCATTTACCTACTACTGTACCTTGAAAAATATATTCACACCCCTAGAAATGTTAAAGCTTTTTTTATTTTTACTTGCACTGCAAAAACATTTTGGTCTAGTTTCCAATGCAAATATATCTGAACACTTGAAATAAAACTAAACTTACAAGTAACTTTCCAGCAAGATATGGGAGCTTGTTTTATGTCATTAAATCCTTAAAACCGGTGAAATAGTCCTAGTTGTAAGTGAAATAATCTGTGGAAACTCGTATGTTTTTCAGCAATATTAAGAAATTATTTACCTAAAACATGCTCCAATATCTTCAAGAAAGTTACTTTGTTTTGTTTTATTTCAAGTGTACTAAGATGTTTGCACTAGAAAGTGGATTAGATTTTGTAAAACTGTATTTTTGCCGTGTGGAGCCATGAATGTCACCATCTCTCATGGCTTATTATTATATTATTTTTACTCTAATTCTTCTAGGTAAAACAGCTCAAGTTCAGCCAGGCTTGATCAAGAGTCATTGGCTTTCCATCTGGACTTTGACTAGGCCATTCTAACAATGCTTTGATCTGTACCAGTACATTGTAGCTCCTGCTGGAAGGAGAACTGGAAGGTCAATGCCCTCCCCAGTCTGACGTCTTCTGTATTGTTTTCTCCCTTATTAACGCCATCCATCTCTTCATCAACTCTGAAAAGCAGAAAAGCAACTTCATATTTTTAATGTGCATTGTAATGGTTGCCCCCTGATGGTCAACTCTTTCGGAAACCGGTGAAATACTGTGTGCAGAACAAGCAAACTGCTCTGCCGCAGTCCTGTCCTCAGGCCCAGAGGCTTGGATTCTTTGATAAAGCTGCTTTTTATGAAATTCAAAGCTTTCTCACTGAGTTTCTAGAAAAGACCACCTGTAGCCCAGGAGATACAGAGAAAGATCAAGAGATTTCGATCAACTATCGGTTGTTCTCTCGTCTATTTAAAAACGTGACTCTTGCTTGGCCTCGTCAGAGTGCGGCAGCTCTAGCAGACCCTGTTGGTGCCACGCAGGGAAACCGGCACGCAAGACGAATGTGGACAAACTCATGGAGCACGTAGGAGACTTTGGACCCTTCCAGAAGAAGATGGCCGCACTTGGGTCTCCGCCCATTGGTCCTCATTGCGTTCGTGTTTGTTGGAGTCGTCTTCCTGGGCCACACTCCGGACCACTGGGCCCGAGCAGCTCCTGCAGGAGTGCGGCTGGACAGAGGTCAAGGTGCGAGAAGTTACCGTTGCCGGGTCCTTCAGCCACTGCCAAGCGTTTGCCGTGAACCGGAGCCAAAGCCGGAACAAAGGCGAGGAGTTTGAGCCGGCGCTGACTTTAAAAGCTCTGCCGTGTGATGGCAGATGGATGTTTTGATAAGAGTCACAAAACTACAATTTCTGAGCTTGGTACATTTTAAATCCAATAAGGAAAAGTACGAGACAGAAATCAGCAGGAAAGATCAAGCTGGGTTTCTCTAGATGGGAGCTGTTTTAGCTCAAGTCTGCCTGCAACGCCACATAATACCCATGTGACCATGCAACGGGAACCAAGCTGTCCCTTGGCTAAAAATAAAACAAACAGCGTGCGAACTTTCTGAGAAAGCCTCAGACTCTTTTAGGCATTTATCCTAAGTGTCTGGAGATGTTTCCTTGAGAGAATATTTTCACTTTTGGGCCCCAAGTAAATCTAAAGTTTCAGTTTACATCTGAAAATATTTTCTCACTGTGCCTTGTTATAGTGTTTTACAGAAGTTGTGATGCCCTGTAAGGTTCCCTTTACTTGCTATTATAATTGCAGTTGGGTAGTGACTAGTTATATTTACTTCAGTATGTACCTACTCGTGGACACGAGAAGGCCTCCTTCGTCCTTCCACCAAACTTTATAGTTGACAGACTTAATCAGGCAAGCACCTGTGTTCTTGCAAACACAGAGCAGCAAGTATCTTATTGTAAAATACGCCATGAAGACATTCCTTTAATAAACTGATGTTGACTGTTAATGAACATAATTCAGTCTCATAATTACATGTTAAAACTGTTAACTCTTCTGTCTAATTTCTCCCAGAAACTGCATCAGGATTTGATTATCAACAGGTTTGAAGTCTTCAACTTTGTTATCTAAAAATGGGAAAAGCTGATGACAGCTGGAAACCTGCATGGCTGTCTAAGAACTGATCAAGTGAGAGAAAATATTAAAAAAAACACCTAGAGAAAAGCTATTTCTTGTGCAATGTGGCTGTTTTCTTTTTTACCCTCTCTTTCTTTTTTTGGCATTGTTGTAAATGAGGTGAAGGTTCACCTTCCGGTTGGACCGCAAACGCCCAGCCAGAGATTAGCATGTTCATTTGGCAAGACATCTAAAATACTGTTCAGCTGTGAAAACAAAAGCATCTCAGTAAAGCTGTTGGAAGCATACCCCCAAGAAGATGTGCAATCTTTACATTAGGTGGATAAGGTGTCTGGTTTGATAAAACACCTTTTGTCCCTTGACCTCCGTTCTGTTCAGCAGGGAGTGTGATGTCACTACGTGGTAACCCCAGCAACCATCTATCTACCTTCGATCTGTGCAGCTCTGCATCCGTAAACTTCTCATTCAGTGTCGACTGGTAAAGTCCAACCAGGTCGCCAACAGAATAAATTCAATTCAGTCACTTTTTTTTTTTTAATGCAACCTTGTTCCTCCAGTGTAGCCTGCAGCCAGAGGTGAAGGTTTGGGCAAGAGGAGAGTTTTACATTTTGGCTCGGCTCTTCTATCCCCGACTAATGTGCGGTTCAGGGACAAATCTCCTTCAGGACGTACAGGGTCAACGCTGCAGACACTGGAGAAGAGACCCCAAGATAATTGAATTCCTCCTCCCAAATGAATACAAATTAGTAGAGACCTGAGCCGTCGGCCTTTGAATGCTTTGGCCTTGAAACCCAAACCATCCATCTGTTTTCTATACCTGCCTGTCTTTGGTAGGGAGCTGGGTGTCTGTCTCTGGTGGTCGCCAGTCAATTACGGGGCAACACAGAGCTACACACTGAAACACTCACACCAAGGAGCGATTTGGAGTTACAAAATTAACATAACGGTCGTGTTTTATGACTGTGGGTGGAGGCCGGAGTACCCAGAGAGAACCCCATGTTCACTGGGACAATTACAAAGATGAATGCACCTGTTGGTATCATGAAGCTGTTGCTTTACTTGTTCTACTGTGACAGACTCCACTTAATGTTACTGTTTTACTTTAACTAGATGCGAGCAGCAGCAGCATTCTGGATCACCTGATTGATTAGATCTTTTTTAGGCAGACATTGTTGCAGTAATCAAGATAAATGCATGGATGAGTTTCTCTAGGTCTGCAACACTAGAACATTTTATCCTGGAGCTGTTCTTCAGATGATAGAAGGCCGACTTTGTGACCGTCGTTATGTGGCTCTGAAGGTTCAGGTCAGAGTCCGTCACTACTCCCAGATCTCTGGTTTCCAGCTGCAGTAGCAGAAGCTGTGAGTTGACTCTGGATTGTTCCTCTTTAGGTCCAAAGATAATAACTTCAGTTTTGTTTTTTAACCAGTTTCAGCTGGTTAAAGTTGTGAAACGTCCACTGATTTGTTCTAGTGATCTACTCCACATGTGTCGAACTCAAGCCCCAATCTGGCCCTGCTTAGCTTTTTATGTGGCCCTTTAGACTCCAAATTACAAGTCTGCAAAACTCACTCAAAGTTCATACAAAATCTACAGATTCCCAAGTTTTCTTTCAGATTTTTTACTGCAAATCTTTCTCAAAACTGGCCTAAAACATCTGGTTTGCGTGACTGCTGCCTCAGCCTGACTTGATGTGAAGTTATAGTCCGTGATTGATACGCCGATCAATAAAAAGTCACGTGTAACGTCACAAATTAGTACAAACATCATAAAAATTCCATACAAATATTTCAAAATTAGCACCACAAAATCTGTGATTTTGATCACAAAAAACCCCCCAAAAAAACAAAAACACACACACACAAAAATATTCACAAAATCCTGGCTGGGCTGATCACTGTGAAAAGATGTATTTTTATCTGTTGATACTTTAACAGTGGAATTGGTTTTATCAACACATTCTGGCACAATCGGCCCCTTCAAGAACATTCAGAGTTTTGATATGGAACAAAATGAAAATGAATTTGACACTCTTGATCTGTTCGGATTGGTTCGGAGTTACTGCTAACACTGTAATGTGGATCTGTGTATCATCTGTGTAGTTATGGTAACTCATCTTATTTCCTGTGTACAGCCTGAGCTAGCAGGAGCACATAGATGTTAAATGACACCTCTCAACTCTGTGCCACTTTGTGTCGGTGGATATAAACACTTTCTCTAGGTCCATAACTTTCTGTCTGGGTCGCCATCCAGACAACAAAACCTGTGATTGTTCAGTGTTGCTGAACTTAACGGAGGGGGGAGGCTGCCATTGTCGTGGCTTTTCTTCCGTTGAACGTTTTACCCAGAGGACTTTGAAGCAGCCAACAAAAGCTGGCCCATATACACGGTGGCGGACGAACGGGAAGGCATCATGTAAGCCGCGAAGAAACCTAGTGGCATGCATGAGAAGTGGGATTCACTTGAGCCTCGGCGTGCATCACTGAGACGAGACGAATGAAAGTGACGGCCGTGGAAATGCCTGATCCCTGCATCCTGTTGTTATCATTGAATTTACTGTAAAGTTGGGTTTCATTGGGAAAACAAAGTAAGAAACAAAAAGGTCGCATTTGGTGCGAGCAATTAAGGTTCTTTTGTCTTTGTCACGTTTATAATTAGTTTTCCTTTTTTTTTTCTGCCTCATTCAGTGCAGCTTCACTGACCTGTTAAATGAGGGCAGAGCGTTGGGGGGGGGGCAAAATTAGACGATTATTTTTAACAGCTTCCCACAGAGGACAGCTCATAACGACGTGGGAGCACGGCGAAGCAGCGCTGCTCCTGGCACAACGGTTTGGTTTGTTTTTCCCTCCATCTTGCTTTCTGAGTAAAACTTTGCATGCCGGTTTGGAAAAGCGTTTTTTTTTAGGCGGGAAGATGCCGGAGACGAAGGAACGGGAGAACCTGGCCGAGGTCATCAGTCAGTGGAACAGCGACAGACTGGACTTGTTTGAGATCAGCCAACCTGACGAGGTGAGGTCAGTCAGGAGGTCACGCAATACCTTCAAACAACAAAACCACCTTTTTTATCTTGATCTGTTAAACTCATGCCACACTCAGTCAGTTATATTGATATTTATAGACAGGGTTATTCAAATGATTTATATTATTATTATCTGACAAAACTTAAAATGGAACATTTTGATTACAGTTTTCATTAAATTGACAGAAGGTGAATCAGTGCATAAGGGGTATTTCTTCAATTTTCTCACTGTGGGACAATAAATTATATTTTATTCCATATTTTATAGTGTAATTGCAAAAACTTACATGACTAGATTAGATTAAATTCAATGATATTTTTTTTTTTGCTGAAAAATAAACGGATCAAGTGGATTTCAGAGGGCCTTCATTTAGGCAGGTTAAAAAACGGAGTCCGACGGACTTGACGTGTTTTGCATCTTCAAGTTAAATCCTATATTACTGACACATATTAATATTTCTGATTTGCTGATTACCTTCTTTTTTTCTTTTTTAAATCTATTTAGTTCTTCTAGTGCTTCCAGGCCCGCCGTGCAGAAGAGCTGCTGCGCTCTCACGTTTTCCCAATCTAACTTGAGAAATTTAAGAACTTCTCAGATATGTAATCGTTAACAGTATGAATGTATCAGTGATGTATGATTGTATTAAATATCTGTTTTTCTAACCTGTTAAGGGATTATAACTTTTGCTGTAATCTGGCACAGCGCCTCAAAAAGTGCCGTTTACGTTTGAGCTGTACATCGTCCAATTTTCAATAAAGCTTATTGCTGCTGCAACATGCCACATGTAAGCAGAGCCTTTCAAAACAATTCCAATTAGCTTTGGACTTTGACTAGGACATTCTAGTAGCTACATGACTGGAGATGTTCAGGGCTGGTGTTAGTCTGAAGCAAGCTTTCCCCCTAGCATGATGCTACCACTACCGTGTTACACAAGGTGATGTCCTTAGTCTTCATGCTAGTGTTTGTTTACTGCTTTTCTCCAAAAAATAAAAAAACAAACAAACTCAGAGGCCTTCAACTAAAAGCTGGATCAGATACTGAGATGAAATGAAACGGACTCAGCCTTGATCTCTTAAATGAGTATTTTAAAAGCGTCCGTTTTGGGGGCTTTCAGTGACCCTCTGTGTCCTAACAGAGGCTGGCGTTTCATGGCGTGGTCCGCTTCTCCTTCGAGGATCACGAAGAAGAAGGCAGCGTGGCCACAAAGTGCCTGCGGGTTTGCAGCAGCTTGACGACTCGCGAGGTCATTGAGACGCTTTCAGAGAAGTTCAGGCCGGATATGAAAATGCTGTCGACAAAATATTCTCTCTATGAGATCCACGCAGATCGAGGTAAGAACGCCATCCTGGCGGTAACTTGCTTCCTGGATAGCTGAAGCTGCTGTTCCTCCGTTTCCTAGGTGGACAGGCATGTTTCAAGTCCCTACAGCAGAAACCAATAACCTTCTGAATTGAGCCGGTTGAATTGCTAATGGATTAATAATTAATTTATTCACAAATCATCTTCCAGCCTTTAAGATAGCTGCCAAAATGCTTGTGGTGAAGTTATGACAGATTTGTACAACACCTGCAATACCTTAATTCATCTGCTTTGAGATTATGCCTAATCTCATGCTACACTGTGCAGATGCTCTGTCTGCACAGTGTAGCATAAAATGCTACACTGACTTTAGTTTAGTTCTTTACTTGGTTTCTCATCTTTTGTTCTATATTGTCCTCTGGTGTTTAGGAGTGAGTGAATGAACAACCAGGCTGTGTTGTCAAAACCAGACTCCTTTTATATACACCATTTTATTATAATTAGAAATCTTGTACCAACGGCGAGAGTCAAGAGAAGTGTCATATTCTGATCTTCTTTCAAAGCTGCCCTTTCCCTATTTTAATGTTTTTTTTCTTCTCAAATTTAAGAACGTAAGTTGGACCTGGATGAGAGACCTCTGGTCGTACAGTTGAGCTGGACCTCGGACAACCGAGAAGGGCAGTTTGTGCTCAAAAAAGACCAGGAGAGATTGGAGGTAACCCTGCCGTCCCGTACGCTTGAAAAACAATAAAAGCTTCAATTAGATATATATTAAAAAAAACATTCACCGATCAAAGATTCATTGCTAAACCTTTGACCTGCTTACCCAGATTTGATCCCATTTTAATTTCCACTTTTCTTATAATTAGCTTTGAAAATATTTTTCTCCCCAGCCTTAGTCTAGTTTGGGAGGCCAGTCGTTGTAAGACGGAAGCTAACAATTTTAAAATAAAGACAATGAATTGAAGCTGCCATTTTGATGACCTTTCGGTATGTTATATTGGAAAGATTAGCGTTGGATTTCCAGGCTCAGCTTCTTTCTCAACAAACTGATGTTAAACAGAGCAACTGTAGGCTGATTGGCCTGTTTACGAAACTTTCCGAAACATTCCCAAATCATGCATAAATGGACCAAAAAGAAAAGACACAATGAGCAATAAATTCAGTTTTCTATTAAATTACTGTTTACGCTCTTTTACACCCACACTTTGAGGCTTCTTCCGTCTGTAACAGAATCCACTCTGAAGAGTGTTGCAGTTGGTATGACACAGTAGCACTTAAGCTTGCTTAGGATTCAATTTCCAAGGACAAAGCTGGAAATCATCTGTCTGGTCCCTTGATCAAATCATTAAGAAACTGTTTAATCTTTTAAACCTCTGCTCATTTGCACATATAGCCATTATGCATACGCTACCAATCCTGTTTATCCATAAAGGAAAGTTATCATGAGAAAGAAAAAGGAGGCCTTCTTCAAACCTTCAAGAGGACACTGTCAAGAAAAGGGAAGAAGAAAGAGAAAAGCCGAGCCAGCGGAGCTGAGAGGGCGTCGGAGGGCGAGGACGGGTAAGTACTCACTTTTTGTTTGTTCAAACTATCAAAATAACATCTTCTGTTTTTAAATCAACGCCCAGACCAGCTGAAAATCTGCTGAACAACAGCGACCGCTCGTCCGGCCTTGAGCCTCTGAGACGTTGCGAAAAAAAGAAAAGAAGTCAGAATCCTGAAGGTAATATAGACAGCAGGTACGTCCCCATTTGTTTCACAAGTGTACACCGTGAAGTCTACTCATTTCCTCTTTAACTCACTCAGACTCTCCAGATCAACCTGGATTACCGGTTAGAGTAAAGATCTGCGACGATGGTGAGTCTGAATCACAACCTCTGAAAGCGCTGCTGCTGCTGCTGCTGCGTGTGTTTGTGATGTTGTCCTCCTGCCCCCTGCTGGCGCCTCGTACATTTCAGCCGAGGAGCCCTTCCTGTCCGCAGTCATAAATTACACCAACAGCTCCACAGTTCATTTCAAGCTGTCCCCCGCTTACACCCTCTACGCTGCGAGTCGCTTCGCCCTGCGGCGCCGGCGCAGCGGCGGCTCTCCGTCTTCTGCAAGCACGCACCCCGTAACGTCAATCACAAACAGAATGGCCACCATGATGGGAAAGGTCATCCAGGCGAGTTCATGAAAACCTTTGTTACAGCGCACGTAAATGTGTAGTTTGTCAGCCTCTTCCTATTTGGTTAGTTTGATCTGTTTGCAATCTAAAATGGTGGAGAAACATTAAACATTTTACCCAGAATTCACTCGTAGAATTTAAATTCATTGGCTTGTTGCTACATCATCAGCTAAATTTAACCAAGCTCCTAAAAAAAAAAATGGCCTAAGCTTTTTTGTAGTTATTGTTGCCAAAAGTAAATTGGGCAAATAAATAAATAAATGAAATAAAATAAATAAATAATAATCACCACTATCCATATTGATTTGATAAACATATAGACAATTTCAAAAACAATACAGAGTAATGTTAATTGTTTCAAACTAATGAAAAACTGTTTCATATATGCATTACATACCATTATACATTTGTATAGAAATTGAATACATGATGCAGGATTAATCATGACTGTAAAATACAATTTTGTTTGCAATCTTTGCACAGAAAGCCTTCTCTGTTAAGAGTTCTAGTATTCATCATTACCATCTGATTTTAAGACATTTTAAAATGTTTACTGCATGGCTTAAGAAGGATTAAAATAAATAACGTTTGAAGGGCTTTGTCTTTGCAGAGTAGCTATGGTAATAAACACTTTGATGCTGACATTAGATTGACTTGATCTAAGTTTCTCGCATTTGTCCCTGTCAAGTAAACAATCACAATGAAAAATAAAAACATTTTGAAAATAGAAAAATCTCACAGTTGAAGATTTGCAAGTTTGCTGAAACCAACCGGTTGCTGTGATTGGCTCCGCAGAGGAACCAGGCCGTCGCCGGGGTTCTCGCCTTCTGGTTGGCCAATTCCTCTGAGCTGCTGAACTTTCTGAAGAACGACAAAGACCTTGGCCCGTTCACGAAGCAAAGTCAGCTGGATCTGTCCCATCAGGTGCACAACGCCTACAGGTATGGACGGACGAACACAGACCTCTGACACCACATTGTTGTTGTTTTGCTAACAATATATACCAACAGGTAGCATTTATTGCTGCAAAAGGAAATTTTTCAAAGCCATTTCACACTTTAAGCAGCTGAATAGTAACGTGTGTATTTACTGATGATTACAACGCGGCTTCGTCAACGTAACAATAGAAGCCGGTGTTGTGTTTCCTGAAAGAATCGCCACAGATTGAGGATCTATGGGGGGAAAAAGAAAGGGGCCTAAAACAAGACCATGAGGAACGCTATAATGGAGCTGCACGTTGACTTATCAGAGGCCATTTTTTTTCCCACCAGGGGTCTTTTGTGGGCTCTAGTGTTCCTTATTCGAAAGTAGGTTGACAGGAAAGGGGGAAGGAGAGGGGGGAAGACATGCGGCAAACGTCGGCCGGGTCCGGGAATCGAACCCGCGACCGCCGTGTCGAGGACTGAAGGCCTCCAAATGTGGGTTGCTCTATCCCCTACGCCACCACAGCACGCCATGAGAGGCCATTTTGATTCTTTTTCACTTCACCAGAGTGTAACTCCTTAAAGAGATGACGTTTAAACAGCAATCAGATTAACAGAACCTTGCATCTTTGCCCAGATGGATTAAGTACCAACATGTATCTCTTGCTTGTTTGTTTGTAGCTTGCTGCTCCGTTGCCTACAGAGCGAGTTGAGGAAACACCTACCAACTTTCCTCACTGATCCTGAGCGACACGGCGCCCTCCCGGCAGGGATAGGCACGTTTTAAAACAGAAATCGATCAAACCAGATAATTCGACAGATGAAGACCTTACAATGTCATGACGTGTCTCGGTCTGACTGCAGAGATGGTGTTGGACACCTTTATGAACGCCATGTCTCTTCTGCGCCGGTGCTGCGTCAACCCGGCCCTCACCATCCAGCTCTTCTCTCAGCTCTTCCACTTCATCAGCGCCTGGCTGTTTAATCAGCTCATGGCCCCAGAACCCGGCACGCCGGGCCTGCGCTCTCACTACTGGGGGGCCACACTGCGTCAGAGGCTGACCCCCATGGAGGCCTGGGCGGAGAGGCAGGGCCTGGAGCTGGCTGCCGACTGCCATCTGGGACACATCACGCAGGTCTGACACCCCGCTTTGCTATCAAATATGTCAATTTCTTCTTATTTTTTTTTTTTTTACCATGGTTGATTCTGTCTCCTTGGATGCTAAAATAGTATTGCCTGCCTTGTTGCTAGGCGACCACGCTCCTGACAATGAATAAGTACTCGCCTTCGGACGCTAAGAACATCCAGACTTCCTGTTTCAAGCTGAACTCGCTGCAGCTGCGCACGTTGATGGACGGGTACATGTACGGACCCAGCGAGCCTCAGATCCCCCCTGTGAGTCGTCCTACACTCCGCTGACCCACACCGCCCACAGATGTCACCGACAAAACTGAAAACAAAAATGGGAAAGAGTTCCAGCGAGGGTTTTTGGAACTGGCCAAAGCTTCTGGCTGTGCTCATTGATTTAATAGCATGAATAATTAATAGTTACAATGACCGATGTAATGATGCATAATACATGAAGGACGTCAGTGCTTTGGCTTCGAGTGGGCAACTTGTACAGTTTCCTGCTTAAAATATTCACACCCCTTGAACCTTCCCCACATTGTGTAAAATTACAGCCACACACTTCTGGTTATTTTCTTTTTTTAGTTTTTAAAGGGTCAAACTAACACAAACATGTGCATAATTGCAAAGCACATGAAAAAAATATGACTTTAAGTGCTTTTTTTTTTTTTGCTTTTTGCAAATAAAAATCTGAAAAGTGTGGGGTGCATTTACTCTGACAGTTCAAAATAAAAGCCAGTGAAACCAATTGTCTTCAGAAGGACAATAGACACACTTCTGTCTAATTTTATCCCAAAATAAATGTTTTGCGAAAGCCACAGAAAATTAAAGCTGCACACCTTCCGCATGGAGAAGTACAGTGGTGGCAGCATCATGCTGTGGAAGCGTGCCCCATGGGCAGGGAGGCTGGGCAAAACTGATTGAAAGATAGAAACATATTCATATGTACATATATTGGCCTAGTCAAAGTCCAGACCAAAACTCATTTGAGAATACTTCTCTTCATCCAGTACGACTGAGCCGGAGCTGTTTTGCAAAGAGGATTGGGCAAGAAATTCACAATCCAGACGTGCAGTAAAGAAACATTCTTGGAAAAAAATGTCTAAAAGCTGGTTTAAATACACATGTACACCACACTTTTCAGATTTTATTTGCACTATGCTTTGATTTTGATTTCCCTTCCGTTTCATGATAATGCATCAGACTGGTGTGGGTTGCTGCATAAAATTACAGCAGGATACTCTGAGGGGGGCGTGCTGTGGTGGCGTAGGGGACACCGCGACCCACGTTTGGAGGACTGGAGTCCTCGCGCGGCTGTCGCGGGTTCGATTCCCAGACCGCATGTCTTCCCCCTTTCCTGTCAGCCTACTTTCATAAAAGGGACACTAGAGCCCACAAAAGACCCCCTGGAGGGGAGGAAAAAAAAGAACACTGAGGATTGTGGATGTTTCTTCAAAACATGCAGAAGTGTGAGGGGTGTGAATACTTTGGAGACGTTGCAGGTTCAGATTATTAGTGGGGAAAAGAAACAAAGCAACACGTCACATTCATGATTGGAGTTAAAATGGACTCAACCGTATTTTTTCATAAAATACAAATAAGTAAAATTACATAAACCAGATGTTTAACAGGCTTATAAAGAGGGCAGGTTCAGTTCTGAGGATCCTCTTCCTAACGCTGCCACACAACGGCAGAGTGCTGTCAGTCAGAGGCTTCCAAAAACCCCTGCAATACTGACTTCTACAGGAAAGCCTTACAAATTGAATCAAAGCCTGTAGAGAAATCGTCCTAAATCAGGCAACAACAACAGACGCCTGAAACCCGGTGCCGCCCAGAGCGTTGGCGTTGACATTCTAAAGGAAACAACTGCATGGCAGAGCCGTTACTCACATCTGCTCTGATTTTACGTCTCCATCTACAGATGTCAAAGGTCACGGTCATCTTCAGTCTCTTGCTCAGAATCATGGCAGGCGGACTGGGTGTCCCCTCTCTTGAGGGAAACACGACATTCGCATCGACTCTTTCCTGACGTATCTCTCCCTCACTGTCGCTCCCGATGCAGGGCTTGACGGATGCCGTGGCGACGGCTGCCAAGGCCTCGGCCGATAACATAATTCTCAGCGAAGGTGGCGAGCTTCGGCTGACGGAGAGCCTCGACCTCCTGCTGCCTTTCCTGCTGCCGCGGGGAGGATACTCCTGTGAGACGCTGAGAGGAGTCCCTCAGGGGTTCAGAGAGTTTCTGGAGCCAATCTGTCAGAAAGGTGGGAGAGACCTTGGATTCAGACAGAGTTGGATCGTACTTTATTCTGAACGTATTAGCTTGTTGCGTCATTCTCCGTCTTGCAGGTCTCTGCTGTTTGACGTCTGTGGCTGAATCTCAAGGAGACTGGACGGCGCATTTCACTGAAAACACACACACCGATGGGGATTTGTACTTGGTAAAGAGAACAGAGACGCCAGATATTTTATGTTTTAATAGGGCTGCGACTAATGATTATTTTAGTAATCGATTAGTCTACCTTTTATACTCACGATTAGTTGATTAATTGTGTTTTATCTGTGTTTTATGAATACCGTACAGCACTTTGGTGCAGTTCATATCTGTTTTTAAAGTGCTTCATAAATAAAATTGACATGAACATAATTGGATTTAAAAAAATTGGCACATTCTGTAGATTGTTCATTTAGGCGCTTAAGCATTGCCTGTACAATATTAGAAATAAACAAATAATTCAAGTCCTTTTTTGAATAAGAAAGTGAAGTTTTATTGCCTAAATTGCAATAACATAGCAGTCCTTGACTATATGCTTGATCATTCGCAGCAAAGGATATTACAAATGTAGAGTAGTAATAATCTGTCAATTGTTTTTTTTGGGGGAGTGTTAAACCATTATCAGCTAGCACAAGAACTTAAAAGGAAGATTTTTACATAATTCTAACCTGGTGAATCTAAAACTAAGCCACTTGAGTAGTACAAAGGTTGTTTTTATTTCTATCTTAAATGCAAAATCTGTATTTTTTTTGCACAGATTCAACTTAATTACTGCTTTGACTGTGTTGTTCTCTCAGCAAATTGCCTCTTTTTTTGAGTCTCTACACTCCAGTTAAAGATTCATCGATAACTAAATTAGTTGACAATTATTTAAACAATCGATTAATCGCGATTAATCCAACTAATCTTTTGTACATGTTTTTTCGTCAGGCAGCGCACAGGCAGCCCGAGGTCGAGAACGTCACTTTGCACAAGCCTCTAAACAGTGGGATGGGTGTCAGTATTGTAGCAGCCAAGGTGAAAACAGTTTAAACATAAAAACTTTCTGCCATGGAGCGACTCAGTGAGTGAACATGGCTGTAATGTCGCGCCGCAGGGAGCAGGCCAGAGCAACCTCGGGATCTACGTCAAATCTGTGGTCAAGGGAGGACCCGCCGAAATGGTGAGACTGTGACACTTTTCTCATTCGGCTTTCACTCCAAGGAATATTTTGTTGTGGTTGCGTGTGTGTGTGTGTGTGTGCGTGTGTGTGTGTGTTTAACAACATAAGAAATGAAGACGTGTCTTTGCTGCGTTTAGAGCGGTAAGCTGGCAGCTGGAGATCAGTTGCTCAGTGTGGACGGTCGCAGCCTGGTGGGACTCAGCCAAGACAGGTAGCTACATCTGATAGCAAGTAGCTATCAACACAAGGGTTGATTCATGATTTACACACCGGAGATTTGTGTAATAATTCGTGTCATTATTACATAAATATCTGTTTCTATGGTTCTAGTACTTAGTTTGTCTGGTTGAAGTCATGAAGAGCTAATGTCCGGCAACGTTTCTCTAACACGTAGTGAAAGGTTTTGCTTCTGGCCAGGGCTGGATGTAGACTGATACAGGGCCCTGGGCTAGAGACAGTTTTGGTACCCTATTCCAAAAGCAAAAAAGAAAACAAATTGCATCTCATTCATGCGAATTACAGTACTTGAACAGGTAGCGTTAACATTAGAGGGTGGTTTAAAATGTCCCACATGAGCTGGCTCCATGTTGGTCCTGACCAGATGTACTATAACTTCAGAATTTTCAAATAGTTCAGTATTGTATACATTAAAAAGAAATTATATTAAGAAAAATTCCACTCTTGCAATGACTTTTATATAAGGCACAATGTTCATAAAAACATGCCTTTCTGAAGGCCCAGCTTCTGACTGTTTGCTTCTACGTTACAGTCAGAAGCTGTACAGTTATAATGTGAAATAACAATGTGTTTCTTTAGAATTTAAATGTCTAAAGTAGAGAGAAATACATGATTATCATCTTGTGTCGCTAACAATAGTTGGAACAAAAACAGTTAACATATCAGACTGGACTTCAACACCTTGAACCAAGTACGATAATGCCACATGATCATATTTCACCTTCTGTGTACAGTTAGCGGTAGCGCCACATTAGCTTTCATAAACCTCTTTAACTCATTTAGCGCAGCAGCCATCATGATGCGCACCGGCCCCGTCGTCAGCTTACAGGTGGAGAAGTTTGCAGCGAGTTACCGAGGTCTCGGCCACCTACTGAACGAATCGTCCCCGGAAAACGAAACAAGCAGCAGCCGTTTAAGACTGGGTAAGGATACCTCACCTACACAGTTTCTTCCTTATTTATTTATTTTGTTTACATTTTAGGACCTGATTTGAACCTTTTTATTGTCACACAAGACGGCGTTTCCACACTGTACTGCGCTGTGGAGCTCAGCCCCTCGGAGAGAAACCCCAGAGGTCGCAAGAGAAACAGAGACCAGAAATACCGACAGCTTTACCGCTCCAACCCCAACGTGACCGGTGGGTGACCTTTTTGTTTGTGACTTTTTAGCTGCTGGGTCCATTCCTGTTTGTGAAATCCATTTAATGCGTGAAAAAAGGGCAGCTCCGTTTGCTTTCCCTTTACTCCAGCTGGCTTTTGCCCAGAGGACAGAGGTGAACTCTTTGACCCCGACGTGAGAGGAAATGGCTTTTCATCCGTTTCCAGCGACAACCTTTGCGCCAATGTGAGAATTTTAGACGTTGAATTTATTATTTTTTTTTTTGCTGTGTTCTCCCCTTACAGTCTCACATTTGTTTGCTACCTTCTTCCAGACGCGTCCCAGAGAATACCTGACGCTGCCGAACCCCAAGTCCAAGGACAGGTCTGATTTTGAGCCGACGCAACTGTTTACGACGGCTGTGAATCCTTCAAGTGAGCAGAGCGCCAGCCGGAGAGGCTTCGTGGTACGTTGACGCAACTCCTTGACAAAAACACTTGCGCAGCATTCCTAGCTCTTGCTTTTCACATTTTGAAAGACATTTCCAACCTGGATGTGTCTTATTGGGATTTTATGCCAAGAAAAGTCCAGAAAACTGCAAAGCAACCAAATCAAGGCTAAAAACCAGAGGGGAGGAAAAATATTTACACTGTATATTGCATTATGAGCCCACTCAGCCACCGTAGAAGGCCGTGTCACCCACTTTGAGAAGAAGCCAGGCAGCTGAGCTCCATGCTAGCACATGCTAATTTGAGTTTCTACAAACCTGTTTTTGTTAAAACATAAACCAACAGAATTCGATACAGCAGGAAACCTTATGGTGTTACTTGAAATAAACGATCCATCTGTCTACTCTGTTTTTTTTTCTCTAATCAGTCACACAATTTGAACAGGAACTTTAAATTGTTTGAATAGAAAAACTGGATTCTGAATTAAAAAAAAATAGTTTCTGAATCAAATCCCAAAAAAATATAAAAAATCAGCATCAAATCGCGTCTTCACTCCAAACCCATGCGTTTGGAGTTGCCTTTGATTCACAATAACTGGGACATTGGTCAACATGTTTCACGTGTATTTGCTTGATGATTTGGAGGATGGCTTTTGACAAAATGTAACGTCTGTCGCAGTTTAAAGTGCTTTTATGAGGTGAGTCACTTTAAACTGCCCTGTTGCTGAATTGTACAATATGAATAAATCTAGGTTCAGGTGTGAATCTCTGCTGAAGTCTCTTTTTTTTTTCTCCCATGTAGCGACTCGCTGTGTCTCAGGAGAGCTTGTGTGCAGACAGTGGAGGCCCCCTGCTGGACCAAAAGCAGAACGCGCGCACACAGAGGAACCAGAGTTCCAGTCAGTCGACAAATTTCTGCCGATCCGCTGCTCTCCGCTCAAGCGTTTCTACACACCACGTCCCGTCCGACCGCAAACAGCCGCCCCTGAGTCCGGCCGGCGTCTGGAGGAACCTGTTTTCGGAGCAGGCCACGCCTACGCCGTCGGTCCGGCCGATGCGCATCGACATCCCCGTCGCCGTCTCCGGAGCAGGCGGCGCGCGGTCGAATCCTCCTCTCACCACCTTCCAGCCGAGCCCCTCTGTTCTGAGCCGGCTCCGTCAAGCCAGTGAGCAGATAAAGAGCTCCCCAAGCCGAGCGTGTCCATCATCAGCGGTCAAGGCGCTGCTCCAGCCCTCGGGTCTCTGGCAGCAGCAGAGGTCAGAAAAACCCAGAGTGTGCATCACTCCAGCAAAGCCCGTTTCCTTCCAGGAGCCTCCGTCCGAGCGGAAGGGCTCGGGGGGCCAGAGCGATCCCCGGGTGCTGCTGCGTGACCCCTGGAGGAGGGAGACCCAGGAGGCGCTGGAGAAGCGGCAGAGGCTGGAGGCGGTGGAGCGGCTGGAGAGGGAGGCGCGGCAGCTCAGCGCCAAGGAGCAACGGAGCGCCGAGGAGGACGGCAGGCTGCGGAGGCTGGACCTGGAGTGGAGGTTTCAGAAGAGGGTGCAGGAGATTCAGCAGAGAGGAGAGGGAGAAGAGGAGGAGGAGGAGGAAGATCTGGACGCCATGGTGATCCTGCAGCAGCTGGACAGAACGTCAGAGGTTAAGTGGATTATGTAAAATCTACTTTTTTGAGCTTTGCATCGTGTTATAACGTTATCCTGGAGTGTCGCCTCGATTCTTTCACGATTGAGAAATGCTTTAATCTCCATGGCAACCATTCAGCCATGCAAAACGTCTGGGTGGACCCAGCTCCACCTTCGAGACGCAGCTCCTCCCCAGAGCTGCAGTTTCCGAGCTTCCGCATTTCAGAGCAGCCCTCCCCCACTCGGCTCCTCCAGACTAGCCAGCAGCAATTAGCAAACACCTGGTGGGACTGTTGGGCTCATCATACGAGCTACTTCTCAGTGCAACTCTGGTGAAAATGTTGTGAAAGGGTTTATAGAGGAGCCGTGTTGTGATGACTTCCTGAAAGAGGAAATTCAGAAAGAGCAGGAGTTTCTTAAAGCGACAGAGGCCCAATTTCATGATGTTAAATTCCAAATTTAATTTCTTTTAAGTCATGTTTTATGTATGCAGCATTTTTATAACTGAAGGCAACATATTATAGGTACTTGATTGTGCTATAAAATGGCATTATGACCTGGAAAATATATAATATTGCCTCTTTTGAAGAGCAAATGTCACATGGAAAGCTTTGAAAGTTTATAAAATAGTGAATGTGGCATTAGGAGCATATTCTAGTACGTAGAATAGAAAAAGTGACTTTTACTCGAAAGCAAACTTTGCCTCACTCACATCTGATTGGGGCCTGCCCATAGCAATGCATAAGGAGAGCAGTGACTGACTTGCGAAGCAAGTCAGTCACTGCCTCCATGCATTGCATGGCAGGCACCTATTGTTCTACACCCAATAGAATGTTTCTTTAATACGTATTATTTATTATTCTTCCGTTACCGTTAATGCGGCGTACGCTCGAGCCCACCCACAAAAGTGGTATCAAAAGCGTGCGGCTCGTTCCGGAAGGGAGCTATTACTTTTGGTGGGATTTGGAGTTACCATGGCGGCGTAAAAAGCAAAAAGCGACCCCAAAATCACTAACGAGCTCACCAGGTGCAAGTCTAAGTCGTAAATCCTGAAAATACCCTATTTTGAGGATTTTCTGTGTAAATCATAACCTTATGTAGAGGCGCCATTCAAACTTCATTTTGTAGATCGTCCGTGATCTCTTTTAAAGTGAAGACAAGCACGTCAATATGTATTATGGTTTGTCCACAACTTCTTTCTAAGCGACCCAAAGTTTTTGATTTTGGAAAAATCAGAGTGTGAAAACCGCTCCGCTGGAAGTGAGAGTGAAATTTGACCCCAAATCATTTTTAACTCGCCCTCACGCTCACAAATATTGCATGATTGGTATCAAACTTGGTCATGACATTGATCGCGTGCCTGCTCCGGTCAAATGTTTTCAAAAATTATCTAGCGCTTACAGTTTTCTCTCCAGGTGCTTCAGAGCAAAGTCATGCGCCAGGGTAGCAGACAGATCTCACTGATTCACTTCCATGTATTTCTGATAAATTTCAGACCTTGCACACTTTTTTATCTCATCGCTGTTAATACTGTAGTGAGGTAGAGATATGAATGGCGGGACTATGTGAGGGCGACAAATAGCCCTCTCATATGCTTCAAGCGGTTTTCGAATATGTATTACGGTTCCCGAGCAGAAACAGTTTTTTTTTGCCATGCTTTTTTAGTCAAACTGGCTGGCTCAAACAGAGAATTGTCTCCCCTGGATGTCTCACTCACAGCTGGCAGAGGATTATTTACCATGGCAGCGGAACCCAGAGCAGGAGAGCTGCTGAGGACTTCAAATCGCATCACTGTAGTTGAACTACTAGTTCAGTTAAAACAGAGGAGGACTGAGATGGCCTTTAGAAAAACTTGCTGCTATGGGCTGTATATAACTAATTTAACCCTGTCACTGTTACACATGGGATGAGTCTAGCCCTTTGAAATGAAGCTTACTGAAAATTTCAAAATAAAAGCCCTTGAAAATTTTACATCAGGTCATTGCTTTTTGAGCGTTATATGACTGATTTAATCAATGACTGTTACACATGGGATGACTTTGACCCTTTCAAATGAAGCTTAACAAAAATTTCAAAATAAAAGCCTTGGGAATTTTTACATCATGTAATTGCTCTTTTTGGCTTTATGTGACTGGTTTATCCAAAGCACTCTTACACATTGGATTAGTGTGGGCATTTAATATGAATCTTACTGCAAATTTCAAAATAAAAGCCTCAAAATGCCCCTCTGGACAGTGCACACGCGAGGCGTGCAGTGATATCATTCTGCATTATCTGTTTATCCGAGGTTAGGGAACTGCCTTGCGCAGCAAGCAGTTCATTAACGAACCTTTTAGCTTAAATAAGCTATTTTCTATTTTTCAGACTTATTAGCCATGTTTAGTATACTTAATGGAGTAAGTAAATGACAGTAAACATTATAATGATACCCCACATGCTACTGAAAGTATTTATGCTTATATTAGCATATTTGCTCATTTTAGCTAATGCACTTGCTTTATCATACTGAATGTTGCATGTCCAGCTTACTTAACATTCTTGTGATTCTCCACATGCTATTGATTACATTGCAGCTTTCTTTAGCATTGATGCAAATTGTTAGCATCAGAACGCTGGGTCCAAACCGACGGGCACACTTTGGCAGGCCCCAGTTAAATTTCTTCAGGAATTTTCTAGTTTTATTTATTACACTTGGCTGAATACAGCAAGAATTTTAAAAGAAACGACGACCTAAATCTTGATTTTATTGATCAGAATTGACAACATTTTGGTTCTTTTTTTTTTTTTAACCAATTGATACCTAGACATTTTTTAAAATTTTCTTTTTTAATATGAAATGTATTTAAAAACTCCTAAAGTTTTGGATCTACAATAATTTACACATCTCTCCCCATCAACAAATCTGACTGTTTGGTTGTTCTATTAGCTTATTGTTCAGTTGGTAAAATGTTGTTTGTTTTTTTTCAACCCTTAAATTAATTTCACTTTACGATTTTGGACCATGCAACAAAAAGTTTGGACTCCCCGGTCCTACTGGCTGAACATCGTGTCGTTTTTCATGTTTTTATGTTTCCACGTCTAGAACAAGATTGGAAACAACAGGAAACACAACGAGGAGGAAAAGCCCGGAGGGAATCAGCATTCCTACAAGCAAGACGGAAAACCAGGTGAAGAGAACCATCAGAATATTAAAGGACCATTCAAAAAGTTAATTTTGCATTCCTTTATGTTTTTGGCAGATCCCAGAGAAAATGGACTGAAAGCAGCGTCAGATGAGTGAGTTTACACTTTGAAGCACGTTTAGGGTCCAGAACATGTTCAGCGTTCACAAATGCTAAGAAATAAAAAGTTATCCCTGAGCGACACTAATTCTCAGACCCTGTACATGAAACACAACAACTTGCTTGTGTCCGTGGAAACCACTAATTTCAAGTATCTGTGTGGTCTCGCTTTGGCAGGAAGCCGGCGGAGAAAATCAAGATGGCGTCGGCTCCTGAGAAGCTCACATTCAGGGAGCGTCGGCGTCTTTTCTCCCTGGCAACAAGCGCTTAAGTGAAGGTCAAAGGTTTTCTGAACAGAAGTTAAAAATAAATAAATAATAAAATTTTCTTGTTGCATTACATGCACGGGTTTCTGTGAATTTTAATAGGATTTTAAAGTGTAATAAATCAAAAAGTGTAATTCCATAAAATCAGACTAAAACACGTTAAAGTTGTTGGTTGAAAGGTGACAAGATGTGAAACAATGAGCGCTTTTCTAAGGCGCAGTACAACAAACAAGGCAGGGTGTGCGTCTTTATAACCAGAACCCTTTGTCCCAGTAACGGCAACATCAGAATTAGTGATTAATTTAAATTGAATGTACTTTTAACACGCGCTCCCCCATCTCTACATCTCATTTCCAAATCGCTGCGTGCATCCACTTCCAGTGCAGACATAATTCCACGTTCGCCGTCGTAGGAAAAGCTACTTTGTGCGCTGGAAGAACTGCACCACGGCCTTCTCCTGTTCGTGGGTTTCGATGGAGCCGGGCCGGATCCTGCGGATCTCGGCGATGGCGTCGCCCCCGGACATCTTCCTGCTCTTCACCAGGTAGCAGGCCAGCATGGTGCCCGTCCTGCCGTGGCCGTGCATGCAGTGGACGGCCACGCCCTGCAGACAAACGTCAACGGCGCCGTCAAACCACCGGCAGAGTTCACACCCTGCTTTAGTTCCTGTGATTAGGCAGGTATTAGCTGTTGTTGTTACACAACCGCTGAAGCTGCCTGCCTGGTTCCCACCTGTACAGTCAAAATTAATTATATCTATCTTTAAGTCTCAAAATGCTACATCCTAAAGGACTACAGTAAAAAAAATTACTTTCACTGCATTCAGACCTATCCAGAGTTTTCATATTTGTAAAATCTTTCCCTTATTTTTTTTTTTTTACGCCCGCTTTGTTACAAATCCTAACTTTTTTTTGAAGGGGAATAACTCAAAAATACACAATATTTTCCAAGAATAAACTGCAAAGTGGAATTTTTTATTTTTTTAATGCAAATGCTCCGGATTAGAATAATTATGTGGATTTCTATGCATCACAATTTTTTTTGGAGCGATTAAAGTTAAAAGCACAAACTGACACTCTTCATCCTAGGGAACCAAAACGGTGCACGACGTATTGAAGTGTAATAAAGTACATTTTTAGGCTTTTTTTTTTTTTTTGGTCATTTTCACTTCATTGAATATTTTCAAAAGGACATAAAAATCCTTGACATGTTTAATAAAATCATCATTTAATGTGAAAATATTGAGACCCATTTATGTTCCACTTTGGCCCCCAAGGTGCTTTGAGTATTAAATGAAATTTTAGCTAATTGGTCAGAGCTAAGCAGTGTATTTTTCAATCTCTTTTACCTTTAAACTCCATATTTACCTGCTCTACATTGTTTGCCATCCATTCTTAATTTGTTTGTCAATAAAAGTTTCAGGGTTTTTTTTAAAATTGCGACTTGAGTAACAATTACCATTGTGTCATTTTTAGCATTTAAATGGAGGAAGGAAAAGCAATATTGGCAAATGTGCACCACACATTTTAAGATTTTTTTTTTATATTAGTAAAGAAATTTAAATTTCTTAAAATGATGCAGTACTTTGTGTTGGTCTATCACCATCCCACTAAATGACATTGAAATTTGGGGTTGCAGCACAAAAAAAACTTCAAAAAGCACAAATACTGATTGGTTGGCTTTTAGACTGTTGATTACAGGAAATACTGGATTTTAATACCAACTCTAATTTTTTCCACGTGTTCAACAAGAATGCGTTGCTGTTGAGGCGAGACTGGAGAAATAATTTCTCAAGTCAAAAGTCAAATTAAACCCCAGATACCGGATATCCTGACAAAGTCTCAATTAGCTCCACTCTTCCAGAGCCGTGATGCGAGCGCCTACCTCTCCTTTGGAGTTGGCTCCTTCCACGATGGAGAGAAATTGATCAATCTGACTGGGAGAAGGAGGAGTGAAGTCCGTTATCTTGATGTGGTGAAGCTGCAGCTCTGGGCAGGCGTCGTGGTTCGGTGGTTTCCTCTCGCACAGACAAACGAGGTGTCTGACTCCGTTGTCCAGCAGGTAGCGGTATTCACTCTGCATCCTGGGCATGGCCAACCCGGCCAGCTTACCGGGTTCAACCCAGGAGAAGTTGTGTGGAGGGAAAGAGGCCATGGCTGTCTGGGGAGAGAAAAATGTGCTTTTATTTCCCTCTGGTGAAACTCGGTGAGCTATTATGAAAGAAAAAGCAAGAGACGAATTGATATTTACTGGAGTAGCATTATTTCACACATTTACTGCAGTAAATGTTAATCCAGTGAATGGGGATGTGCTACTCATTTATCACGACATGTCAGTGTGTTTTGTTGGGAAAGCAATAAAGCACCCTGCAATATCCTAGTCCTTTCATTTCTTACATGACAAAATGCGGTAAAAACTTTTTTTAAGACACCAAATTTAGTTTTTATAAACTGGATGTAAAATATAAATAAAGCTCTCACATGTTTGGAACAGGTCAGATCCAAACATTCCTATAATTTGCAGAAGCTGTGCAGTTTGTAGGAGAAAAACCACAGACAGGTTCAGACATTTCAACCTTCCTCTATGTGGTTCGTTTTAAAAAAAAAATTTTTCTGAGAATGTATTCAATAATGTTTCATACAACAATCAAATTGAATGTTAAAAAGCTGTTAATATAAGTGAGAGAAGCTCATAGCTTGTATTATTACCACGGCTATCTAGGAACAAGCTTAATTTGACCGGAAGACGTACAGGACATGAAAAGAGACATGCTCACCAAGCTCCACCAAAACATTGGAAAACTAAATAGTAGCATGTAGCTTAGCATTAGCAACAGTGCTAAGTGCACAACTTAGCTTTTTTGGCCTAAACAGACTGCTGTTCTTATTGATGTAAAAAGTACATTCAGGTCTATTTCGTACGGGGCGAATACAGCACGTCACGTTAAACACAACAAAATTACTTACAGGTTACGAGAGAACAAAGCGGATTGCTATGCGCCGAGCTCCTGCTAGCTGAGCTAACTGCTGGTACGCTGAACAACACGGTCCTAAATAATAACAGTTATAGGTGGGGGCAGTTATAACTGCCCCACCTATAACTATTGCAGTTATAGGTGGGGCAGCAGCAACACTCCTTTCACCATTGTGACAAACACTTAGCATTATAAAGTAAGGAGAGAAGTAACCATACGGGTTTTTTCGAAAATTTGCCACACTGTCAGCAATAAAGCGATTCTTTTTTTTTTTTTTTTAAACCACTGTTGTGTCTTTTTATGTCAATGTACGTATCTATACGTAGATGTACTATATACCAACAGTAAATTGATACGTATGTTTTTCCTGTTCATAAATCTCTACAGCTGGGTATTATGCAGAAGTCAGGATGGCCGAGCGGTCTAAGGCGCTGCGTTCAGGTCGCAGTCTCCCCTGGAGGCGTGGGTTCGAATCCCACTTCTGACAGTAACTTTTGATTCAGTTGTATTATTAAAATAGTTCCTCAAGGCACACTGCTCTGAATGATTCCTCTTTCTTTAATACACATAATTGCAATTCAGCAAAAGCCTGTTGAGAAGCCATCAAGTGAACTTAATTCTGGTGAAGCAGGAAAATATCTGAAACATGCAGGACAGTGTGAAGCATTTGTATACAGTAAGTCTGTATAGCAAAGAAAGTGAGCAAGGCTTTAGTATTTCACATGTAACGTTTGTTCCTGCCACGCTTTTACCAACTTCAGCCAAAGGTACTTTACATGTCACTTAAAAGATCGTGGAAAGCTTTATTTTGCTCTGAAAAATTATTTTCTTCTTTTCTAAAAGGAACTTGCATAAGCCTCTTGTGGTTTCACATATGGCATGAGGAAATTAATCTTGAGCATGTCATTTGGATACTTATTTCCCCCCCTCTTTTTCCTATGCTCTAATCAAATCTTGCTGATGCATGCATCTGCACTGCAGATTGTCATTGTCATCACTCCAGTCAACACAAGACGGGAGAAGAGAAGGAAGAAAAATCCAGTCACTTGGTAATTAGAAAGGCAGACGTTCTAGCAAGTAACTATGTGTAATATAGTTGGAGTGATGCATATTTTAGAATATACATTATCAAATTTTCTGGAATGGACACCAGATTTATGAGAAGGAAGAGTTTCTATCTACTTGCATGTGGCCAGACCTATAGGAGTCTGCTAATCAAGTTGCATAACACAATTTACTGTAACACAATTACAGATTATTGTCCATAATCCATGAGAAGTGCAAGTTTTGTGACTGGCAGATAAGAAGTGCTCAAAATACAAGGAATCGCTGCAAAAAAAATAAAAAATAAAATAAAATCTAAACATATTGGGTAAATCAATGCAGCGTATCTCATTGCACTAGCATAATCTCACATTTCCAACATTTAATTTACAAAAGTACATTTTATATTTGATGTTTAAAAATATTTTTTTTAAAAACAAAACGCATCCACATGCCAACCAATTTGGGAGGGATGCTAGAAAAAAAATGTACCATGTGCTGCCCTACCATCACAAACGTAAGGATTTGCTGAGTACTACTGGGACTTGAACTGGAAATGTGTTCATCCATCAGGTGAGGCTAATAGCTCACTCTGAAATCTGATGGCAGTAAAATTATAATATGAATAATGAGAGGGGGCAGGGGAGAAAAATGTATGTAGAGCATCTTGGGAAAGAAACACTCTTCAAACACAAAATGGATATCCACAAATATGGTGGAGGACCTGTGATGCTGTGGGCCAAATATCTCATCAATCTGATATCATGTGAAATGAAAATAAATGTATTTATATTTGTTCCAGTGGCACCAATCCAATGTTACTTGTTAATTACCAGCAATATTTCTAATAGTACCTCTTTAAATTCATCTCAGTAATTGCTCTATATCAAATTAAGCTAAGTAATGCCCAAACTAAATAGTAATCCTAGAGCAACAAGTTAGCAACAACAAAGAAAAGGTTAATTCTGAAATAATGTTAATAAAGCTTTTATCAATACTGGCGAATAAATCTATACTAATAGATGTTTTCAGTTAATATTTTCAAAACAAGACAAAAAAAAACCCCAAAACAACTACTGATACCAATAATTTCAAAGAGACATTTGTACGACTATTTTGTACACATAAAGAGAATATTTATTAGATTCCTAAATTCAAAATATGCATTTAGTTGGTCACATTACGAATATTATTTGGAAAACCTGATTTGTCTCTTATTGTGGTTGGTCAGCAGTTCTCTCTTCTATTTTCACTCGTAGGTTGAAGCTAACCGGCGCAATTAGAAGGAAAGGAAGAGGAAAGTTTGTCCTTTTTGTGTTATAATCAATGATACAAACACAAACACGTGGAGCTCACACCACAGCACAGTTTATCTGCTAGTCACTTTGTACAAACAGTAGAAAGAGGGATTGTGTCCGAAGGAGACAAACTGCATCGTATTTGTATTCACAGAAGACTGACTTTCAGGCAGGCGAACAGAGAGACACGTCCCGCGATTAAAGTAAAGGCTTTCACTAACCTGTTGGTTTATAAAACAAAAAGAAAGAGCAAAAGACAAAGGCTTCATCAGTCACCTACGTACAGTTATAGAAAGATATCTCGGTGAAATTGGTAAAAACGCAAAAAAACTTAAAAAAAAAATAGCACATTCCAATAATTATCGGGCGGCGTCAAGAGTTTCGGCTGCTTGTCCCCGTGGTGCTCCACCTGATGGTCCCCAAAGAGCAACAAAACAAAATCCATGACTTTCTCTGTTTTTGAAATTTATACACAATAGAGCCTGAAAACCCAGTGGGCTGATTGGTTGTCCGTCACGTCCCTGGGTGGTTATCGCTCCCATCATCTTCCCTCCTCGGTCATCTAAAAGTACAAATCCCTCCTACATGCCGCATAACCTCCAAAAAAACAAACAAACAAACAAACAAACAACAACAACAAAAAACAACAAAACAAAACATAACACCCCCTTCATTGGTTACATGTTTACTCTGTTGATTGGATCTCTTTAAATGCCAAGCGTTTAAGAGGGCAAAGACAATGCGATGCCCTCCTATTAGACGATTTCTATGGGTTCTGAGCGTCCGCGTTCAAAGTCCCTCCGGCAGCAGGCGGCCATGCTGGGTTTACAGGATGGCGCAGAAGAACTTCTTCTCCCTGAACGGGTTCTCTGACGCTGGCACAGGTGACAACAGGGGGTCCTCTTTGGCATGAGCTTCGCAGTAAGACATTAAGTCTGCCGCTGCTTTGGACACCTGGAATTAGACACACGCACACACAGACACACCAAACTAAGTTTAACCAGTGAGCTTTACGCTAGAGTTCAGAGTTAAAGCTGTGGAACCTGCTTAGTTTTGGTGCAGAACAAGCAAACTGATTGTTACAATAAGCTTGGGTTTTAAAATTGATCGTTTATAAGATCCACAAAAAGTTCTCTAAGTATTGCTAACATGCTAGGCTACATGAGCTGAAACTCAACAACAGCTTCATTTGATTTTGCTTTGTTTTGTTTTTAAACTAATTTTATATTGCCGTAATGTCATTACGTTAATGATAAGTGGAAAGTAATCTGTGTTTTTTATTATGTGTGGGCGAAAAATCTGACATTTGAACATGCAGTCATATCCAATAAATGACAATGTGTGTTCTGATAAGGATCATTTACTGCATTCAAAGTACCTCTTGAAAATCTATATAACATGTAAGCAGGTATTAAACATACTATGTCAACAAGGCTACATCTCTGAGATAAAAATATATTTTTTTATTGATGACGAAAATGTAATGTTTTCATTATCTGTAAGCAGAAAATTATAATTAAAAGAAAAAAGGCTTTCAATCATCTGTCTGTGTACATATATTGTGTTACACTTAGTTGCTGAAATAAATGGACTTTACAAAAATATTCTAATTAATGAATATTAATTGATTTGAGGTTAGGGAGTGTTATATTAACGCCCACTCACAATAAATAATATCTTCCAGCAAAAGGTTGCTTATTTTGATCATAACCTTTGAAATGCCATAACAATAAATTGGCCCAACAGGTTTCAGAACCTACAAAAATAATAACAATCAAACATTATTTGTGAGACTTTGATAACTAAGCCGGTCCATCGTTTCTGAAAACACAAACTACACAGCAGAACAAGTAGTCCATATGGAGCAGATCTCCTGACCCGCCCCCTCCTCTGTGAAATTAAAGCTGCAGTACATAACTTTTATTAACAAACAGAACATATTTGTTAAGACTGTCAAAATGTGGAGAGATTATCTGACAATAATTTAATCCCTCTGCCTTCTCCCAGCGCTCTCTAGAAACAACCAATCAGAGGCAGGAGGTGGGTTTTAGCGCTGTCAATCACAAACTTTAGTCGTCAGTAGTAGGTAAGGGAGGAGCTGAGGGGATTCATCTTTTCACAGGTTGTCTGTCTCATAACAAACTGTCATGACAAGAAAGCAAGGCAGCTGCATGCCTTTGAAATTGTGCCGCTTTTTATGGGTCAAATAGACTCAAAAAATTGTAACAGCAGGGGGTCCAAATTACATCACACGCACACGTTCACACGTGCAAATAGTTCACCTTTATCCTGTCAATGTTGGCCTCCATCTTCAGCTGCTCCACCAGCTTCCTGGCCTGTGCGATGCTGGCCGTGTTGTTACTCGCCATGGGCGCTCCCGCTCAGTTCCTGTCTGCTCAGCCTGCGTGGAGGAGGAGACAGCGGCTGAAACATCCCAGACATTTTGCTGCACCGGCGGTGAGCAGCATTACACCGGCACGCAAAGACGCAGCGCTAGGAGCAGATAGCCTGTTTCTTATCACATGCCAGTAAAGACACACTTGCACATACAGACGCAGGCGTGTATTATTTATGGTGCCTGTTGCTAGGCAGCCCCTGACAGTGAGGAGGACGTGGGAGGAAAAAAGAAAAGAAAGAGAGGAAAAAAGGACGGTGACATTTTGTCCAGCATTGTGTTCAAAGTAGTTAGATAGATGAGAAGTACAAGTGGTTTCATAAAAAACTACCAAGATTATAAACAATGACACAAAGAATACTGAGTGATCTGACGGATGTTTGTGTAAAAAAAAAAATTCTTGACCATATTTTTTGTATTTTATTTTACTTTTTCAGAATTATTCAAATAGTGACTCATCTGTGTTTCTGTAAATTAACATGTCTTTTTGATTTTGGTTCGACAACATGGACTTCAGTCGCAACAACACAATTTGCTGTTGCCCTCTGTTTAGAAAAAAAAAAAGAAGAAAAAAATTAGTGTCTGCAGTTGATACCGATCAAAATGCTGTAATGCACATTCTCCGCCAGTAGGTGGCAATAATGTCAACATTACAGGCATCAAAGTTTAACAAGAAGAAGATTCCCAGCTCGGTTAAAGCGGTGTAAGAGCAGTTGAAACACGAACCTCATTCTCTCAACTAAAATATTATTCAGCTTTCATTTAAGGTTTATTGGAAAAAGACCCAATTTGAAATGTGTTTGTCACAAAAAATAGATATTTGCTTGGAGGTGTTAAACCCCGCTGGAAGTCTCAGTGTTTCCAAAATACTTGGGTTTATGTGGGGCTGCTCCTTAATAAAGCACATATAGAGTAGTTTTTTATAGGTGACAATAGATGTGTAATTGAAATCTCATGACATAAGATCTCGTAGTATTAAAACAACCACAACAATTCTCACGTAGTTAGCATCTGACTTTGTTTACTCTCGGCTATTGTCCAAGATACAAAAGTGTGTATCTTTCGTATCTACATAGATACGTCATTGTATTTATATTTTAGACTCATAATTGGAAGTAAGACAGGAAGTTGTTCTTGAATGATGGACAAGACCAAAACATTACAACGTGTTACCCCTGGCAATGAGACTGCTGCCAACGCGTTGCCAATGTTTGCTAACTGGCAAATTGTTAGCTGCTGATGACGCTGAAGTTAGCATCTGCTTCTTTTTGCATAATCATCCTGTTTTTTGTAATCTGATTGTGTTATACCCCAACAATCTACTAGACAAAAGTTTCATAAAGTGGACACTGTTATATTTAAAACTATGCCTTTCATCAGTGTCAGTGACCACATACATTACTGTTGCCTTATATAGTTTAGTTTGTTCAGAACTGCTTTCCATAAAATGTTGTCTTCGAAGTGTACGGTGCTAATTTACAACCCCCATGCTCGATTTTACAGATCAGGGTCTCAAAAACAGCGTCCTCCTCCTTCATGGTGGATCAATCATCCCTGCGTCGCTCTCCATCAGTGTGTGTGTGCACTGTGGGGTGACTCAGTGAGAGGTCACTGCTGACCTCAGCAGGGCGCAATCTATGAATATTAATGTTCAATGGTAGCAAATCTGCTCATCTGGCTGAGGGAGCTGCTGTATTAATTAAACACCCAGCATCGGGTCACATCATTGTGGACCAGATACCAACAACAAGGCAATAAAAAGTTGTTGTTTTTTGGGGTTTTTTTTAAAAAACACAAATTTTTCTCGTCAATTCAGTTTCTCTAATCACATGTAAGAATGATATTTGTACGTTCTGGACTTTTCTCCCACAGCATAGAATAACACAGTGCTTCCCCTCCTCCACCTGTTGCTGGTTTCCTGACTGAAAGAAGGCTTCCCCCCCCAACAAATATTATGACAGGAAGAAAATGTACTTGGAAATAAGAAGTTGGACATGGTATTGCAATTAAAAGAGAGACAGCCGATACTCTTACTCTGTTATAGACTCTGATGGCACTGTTTTAAAAGCTGACTACCAGAGCAATAAGCAATTAAAGAGTTGACTTGTGTAATTCAATAACGTGTGGAATTACAAAAATGCTTCCTCCCCACGCCTACTAGCACACACTGATGTAAAGTTAATGATCAAATTGACCACAGTGTGGTCTAACACACTTATTATTCTCTTTTCAATAGCTAAATATTGGCGTCATTTATCTTTTCTCTTTTTTTTTAGAAGACTTTACTGAATACACCACAATTATTAAAGTTTTTTCAAAGTAGTTTTCTGTGCAGAAAGCTCGGACTTAAACCCACAGTCGAAGCCTTGGCCATATTTTGTTTAATTCTGGTCTGTTCGAAGCATTTCCAGCTGGAACATCTCTGAAAGTCGTCAGTGCAAACCCAGCAGCAGCTTGAAGAGGATTTCAGAACCCACAGCAAGCCGAACATCGTGTAACCTAAACAGTCGCTGCAGCCGAACCATCCTGGTTGTTGTTAGTCTGACGAGGACAGCTCCTTGTACGGGCATATGCTGTCAAACAGGAAACGGAAAGATTTATTGGGGTTGATTAAAATGGGGCGCAAACTTGCTGCAAGAGCTCAAAGGTCAGAAATCAGACCTTGAGTTTCACGCAGCAAGGTCGTGATATTATTTTATCACTCGGGGGACGTCGAAACGGGCCACTGCATCTTCAGACTATTGATAGGAATTCATGTCACGCTTTAAGGTTTCTGGGATGCCTGTTGAGAAGTAGGTCTTCCATTTTTACTCAAAACACTGTCACAATAGCCCATTTTATGAAGATCTGTTCACTCTTTCTTTCTTTTTGTTTTTTTAGCTGAAGTAGATGGTCATAAACTAATAAACTAACAGCCAGGTACTCTGGGTAAAAAAAAAGGGCTGACGGCTAAGTTAACTTAGCGTGCTAGCATCAACTTTTAACATTCCCATACGTACGGTAATTTCCTTAACCTCTACACCATGAAACAACCTTTCTGTTTTACCGTTGGACTTGCAAAATTTGAGAGATTATGAGGAAATTGTTAACTAAAACTACCTTGTAGACTTGGGTTGTTAAATCTAATCACTAAACATTTCAAAGATACTCACTAAACTACAACAAAAATAGCAAGTCCCGTTTCACCTGCTTCTGTTTCCTATCAAGCAACAGCAGGTAAGACATGAAGAATACATAACCGATACTTATGAGACGCACCAGTCACTGAAGATCAGAATTTATCAGATCTGATTAGTGGTCACATATTGAAAAACCTGATTTTATATGCAGTAAAACTAAAAACTCCCACCATTTTCAGTCTATAGCTACATTAGTTAAAACACCTGTTCTTTGATGAACTTTTCTGAGTCTGGTAAAAACCAGATGGAGTTTAGGGACAAGAGTTTGATCTTTTGCCTTTGTCCTAGAGCATACATGACCTGATCAATAAAGGCAATTGTCTTTATTTTGTAGAGGACTCGAAACTATTTCCTTTGCCAGTGAACCTGCAGCACATCTTTTAATCTTTGACGAGTTGTTTTAAAATCAGTCGAGATCAGCCGTTGCTATGATGTGGCTGTAAGAAGCAGTTTGTGAGGTTTGAACGGTTTATTAGCGCTACATGCTTTGCTTCACTTTCATCCTTTTACCGTGTTCCTTCAGTTCATGTCACGAGCTGCGTTTCTATCACAAATGTTCAAAGTCAATATTCTCCTAAAGTTGACAAAAAACACCGCAATTTTGCAATTGTGGTGCTTCCATTAAATAAGAAACACAATTAAAATCCCACGTGAATAAGTTTGTTTATGCTAAAAGTTGTTAAAAATCATGCCAGGCCATCGCCCTCCTACCACTTCCTGTCGTCTTCTTCATCTTTTCCATCAGTAATAACATCCAGTAATCATGTGACTCGTGTGATGTGAAAAAAAGTGTCTCCATCGCAGTTTTGACAAAAATACAAATTTTGATGCAGCCGAAAAAGCAGCTTATTTTAGCGCAAAAGTTTTTTAAAATCTAAAAACATGAGGTTTTATTTTTGAAATTGTCTTGTTTCTATTGAGCAAGTTTATTACTTAATTCCAATTTGCACAACCATAAGGTCAATGGAAACGCAGCGACAGTCTCTACTTCATGCTGAAGAAAACAGGCTGGAATATTAAATTGTGTAAGACACGGCCTGGCGACCAAGTGTTAGGGATTCGTCTTGAGATTGACACTCACAGCTCACAGAAATTGTTTTTTTTTTGTTGCTGTTATTGTACGAACTCGCTCACTACAATATTCAATATACAAATACAATTTGAGAACAAAAGATGGCGGTACTAAACTGAGAGTCAACCTGCTGCTTAATCCCCGACACTTTCATATCTGCAGAGAGGCGGCCGAAGAAATTAAGCAGATCCTCTGTCTGGAATGGCCGACGTCCTAAAGGCAACAAGAAGGGGCTAAACTACATGAAGTATGACTTGTAGTTTGGAGTGTTTCAGCTTTAATGTGGAAAGTGATTCCTCCCTCTCCATCTGCTGCAGTGAAATGCTTCATGTTTTCTCACCAAACGGATTTCTGCAGGAATTTGGTTGGACCTCCTCGCAGATCATTCATGCTTTAAGGCAAAAACAATCAGCTTTATGCCGTGTTTTATTGCTTTGTCTCACCTTGTCTGCGTGCTCCTCCTTACGCCTCCTGCCCTGGTGTCGGCCACCCGCTCGGTCAGAGGCTTGTGTCTGCCACAGTGTCCGTCTGCAGGGAGGCAAATGGAAACAGAGGAAAAGAGAGGCTGAATCCGAGCGCTGCACAAATTCCTTCCTGCATTCCAGATACATTCCTCTAAACCTTAAGAGATAGTCACAACAACGAAAAATTTATTCTCTCTTTTAGAGAGAATAAAGAACCATTTTTTCCCCACGTGTAACAGGGAAATTCAGCTTTAAGTAACAATAAAATGTAGGTTTCGGAAGGTGTGTTTTAAAGAGTCAGTGTGGAATAATCCCATCTGAAATCTTAAAATATTTAAAACTCTATTCAGAAACGGACCTTTAATTTAACGCTGACTCACCACAATCAACCTCAGGAATATTTCATGGCGTTCACAAAGTGTGAAATCCATAATGACTCTCTAACTATGCAAAAAGAGGAACAGAAGGCTTGTTCTTGACCCAAGCGACGGTCTTATTTTCGCCTCGTGGCGCCCCCTAGGTCATTTCACCCACAGTAGAAAGCCACAAGAAAGAGAAGAAGAAAAGCACATGGCCAACTTCATTTTTAAAATATATTTTCCAGGGACATGATGCCATTTTATAGTAGAATCACACAATTATGTTACCTTCAGTTGTATTTCAAAAACTGACTTTGAATCATAGCCGTATCTGACGCCTTGAAATTGGTCACTGTCTCTTTAAGAAGCTCCAACGCTCTCTGACACTTCCCCCTTCTGCATGTCATGACAATACTCCTCCATGATGCCGTTTGCAACCGTTCTTAGGAGCGTCGGACTGAGAAGTAGGTCGTACGATGAACTCAGCAGACGTGCAGGTCCGTTTGCTCATCGCTGCTGCCGCTAGTCTGTAGGACTTGGCAGCTGGAAGCAAAGCTTTCGGTAAAGAGGAGGCGCTTTGTGAGAGCAAGTTTTTAGCCACCTCTGAATGGTTGCCACAGAAGATTTAAGGATTTCTCACACAAACATGAATGAATGTAGTTTTAATGTTACCACATCACAACATGATGTAAAGCTCAAAAAAGTTGATGTTACCCACCCTTTATAATGAAAATATTTTATATCTGAAGATGATGATAGGAATAAATACAAAGCAAGTGCATATTTAGACTAAGCTCTTGTAAGGCTGTACGGATTTCTTTTCACTTCCTGTTCACACTAAATAAGTGCAAAGCAAAGTGGAGAACAAGAAAAGAAGCTGATGCCTGTTTGGGTAACTACTGGGAGTCAACTTTCAGTAAGAGCACAACAGCATTTCCCAAAATGTCAAACTGTCCCTTTAGGTTTCTCTTCTCTCCGCGCTGACACACACGCTCAGCTTCTCTCCTCCATCTTCTCTCCTTTCAGATTCATTCGTAAAGCTTGGGTGACTCTGCCTCTCGGTCCTCGGCTGCCTCTGATAAATGGACCAATTACCGCGCATCAGAAGCTCCACCAAGGAAGGGAATCCCACCCGTTATAAATCAGGGCAGGATGCAACATTGAGGCGTCGTTACAGAGAGGGATCCATTAACAAAACCTCAGCAGCAACACCGGACCAGCCCCCAAGCAAGAAAATATTCACACAATGTTAGAGCTGCTTAGGGAATAACAGGCATAAAAAAATTAGAGAAGTTAGAGGAGCACTTTTGATTGAGACAATATTGTGAATGGCTACTTTGTGGTGTAAATATGATTTCATTGTTCACAGACGGAGAAGGGGAATATTTAAATAACTCAATGTTTGCTTTGGGTCTTCATCAATTTAAGTTGATGTATCACCAATTTGAAAGCTTTCCTAAGAAAGTGTGCAAATCATGTCACCTAGAACAGAGTGAAGGGAGCACTTTCCCTTTGACCTCTGAACCTTAAGGATACATGGAAACTGTTGAACTGGTTTCTACTGGTCCGATACGGGGTAATACATTGAAAAGAGAATGTGTGTCAGACTTCAGACTGGGCTTACAGCGGCAATAACCCAGGGTGGCAATTTTTCAGGGGTACAAAAGATTTGTCTTTTTTTTTAAAAGAATGCGTGTTTTGCAATATTGTATCTTATATAAACTCTCAAGTCGATATCAGGTGAGTTCTATTAATATTTTAGTGTTTTTATAAATTCAAACAATATTAAATGATTTGAAAATAATGAAGATATTTTTTAGTGAATTGGGCACCAAAACTGGCTCCTGCCCACAGGGCTGAATCCTTGTGAATCCAGCCCTGCTTAGCACACGCGAAGAAAACATTCTTAGATGCACAAGCATACGAGTCAAGACAAGAAACAAGCAGCGTTGCTCAAAAAATAACGCAAACCTTTAAGTAGGTTTGCTTGTCATTGCCCAATATGTTTTTTTCCCCTTCTGAATACATTTGTTCAATTACTTATTGCAGCATAAGGTGCTGTTATTGTTCCTAAAAACTCTACCAGTCATTCTGAGGTCTGCGCAAACACACTTATCCCTATTATTATTGACTTTGATCTTTTTTTTCCCTTGGAGATGAATTCACGTGACAGTCACATGATCATAACGGGTTCAAGTTGTATTTGTTCAGGTCTTGTGCAAACGTACAAACACAGAGAGCATGGCGCTCATCAGACCGTAATTACGTTTGCTCTCTCGTGTCTGTAACCAGGTGAAAACGTTGGAATATTCGAGCAGATGTGCGTCGATGTTTCAACGCTCCAATTGCTTATTCTTTTGTTTTGCATTACAAAACTGTAAAAAAAATAATTAATTCCTAAATACAAAACCAAGCAAACTAAAATGTGGTTCATCTTTTAAGCTTCTGTGTGTTTAAAAAGGAAGGCTATGTTGTAAGCTGAGTGGGTTGGGTGCTCAACCAAAGACTCTTCAAACAGACTGGGAGAACTGGAAGCCGTCGTCGTTCCTTGGACATAAAGGCAATAAGTTGGTCCACTGACACGGAAGCTAATGTAGTTGTTTTGATTTCTAAATAAAAACAACATCATTGTAGTCTTCACATTGTCCAAAAGAAAACGAAAGAAAGAGATGTTGCCGACTGATGATGCTCTCATAAACGTTTTAGATCAGTTCACTGCTGCAAAAGCAAAAAGAAAAAAAACAAAACAAACGAGAACATAAAAAAAAAAAACTGGACGAGATGGCAAATTATTCCTCAAAAAAGAGAAGCTGTTGCGCTTAGTTTCTGAATGAACAGTTTCGCATCATCGCAATTATCAAGATCACGGGATGAGAAGCGAAGACAACAGGAACGTGTAAGCGCGTTTCTTGAATTAATTTTCTTCGACTTGGCGGTTTTCGTTCCCTCCTTTAACGCCGGCGAAGCGTCTCGAGCCAAGCTGCGCGGAGAGGAAAATCCATTTCCCTCCCGTGTTCCAGCCTTCTGCTTCCCATCCCTCCCTCTGGGGCTGACAGGTGTTTATTGAAGGAGCAGAACCCGTCCACACCTCCCACCCTCGCCCCAGTATTCTCTGCCCTGCTGCTAAGACTAGTGAATCAATGTGACCCCCTCCGTCATCCTTCCCTTGCCATTTGGAGAGCTTTTTTGAACCTCCTCCCCTGGGATCTCAGGGGGTCTGTGTTCATCCCGAGGCACTCTGCTGATGTGATTATAGCTCAGGGTGTTGCTGACTTAAAGAGTGATTAAGCACGGCTGGAAATATCCTGGCGGAGATATAATTCCTGACCTGTGGAGAGAGTGACGATCTTTGGCGTTCTGCTACGCACGCCGCCTCCCTCTCTTTATTTATACCTCCCTCTTCTCTGTCTTTACGCTGTGCGAAAGGCACGGCAGCCAGGCAGGGGGTGTTCTGTCCTCCGCCGTGCCCAGGGTGTGAAACCGGAGCGTGGTAATTAAAAATGTGTCTCTCGCTAAGCCATCTGGACCCTGGAGAACAAGTGATTAACCTGCAAAAGGCCTGCAGGGATGGCAAAGAGGAAGGAAGCAACTGCTCCGCAGAGTTATCTTAAGGCTCCTTTAAAAAGCTGGAAATCTTTCACGCTTTTTTTCATTTGTCTATGGCCACAGCGATGGCAGATTTTATTCAGAAACAAGCACTTCCTGCTTTCAGACCAGCAACCAGCAGAAAAGTGGTTTTACTTCGCTTCCTACTGAAATACAGTATTGTCTCTAAGCTGCGATGCAGGGGCTGGTTTTAACACAACTGTATCTGTCCAAATGAGGATAACTCATTTGTTTTATTTGGATAAGTAAACTTAAATTCACCTGAAACCAAAATCCAGACATCCACGTCAAACACATCCCTTAGTTTTGTGCCTCTCAAACCTTTTTCCACATTTTGTCGCCTAACGACCACAAACTTCCTAGTGTTTTACTAGGACTTTATGTCAACAACCAACACAAAGTAGAGCAGAACTGTAAAGTAGAGCAGCTTCTAAAACATTTGAAAATACAAACTACCAACTTTGTACATCCAGAAACTTACTTGCAGAATTTGGTTTCAATCAGACTGGATTATGAGTCGAGTCTTATTGACTCGTTTTGGACGTTGACCGGACCTTTATAACTCCGGGTTTAGACGATGTGCAGATTGCAGCAGCTTGCGTCCCATAGGCTGATTTTTTGCGCAGTTGACCAACTACAGCTTCATTTTTAATGAGGGAACAGCTATTACTGAGAAATTAAGATCGTCTCGCAATTGAAAATATTAGGTACAACACAATGTATTCGTCTTTTGGTTGCCAGGTTTTTGCAACAGATGCAACAAGTGCAAACATCAAAGGCCAACTTAAAAGTAAATGACACACATCCTTTGTCGAGAGAAACCAAAGTTGGTCTTTAGTGGTATTTCTGACGCTGGTCGCTGCAGATAGATGCTAGCCTCCCCACTGTGAAAAATGAATCAATCAGTGAATTCACACACTGCTGACTGAGTTCCTTCTGCTTACATGTTGCCGTGGTGAAGAATAATAAGGCATGATTATCTTATAAAAGTATCACAGCTTCCAGCTTCTGGTTTAGCTGAAGAATGCTGAGTTGGGATGTGTAGCAGACATAATTTGATCTCTGGGTAAACCAGGCTGCCGTAGATTTCTTCTTCTTTTTTTTCTTTTGGTCATTTGGAAGAAATTTCCATTTCATTAGCATCGCAAGAGATTTCTTCTAACCTGAAAAATAGGCGTGACTGCTGCAAAATGTCTAGAAATGCTACACAGCTGATGCAGAGATTACTCAGTAGTAAAATTACTGAAACTCATGCTACAGTTTGCAGACGCGCTGTCTGTGCTGATGAATCAGGAGTCAGATATTTGAAATGCTTGGTTCCAGCAGCACAGCAGTTCAACCTATTTTCTATTAAGTTAGCCAATGCAAGTCTATGTTTTCATGTATTTGCATGTAAATGTTGATTACGTACATGCATTTTCCCAATATTGTCCCAATTTTAAAAATAAACTTGAACTTGATGCTTGAGAAAGAAATGCTACAGATGGTTTTACAAAAAATAAATTAAATGAAATGCACCACTATTTTAAAGTGTTATTTATTCTGTAATTTAAGTCATTCAATTTTACATGTTAAAATCCCAAGTCAAATATATAAAAAATACATACCCACGTATACGGAAAGGCATGAAAAAAATGTTTTTTTAAACGGGAAAGAAACGGGAGTTACTTTGTAAATCCCTGACAAAGACAAACTAAAACTCAAGATTTTTTTTATGAATGGAAGTTACTATGAAAAAAATAAAAAATAAAAATCCAGCAACAATGCCTGAACATGTGGTAGCACTCACAGGCAGCGTCCTCCGTCGTTTCAGCAGTATCAACACCATGACACCCTGCAAGGTCACTCTGAAACCAGAGGCAGCAAGTTGCTCACTGACTCATCTAAAGTCAGATTTACTGAGCTGTGTGAGGAAATAACCAACCAGATGCTCCAAAGTGGCTTCACCACCGACTGCAGTCAGAAGAAGTGACTTCAACCTGACCTCCAGAGTTGTCAGGAAAATCAAGACAATATTGACTACAGAATGTAATACAGCACGGCCACCTGCCCTTGAATACGAGAAAGGGACACCTGTCCCCCTGTGCGCACAGAGGCAGAGCGGTGGGACAGCGAGAGCCAAGCTGTTAGGTTGTTATACGCTGCAGAGGTCATGCTGGCAGTGACACTGAGCCTCCTTCACTTTCAGAGCTTTGGGACTTGAGCAGCAGGCAACGGGCTTCACGTTTTAAAAAGTTACATCTGCTGTAATCTTCAAAACTGCTTTAAAATCTCTTGAAGGTGAAATCCTTCAGAGGATGTTTTCACACCTGGTAGTTCGGTAGACTCGGTTCGATTAGGGACAGAAATTGCAGCACCAGTTACATTTTCGGATGGTGTGGCTTGCTTGAGATGCGAACCACACCCTTTGAAAAACCTGTTCCCAAGAACCACAGAAAAAAAATTACACCAGAACCTCTGAAGAAGACATGAGCGCCACTTCCTCCTTCACAAAATGTAAACAAACATGGAGCGGCGTCAAATTCTGCCAGCTGTAGAATTTCTCTTTTGTCTTTAGTAAAAGATTACAAGCCATTTCTAGACTCTCGCGTTTGTTTTGGTTGTATTTACCCATAATGCCTTGCTCTGTAGTCCACTTCCTGTTTTTGGAGCATTCTCCAATCCTCTTGGCTTTCTCATGTACATTCAAACCGGGCCAGAGCTCACTTTAACTGAACTGAAACCTAGGTTAGTAGGCGGACTAGAGCTTGCTTTTTTTTTTTTGTGGTCCCCAAACAAAACCGGACTTTCTAGGCAAACGAACTAGAGTTCGATTAAAGGGGATTAAACAGGGCAGATGTGAACGCAACCTAAAAGGAAGGAATGCTCTTATGATAGTTGATGTCCACACAACTTGCTGTTAGCTAGCAACAAGAAACTGATGGTACTATTGCATCGACTTTAGACAATGACATATATTCATTAGCTGTAGATTGAACAATTCTTGTTATCAATCAATTAATCATCAACCAATCAAATTTCATTTGTATAGCAGGTTCCAGCGACAAGGCATTTCAAAGTGCTTTACATAATAAAAACACAGTCAACAATCTCACATTTTGCTGTGATTACACATCAGATTATTGATTTATGTTTTATGATTTTATTTCAAAAGCAACTCTAAACAGCTGGGTTTTTAGTCTAGATTTAAAGGAACTCAGTGTTCCGAGTTCGAGTCTAAATTTAGAGTCACAATTAGTGTAAAAAACATGAAAACCATGGGTCCATGCTGCCTTATTCCACCGGTTCAGGCTAAAACTGATGATGTAATGGTGTAGGGGACATGCTAAGAGACATATTTAGGCTCTTAACATCTCCTAAGATTCATCTAAACATCACCGCTTGTCTGAGTATTCTTGCCGACCACGTCCATCTTTTATGGCCACATTGTGCCCGACTTCTCAAACCTGAAATCCTCTCAACCAAGACGATGAGGCCACTTGTACGCCAACGGCTTCCAAAGCGATCAGACCGCATCCAATCCAGGAGAACATCTTTGAGAACCCTTCGCCACGTATGTCGGTCTTTTTTTAACACTACTTCCTCACTTCCCTCTCTTGTTTTCTCAGTCACACCAGCTCTCCCTCACTCCTTCGATTTGCCTGGACATCTGTGCCACCCTCAGCGTGCCATGCCTATCCTGCCATCTTGCAGGCTGCAGAGCATGAATGCGCATGTGAATAACACACGTGTTGGTGTGCTTGTGAGTGTTTTGGGTTAATCTAGGTCCCGCAGGCAGGTGGATAGGAAACGGTGCCTCGGCTGGGAGTCAGGCAGGCAGGTGGAAACTCATTGCTCCAGGGAGCAAAACGTGTTCTGTTATGTTTATTAAATCAAACATGTGCAGCCTGGAGTGGGGCTCCTTTGTTGCATCCAAGCAAGTGACAAAGGAATGTTTTTCTCTTTCTCTGAAACATTGACTGCAAGTGACACAGAAAAACACCAAAACAAAGGTGGAGCCAAACATCGCTGCTCATCTTTTCCCCCCTCTTCAAACGCTAACCAGCGGTTTGTTGCGCTCACTGAAACGACGTTTAGCTTTGACTTCCTTCTGTGTGACACAGATTAGGTTTCAACCAGCCTTGCTTTTGGTTGGCTGCGCTCTCTCTGCTTCAGTTGTCACGAAGAACGCAAACAGGATGTCTCTGAGTTTGGTTTGAGACATCAGAGTCATTACAAACATCAGGGATGGCTCGGTTCTGCAGAGAGAGGCGATCGGACCGTTTCACGCTCCGACTTGCGGACTAACCGGAGTGGATAAGTTTCAGGACGTTTTCAGTCCATGGTGACAGGGAATCGCTTTGACTTTTTCATTCGTTGTAACTCCAAAGCTTGGGGTTAACGTGTGGTCTGAGTGTTAACCAACTTTGGACTAATTTTTAGATTGTAATAAAAACTTTTATTTAAGAATAAGATTAGATCGGTCTGAGATCAGAATCAGGCCAACAGAAGACATGCAGGACGTTTCAAAAACCCAGATGTGAGGTTTTCTGCACTTTGTCACATCACAACCACAAACCTTAAGGGAAACTGTTTTGAGTTTCATGCGTCCATCAACACGAGGCATTGAATGATTGCTACGTGGGAAGAAAATGATTGCTTTCAAACATTTCTACAAATAAAAACCTAAGAAAGTGTGTCGTTTTGTTTTTCTTTGCAGCAAAATGAATGGCGTGATGCGACTGGCTGTCCAGGGTTCAGGGGGAGAGGTTGCTGCAAAGTCAGCGACTTAATGCCATCAGACAACTTCCTACCAAATGGAAGCTGATTGCATCTGAATTTGAATGAATGCAGAATGACTGCGATTCTGTCAATGCAACTGGAATGATTTAATATGTAATGCATATTTTTATTTTTGGGAGAAAAAAAAGCATTCTGAAACATTTGTTGTGAATCAGAACTGTATAAATAAACCAAATGAATTGAATTGAAATTTTTGCCCCTCCCCCCTTTTTTTTATTTTTTGGAAAATAGTTCAGACATCTTTAGCGCGAACTGCCATTTTCAAGACCTGCAACTGAATCTCACCTGGATTTAGGTCAGGACTTTGTTTAGGCCCTTTCAAAGGCGTGACTATGCTTTGATCTCAATCATTGCATTGTATCTTTTCAGGTTTTCTTCCAGGATCAACCAATGTTCAGCTCCATCCAGCTTCCAACTTCAAGCTTTAACCAGCCTCTGTGCCGCTGTCAAGTTTTGCTGTGTATTTCGATCAAAACGTAAAAAACCGGAATCTCACGCTGAAGATGAAGACGACGCACAGAAACAAGAAGTGGAGACAAAAGAGACGAGACAGGACCTGAGGGGAGCAGCTGAAAGGGAGTAATGAGCAGCAAGAACTGACAAGGAGTGAAGAAAACAGGCTGACTTAACAGCTAGGGAGGAGATGAGTGGCATGAATCAGGTGAGAACAAACCAACAGAGGCTATGTAGCAAGACGAGACCCTAAATGAATGAAGGAACTTATTTCCTGGAGATTTAATGTATTCAAAAATGACGCCGGGATTCGAGATGTGACCCGAAGAACTTGAGGCCTGGCTGGAAACCGTAACCCTAGAACTACAGATATAGATCAGACGGTGTAAGAAAGTTGGTGAGACAAGTCTTTCTCTCTCAGTTTAGACTCAAAAGAAAATGGTTGTCTCATAGAGGCCATAACCAATTAATCACATGATAAATTAAAACAAGCTTTTTCTCTTTTCTCTCTGTCAACCAAAAGCTGGATGACAAACGTCTTCAGTCGAGATCAACTTCGTTCTCAGAGACTTCATAATTCATTTTATTTTTCTGTTTTCTTGTTCATCTATTTTGGACATTTGAAATGTCTTCCAGTTCCAGAGTTTAATCTTCACTCTAATTTAAAGCTTACTGATCTTTGAGAATGTGTTCTTGCACTATTTTGCCATTATTATATCACTTGAAAACGGTTGAAAACGACAACGTTCCCGTTTATGGCAATAACTTCTGGGACAATTTATCGTCCAGCAAGCTTTGTTACCATGCCAGGCCTGGTCTCATATCATAGGTTAAGGATGCTCCAGTGGAGAATGAGTGGAAGTGGAAAAATCCAAGTTAACTGGGTTTTCACATGGATTCAGCTATTAGCTTTTAAACCTTTATCTTTCTGTCTGAACCCTTTCATCGTCACAGGGTGAAGTCAACTATTCTCCAGAAAAGCTCCACTGTGAGTACACTGTAACAAATTGCCCTGTATTTTTACAGTATAATGCTGGCAGCAGGGTTGCCAGCATTATACTGTAAAAATACAGTACCCTTACTGTAATCAACTTTACAGTATATTACTGTCACAAAAGAAATCTTTTGATTACAGCACATTGCTGTTTTTATCAGATTTACAGTAGATTACTGGCAGCTGTGTTGCCAGTATATTACAGTTTTTCTATGGTATCATTACTGTTGAATTCACATACAGCTTACTACTGTAAATTTCCAATACAAAATAGAAACATTAAAAAAAACACTTAGAAAATGTAAGTTCCATCATGTCAACCAACATTTATTTGGGAAAAAAAAGCACCAACTCAAACATTAACTCATACACAGTCTTTAGTGGGCCACATAATAAAGAAGAAGGTTTTGAAACGACAACGTATGTGTGCCTTAAACCTAAACCCTTTCTACAAGTATGTTGAGGGTAAACTGTCCAAAGTAAGTCTTATTCTGGAAAAACAGTAAGAAAATCCCCATCTATTTTGTAAAATAAATTTCTTAATAACTGATTTAAAGAGTTTTTGTATAAAGCATGAATTGTGGCCTTTTGATTAGTCTGAAATAAAATAAGTATGAAAGAAATTATGAAATAATGCATTGTACAACTCAGCACACTACTTTTTCAATACAAAATACAACTTTTAGTGGAAGTGAGGAACAATATGGTGCAACATAAAACAAATGAAACATTTAACTTTCAATCTAAAGCATAGAAAAAAATTGCAAATTTTAGTTTGATAAAAATTTAAATGAAACATTTAAACTTGAATTTCCTTTAGGGCAAAATCAGAGCTCCAACTTCAAATGATAAAACAATGAAACAATATTTGACAACACACTGCCAAGATAAGTTAAACATTGTGCCTGTACAGTCAAAATTACAAATTATATCTGAAGAACAGAAAGTGGGACCCTTAACAAAATTTATGCTATAAATTAAAAGAGATGTCTAAGATTATGCTGACCTTTAAACCAAAAAAAATCTCTCAAGAACACTCCTGTTCAGGGATAAGTTGCCTTCATGCCTGTATAGTTTTTTTTTGTTTGTTTGTTTTTGCATGGAGGGGCAACCATATTTATAGCCTGGTTAGAAAGTTCTCACTAACCTATATGAAATTCCACTCGAAGTCCATGAGGTTTTTTGGCAGAGTTGAAACACGGGGGTTGACAGTGACCAACTTCTTTTGAACAGTATTTCCTGTCCTCTTGGAGACGATCTTGCCACAGCTGGCCTTGGTCCCTCTTTCAGGGTTGATATCAAGAAAGGGCCTGAAAATGCAGTAATTTCAGATTAGCATATGATGCTTAAGGAGTTAGGGTTTAAGGTGTGTTAGGTGGGAAAAGGGGGGGACGGACAGGCGGACACAAACCTTACCTCTGGATGAATTCAAGTGTACATGCAGCCTCTTCTTGATATTGTAGATGTAGTACATTGAAAACAGTGCAGCAAGCCCTGTCACAAAGGTTGGTTGAATGCCCTCACATACAATATAGCTCTCAAGACTGATCATCCAGTGCCCAGCAGTCACATGGTCTTTTCCACCTGAAAAATAAAATTAAAAAAATTATAACAAGTATTGTGACTTCTACAAATTACCTTTACCATTATTTCTAAAACAACATTCATTTAATGATATTGTGTTTCATGCATTACAAATAAATCAAAACCTTGTATCATCTGCATGTTATTGTATCGTATTCTCATGAAAATCTTAAACCACAATGAGTTTTGTTTTTCTTTGCAAAGTTATGGCCATCTTTATTCATTCTCCAGTTAGGTCATCTTTCTTAACATTTCTACTGACAACCTAAGAACGTATGAACTAAATCTAAAAAAAAAAATAAAAAAAAAAGAAGTTTCTACAGGCAAATAACTAAGTAACAATGAAAACGGATTACTTTAATTAATTACCTTCTTATCTACAAGATATATCAAATAATGTTATGCTAGCTTTCTTATTACAGCATGACAGATTAACTAAGCTAACTTAGTTAGCTACTAAGTTAACTAAGTTAGCTTAGTAACTTTAAGCAGTACAGTCTGGTTAAAAATGACAACTGTATGACAGCATCATCTAACAAATAAATTATGCTCCAACTTACCGGATTGGCTCATAAAATGCAGGATTCAAATGGATAGTCCTTGTAAAGAAAATTCTAGAGGTTGCTTCCACATGTCACAACGTGTCTTCTTGTGAAATACAGTAGCGTTCTGTTTAAAGAGAGTCTCCTTGTCGTTGAATCTAACATCATTCCCAAAATGCAATGCTACTCACAGTATATTACAGTATTTTATTAAAAACAGTAATAATTGCCCAGAATGCATTGTTTTTCACGGTGCAGTACTGTTTTCAATAGAAACAGTATGATACTGTTCAGTTTTGGCCGTTTTTATACAGCAATTTGTTACAGTGTACGTACAAAGAGCACTGAGTACAAATGCTGAAGTGGCCTGAGCCACAGCATCCTGTTCATCACCCCACACACACCATGTCCCTTTGAGGACCAAGACTTCTACTGTGGTTTCCACAGCAACCTTCGCACGCAACGTTCAGGACTTCTGTTTCCTCAAACTGGAAACAGTTTTGTTCTTCTATTTTAAAGAGGACATCTATTCAGACAGTCAGGAGGTCAATCATTTTCTTCATCCCTTCTGCGCTCCATCTGTGACATTTGACCCCTCTCACAGTGCCGATCACTTCCTGGGCTTGTTTACCGCCGGTCGCTCGGCCCCCGATGAGTCCGAGGCTGCCGTTTGTATTCTAGATGCGCTCCGGCCCGCCTGGACGTGAGCGCCTGCGTAATTTGTGACTCACGGCTTGCGCTTGCCGTGGGCCCCGTGTAAGCAACACCGCTGGGCTGACTTTACGCGAGCAGAGCTCGACGAAGCCTTCGTGACGAAACAGGACGGAGGCAGGGGTTGGGGTGGTGGAGGGGCTGAAGGAGCACGTCTGCGTTTTGTTGTCTTGGATTTCTCGAGAGCTGACAGTCGTGCGGGTCTGCTGAGCGACGTAGGAAAACACCAACCAGCCATCCTTCTCCTCCTCCTTGTCTGGACATCCGCCTGTAGCTGGCGTTTGGTTGACCCGGTTCTTCTCACCAGAAAACCTCTCACTGCGCCTGAACCCAACACACTGCCATTTCTACCGCCTTTCTGCTGCGCGTGCAAACATCCCCAGAAGAAGATGTTCCTCTGGCTTCACTTTCTAAGGGCTGCCCAATCGTGAGGGGAGAGAAAGAACGCCATTCTTTCTTTCTCTCTCTCCCATCGCTGATGTATGGAGAGATGTAGCCAGGGCTCGGCTCAAAGCGGGGAGAATTGGACTGATTTCATTGGGAGGAGGGGATTCCACGATGCCGACCAGCCAGTGGCATCAATCTCAAACGACAACATGGGCACGAGGAAGCCCTCCTCCTCCAGAACACACCCTGTTTTGGTCCAAATTTACCCACATACCACTTTAAAAGAGAGAGAGAGAGAGAGAAAACGTAGAAAAATATTTTTAAATCCTACCTTTCTTTAGGTTTTTTTTTTCTCTCTCTTCTTAGCGAAGCCCCCACGCATCCAGCGCTGTGGAGTAAGACCCACACATTCAGTAGGCGAGCGAGGCGAGGAGAGCAAAGTACATCCACACACACTTCTCTCTCCGTACTCTCTCTCTCTCTCTCTTTCTGCTCCAGCTGAGATCCCCGCTGCCTCCCTCCTCTCCGCTTGCCCAGTCTCCACCCTCCGGCTACAACCCGCTCCGGCTGCAAGACGCTGTACGCCGCCGCTCTTCCTCTTACTCTCTCTCTCTCTCTCTCTCTCTCTCTCTCTCTCTCTCTCTCTCTCTCTCTCTCTCTCTCTCTCTCTCTCTTTCTTTGTTTCTTTTCTTTTCTGTCTAATAGGAAACGCTCGCGCTGTCTCTCAGAGCTCCACCGGAAGAGCTCACGCGGCCTGTATAAACAGTTACTGTAAACAACAGATTGATACCGGCGTGGCCGCGTTTCCATTTTTCAAGTTGTTTGTTATTTAAGTAACATAATTATAAAAGAAAGAAAGAAAGAAAAAAAAATATATAACCCTCAACAACAACAACATCCTGTGCAGCGTGCATTCTTGTGCCCCTGCCAAAGCGGAAGCTTTTAATCTTTTTAATCTACTTCCACGTCACAGTGAAGCAGCAATAGTTCAGAATAATAATGATAAAAAAGAGAGAGAGAGATAGAAGTTGAGACAGAAAGCGGCTGTAGCTACATCTGGATGCTCTGCTAGCCACATTGATTTTAAATCATCTTGAATGAGTGTGCAGATCTTTGCTGTATTTTTTCAAAAATAATTTTGTTTCGTCTTGAAACGCCCGACTTTAAAAAGTAAGTCTTGCTCTAGTTCCTAGTGCAAATATTTTACCACACTGGAAAGTAACTCGCGGGTTTCAGGAAGAAATAGGAACTCGTTTCAAGTAAATAGTTCCTTAATTTTCCATTAGCAGATTATTTCACAGACATTTTTTCCATGTTGGGAGTGAAATGACTGATACGTTTTCATCAAGCCTGTCTTATTTCAAGTGTACTAAAATATTTGCATTAGAAAAAGTTGCGCAAAATTGTAAAGTAGAACAAAGCTTTTTTTTTTTCAAATAACACTCTGAAAAGTGTGGTGTGCACTTGTGTTGCACAGCATACACCCAACTTTGTCTCCACCAACAAACGTAGCTCATTCTGAGTCAGATTGGATGGACACTCTTGAGTCCTGATGCTTCATTTAATCTAGCTTTGGCCTTTGACTAGACCACACTAGTGTGTGCTTTGATGTACAGCAACATGTTCTATCTCATTCTCGAGTCTTTTACAAGTTTTCTTCCTGCATTTATCTCCATCTATCTCCCCGTGAACTCTAACACTGTCCCTGCTGAAGAAAAGAAAACCCCACAGCATGCTGCTGCCACCACCATATATGCTGCTGGTGGTGGGTTTTCTGCTCAGCCACACATTCTCCCATCTGAATCATGAATCTCGAGACGCTGCACGCTTGGCTTCGACGGGAAGGTTTTCCTTCGCTTTTGGTCACATGAACTTCTGTTCAAGCTGAGCAAACCGTCAGATCTTTGTCCAAAATCACTAACGCAAAAGATCAAATGCAGTGAAACTTGAGCACTCCGAGTTCTTTAACATTTCTGTTTTAAGGCTCTCTGCAGATCCGCCCGGCAGGAAGCCACTGGACCCCTTCAGGGACTGATACTGTGAATCATCAGCCTCCATCTCATCCGGTCCCTCGGGTTCACATTCTCACGTTGCCTCTCCCAGCAGGCAGCTCTTCCACTGGTCCGCAGTGTTCTGGTCGATACCAAGGAAAATCTAGAACATCTTTAAGTTTCCTACCGCTGTATGTTTCTTCTCTCGTCCGTTAGCTCAGGCGTCTCAAACACATTTTCATTTTAGGCCACATTAAGATCACAAATGTGGCAGAATGTCTTTATAAAACTTTAAAATATCCATAAATAGCTACGGCTGCACACAATGAGTACTTCCTAACTTTAAGCATTACAAACTGTTTCATATTGATGTAATTTGGGACTACACAGACAACAACTACTTTGATTTGACTGATAAAATATTACTTAAGTACGCAGCTGTTATGTTGCAGGTTCTATTTACAGTATCAGTCTTGATTCAACTTTCGCTCTCAGTCCAGCTAAATGAGACATGATTGGAACCACAAATACCGCGTGACATTTTGTAAAAGCGAGAACTTCTAATTGTGATTTTTGGATAAATATCTAGGATGTTCGTCACGTTTAAGGAGCCAATACTTCATTTCTATCCTGAAATTTTAAAATAAGGAAAGAAAACTTTTGCAAAAATACCTTGAGAAGATTTTTTTCTATGTAAAAAATCGTGTGACGATGAAGTAGGACAGCATGTAGAGAGGCAGCAGCAGAAGGTGGAGTTGAAAGTTTAATAAGAAATTATAAAAAAAAAAATAAATCACAGGGGCAACGGGGAGCCACAGCAGAACAAAAACAGGAATCTGGGAACAAAAAGTCAGCAGGGAGGAACAGGGAGAAACCAGGGGGAACCTGCAAGGAGTGACTGAGAATGAGTTGCATAAAATACTGCAGAGCTGGATTACTAGATGGCTGATTAGAAACGGGTTGCAGGTGTTAGCAAAGAGAGAGAGAGAGAGAAAGTGTGTCAGCGGGCGAGGAAATGAATTTAACACTAAAGAATGACTAGACATAAGGAACATGATAAAACTAGAGCACCAGACACAAGAAATAAGCTAGAATCACTAGGAAGGACTAAGCTAAAGTAAAACAGAAGCAACACTGATCTAATCAAAGAAACGCAGAATAATAATATGACTAGAATCAACAACTCAAGCCCCAAAACAACCCAAAGGTCCTGACAGAAAGAATCAGCATTTTTCTACAGCTCCGTCATAAAAACACCAAATCTCACACAGTCCGAATGTGAGACAACCCATCCCCATTTGTCACTAGTGAGTCGGCGCATCCTGCAGCATCATGCAGCATAATGCAGCATCCTGCAGCATAATGCAGCATCATGCAGCACAATGCAGCATCATGCAGCATCATGCAGCATGTACGCCCTGCTGTGACCTTGCTGGCCTGCGTGTCACGTTCTGCCGGAGTCGCATCTTCCTCAGCTGCATTCGTGCGCGCGTTGTCCACCAGGAGGCGCACAGCGGCAGATCGTCTGGAGAGAGGAGGGCGGCGAATTAGCTGAGCGTCGGTTCCTCTGGTGACGACGAGGCCTTGGGGCGACACGTCACGGAGTTCCTAGTGTAAACTGGAGCAGGCGATGTTTCGGGTCTTTAATCTAGATTACGGTGTTTGAGCTTTTCCACATCGTGTCACCACAAACACCGGTGAATTTTATGTGGTGAAACGACAAAACCATGATACACGGTGACATTTTGGGTGTCATTTCTTTGCTCGGGTTACGTTAAGATGGGTGAAACCAGACATTTTCAAACATTGTGACAGATTCTTATTCAGACTTTGACTGGTCCATGAATCTGATTGGATCTAAACCACTGTTTAAAGGTTTTTATTTTTTGTTCAGTTGAAAGGTGAGGTTAAACCCAGTTTTAAATATTTTGCTTCCTAAAATGTATTTTGTTTTTCAGTGCAACATTGAATGTGGCTCAGTAAAAGCATGATGCCGCCACCACCGTGCGTTACGGTGAAGATTGTGTGTTCAGGAATAATTTGCTGCTTGTGTTAGTTTAGAATTTGGATTATGAGTTTTAATTATGCGCAGACGGAGTTTAGTTGACTTCTGAAGACCACTGGATTTTATTAGCAGGTATCAAAGTGAAGTGGGGCACATTTACCATTATTCCATCCATCCATCCATCCATTTTCTTTACACCCTTCTTCCCTAATGGGGTCGGGAGGGTTGCTTGTGCCTTTCTCCAGCTGCGTTCCGGGCGAGAATCGGGATACATCCTGGACAGGTCGCCAGTCTGTCGCAGGGCAACACAAAGACTTACAAGACACACAACCATTCACACACACACTCACACCTAGGGAGAATTTAGAGAAACCAATTAACCTGACAGTCATGTTTCTGGACTGTGGGAGGAAGCCGGAGAACCCGGAGAGAACCCACCATGCACAGGGAGAACATGCAAACTCCATGCAGAAAGACCCCCGGCCGGGAATCGAACCCAGGACCTTCTTGCTGCAAGGCAACAGCTCTACCAACTGCGCCACTGTGCAGCCCAGTGGCGCAGTTTTTTTTCGTTATGAAAAAAAAAAAGATGTATTAATTTCCTTTCACCTCATTGGTTACCCTCAATCCAGCTAAATGAAACGGATTTAAAGCTGCAGATGCTATGTGACCTTTAGGGTGGGGGGAAAATACATTAGTTTTGACGAACAACTACTAGAGGAAATCTGTTGTAATTTTAAAATATAACGTGGAAAAAAAGTAGATCTAAATTAACTGTTATGGTAATTAAGCACAATTATTCAATAAAAAACAACTGAAAAGAAATAGCTACTTTAGTTTAGTTGTTAGTCAAACCTATTAAGGTCCATTGTGGAAGTTTCC